>NC_089492.1:302923617-303552114 GCF_036850765.1 Saccopteryx bilineata
TATCAAAGACTCTAAAAAGTCTGTGTAACCCTGTGAACAACATCCCCACTCGGCAGTCTGGCCAGATCGTCTGTGGATGTGCCTTACTGCTGGGTGAGCAGTGGGCTGTCTCTTTGGTGATGTCCTGAAGTTGACAGGATAAGGGGGTAGTGTGATTTTTGGCAGCTGAGGAGGAGTCTTGGAGATAAGACAGCCCTTTTTAAAATTCATTTATTAATTTTAGAGAGAGGGGGCGGAGGAGAGAGAAACATCAATGTGCTGTTCCACTTACTAATACATTCATTGATTAATTCCTGTATGTGCCCTGACTGGGGATTGACTCCGCCTTTCCATATTGGGAAGATGCTCTTAACCAATGGAGCTACACATTCAGGGCTTATGGCTCTTTTTGATGTCTTGATGTGGGCAGTTAGGGCGTGGGATGTGAACCAAGGTCTTGACACATTTGGCTCTTGAAGTTGGACCTGATCTTCTACCTGACCCTTGCAGCTCTCCTGCTGACCGCCCTGTGCCTGGTACTGGCCCAGTGGCCCAGTCATCTGGTCTCTGGAGACCCAGTGTGCACAACGGTGACTGCATTGCTGCTTCTGCTCATAATGGGGATCATTTTCATCATTTGGAGACAGCCTCAGAACCCAACTCCCCTTCGTTTCAAGGTAGGTGACTTTATGCCCCCAAACTATCTACCCTGAGACAATGAACTTTGCATACTTTGCTGGACCAAGGAAGACGAGGGGGATGGGGGTTGCTAAAACCAATGAACCATTCCCTGATCCACACTCTACCCAGGAACATCTAGTGGGACACCTGGTAGGAGTGGGCATTGAATGAGACTGGAGTCTTCCTTCCCACCCAGTGGAGAAGGGGGTCTCCCTTCCAAGCATGTGGTGTGTTTAGGGTCTTACCGACTTTGCCCACAGGTCCCTGCTTTGCCTGTTCTCCCACTGGTCAGCATCTTTGTGAATAATTACTTGATGATGCAAATGACCTCTACAACCTGGGCCCAATTTGGCATCTGGATGGTGATTGGTAAGTAGTTTTCTAGGAAAAAGAGCCCTTTGGGGTGACTCAATCCAATCTCTTCCTGCTACCTTTCCCCCCGAAACTGTCTCAGATGCCATATTTTGCTTCTTGTTACTCATTTCTATCCTAGGATTTGCCATATACTTTGGCTATGGGATCCGACACAGCTTGGAGAAAACCAGAGATCAACGCTCACCAACCTCAAACTCTCAAACTCTTGACAAAAACATCCCTACTGTGAATTAGTTTAACCACAGGAAGTAGATGCTGTGGGACCTCTGTATGCTGGAAGCATCTTCTGCTTCAGTGGAGACTTTCAGCCTATATGGCATGTGAAGGTGCGATGTATTTAGAGTTCTGGATTTATTGCCAGAAAATGCCTCCAATGTGGTATCCTTTGTTTTGTTTTGAGAGAGATAAGAGGGAATAGGGTAACTATGGGTATCAACTCGTAGTTGCTTTCACTTTAGTTGTACATTGATTGCTTCTCTTATGTCCTTGACCAGGGCAAGCCAGTGTCCCCTTGCTCAAGCCAGTGACCTTGGGCTTCTCATGCCAGTGACCTTTGGGCTCAAGCTGGTGAGCTTTAGGATCATGTGGATGATTCCCCCACTCAAGCCGGCAACTCCATGCTGATGAGCCGGGGCTCAGAGCCAGCAACCTCTGGGGGCTTCGAACTGGCAACCTCAGCGTGGTGGGTGGACGCTTTATCCACTGCGCCACCACCAGTTAGGCAATGTGGTATAATTTTAAAGTAAACTTTTAAAAGTGTAATATACATACAAAAAAGAACATACTTTTTTTTTAAAGAGCATACTTTTTTAAGTGTGGAGAAAGGTGAATTTTCACAAAGCAAGTATGACAGATAACCAACCAAAAATTAAAAGAAAAAATTAAATATTGTGTTCACAGAAGAAGTGCCCTCTTGTGCCCATTTCAAGGGAAAACAGAGGTTACCACCTGGAAGAAAAGACATGTTTCAACTATATTCCATGTCGATGGTTGCACTTTCTTTTAATGTTTAATTTTTTTTGTTTTTTTCACAATTATTAGCTTCAGATGTATAGCGAAGGTTTACATAATGTATGAAGTGACCCCCTGACACTGTACATTGTTCTTACAATACTACTGATTCTATTCCCTATGCTGTAATGTACATCCCCATGACTATTCTGTGACTACCAATCTGAACTTCTGAATCCCTTCACCCCTTTCACCTAGCCCCTCAAACCCCCTCCTGTCTGGCCACCGTCAGTTTATTCTCTGTATCTATGGGTCTGTTTCTGGTTTGTTCATTGAGTTTGTGTTTTAGATTCCATATACAGGGGATGGAGAAGGGTATGGGGGGTAAATGGTGACAGGGAGACTTGACTTGAGGTAGTGAACACACATTGCAATTACAAAGAATGTATTATAGAACTGTGCACGTGAAACTTTTAGAACTTTATTACGCAACATCATCCCAATAAATTTAATAAACTTTTTTTTTTAAGAAACGAGAAAAGATTCCGCATAATAGTGAGGTCATGGTATTTGTCTTTCTCTGTCTGACGTACTTTACTTAGCATAATATCTTCTAGGTCTGTGCATGTTGCATGTTGTCACAACATTCCTTGTGTCAAGAGTAACTTTTTTTTTTATTATTTATTCATTTTAGGGAGGACAGGGAGAGACAGAGAGAGAGAGAGGAGAGACAGAGAGAGAGAAGTAGGGGAGGAGCTGGAAGCATCAACTCCCATATGTGCCTTGACCAGGCAAGTCCAGGGTTTTGAACCGGCAACCTCAGCATTTCCAGGTCGACGCTTTATCCACTGCGCCACCACAGGTCAAGAGTAACTTTATTATTTATTTATTTTTATTTTGTGACAGAGACAGAGAGGGACAGATATGGACAGACAGGAAGGGAGAGAGATGAGAAGCAGCAATTCTTTGTTGCGGCACCTTAGTTGTTCATTGATTGCTTTCTTCTTTTTTTTTTTTTTTTTTTTTTTTTTCATTTTTCTGAAGCTGGAAACAGGGAGAGACAGTCAGACAGACTCCCGCATGCGCCCGACTGGGATCCACCCGGCATGCCCACCAGGGGCGGTGCTTTGCCCCCCAGGGGGCGATGCTCTGCCCATCCTGGGCGTCGCCATATTGCGACCAGAGCCACTCTAGCGCCTGAGGCAGAGGCCACAGAGCCATGCCCAGCGCCCGGGCCATCTTTGCTCCAATGGAGCCTTGGCTGCGGGAGGGGAAGAGAGAGACAGAGAGGAAAGCGCGGCGGAGGGGTGGAGAAGCAAATGGGCGCTTCTCCTATGTGCCCTGGCCGGGAATCGAACCCGGGTCCTCCGCACGCTAGGCCGACGCTCTACCGCTGAGCCAACCGGCCAGGGCCTCTTTTTTTTTTTTTTTTACAGAGACAGTGAGAGGGTCAGAGAGAGGGATAGATAGGGACAGACAGACAGGAATGGAGAGAGATGAGAAGCATCAATTATCAGTTTTTTGTTGTAACACCTTAGTTGTTCATTGATTGCCTTCTCATATGTGCCTTGACCGAGGGCCTTCAGCAGACCGAGTAACCCCTTGCTTGAGCCAGCGATCTTGGGTCCAAGCTGGTGAGCTTTTCGCTTAAACCAGATGAGCCTGCGCTCAAGCTGGCGACCTCAGGGTCTCGAACCTGGGTCCTCAGCATCCCAGTCTGACACTCTATCCACTGCACCACCGCCTGGTCAGGCTGACTGCTTTCTTTCTTTTTTTTTTTTCTTTTTTTTTTTTTTTTAGATTTTTTTTTTTTATTTATTCATTTTTAGAGAGAGGGGAGAGAGAGAGAAGGGGGAGGAGCAGGAAGCATCAACTCCCATATGTGCCTTGACTGGGCAAGCCCCGGGTTCTGAACCGGCAACCTCAGCGTTCCAGGTCGATGTTTTATCCGCTGCGCCACCACAGGTCAGGCTGACTGCTTTCTTATATGTGCCTTGACCGGGGGACTACAGCAGAGTGAGTGAACCCCTTGCTCAAGCCAGCGACCTTGTGCTCAAGCTGGCGACCTTGGAGTTTCAAACCTGGGTCCTCTGCATCCCAGTCTGATGCTCTATCTACTGCGCTACCACCTGGTCAGGCAATAGTCACACTTTAAATATTAGAACACAAATAGGTCGGAAGTAAAAGGAAGAAAAAAGATAAATCATACAAACAGTAACAGAAGAAAGCTGGCACAGCTGTACTAATATTAGACAAGGTAGACTTTAAGGAAAAGAACAACAGACAAGTGGCTCACTTCATACTGATACAGAGATATCATTTTTATTTCCCTCAACTTTACTGAGATATAATTGATAGATAACATTGTGTCACTGACCGTTTTTCTGCCCCAGATTCCTTTAGAGTTAACCAACAGAGTTGATGAAAAGAGTTCTTCACTGAAAAATAGCATTGCTAGAGGTGAGGGGTTGGGGGGAGGAGCATGAGAAGAAGTGATGAGCTTGTCAGGAGGTGACAGTGGAACTAAAAGGAAGTTAAACTGGAGCCTGACCAGGCAGTGACACGGAGGTCCCAGGTTCTAAACCCCACGGTTGCCAGCTTGACAGTGGGGTCATCAATATGATCCCATGGTCACTGGCTTGAGCAAGGGGTCAATTGCTCAGCTTAAGCTCCCCAAACTCTGTCGAGGCACATATGAAAAGTAATCAATGAACAGCCGAAGTGCCTCAAGTATGAGTTGATGCTTCTCATCTCCTTTCCTGTCTCTCTTTCACCAAAAGAAATCACTTGATTTATAAAATCTTTCCTCCACAAAGTCAGGATCCCTCATAAAAAGGAAAAAAATGATGATCTGTGGTGACACAGTGGATAAAGTATTGACCTGGAACACTGAAGTCATAGGTTTAGAACCCTGGCCTTGGCCCTGGTTGGTTCGCTCAGCAGTAGAGCATCAGCCCAGTGTGTGTAAGTCCTGTGTTTGATTCCTGGTCAGGGCACACAGGAGAAGCACCCATCTGCTTCTCTGCCCTTCCCCCTCTCCTTCCTCTCTCTTTCCCTCCCACAGCCAGGGCTCCATTGGAGGAAAGTTGGTGTGGGTGCTGAGGATGGCTCTATGGCCTCTGCCTCAGGTGCTAGAATGGCTCCGGCCACAAAGGAGCAAGGCCTCAGATTGGTAGACCATCGCCCCCTGGTGGGCATGCCAGGTGGATCCTGGTCGGGTGCATGCACCTGTCTGTCTGACTGCCTCCCCACTTCTAACTTCAGAAAAATTAAAAAAATAAAATGAAATCCTGGACTTGCCTGGTCAGGGCACATATGGGAGTTGATACTTCCTGTTCCTCTCTCCCCCTTCTCTCTCTTTCCTCCTCTCTAAAATGAACAAATAAAAGAAGTAAAAACAGTCAGCCTCAACACTGTGAAAACTATATATTCTAGAAGATTAAAAAAATTTTTAAGAAAGAGAAACATCAATTTGTTGTTTCATCTATTTATGTATTCATTGGTTGACTTTTTTATGTGCCCTGACTGGGGACCAAACCCACAACTTTGCCATCTCAAACAAGTGAACTACCTGGCTAGGGCTTCTAGAAGTTTGCCAGTCTTTCTAAAGTCATCTTCCCCACAGAGGGTCCTCTTGGAATAATTCGCTAACAGCAACACTGATGGTAATAGCGATAAGAACAACAGCTGATATTTATTGAGCTTACACAATATTCCAGATACATGTTTAAGGAGTTTACACGTACCAAGCCTGTTTAATCACCACAATAGCAGTATCAGGTAGGTGTGACTACCCCCATTTCACAACTAACACACAGGGGTAGAAGCTAATCTGCCCACGTCTCACAGGAAGCAGCGAGGTGGGACAGCAATGACCAGCAGGTTGTGTACCGTGAGGAAAGGCTTTTGCACATATGTTACACCAGCAATCATCCCCCCAGAATGAATCCAAAATGAGACTGAAAGGTTCTGGGAAGCTTCTACGCATCCATTCAACTAACCTATCCAGTAAAAAAGTCATCTACACTGAGTATGTTGTAATCATGAATGAAATGTGATTTCTCCAGTTTCCAAATCTGCTTCTAGCATGACTAGCCTGAAATTCTATATAAGGAGAGTGATCCGTAAAGACTTTCTCGTGTTAAATTATATCATGATTTCTCATGTTGTGGAAGAAATGAACGCTGTTTAGAGGTCTCTGAACATTCTTTGTATCCTAAAGGTTTGTCAACAGTGTGAATTCTCTGAGGTTCTCTAAAATGGTTTCCAGGGTTAAACACCTCGTCACAGTCCTTACACTCATGGGGTTTTTCACTGGTATGGGTTTTCTGATGCTGAGTAAGTTGATGGCCATGAGTAAAGGCTTTCCCACATTCTCTGCACTCGTGGGGTTTCTTCCCTGTATGAATTCTCTCATGTTTAACAAGGCTTGACCCATAAATAAAGGTCTTCCCACATTCCTTGCACTTATAAGGCGTTTCACCAGTGTGAATTCTCTCATGTTGAGTGAGGTGATAGCCACAATTAAAGGCCTTTCCACATTCTGTGCACTTATACGGCTTCTCCCCTGTATGGATTCTCTCGTGTTTAACAAGGCTGGAACCCCAACGAAAGGCCTTCCCACACTCCTTACACTCATGAGGTTTCTCACCCGTGTGAATTTTCTGATGCTGAGTAAGGTAATTGACACGCGTAAAGGCCTTCCCACATTCTTGACATTCGAAGGGCTTCTCACCGGTATGAATTCTTTTATGTTGAGCGAGGCTTGAGCCACAGATAAAGGCCTTCCCACAGTCTTGACACTCATAGGGCTTATCGCCACTATGAATTCTCTTGTGCTGAATTAGTTTATACACACGACTGAAGGTCTTCCCACAGTCCTTGCATTCATAGTCTTTCTCCCCAGTGTGAAACCGCTGATGTTGCGTGAGCTCATCACCACGTCTGAAGGCCTTCCCACAGTCTTTGCACTCATAGGGCTTCTCCCCCGTGTGGATTCTCTTATGAATGACGAGGCTTGAACCCCAGCGAAAGGCCTTCCCACAGTCCTTACACTCATAAGGTTTCTCACCAGTGTGGATTTTCTGATGCTGAGTAAGTTGGTTACCCCAACGAAAGGCCTTTTTGCACTCTTTACACTGATAGGGTTTCTCACCAGTGTGAATTTTCTGATGTTGCGTAAGCTGATAGCCACGACTAAAGGCCTTTCCACATTCCTTACATTCATATGAATTCTCCCGATTATGCAGTCTCTGCTGTGGTCTACCAGAGGTATTTTCTCTATCAGTGCGCGTTTTCGCATAGTTGATTCTCTTTTGGTCGAAAGAGCCCCCTGGAGGGCCCTGTGCTCCTTCCAACTCACCTTCACACATCCAGTCAAGGACAATGAATTTACTTTTCCCACCTGAGTTCCATTTGGAAAAACAGATTTCATAAATGCCCTTTTCTGTAGGTAAATTCTTGGCCTCATATGGTGACTCCAAATCTGGAAGAAAAAAAAAATCCCATGTTTTGTTTCCTTTTAAGGACAACAAAACAAACAGACCTAACTACAAACCAAAAACTTCTCCAGTAGAAGAAATAATCTAGACCTTTGTTAAAACGTAAAGTCCAACCTGACCAGGTGATGGCAGAGTCGATAGGTGTCAACCTGGGACATTGAGGACCCAGGTTGGAAACCCTGAGATCAGAGGCTTGAGTGCAGCTTGAGTGTGGGGTGACTGGCTTGAGTGTGGGATCATAGACATGAACGATGATCACTGGCTTGAGCCCAAAGGTTGCTGGCTTGAAGCCCAAGATCGCTGGTTTGAGCCCAACGTCATCAGTTTAAGCACAGGCTTACCAGCTTAAATGTGGGGTCACTGGCTTGAGCGTGAGGTCACAGACATGACCCCATGGTCAATGGCTGGAGCCCCTCAGTCAAGGTATGTATGAGAAAGCAATCAATGAACAACTTAAGTGCTGCAACTATGAGTTGATGCTTCTCATCTCTCTCCTTTCCTGTCTGTCCCTGTCTGTCCTCTCCCTCTTGCTTAAAAAAATGTAAAGTCCACATCTGGCACCATAGTGGTTAATGAATGAAATGGATTCTAGGCCAGAATTCTTTTTGTTTTGTTTTGTATTTTTCTGAAGTTGGAAACGTGGAGGCAGTCAGACAGACTCCTGCATGCGCCCAACCGGGATCCACCCAGCATGCCCACCAGGGGGTGATGCTCTGCCCATCTGGGGTATCGCTCTGTTGCAACCAGAGCCATTCTAGCGCCTGAGGCAGAGGCCACAGAGCCATCCTCAGTGCCCGGGCCAACTTTGCTCCAATGGAGCCTTGGCTGCGGGAGGGGAAGAGAGAGACAGAGAGGAAGGAGAGGGGGGTGGAGAAGCAGGTGGGTGCTTCTCCTATGTGCCCTGGCCAGGAATCGAACCCAGGACTCCTGCACGCCAGGCCGATGCTCTACCACTGAGCCAACCGGCCAGGGCCAGAATTCTTTTTTTTTTATTTTTTTTTATTTTTTATTTTATTCATTTTAGAGAGGAGAGAGAGATAGAGAGAGAGAAGGGGGGAGGAGCTGGAAGCATCAACTCCCATATGTGCCTCGGCCAGGCAAGCCCAGGGTTTCAAACCGGCGACCTCAGCATTTCCAGGTCAACGCTTTATCCACTGCGCCACCACAGGTCAGGCCAGGGCCAGAATTCTTATGTTCAATTCTTACTTCCGTATCCTCTGTCGGACCACATCGTCTGCGCCCCAGCACACTCATCTACAAATCAGACTAACTAATTGTGTCTAACTCATAAACTTGTAAGAATGAAATGAATTGTGGTTATACACACAGAGAAACACAGTGCCTAGACAATGCCTGGTACAGAGTTAGTGCAATATTAGCCATAGATATTATGGCTGTTATTATTTTTCTTTTTAGATTTTATGTATTTATTTTAGAGAGAGGGCAGAGAGAGAGAGAAAGGGGGAGAAGCAGGAAGCATCAGCTTGTAGTAGTTGCTTGGTTTCCTTGAAGATGGTTGTGAAATAAATATTTCAGAATTCCAATTCATTCTTTGCTCACTATGAGTGGTCACTAGCCTGACCTGTGGTGGTGCAGTAAATAAAGCATTAACCTGGAATCCTGAGGCCACTGGTTTGAAACCATGGACTTGCCTGGTCAAGGCACATTCAAGAAACAACTATGAGTTGATGCTTCCCACTCCTTTTCCCCTGCCTTTCTGTCTCTCTTTCCTCTCTAAAATCAGTAAATAATAAAATCTTTTTTGTGTGTGTGTGTGTGTGTGTGTATGTGTGGCAGAGACAGAGTCATAGAGAGGGACAGATAGGGACAGACAGACAGGAAGGGACAGAGATGAAAAACATCAATTCTTCATTGCAGCTCCTTAGTTGTTCATTGATTGCTTTCTCATATGTGTCTTGACCAGGGGGCTACAGCAGACCAAGTGACCCCTTGCTTGAGCCACTGACCTTGGGCTTAAGCTGGTGAGCCTTGCTCAAACCAGATGAGCCCACACTCAAGCTGGTGACCTCAGGGTCTCGAACCTGGGTCCTTCACATCCCAGTCCAACGCTCTATCCACTGTGCCATTGCCTAGTCAGGCAGTAAATAATAAAATTTTTTTAAAAAAGAGAGAGAGTGGTAACTAGCCCTGGCGAGGTAACTCAGAGCATCGTTCTGACATGCCAAGATTGTGGGTTTGATCCCCAGTCAGGGCACATACAAGAATCAATCAGTGGCCTGGAAAGCTGGTGGCGCAGTGGATAGAGAGTCAGACTGGGATGCAGAGGGCCCAGGTTCAAAATTCCGAGATTGCTGGCTTGAGCACAGGTTCACCAGCTTGAGCGTGGGGTCGCTGGCTTGAGCCCAAATATCACTGTCTTGAACAAGGGGTCACTTGGTCTGCTGCAGCCCACCCGTCAAAGCACATATGAGAAAGCAATCAATGAACAACTAAGGAGACTAAGAGACCGCAATGAAGATGATGCTTCTCATCTCGCTCCTTTCTAGTTTGTCTGTCCCTATCTCTCTCTGTCTCTGTCACACAAAATAAATAAATAAATAAACCAGTGAATGCATAAATAAGTGGAACAACAAATTGATTTCTTTCCTTCTCTAAAACCAATCAATACATTTAAAAAGAGAGAGAAAGCCCTGGCCGGTTGGCTCAGCGGTAGAGCTTCGGCCTAGCGTGCGGAGGACCCGGGTTCGATTCCCGGCCAGGGCACATAGGAGAAGCGCCCATTTGCTTCTCCACCCCTCCGCCGTGCTTTCCTCTCTGTCTCTCTCTTCCCCTCCCGCAGCCAAGGCTCCACTGGAGCAAAGATGGCCCGGGCGCTGGGGATGGCTCTGTGGCCTCTGCCTCAGGCGCTAGAGTGGCTCTGGTCGCAACATGGCGACGCCCAGGATGGGCAGAGCATCGCCCCTGGTGGGCGTGCCGGGTGGATCCTGGTCGGGCGCATGCGGGAGTCTGTCTGACTGTCTCTCCCCGTTTCCAGCTTCAGAAAAATGGAAAAAAAAAATAAAAAAAAAATTAAAAAGAGAGAGAAAGCCTGACCAGGCGGTGGCGCAGTGGATAGAGTGTTGGACTGGGATGTGGAGGACCCAGGTTCAAGACCTCGAGGTCTCTGGCTTGAGCGCAGGCTCATCTGGCTTGAGCAAGAAGCTCACCAGCTTGGACCCAAGGTCGCTGGCTTGAGCAAGGGGTTACTCGGTCTGCTGAAGGCCCGCGGTCAAGGCACATATGAGAAAGCAATCAATGAACAACTAAGGTGTTGCAATGAAAAACTGATGATCGATGCTTCTCATCTCTCTCCATTCCTGTCTGTCTGTCCCTATCTGACTCTCTCTCTCTCTGTCCCTGTAGAAAAATAATAAAATAAAAAAATAAAGAGAGAGAGAGAGGTAACTAAAGAAAGGGCCAGACGAAGATAGGAAGATCACTGATGAATGACAACAGGAAGGTGTGTAAGGCCCCCTTCCAACTTGACAAAGCTCAAAGTGTTCCCTGGCAACGGGAAGAAGATTCAACTCGTTCTTGAAAGATAATCTTAAAGTTCACAAGGGATGGAATTGACATTCCAGGGAGCAAAGCCTGTTATACAACACAGGCAACTTACCCAGGGAGACCAAGTTACTGTAGTTCTCCAACATCACATCCCAGTACAGGTCCCTCTGTGTGGAGTCCAGGTAGGCCCATTCCTCCTGAGAGAAGTCTATGGCCACATCTGAGAATGTCACCAGACTCTAAAAACACAAACCCACATGTCCCTGAGGAAATGAAAGGGCACTTTCAAGAGGAAAGAAAGAGGAAGGGCTGTACTGTGGGCAGAGCGCATACAGCAGGTGGACTGAAAGCCTGTGATATGGGTAGGGGGCAGGGAGGACATGGCTGTGACAACCAGAATCCCTCCATGTTACTAAGGAGCCCTACTGCTGCATCCCAACCTGCCAGAGTACGGACAGAACAATCCCAGACTTCCTCCCGTTCAGGCGCACAGAACCTGCCACGTGCCTTTCTCACCTTCCCACACATCCTGAGACAACAGTGTGGATCCCTGCGGCATACCTTTTGCCCCTTAAGGGAAAAGAAAATAATGCCTCCATTTCTGTTTCAAAAATGTAAGAGAAGATCTTTTATCTTCGAAAATAAGGTCTTGGCACGTTTGAATGTTTTGAAGCTTCATGTTCATCATTTTGCCAGGTTATGTTTTAAGCAGTCTTCCTTAGTAATGACAAAAACATTTTTTATTCCATCACATGGGCAGATGACATTTAATCATTACACTTAGGCTGGACAAAATGACTAAGGTTTTTCCTGATTCTGGGAACATACGATCATCTACTACTCTGTCCTGGATGATTTTACCTGTCACCAACAGCACCCCTGCTCACCCTTTCTTGATTAGAGGATACTTGTAGTATCAGAAGATGCAAAAGCATACGGAGGTCTGGCAGTTCTGTTCAACAACACAACTGACCACGGGTTCCCTGACCGCTGAGTCTGCAGGCCTCAGTCACACAGCTCTATCTAATTCTAAAAGCCTTCTAAAGCTTGGGCTGTTACCACACCCTGAGCCTGAGACCAATGAATACGAATAGTCTCTTTTATCTGGCTGGAAAAAAGTTCAGTGGGGAATTTCTGTTTTCTCCTGTGGTCAAATGGGTCCAACATCTCCAACTACTCAAACAATAGACCTGACTGAAATCTCTCTCAAAGGACTTTCTTCCTCTATTGCTCCAATGTTCCTTTTGACAAAAAAACTGAGCACAGCCTGACCAGGGGTGGCAGAGTGGATGGAGCATCAGACTGGGATGTGGGGGACCCAGGTTCAAGCCCCTGAGGTCATCAGCTTGAGCACGGGCTCATCTGGTTTGAACAAAGCTCACCAGCTTGGACCCAAGGTCGCTGGCTCAAGCAAGGGGTTACTCAGTCTGCTGAAGGCCCGCGGTCAAGGCACATGTGAGAAAGCAATCAATGAACAACTAAGGTGTTGCAATGAAGAATTGATGTTTCTCATCTCTCTCCTTTCCTGTCTGTCTGTCCCTGTCTCTCTCAACACCAAAAAAAAAAAAAAAAAAAAGCCAAGCACAAATAATTAGCTCCACATTATGTGAACATTAGCCACCAAGGTGGGCATGGGCTATGTGGTATCATCATTCACCGGAGTGGGATGCACCAGGAAGTAGGTAATTAGATGGGACTCGCTTGGGCAGGAAGCATCAGGATAATATAAAATAAAAATAGCCACCGGACCTGAGTATCACATTTAAGAAGGAAAGAAATACACACTTACATTGGCCATAGCTTTAGAATCAAGAACTGATCGGTTGTCTGAGGGTTTCCTTCACTGTGGACACAAAATCCAGAGAAGCCAGAGCTAGATGAGGAGAAAGAGGCATGAAAGTAAGAGCATGTTGGTCTCCAAAACGACTTAATACAACCTTTTTGCTCCCTCCATCTTTGCTTCCAAAGAACCCTCAGCTCCTTCTCCAACACCCACAAACATCACATGTCTGGAATTAGATTAAAAGGATTCTGGGGGGAAAAGCCCAAGCTGTCCCTCAAACTCCATGAAACCCAGCCGCACAGAACAGAAGAGTTTTTATTTATTTTTTGCCTTGAAGTCAGACCCAGCCTGACCTGTGGTGGCGCAGTAGATAAAGCGTCAACCTGGAAACGCTGAGGTTGCCGGTTCAAAACCCTGGGCTTGCCTGGTCAAGGCACATATGGGAGTTGATGCTTCCTGCTCCTCCCCCCTTCTCTCTCTCTCTCTCTCCCCCCCCCTCTCTATAATGAATAAATAAAATCTTAAAAAAAAAAAAATTAAAAAAAAAAAAAAAAGAAGTCAGACCCAGAGATTTTAGCAGGAGGATTTCTGGCCAGCTCCTGTTAGGCGATAAGTATTGAGAATTTGGCCTTGACCAAAGAGAGGTCTGGCCATCGTCCTCAGTTTCTGAGAGCTAATCTGTATCATACTTGATAGGAGGTCTTTGTTTGGGGTACCAGGTGACCATACTGCACCTTAGGGAGGGACTGGCCATACCAAACTGTCTCTGGGTTGGGCTGGCCATACCCAAACAGTCTTAGGGTAGGAGCTCGTCACTCTAGGACAAACCAGGTGACTTGGGGTGGGGGTTTTGGGTCATGGGGTATCAGCTGACCTGGAGGCTGAGGTTAACTTCTGAGCAATCATTCAATCAATCATGTCGATACATCTATATAATCAATCAACTGGGCCTATGTGCTGAGGCCCCAGTGAACTCTGGCTATCTGTGCGCGGTGAGTTTCTTGGTTGGCAAGGCTCTGTGTGTAACATCATACATCAATGCCAGCAGAGAACAAGTCCTGACTCTGGGGAGAGGACACTGGAGCTCATGTTGTGAACACCCTGGACCTCCCCGTATGAACCTGTTTCTTGGCTGACGTTAATCTGTACCCTTTCCCTGCAATGAATCATACCCCTGAGTAGAGTAGCTTCCAGTGAGTTCTGGGAGTCCTGCTAGTCCTGAATAATAGAACCTGAAGCTACTTTCAGGAAACTCCCAAACCTGCAATTAGTGTCAAAACTGAGGGTGGTCTTAGGTGGAGACTCTGCCCTCAAACCTGCAGTATGGCTAACTCCAGGCAGGGGGACTGTTATCTGGACCTGAGTGGGTGTGTTTAGGGTGCTCAGTCTCTGAGTTCCTCCTGCTCCCTCCAGTCACATTGTCCAGGGTTAGCAGGGGCTACTTCATCCAAACTTGAATCTCTTCTGGCCTCTAGATAGGGTGACTTGGGTCAAGACACGGCAGGCGGACGAGAAGGAAATGCCTAGGAAGCGTCAGCACTTCACATCCAGAAAAGCTGGCTGCATAAACATATGCAGACTATCAATGCAAAACACTGATGTCAGTGGTTATTCGGTGCCAAGTTGGAAGAAATACTTAGACATGAAAAAAAGTCAGCTATATCATCAGTAGGAAAATCAAGCTACCAAAATAAGATACACTTGAAAATTCTAGATATGAATATATATACACTCATATATATGCACACATATAGAGACAAACACATACCGGCCAACACCGTAAGACATCAGCAGAAAGGGAGATATAAAAATAGACATAGAGAAGAAGAAAACATTCTGGAAAGTTATAGATCCCTTGCTCAAAAGAGGTGACACAGCCTGACCTGTGGTGGCGCAGTGGATGGGGCGTCGACCTAGAAATGCTGAGGTTGCCGGTTCGAAACCCTGGGCTTGCCTGGTCAAGGCACATATGGAAGTTGATGCTTCCTGCTCCTCCCCCTTCTCTCTCTCTCTGTCTCTCTCATTTCTAAAATGAATAAATAAAATAAAATTAAAAAAAAAAAAAAAAAAAAGAGGTGACACAACTGGTCTGAAACGGCTGTCTGTAAGCCTGCTTGTGATTTTGGTCCTTGGCTGGAGTTCCAGTGTTCCCACCATTGCCTGAGGACAGTGGCTCATGCTTCTGGAATTTCAATGCTGTACACGGAGGGCACCTATGTGACTCACGCTGGAGAAGCTCCCTGGGCTCCCAGGCTGTGAGCTTCCCCACAGACAATACGCATGTCTTGTTGGAACTCGATGGCAGAGGAATTAAGCAAGATTGGTGGGCTTGCGCTTGGTTGCCTCTCAACATTTCCCTGTGGGCCTTTCCCTCGGCTGGCTTTGCCGTGTATCCCTCTGCCCTAATAAATCTTAGCTGTGAGTAGGACAATGAGGTGAATCCTGAGTTCACCCAGAGAATCACTGAACCTGGTGATGGCCTTGTGGACCCTGACACATCCTTTGATCTTGAGTTTCTTCTTTTTGACTATCCCACTAGGTATTGTAATTATAGCTATGAACTTGCTTGGCATATTAATCTGTGTGCATTGATTTCTTTTAAATTTGTTAAGAGGCAGTTCGGTTCTTAAAAGAGAGAACTATTTTTTTTTTAAAAGTTTCTTCCTGCCTGACCAGGTGGTGGTGCAGTAGATAGAGCGTTGGACTGGGATGCGGAAGACCCAGGTTTGAGACCCCGAAGTCTCCAGCTTGAGCGCAGGCTCATCTGGTTTGAGCAAAGCTCACCAGCTTGGACCCAAGGTCACTGGCTCGAGCAAGGGGTTAATCCGTCTGCTGAAGGCCCATGGTCAAGGCACATATGAAAAAGCAATCAATGAACAACTAAGATGTTGCAACACACAATGAAAAACTAATGATTGATGTTTCTCATCTCTCCATTCCTGTGTGTCCCTGTCTATCTCTCTCTCTCTGACTCTTAATGTAAAAAAAAAAAAAAAAAAAGTTTCTTTCTGCCTGACAAGGAGAAACCTAAAGGTTGCTGGTGCACGGGCTCACCAGGTTGAGCATGGGGTTGCTGGCTTGAGCAAGGGGTCACTCACTCTGCTATAGCCCTCCCCCAACTTCCGGTCAAGGCACATATGAGAAAGCAATCAATGAACAAATAAGATGCCTCAATGAAAAACTGATGCTTCTCATCTCTCTCCCTTCCAGCCTGTCTCTCTCATTAAAAAAAATTTTTTAAAAAAGTTTCTTCCTGAAATTGCAGAAAAGTTCAGAATATATCATCTTTGGATTATTTTCCTGAATGACATTTCCTTTTTTCCTTTAATTTCCTAATACCTAAACCAAATCTTTGATATCCAGTATGCCCATATATGCTGGAGTAGCAAATAAAAAAAATGACTGAGCCCTGGCCGGTTGGCTTAGTGGTAGAGCGTCAGTCTGGCGTGCAGGAGTCCGGGTTCAATTTCCAGCCAGGGCACACAGGAGAAGAGCCCATTTGCTTCTCCGCTCCTCCCCCTCCCGCAGCCAAGGCTCCATTGGAGCAAAGATGGCCCGGGCACTGAGGATGGCTCTATGGCCTCTGCCTCAGGAGCTAGAATGGCTCTGGTTGCAACAGAGCGACGCCCCAGATGGGCAGAGCATCGCCCCCTGGTGGGCGTGCCAGGTGGATCCTGGTCGAGCGCATGCGGGAGTCTGTCTGACTGCCTCCCCGTTTCCAACTTCAGAAAAATACAAAAATAAATAAATGACTGAAATCCCAAGTGATGTCTTAGGTACTGCTGCGGTTGTCTCCATGCTTAGTTTTATGTCTTGATGGGTGGGTGAACTGTAGTTTTGAATGTCTCTTCAGCCATGTCTCTTTAGCATTTAGACAAATGCTAAAGCAACTGACTTGAAATTAAAATGCACCCAACATTATTAGAAAGAATATGTAAGGTATAATACTTAGAAAATAAATTCTAGCCTGACCTGTAGCGGTACAATAGATAAAACACTGACCTGGAATGATGAGGTCACTGGTTCGAAACCCCAGGCTTGCCTAGTAAAGGCACATGTGGGAGTTGATGCTTCCCGCCCCCCCCTTCTAAAATGAATAAAGTCATTAAAAAAAAAATTCTATTGATCACCGCATAGAGCCTGTGCACTTAGAATTATTAGGTCATGACTTGACGTCAGCAGCTATAGCGAGAATGACCCCATTCCTAGTGCCTGTCAGGGCACGTCACCTGGAATTCACCACAGGCCTTGACCGCAGGTGCCTTGTGCTTCTTCCAGAGTCCCCTTCCTCGCTGGGTTGTAAGCAGTGTACAGGTAACTATGTCCTTTCAGTCATTCCAAGTACTAATACCACAGGGTCAGGCATATCAGAGGCACTTAATACTAGGGTGATTTTGACTCAAAATTCTACTTGCTGGAATGTATCCAAAGGAAAAAACGATTGTAGTACACATATATGTGCATAAGAATGTTAGGATGATTTTTTTTTTTGAGGTAACTATAGATTCATGTGCAGTTATAAGAAATAATACAAAAGGGATCCTTGGTACTCTTTACCCAGTTTACCCCAATGGTACCACAGAGAAAAATTATAGTGCAGTATCACAAACAGGACATTGAGATAGACACTATCCACCAACTTTATTCAGATTTTTCTAGAGAATTTTATTTATTTATTTTTATTTACAGGGACAGAGAGTCAAAGAGAGGGATAGATAGGGACAGACAGACAGGAACATAGAGATGAGAAGCATCAATCATCAGTTTTTCGTTGCGACACCTTTGTTGTTCATTGGTTGCTTTCTCATATGTGCCTTGACCGCAGGCCTTCAGCAGACCAAGTAACCCCTTGCTCAAGCCAGCGACCTTGGGTCGAAGCTGGTGAGCCTTGCTCAAACCAAAAGAGCTTGCGCTCAAGCTGGAGACCTCGGCGCCTCGAACCTGGGTCCTCGGCATCCCAGTCCGACGCTCTACCCACTGTGCCACCACCTGGTCAGGTTGTCTCAATTCTTAAGAAAAGAATCTACATAAAACACAGTATCACATTACTGAAGATCAATAATACCACTTTTTCTGTGTGTGTGACAGAGACAGAGAGAGATAGAGAAAGGGACAGCTAGGGACAGACAGGCAGGCAGGGAGAGAGATGAGAAGCATCAATTCTTCATTGCAGCTCCTTTGTTGTTCATCGATTGCTTCTTCATATATGCCTTGACTGGGGGGCCACAGCAAAGCAGAGTGACCCCTTGTTCAAGCCTGCAACCTTGGGCCCAAGCCGGCGACCTTGGGCTTCAAGGTTTCGAACCTTGGATACTCAGGGTTTCGAACCTGGATACTCTCCCAGTTCAAGTATCCACTGTGCCATCACTTGGTCAGGTACACCACTCCCCATTTTTATGAAAGAAACTCAAACACACTGGTCCTTTTTCTTTTCTTTTAAAAAAATATATTATTTATTGATTTTAGAGAGAGGAGAAAGGGGGGCAAAGGAGCGGGAAACCTCAACTCCTGGTAGTTGTTTCTCAAACCTTGACCTGCAAGCCCAGAATTTCAAACTGGTGACCTCAGCATTCCAGGTTGATGCGTTTATCAACTCCGCCACCACAGGCCAGCCTGTGTCCCTTTTATTCTTATGCAAAACTATGATTCACAAACATGCTGCCTATATAATCAATGCTAACTGAAAAATTTCAGAGCATCTTAAGAATGAAATTCTTTGGCACTCTATCCTGGGAGCACACCTCTGCCACGCCCCTCCCCGTGTCTCCCTTCCACCTAAACTGCTCTTCTTTTGTCTCTGTAACTAGTTTACTAAAGACCGTCTCTTCCAGCTCTGTGACTTTCTAAGTAAACTTTCTCTTATATTTTGGAAAAAATAAATTTTTTTATTTTTTTATTATTTTTTTTTTTTTTCATTTTTCTGAAGCTGGAAACAGGGAGAGACAGTCAGACAGACTCCCGCATGCGCCCGACCGGGATCCACCCGGCACACCCACCATGGGGCAACGCTCTGCCCATTCTGGGCGTCGCCATGTTGCGACCAGAGCCAATCCAGCGCCCGAGGCAGAGGCCACAGAGCCATCCCCAGCACCCGGGCCATCCCTGCTCCAACGGAGCCCCGGCTGCAGGAGAGGAAGAGAGAGACAGAGAGGAAAGCACGGCGGAGGGGTGGAGAAGCAAATGGGCGCTTCTCCTGTGTGCCCTGGCCGGGAATCGAACCCGGGTCCTCCGCACGCCAGGCCGACGCTCTACCGCTGAGCCAACCGGCCAGGGCCAAATTTTTTTATTTTTTAAAATAAATTTTTATGGTTTTTTTTTTTTTGTATTTTTTTTTCCCTGAAGCTGGAAACGAGGAAAGACAGACAGACTCCCGCATGAGCCCTGGGGCAGAGGCCAAGGAGCCATCCCCAGCACCCGGGCCATCTTTGCTCCAATGGAGCCTCGGCTGGGGGAGGGGAAGAGAGAGACAGAGAGGAAGGAGAGGGGAGGGGGGGAGAAGCAGATGGGCGCTTCTCCTGTGTGCCCTGGCCGGGAATCGAACCTGGGACTCCTGCACGCCAGGCCGACGCCCTACCACTGAGCCAACCGGCAGGGGCAAATTTTTATGTATTTTTAAATTTAATTTTTTATTTTTTGAAGTGAGAACTGGGGAGGCAGAGAGATAAACTCCTGCATGCACCAAACTGGGATCCATCCAGCATGCCCACCAGGGGGGCGATGCTCTGCCCTCTGGGGCATTGCTCCATTGCAACTGGAGCCATTGTAGCACCTGAGGCAGAGGCCATGGAGCCGTCCTTAGATCCCGGGCCAACTTTACTCCAATGGAGCCTTGGCTGCAGGAGGGGAAGAGAGAGACAAAGGAGAGGGGGAAGGGTGGAGAAGTAGATTGGCGCTTCTCCTGTGTGCCCTGGCTAGGAATTGAACCCGGGACTTCCACATGCTGGGCTGATGCTGAGTCAATCAGCCAGGGCCAGGAAAAAAGAAATTTTTTAATTAACAGTATTAGCAAAAATTACAAAGAACAACTCAGACAGATAATAATGTTCCTGCCACTCAAGCAAAGAAAGGGAGAGCCATAATCTCACATCAAAGATTCAGCTGGAGAAGCTAAACGGAGACATTGCCACATTGAGGACATTCCTGAGTGGCTGAACCTTGTCTTCTGTGTGATATGGGAGATTTATGCGAACATGTTTAACTATTGTCATTGTCTTTCCCCCCCACATATCAGCCCTTGGAAATGTCACTTGTTCAGTCCATTTGTAATGTGTCAGTGATCACTGCCATGGTCCACGAAAGAAATATTTGAAATCCTAGAAAGTCTAAATTTGAAAGTCCTTTTTTTTTTTTTTTTTTTTGGTGACAGAGTCAGAGAGAGGGACAGACAGGGACAGACTGACAGGAAGGGAGAGAGATGAGAAGCATCAATTCTTCGTTGCAGTTTCTTAGTTGTTCATTGATTGTTTTCTCATATGTGCCTTGACCAGGGGGCTGGAGCAGACCGAGTGACCCCTTGCTCGAGCCAGCGACCTTGGGCTCAATCTGGTGAGCCTCGCTCAAACCAGATGAGCCTGTGCTCAAGGTGGCGACCTCAGGGTCTTCTATGTCCCAGTCCGACGCTCTATCCACTGTGCCACCGCCTGGTCAGGCAAAAGTCCATCTTTCTTGATGATTTGCTGCCATGGAATTAATTGCAAATGACATACCACCAACCCTAAAAAGGATAAATATATGATAAATTTTTTCTTCTTTATGGTTTTTTTTTTAGATTTTTAAAATATTTAATCATTTTTAAAGAGAAAGGAGGGAGAGAGAGGGAGAGGGAGAGGGAGAGAGAGGGAGAGAGAGGGAGAGAGAGGGAGAGAGAGGGAGAGAGAGAGAGAGAGAAGGGGAGAGGAATAGGAAGCATTAACTCCCATATGTGCCTTGACCAGACAAGCCCAGGGTTTCAAACTGGCGACCTTAACGTTCCAGGTTAAAGCTTTATCCACTGCGCCACCACAGGTCAGGCACTGAGAGATTATTTTCAAGGCGAGAAGGAGATTGCTGGCATACCTCTTCCCTCCACACACACATGGAGGTATAACGTGGCCCACGACTGAAGTGGATTCCTTTTACAAACTAAGACCTGGAAAGTGTTCAGTTCATTTACATGACCAATTAGCAGAATTCAACGCTCTAGAAGCAAAACCATACACATATGCTTAGAGCAGGAGGGGAACACTGGAAACATACATACCATAGTATCAACAGACATCTCTGGATGGTACCATCATGGGTACTGTCAAGTTTCTTCTTTATGAACTCCTTAAGAAATTGAAATTTTTTGCTGCAGGCCTGCATTAATCCCATTAGAAAAAATAAAAGTTAAGACAGTCCCACATTTAAAAGAAATCAACAAAGAAAGAAAAAACCCAAAGTCAGGGTTGGGGGGGTACGGTATACTGCAGTCATTATGGTAAAGTTGAATGAATAAGCCTGTGGTAGACAGAATAACTGTCACCCAAGAAGGCAGTGTCTTAATTCTGGAAACTGTGAATATGTAACATTACATAGCAAAGGGGAGTTAGGTTGCAGAGGGACTTACAGTCACTAATCAGCTGACCTTAAGATAGGAAATTAGCCAGAATTATCCAGGTGAGTCCAATGTAATCACAAGAGTCCATAAAAGTAGAAGAGGGTTGTCAGAAGGAGAGAACACCGTAAGGACAGAAGCAGAGTCAGAGGGATGTGATTTGAGAGGACTTTTCTTTGCTGGCTTTGAAGATGAAGGAATGTGTTGTAATTCCAGGAACACAGGCAGGCTTTGGAAGTTGGGAGAGGCAAGGCAGGAGTGCCACCTAGAGGCCGCAAAAAGGAGCACAGCCCTGCCAACACCTGGGTTTTAGCCAGGAGAGACCCATTTTGGACTTCTGACCTCTAGAACTGTAAGATAACACATCTGTCTGTCTGAAAGACAGACAGACAGGAAGGGAGAGGGATAAGCAGCATTAACTTGTAGTTGCGTTACTTTAGTTGTTCACTGATTGCTTCTCATACGTACCTTGACCAGGGGGCTCCAACCAAGCTGGTAACCCCTTGCCCATACCAGTGACCATGGGTCATGCTGATGATTACTTGCTCAAGCTGGCAACCTCGGGGTTTTGAACCTGGGTCCTCTGAGTCCCAGGTTGATAATCTATCCACTGCGCCAACACCAGTCAGGTATCTGTGCTGTTTTAAGTCGCTAAATGTGTGGCAATGTTACAGCAGCAAAAGGGAATTGACCCTGACCAGGCGGTGGTGCAGGGGATAGAGCATCGGACTGGGATGCAGAGGTCCCAGGTTCGAAACCTCAAGGTAACCGGGTTAAGCGCGGACTCATTTGGCTTTAGTGCGGGTTCATCAGGTGGAGCACAGGTTGCTGGCTTGAAGCCCAAGGTCGCTGTCTTGAGCAAGGGGTCACTCGCTCTGCTATAGCCCCCTGGTCAAGACACATATGAGAAAGCAATCAATGAACAACTAAGGAGTGGCAACAAAGAATTGATGCTTCTCATCTCTCTCCTTTCCTGTCTCTCTGTGTCTCTGTCACACACACACACACACACAGAAATTGATATAATACCCAGTACTGAAAAAACAAGTGACAAACAAATATCATCTCCCTGATTTTGAACATCTATTTTCTATGTCTTGGTAATACCATCGGACCCTGAGAACAACAGCTCAGCTAAGCTGCTTGGAACACTAATGAGGGAAAGTGTGGGAAAGTGTGCAAAGCAAATAGAAGTGCTTGGTACAGGAAAGATCTTCCAAAAATCTGGCCCACTCCCTTCCTCTTCACTGAATAATCAGTTAAAATGCCATATTAAATAGAATACTTGAAAAGTGTTGTTTGGCCCTGGCCAGTAGGCTCAGTAGACAGAGCATCAGTCCAGCATGCGGATGTCCCAGGTTTGATCCCTGGTCAGGGCACACAGGAAAAATGACCATCTGCTTCTCGTCCCCTTCCCCCCCCCCCTTCTCTCTCTCTTTCCCTATTGCAGCCAGTGGCTCAACTGGTTCGAGCATCGGTCCAGGGTGCTGAAGATAGCTCAGCTGATTCAAGCATTGGCCCTAGGTGGGAGTTGCCGTGTGGATCCTGGTTGGGGCACATGTGGGAGTCTGTTTTTCTATCTCTCCTCCTCTTACTTAAAAAAATAAAAGGCATTTTTATTAAATAAAATTTCAAACTAATTTTTTCATGCATAATATTGTTTATAATTATGAGTACTGCTTAATGCATTTTTCCTTCTTATGAGTCTTTCTCCATATCATTCTTCATAGCTGCATAATACTCCATAATGTGAGTTTGGTGTGATTTACTTTAACCATTTCCATCATCCTGAATGGATGTGGTCACAGTGACACTAATTCTGGTCTGGTTAACACAGTCTTTGATTCTAGACGAAGGTTCTAATTTTGGAGTGCATGTCCACATTTGGGAATACCATGAAATTATAGATTTTTTCCTAGGAAGAAAGCCATATTTATAAATATATGGAACAAATCTATATACAATTTCCCTTGGAAAATGGTAAATGGAATTAAAGGGAGGAACTCAGGCTAAGAATTCTAGTTCTATACTCTGATTCATTTTGAAAACTTACAAGTACCCATCACAATAATCTTCATATATATGTTGCTCTAGACCTATAGAATATCCAGACTTACCACATAGCCAAAACCGTATTTACTAAACACTCATTCTCTGGGGGGTGTTCTAAGGGGTTTTACCTACATATTATTTCATCTTTATCACAATACTATCTTTATAAAGCCCAAAATGCTAAGAGGAAGCAGGATTGAAACCCCAAAACTCTAGATTAGGTTTGGCAAACTATAGCCCAAAGCCTGTTTCTGTAGGGCCAGAGGGCTAAGAATGTGTTTCACATTTTTAAAGGCCTATAAAAACAAAAGCAGCCTGACCTGGTGGTGCAGTGGATAAAGTGTTGACCTGGAATGCTTAAATTGCCAATTTAGAACCCAGGGCTTACCTGGTCAAGGCACATATGAGAAGCAACTACCCTGTTTCTCACTCCCTCTCTCTAAGATCAATCAATCAAAGCAGTGAAAAAAACAGAGAAGGAGGGGGCATAATTCTCCAAACCTTAAGTGTGAGCTGCACCCAGTGACTTTCTTCCAAAGAGCCTAGTATGAAATGGGGGGAAAGGAGTAACTTTACAGTGGAGAAAACTGACCAACACTACCTGGCCAGGTGATCGAGATTAATCTCAACAATCATAAATCGTGCCTGAACAGACGATGGCAGAGTGGATAAAGCGTCGGACTGGGACGTGGAGGACCCAGGTTCGAGATCCCGAGGTCGCCAGCTTGAGCGCGGGCTTATTGAGTTTGATCAAGGCTCACCAGCTTGAGCCCAAGGTCGCTGGCTTGAGCAAGGGGTCACTCAGTCTGCTGTAGCCCTCATATGAGAAATCAATGAACAACTAAGGAACGGCAACAAAGAATTGATGTTCATCTCTCTCCCTTCCTGTCTGTCTGTCCCCTCTCTGACTCTGTCTCTGCCACAAAAAAAAGAAAAGAAAAATCATAAATCGTGTTGACTATTTGTATCCTTTCTGAGCTTCTACCACAAACTCATAAACCCAGTCTAATTGTGAGAAAAATACCAGTTTCCTATAGAGCAGCGGTTCTCAACCTTTCTAATGCTGTGACCCCGTAATACAGTTCCTCATGTTGCGGTGACCCCAAACCAAAAAATAATTTTGGTGGCTACTTCATAACTGTAATTTTGCTACAGTTATGATTCGGAATGTAAATACCTGATATGCATTATGTATTCTCATTGCTACAAATCAAACATAATTTAAACATAGTGATTAATCACAAAAACTAATTATATATTGAGAAATATTTATTACTAATGGACCTCCTTACCTAGTGTATTGGGGCTACCATTCCGTAAATAGCTGCTTAACTAATGGATCTGTTTTTTCCAGATTAGTGGCAAGTTTTCTATATAGAACAGTGTGAACTATGTCATAGGATACACTGCAGTTTCTGCACAGCATGGTATCTTTCAGGGCTCTTTCACACTATAAAGCAGCGGTTTCTGCGGTGGAATCCACATCTCATTTACTTCAATGGGAGACCCGTGGATTCCGCAGAAGAGAGATCCCCTGTACGGCAGAAATGCAGTTCCGACCCATTTCTTCCTCTCCTATTCAAGTCAATGGGAGGCCGCAGCAGATTCCGCTCAAATATAGAGCATGTTGCTTAATTTTTTCCACGCTGGAACTTTTCCTAGAGCAGAAACATTTCAAAGGTGGAATCCACCCCCCCCCAATAGACTTCTATAGGAGGCAGATCTTTTACACTGCAGAATCTGCACAGCAGATTCCTCAGTGTGAGGCCTCTTTCAGTCTATCGGGGGTGGCGGATTCCACCTTTGGAATGTTTTTGCTCTAGGAAAAGTTCCAGAGTGGAAAAAATTAAGCAACATGCTCTATATTTGAGCGGAATCTGCTGCGGCCTCCCATTGACTTGAATAGGAGAGGAAGAAATGTATCGGAAACTGTCATTTCTCCACCTCTTATTGAAATCAAAAGGAGGCTGCGTTGGATTGTGTGGTAACCCGAGATTCTCGGGAGCTCTCTTCCACAAAATCTGCCGCACTCCCAATGAAATCAATAGGAGGTGGATTCAATGCCAGAAACTGCTGATTTCAGCAGTTTCCTCATTCAGAATATGGGAAAATAATGGGAGATATGGGAGATAATTATACATTGGGGAACAGTGTGAACTACATCTTATAGTGGTCTCTTATAGTATAAGACTGATGTAGTTCACACTGTGTAAATGTATGGTGCTTTGTGTAAGTGTAAGCTGCTTTTTGTACTGTGTAATGATTACACACAAAGCACCTTACACTTACACAGTATTGTGTGTATGGTGTGTGTACTGTTTTTACATTATTAACCTTTTTTACACCAGCAGGCTGTCTCGCAGGCTCTCTTGGCTCTCTGCCTCTTCCCTCTCCGCCTCCTAGGCTTCTGTCCTCCTGCGCTTGCTGCACCCGCCCACTGATGACGTCAGCAAGCGCCTGGACACACGTAATGTGCTGCTATGGACAAGCAGCCGCACTGCTATGGACTATGGAGCATTCCCCCCGCTTCCCCCGCCCCTTAGGCCCTGACAGATGATGCAATCACGTCTGTGCATGAATGCAGGCATTCAGTTTGGAATGCACGTCCATAACGGCGTTCTTTCAAGCTGAATAGCGCTGCTGCAGACGGTAGCGCAGCTTCTCAGCGGCTAAAGCCATCGGGAAATATGTATTTTCCCGATGGCTTTAGGCGACCACTGTTTTGGTCGTTCGACCCCCGCCAGGGTCGCGACCCACAGGTTGAGAACCGCTGCTATAAAGGACCAGCCTGCAAAGTACCATATTTCCCTATGTATAAGACACACCCTTTTCTGGAAAATTTGGGGTCTGAAAACTGGGTGCATCTTATACCATGGTTATAGATTTTTTTAACTTGCATTTCCCGCTTTTTTGTGCTTGTTTTTGTGCTCATTGCTGAAGACAGTGATTCGTCATCAGACGGATGAGGACAAGCTAATGGATGGGAGTTTTGACAGTGATGAGGAGTTGTATGAATTTTATGATGAATAAAACTTGAGTTCAATAATTTTTTTTTTTTTTTTTTTTAAGAGAGAGAGAGAGAAGGGGGAGGAGCAGGAAGCATCAATTCCCATATGTGCCTTGACCAGGCAAGCCCAAGGTTTTGAACTGGCAACCTCAGTGTTTCAGGTCAATGCTTTATCCCACTGCGCCACCACAGGTCAGGCGAGTTCAATAATTTTATGTAATACATTTTTTTTAAATATTGGGCCCCCAAAATAAGGTGTGTCTTATACATGGGGAAATATGGCCTGACTAGTACCACTTAAATCTCTCAAGGTCACCAGAAATAAGGGGAGTCTGAGAAACTGTCACAGCCAAGAGGAGCATAAGGAGACATAACAAGGAAGTGTAATGGGGTCTCCTGGATAGGATCCTGGAACAAATGAAGATTATGTAAAAACTAAGGAAAATAAATAAAGCATGGGCTTTAGTTAATGATTGTGTATCAAATCTGGCTCAATCATTATCACTAATGCCCCATACTAATGTAAGTTGGTAATAACGGGGGAAATTGGGTGCAGGGTACCTGGGAATTCTCTGTACTAAAAATTTTTTGGAATTTTTCTATATACCTAAACCATTCGAAAAATAAAAATAAAATCTACTGAGTAAGTACAAGATGCAGTCATATGTAGTCCAAAAATTGTAAAATATTTAATACATGACCCTCTATAGAAAAAGTTGACCAACCTGGACTCTGGATCCAGACTTCATATCCAATATTAATAGCTTCTCATAATTCATACAAGATACAAGTAAATAAGCTTAAGCTGTAATTGTCAGACCTCAGTTTTTCTATCTCCCCTCCTCTCACTTAAAAAAATAAGACCTCAAATAAGGCTAAATATAACACATTTCTATTTATTGATTACTGAAAAATATCCCTACCTTTATGACAAAGACCTTTGCTCAAACCCCACTCCCAGAAGCCTCATGGAGCTACTTATTTTGTCACTTACTGACTAAAACAATCAAGTCTTCTCCTTTCTTATTGTGCTCTGAAATGAAGTCAGGCCTAAAAAAAGACCAAAGATGTCTAGTACTTGATTCCATCTAAAAACAAATATCCTTTTTACCAAGTCACACTGAGAGAAGGCACAAACACTAACCTCTCAGTGCTATTCTTCTATACCATCCAATTCTTAGAAAAGGGCAAATTGGTCAAATGAACTGGTGAATGCTCACTGCAGAGGGTGGACCACTGGGGACTACACCTGCTTGGCCCTGTCTCACCTCTTGGGAATGAATTGAGGACAGGTCACTCTTATAGAGGACATTTCAGGCTAAGAATAATATTCTTAAGCCCTATAAATATATCATTTACTGAACAACAACCCAAAAACTCACCTGAACCTTGATTTTAAGATGTATAACGATTCTTCTCTCTCCTGGGGATGCTTTTTCTGGAGGATGGCTGGCCTGGGGGAAAGAGAAGGACAGATGAGATAACCAGGTCCTTTTTGGAGCACATATTATATCAGAACATATTCTCCAAGGCCACTCTTGTCCCATGTTATATCTAAAACCAACAGGAAACAAGAAGAAAATAGGATCTGAGGATGTCAGAGATTCCTGGGGACTAAGGTCTAGTGATCCCCTTTTTGGAATATGTAGCCGTCCTCTCCCCCATCTGCCAAGGTAGGGACTTCTTCCTTCTAAAACAAGAATGTTATTCCTGAGGATTTTTCATACTGTCATTCAGGTAGCCTGTATGAAGAGAACTTTTAGCCAAGAGAACGTTGCCATCTCAGGACTATGTGCCTATTTATTTATTTGAGGGGGAAGAGAAAGAGAGAGAAACTTCCATTCACTATTTCACTCATTTATATACATTCATTCACTGGTTGATTCTTCTATGTGCCCTAATAGGGGATCAATCAGCAACCTTAGTGTATCAGGAGGAAGCTCTAACCAACTGAGCTACTCGGCCAGGGCCTATCCACCCTTCTTGATGGTCACCTTCATTACAGGGTTGAGACTCTGACTTCCCTTTGGGGCCTGGCGTCTAGGCAGGTACAACATGGCTGAAAGGTGAAGGCAGAGGGGTAGCAGAGACATCACTGCTACTGGTTACACCGTCACACACACCCCAGTGCTCATTCCATCATGGCCACACACACAATTATCCAAGTGCAATCCCGCACCAGCCACAGCCGAACAATCGCACTGTCAGGAGACACACCTTGGCCAGTGTCACAGTGCCCAGCCCTGACCCCCACCCCACCCTCCACTGGGGCGCAAAAGCACACCTCGTAGCCATAGAGACGGACCCCCCCCCCTCCAGCCCACATGCAGGTAACTCACACCGAGTCCCAGCCTGACCTAAAACCTCCACACACGCTCCCCACGCGCGCGTCATAGCCAGGGGGACGGGGCCCCACCGCGTCACCCCCACAACACAATCAAGCGAAAGCGCGTCACAGCCAAGGGGACAGGGTCTGTCACCCTCACCCAAGCTCATACGCACAGCAGTCCTAGGGACGGGGCCCGGTCCCTGACACTATCACACACACGCACTTCTTCCCGCAGCCGCTCCCACAGCCACAGGCCGAGGCTGCCCTTCAGGCCTGTTCGCCTGAGGCGTCTCGCTCTCCGCCATCTCCCGCCGCGCCCGTGCAGGTTTCCCCCGAAGATGCTAACAACTTACCGCTCGGGGCCCAATGATCAACGGCGCATCGGGAGGGGGCGCAACGGGTGAAGTTAACTCCGCATCGCTGCCCGGGAAGCCGGAGCCATAAAAAAATTTCTGTGCGCCAGGAGACAGCCTCCCGGCATGCAACGCGGAACGCTCCTCATAAAACCGCGCCTCAGAGACTTATGGGAAATGAAGTCCAGAATCCGAGAATCCGCGGCAGCGGAAGCAAAAAGGCTCACTTTCCCAGCATGCAACTCTGCAAGGCCTTAACGAGCTTTGTCTCAGAGACTTCCGGGAAATGCAGTTCACCTCGCGGGAGCCCTAGGGCTTGAAGCGTGGCCTTCTGAAAGCAGCTTGACCCGCCCGCTAAGGGACATCCAAAATCTGTGGTGGGTGTCGGGATGTATTACAGAGTTGCAGAATCTACAAATTTTGGAAGTCCTGCACTACATTCAGAGTTCTCCCAGCATGAATTTCATCCCATTGCTAAGGGCAACCTGCCACCAACTCTTGGGAAATGTAGTTGTGTTGAGGAAGGAATCGACAAAACATGGGAGTCCTGCGGTCTTGTTTCCCCTACAAATACAGTTAGCTCTTCCTATCCGTGGGTTTTTGCATCCAGGGATTCAACCAATTAAAAATAGTATTTTGAGCCTGACCTGCTGTGGCGCAGTGGGTAAAAGCATTGACCTGGAACACTGAGGTCGCTGGTTCAAAACCCTGGGCTTCCCTGGTCAAGGCACATATGGGAGTTGATGCTTCCTGCTCCTCCTTCCCTTCTCTTCTTCTCTTTCTGTCTGTCTGTCTCTCTCTCTCTTCTCTCTCTAAAATGAATAAATAGCCTGACCTGTGGTGGCACAGTGGGATAAAGCGTCGACCTGGAACACTGAGGTTGCCGGTTCGAAACCTTGGGCTTGCCTGGTCAAGGCACATATGGGAGTTGATGCTTCCTGCTCCTCCCCCTTCTCTCTCTCTCTTTCTCTCACTCCTCTCTCTCTAAAAATCAATCAATAAATAAAAAATTCTTTAAAAAAAATAATAAAATGAATAAATAAAATCTTAAAAAAAAATAATATTTTGAGCCTGACCAGGCGGTGGCGCAGTGGATAGAGCATTGGGCTGGGATGCGGAGGACCCAGGTTCGAGACCCCGAGGTTGCCAACTTCAGCATGGGCTCATCTGGCTTGAGCAAAAAGCTCACCAGCTTGGACCCAAGGTTGCTGGCTCGAGAAAGGGGTTACTCGGTCTGCTGAAGGCCCACAGTCAAGGCACATATGAGAAAGCAATCAATGAACAACTAAGGTGTTGCAACGAAAAACTAATGATTGATGCTTCTCATCTCTCTCCATTCCTGTCTGTCCCTCTGACTCTGTCTCTGTAGAAAAAAAAAATGTCTTGAAACAAATAAAAATAGAAACACAGGCCTGACTTGTGGTGGTGCAGTGGATAAAGCGTCGACCTGGAAATGTTGAGGTCGCCAGTTCAAAACCCTGGGCTTGCCTGGTCAAGGCACATATGGGAGTTGATGCTTCCAGCTCTTTCCCCCTTCTCTCTGTCTCTCTCTCCTCTCTCTCCCTCTGCCTCTCTCTCTCCCTCTCTCTCTCCTTTCTAAAAATGAATAAAAAAAAAAATAGAAACACAACATACCCCCCCAAAATTATAAATAAATCAGCAAAAAAAATATAGTATTTTGATTTGGTTAGGAATCCAGGCTGCAGAGGGCTGACTGCATGCATTGTTCTACTTCTTTTATATAACGGCCTGATCATTCATGGAATCTGGTAGCCGCAGGGGTCCTGGAATCAATTTTCTATGCTAGCTAGGGCTGGCTGAAGTTTTAAAGTATTGGGGGAGTCCAAAGTTATATACAGCTTGTCTATTGAACAGGGGTCTGCACCCCTAACCCTCATGTTTTTTAGGGTTAACTGTAAAAGAATTACTAGTGTAGAGCTAGAAGCCATGGCTAGGGCCACCATCATAGCAGCCTGGCCCATGCAGGTTCGCATTAGATTCGGACAGCCGGTAAAGAAACAACAGAGCCAAAAGCTGATGGGTCATAGTCTTTAATTCTAGCTTGCACTTGGCGGGCAAGCACAAAACACACACTGGGCTCCAAAACCGACTCACATTCAGTGCTCACAAAGCTACTGACTTATCTGAGTTTCCTAGAATCAAAGGTTTCTAGCTCATCAGTCTTATTCTCCTCAGTTCCCCATCTCCTTCCTTCTCTCTACACAAACTGGCATCTCACTCAGCACTCCGCCATCTTGGCTGCTTCTCCTGGCCACATGGCCTCTTTCTGCTCTCTGCTCTGCTCCCTCTGCTCTCTCATGCTAATTATCCCAGGAACCAAGAGAGCAAGCTCCTGTTCTGCCCCTATTTTATAGTGTAGAAATCCAAACCTTTAATCCAATATACAAAATGGGGAAGTCTCTAATACAAAGTCACTTCTCTGAGGCATGATTGGATTGTACCGCCCCACATCAAAAAGGGTGGGAAAGGCTTAATCCCAAAGCCAAGCCTCAGGCTACAACGATCCCCAACACACATATTAATATCACCTGGGCGACGGCCTCACGTGGGCAGCACCACCTTTAACAAAGTGAGCATAATACATTTTATCTGCCCAACAATCCACGCCTATGCTCACTTTACTACCCACAATCTATACCACTGGCATCCCTGTGCAAGGAAATTAGAACATTACACAAATTACAACAGCAAAAATCATAGTTTCAACAATTACAAAGGTACACTTCACCAGTCTCTGAGCACTTTGCCCAAAGCGCAAAATGTCCTCGGCCTTCTTTCTAGCCATGGGAAAAGCTTCCCGGGGCAGGGGAGTGCTTCCGGCAAAGCCAACCCCCACCCCCATCAGGGTATTTCACATTGTCCAAAATCCGTAATCCGTAAGTCCATCCAATAAAGGAGTCAATGCCCACTTGTAAGACCAGTGGCCAAGGCCAAGGCCACTATCACAGCAGCCTCCTGGCCCATGCAGGTTCGCATTGGATTCGGACAGTAGGTAAAGAAACAACGGAGCCACAAACTGGTGGGCCATAGTCTTTAATCCTAGCTTGCACCCGGCAGGCAAGTAAAAACACACACTGGGCTCTAAAACCCACTCACATTCAGTGCTCCCAAAGCCACTGACTTATCCGAGTTTCCTAGAATCAAAAGTTTCTAGCTCACCAGCCTTATTCTCCTCAGTTCCCCATCTCCTTCCTTATCCCAGATACAAACTCTGTACAAACTGGCATCTCACTCAGCACTCCGCCATCTTGGCTGCTTCTCCTGGCCACATGGCCTCTTTCTGCTCTCTGCTCTGCTCCCTCTGCTCTCTCATGCTAATCATCCCAGGAACCAAGAGCGCAAACTCTTGTTCTGCCCTCATTTTATATTGTAGCTTCACAACCTCTAATCCAATATACAAAATGGGGAAGTCTCTAATACAAAGTCACTTCTCTGAGGCATGATTGGATTGTACCGCCCCACATCAAAAAGGGTGGGAAAGGCTTAATCCCAAAACCAAGCCCCAGGCTACAACGATCCTGCCTGCCCCCAACACACATTAATATCACCTGGGCAACGGCCTCCACGTGGACAACGTTATCTTTTACAAAGTGAGCATAATATATTTTATCTGCCCAACACCACTCCAGTCATAGTCCAGGAAATCAATCCACGCACATAGGGCGTCAGCCACCCCCCTCATTCCTGCCATCCTGGCAGGTCTTACACTGTCCCAAAGAGGGGCACATGGCAATGGCAGTCAGCATTTCCATCTCTGCTCCGGAGAGCGTGTCCAGCCCTATGTCCCAAAATCGCAGACCTACTGGGGCCGCAGTAGGTGCTCCTTCCAGCTGGGCTTCCATCTTCTGGAGACTGTAGATCACAACTCCAGCTCGATTCTCCTCATCTTTCAAAGAGGAACTGAAAACACCAGCTCCCACTGCAGGGCTCGAGTCCTGGGCTGCCGCAGCCTTCTGCCCCGCAGACCTTGCAGCTCCGGACCCGATCTCAGCTTCAGCCTCAGCCTCAGCCCTGGCCTCCTGCCGTTGCTGGCTCTCCACAATATCCAGGCAATCTGCAACTCACAGACATGTGATTCCTCCTCCAGTAGCTGCTCCATTTCCAGGCGAATCTCATGAACCTGGTTGGCCTCCTCCTCCAGCACTTCCTCCAGCACCAGGGTCAGCATCTGTTTCTCCCACGTTTGCTCCAGCTCCTTCCACTGCTCGGTTTGCAGGTCCTGGGCAGCCTCTTCCACAGAGCTCTCGGTTTCCTCATACATGGCTGTAAAAGTCAGCCAGCCTACAATCCCCAAGAGGACAGCCATGGGGAATCCTAACACTAGTGTAAAGCCAGAAGCCAGGGCCACTATCACAACAGCCTGCCCCATGCAGGTTCGCATTGGATTCGGACAGTCGGTAAAGAAACAGTGGAGCCAAAAACTGATAGGCCATTTTCTTTAATTCTAGCTTGCACCTGGCGGGCAAGTAAAAAATACACACTGGGCTCCAAAACCCACTCACATTCAGTGCTCACAAAGCTACTGACTTATCCGAGTTTTCTAGAATCAAAGGTTTCTAGCTCACCAGCCTTATTCTCCTCAGTTCCCCATCTCCTTCCTTATCCCAGATACAAACTCTGCATAGATCTGGGCCGCTTCTCCTGACCTACTCCACGTGGCCTCCTTCTGCTCTCTGCTCTGCTCTCTCCTCTAATGATAATCTCAGGAACCAAGAAGAGCAAGCTCTCGTTCTGCCCCCATTTTATAGTGTAGAAATCCAAACCTTTGGCCCTGGCCGGTTGGCTCAGCGGTAGGGCGTCAGCCTGGCATGCGGGGGACCTGGGTTCGATTCCTGGCCAGGGCACATAGGAGAAGCGCCCATTTGCTTCTCCACACCCCCCCCTCCTTCCTCTCTGTCTCTCTCTTCCCCTCCTGCAGCCAAGGCTCCATTGGAGCAAAGATGGCCCGGGCGCTGGGGATGGCTCCTTGGCCTCTGCCCCAGGCTCTAGAGTGGCTCTGGTCACGGCAGAGCGACGCCCCAGAGGGGAAGAGCATCGCCCCCTGGTGGGCAGAGCTTCGCCCTTGGTGGGCGTGCCAGGTGGATCCCGGTCGGGTGCATGCGGGAGTCTGTCTGACTGTTTCTCCCCATTTCCAGCTTCAGAAAAATACAAAAAAAAAAAAAAAAAGAAAGAAATCCAAACCTTTAATCCAATATACAAAACAGGGAAGTCTCTAATATAAAGTCACTTCTCTGAGGCATGATTGGATTGTACTGCCCTACATCAAAAAGGGTAGGAAAGGCTTAATCCCAAAACCAAGCCCCAGGCTACAACAGTCTTGCCTGCCCCCAACACACATTAATATCACCTGGGTGATGGCCTCATGTGGGCAGCGCCATTTTTAACAAAGTGAGCATAATACATTTTATCTGCCCAACAACTAGCCAGTCCTCTACTCCACCACTCAAAGGCTCCTTGCCGATCTGTATCGAATCCTGCCACAGACTACGCCAAATGTAAAGCCAGCAGCCGGAGCTACCATCACAGCAGCCGGCCCATGCAAGTTCGCATTGGATTCAGACAGTCGGTAAAGAAACAACGGAGCCAAAAGCTGATGGGCCATAGTCTTTAATTCTAGCTTGCACTCGGCGGGCAAGCAAAAAACACACACTGGGCTCCAAAACCCACTCACATTCAGTGCTCACAAAGCCACTGACTTATCCGAGTTTCCTAGAATCAAAGGTTTCTAGCTCACCAGCTGTTGGTCAAATAAGTTTGTAAATATGATATATATGTTTGCTCGCTTGTGACTTATATTGGATGTGGGGGACAGGCTATAAGCAGGCCAGGTCGTTGTAGCCTAGGGTTTGGTTTTAGGACTAAGCTTTTCCCCACACCCTTGACTGATTGTATGATCTGGGTGGTGCACTCTCATGAGGAATCCAATTATGCCTTGGATAAGTGACTTTGTATCAGAGACTTCCTTGTTTGTATATTGGATTAAGGAATTTTGGTTTTCTACACTATAAAGTGGGACAGACCAGGAGCTTGCTCACTCAGTTCCTGCTATCACGATTGCAGGGGCTTCCCTGATCCCTTGCCCTTCATGGGAAAAGCTGGTTTTCTGCTTTTCCCTTGTCTTTTGTGGTTTGCCTGTCTTGGTGAGACACCAATAAATAGGATGGCCCACCATCCTCCGACTCCGCCGTTTCTTTACCATCTGCCCGAATCCAATGGGAACCTGCATGGGCCAGGCGGCTGCTTTGATAGTGACAGCCATGACTCCTGGCCTTACACCAGCCTTATTCTCCTCAGTTCCCCATCTCCTTCCTTCTCTCTACACAAACTCTACACAAACTGGCATCTCACTCAGCACTCCGCCATCTTGGCTGCTTCTCCTGGCCACATGGCCTCTTTCTGCTCTCTGCTCTGCTCCCTCTGCTCTCTCATGCTAATCATCCCAAGAACCAAGAGCGCAAACTCTTGTTCTGCCCTCATTTTATATTGTAGCTTCACAACCTCTAATCCAATATACAAAATGGGGAAGTCTCTAATACAAAGTCACTTCTCTGAGGCATGATTGGATTGTACTGCCCCACATCAAAAAGGGTGGGAAAGGCTTAATCCCAAAACCAAGCCCCAGGCTACAACGATCCCCAACACACACATTAATATCACCTGGGCGATGGCCTCACCTGGGCAGCACCATCTTTAACAAAGTGAGCATAATACATTTTATCTGCCCAACAACTAGTCTCATCTATTTGTGTGTGTGTGTGTGTGAGAGAGAGAGAGAGAGAGACAGAGAGAGAGAGACAGAGACAGAGAGAGTCAGAGAGAGGGACAGATAAGGACAGACAGACAGGAAGGGAGAGAGATGAGAGGCATCCATTCTTCCTTGCGGCTCCTTCATTGTTCATTGATCCTTTCTCATATTGTAGTAAGGTACCAAAAAGCTGCAAAATTGATATTGATATTCTAGGAGGAAAGGTCAGGTTTTCTGTCCTGTCCTTCCTTTGAGGAGGGGAGGAAGAAGAACGTAGAAGTTTCTGGCTTGCAAGGACAATGGGTCATTTAGTTCTAACTATAGAATAAAGGTTACCTGAGGAACTTCTTTTACCTTTCAATAAGAGACAGAATTTATATACCTCCCTTCCTGGAATCTTTTTTTTTTTTTTTTTTTTTTTGTCTTTTTCTGAAGCTGGAAACAGGGAGAGACAGTCAGACAGACTCCCGCATGCGCCCGACCGGGATCCACCCGGCATGCACACCAGGGGGGTGCTCTGCCCACCACAGGGCGATGCTCTGCCCCTCTGGAGTGTCGCTCTGTCACGACCAGAGCCACCCTAGCGCCTGGGGCAGAGGCCAAGGAGCCATCCCCAGCGCCCGGGCCATCTTTGCTCCAATGGAGCCTTGGCTGCAGGAGGGGAAGAGAGAGACAGAGAGGAAGGAGAAGGGGAGGGGGGGAGAAGCAGATGGGTGCTTCTCTTGTGTGCCCTGGCCGGGAATCGAACCCGGGACCCCCGCACGCCAGGCCAACGCTCTACCACTGAGCCAACCGGCCAGGGCCCTTCCTGGAATCTTGAAAGTAACATACCTCTAGGCAAAGGAGGGAAGATGAACCCTGAAAGATTGTAATTGTCTTTGATTGTGTTACCTTGAAAGTCTTAATGTTTTTGTGTATCCCCTAAACAAATGTGGGCTTGTTAACAATTGTGTCATGATGTCGTGCTTCCCCCAGGCTGTGTGTGTGATCAGGGGTATATAACCAGTCCCTTGGATGTATTTCACACACACGATTTGGGTCTGCAAATGCCCCCTGTCAGCCATATGCAGCCGGCATATTTAATAAATCTCCTCCTTTAATAAAACCAACCCTTCAAAATTCATCTGGACTTGGTGTCTCTACGTACACCCGCTGAAGTGAGGTATGGAACTTTGCAGAATCTGGGGTATGGTACTTTACAACAATATGTGTCTTGACTGGGGGACTAGAGCAGAGCAAGTGACCTCTTGCTCAAACCAGCAACCATGGGGTCACATCTATGATCTCATTCTCAAGTCAGTGAACCCACGGTCAAGCTGATGAGCTCATGCGCAAGCCGGATGAGCCTGTGTTCAAGCCAGTGACCTCGGGTTTTCAAACTTGGGTCCTTTGTGTTCCAGTCTGACTCGATCCATTGTGCCATCACCTGGTCAGGCTCGATTCCATTCATAATTAAAATTTTCCTTGCTTTTTGGCCCAGCCAACTCTCCCAGGCTCACTAATATTTCTCTACACCAGTCAGCCATCTCTCTAAAAAGTCTTGGTTCCTTTTATTTGAAAATGACATTAGTAAACACAATATGGGCACTTGGGTTAACACTGCTTTCAGGCTTTCTCAGTGTACAGAAGTAGGAAAAGAATGCCTATCTTCCTATTCATTTTCTTTCTTTCTTTTTTTGACAGAGAAAGAGAGACAGAGTCAGAGAGAGGGACAGATAAGGGCAGGTAGGAAGGAAGAGTGATGAGAAGCACCAATTCTTCATTGCGGCTCCTCAGTTGTTCAGTGATTGCTTTCTCATCTGTGTTTTGACTGGGGGGCTACAGCAGAGTGAGTGACTCCTGGCTCAAGCCAGGGACCTTAGGCTTCAAATCAGCGACCATGGGGTCATGTCTATGATCCCACATGCAAGCCAGTGACCTGTCTCTTAAGCTGATGAGTCCGTGCTCAAGCTGAATGAACCTGTGCACAAGCCAGCGACCTCAGGGTTTTGAAACTGGGTCCTCAGCATCCCAGTCAAATGCTCTATCCACTGCACCACCTCCTGGTCAGACCAGGTGTCTGCATTTTTAACAAGGGTCCGGTACATACCTCATTTGAACATCATAGTTCCAAGTCTTCCATAACTGTCCCCATCACAGTATGCCTTGTAATGGGATGTATACAGGGCAGACAGTCTCCAGCAAAGAATCAGTCATGAATACTCCACCAACCAGACCTCCACTTCTGGTCCTGTGAACCTCCAGATCAGGCCATGGCAAGGTCAGAGTGGCTGACTCAGGGAACTGGTCAGGGCTCCAGGACAAACTGCCAGGCTTCCCTGAGTGCCGAGTTCCCCGTGCTGAGCTCATCTTTCAAAGCTTGACATCCCAGGTGAAGGCAGCCTTGTGCACCCCTAACTCTGCCACCACACCCAGGATCCTGTTTGCAATAAAATCCACCCCTCATTTTGAATAGAGCTTTGGAGTAAGTCCTGAAGTCACACTGCCTGATAAAAATCCTAAGCTGCACGCCTTTGGGGAAGTTACTTAACTCACCTATGTCTCAAGTCTTTAAAATATTGCCTGTTTCAGGATTGTTGTGAGAAGTAGGTGTAGATAAGACAATGCCTGTGAAACAGGCAATTAATTAAAATATCATGATTGTTCCTAGTGAGGGAGGAATCTCTCCTCCTTCCCATCTTCTGGGTCATCTTCATCTTCAATTCACTTGTCAGGTAAAGCCTGTGGGCTCCATTTTCACAGAGGGCCACCCCTAAGACAGATGTCTCACCAACATCATCCAGACTGGCCTTTCTCACCACCTCCTTCCACCTCTTTCCAGTGTATTCCCACACCTCACCAGGATGACCAGCCTTCCAATATTCTGTCGCTGGTATGACTGTGGTCTCTAAAATTTAGGCTCCAGTCACTTCCTTGGTCGTCCACGGCCTCCTCAGGACTTTACCCCAGTCACTCAGGCTGTGGTAACTGCACTTCCTGCAATATGGCCGCCCCCGTGGGCTCCTCAGGAAGGGCTCGTGGGCGCCGCCATCTTCACATTTTCCCAAAACCCAAATACACTACAGTTCGCTCCCAACCGCCTTGGACAGGCTCCAGCCTCTGAACACACTTATCTAGCACAATGTTGTTGACCAAGGAGGAGACAACCACGTGTGCAAAAGCTGGAGAAAAGGGAACCCTCCTGCACTGCTGGTGGGAATGCAGACTGTTGCAGCCACTGTGGAAAACAGTATGGAGATTCCTCAAAAAATTAAAAATTGAACTGTCTTTTGACCCAGCTATCTTGCTTTTAGGAATATACCCTAAGAACACCACAGCACTGTTCCAAAAGGAGAAATGCACCCCCATGTTTATGGCAGCATTGTTCACAATAGCGAAGATCTGGAAACAGCCCAAGTGTCCGTCAGTGGACGAGTGGATTAAAAAGCTTTGGTACATATATACTATGGAATACTATTCAGCCATAAGAAATGATGACATCGGATCATTTACAACAACATAGATGGACCTTGATAACATTATATGGAGTGAAATAAGTAAATCAGAAAAAACTAAGAACTATATGAATCCATACATAGATGGGACATAAAAATGAGACTCAGAGACATGAATCAAAGTGTGGGGGTTGGAGGGGAAGGGGGGAAGGGAGGGGCACAAAGAAAACCAGATAGAAGGTGATGGAAGACAATTTGACTTTGTGTGAGGGGTATGTAACATAATCAAATGTCAAAATAATCTGGAGATGTTTTCTCTGAACATATGTACCCTGATTTATCAATGTCACCCCATTAAAATTAATTTAAAAATGTTAAAAAAAAATTTTGTTGGCCGCCTGAGCCCGGAGGTGGGCATGGTGTTGTGATGTCATAGAGCCACGCCCTTGACCAGAACTGGAATTTCCAGAAAGCGTCCCTAGCGACAGGCAGACAGGGACTTGGGTGTCATGGCACAGAGATAGCCATCCTTTGGGGAGTGAGCTGAGCCTTGGATAGCGGCGGGAGTCTTGAGATCTCAGCATCAGGTGAGTCGGGGTCTGCGCGGGGCTGCGGCCGGGCCTGTGAGGCGAGAGAAGGCGGTTCGGGGACGTTTGGTCTCGTCGCTGGAGAGGGTTGGCTTTAGTGACCGGCCCTTGCCGGTCAGTGTTAGGAAGAGCGTGAAGGTGGCTCTGACCCCAGCTCTGACTGTCGGAGTTTGTTGTCGGGTGGGTGATGTTGTGGGGCTCGGTGACTGAGAACTGGAGCGGTAGCTTAGCTAGTTGGAGCGTCCCTCAGCGACACCAGCGCTGCAGGTTCCATCCTGGGCAGGGCTCAAATGAAAATCAACCAATAAATGCATAAAGAAGTGAAACAACAAATTGATACTTCTTTATCTCCCTCCCTTCCTCTTTATCTAAAAATTAATTTTCTTTAAATTTATTGATTCTTAATTAATTTATTTATTTTGTCACAGTGACAGAGAGAGGGACAGACAGGAACGGAGAGATGAGAAGCATCAGTTCTTCGTTGTGGCACCTTAGTTGTTCATTGATTGCTTTCTCATATGTGCCTTGACGGGGGGGGGGGGGGGGGGGGCAACAGCAGACTGAGTGACCCCTTGCTGGAGCCAGCGACCTTGGGCTCAAGCTGGTGAGCTTTGCTCAAAGCAGATGAGCCTGCACTCAAGCTGGGGACCTTGAACCTGGGTTCTCTGCATCCCAGTCTGATGCTCTATCCACTGTGTCACTGCTCGGTCAGGCAAAATTTATTGATTTTTAATTATTTTTATTTATTTATTTTAGATTTTTTATTTATTCATTTTAGAGAGAGGAGACAGAGAAAGAGAGAGAGAGAGAGAGAGAGAGAGAGAGAGAGAGAAGGGAAGGAGGAACAGAAAGCATCAACTCTCATATGCACCTTGACCAGGGAAGCCCAGGGTTTCGAACCGGCAACCTCAGTGTTCCAGGTCAATGCTTTTACCCACTGCGCCACCGCAGGTCAGGCAAAATTTATTGATTTTTAGAGAGAAATAAAGATGAAGAGAGAGAGGGAGGAACATAGATCTGTTTCTGTATATGATCTGACCACGAATGGAACCTGCAAACCTCTGTGGTCCCGGAGGACGCTCTAGCCAACTGGGCTCTCTGGCCAGGACTAAAAATTAATTAAAAGAAAAGAAAGGGAAAGGGAAAAGGAAAGGAAAAGAACCTGGCCTGTGGTGGCTCAGTGGATAAAGCATCGACCTGGAACACTGAGGTCACAAGTTTGAAACTCTGGGCTTGCCTGGTCAAGGTGCATATGGGAGCTGATGCTTCCTACTCTTCTCCTCTTCTCTCTCTCTCTCTAAAAATGAATAAATAAAATAAAAAATAGATAAATAAAAATAAATGACTTTGATAAAAAAGAAAAAAAAACACAACTGGAGCAGAAGGTGAGTGCCCATGGACCCGGTGTCTTTCCCAGCATCACAATTTGCTGGGGGCTCGGATATGCAGAAACCCAATGGGGGTGGGGACCGTGTTAATGAAGGGGAGCTTTTGGCTCAGATTTCAGATTTAACTGGAGTTCGGGCTTTTTTCTTTTCTTTCTTTCTTTTTTTTTTTTTTTGTTGTATTTTTCCAAAGTTAGAAGTGGGGAGGCAGTCAGTGGGGAGGCAGTCAGACAGACTCCTGCATGTGCCCTACTGGGATCCGCCCGACCAGGATCCACCCGGCATGCCCACCATGAAGTGATGCTCTGCCCATCTGGGGCATTGCTCCGTTGCAACCGGAGCCATTCTAGGACCTGAGGTGGAGGCCATGGAGCCATCCTCAGCTCCCAGGCCAACTTTGCTCCAATGGAGTCTTGGCTGCGGGAGGGAAGGAGAAAAGAGGGAGGGAGAGAGAGAGAGAGAGAGAAAGAAAGCAGAGGAGGAAGGGTAGAGAAACAGGTGAGCCTTCTTCTCTGTGTCCTGACCAGGAATCAAACCCAGGACTTCCACACGCTTGGTCGACGCTCTACCGCTGAGCCAACCGGCCAGGGCTGTTTTTTTCTTTTGAGGGGGAGGCCAGTGTATGTCTGTAGAGAGGCTTGAGGCTGGAGCTTTGTATATCCTGGGATCTAGGACAGTAGGTAGGTTGAGGCTCAGAGGTTGACTGCTGGGAACAGACTAGATGACACCTTCATTCAAACCAGGGGTAGTCAACCTTTTTATACCTACTGCCCACTTTTGTATCTCTGTTAGTAGTAAAATTGTCTAACCACCCACTGGTTCCATAGTAATGGTGATTTATAAAGTAGGGAAGTAATTTTACTTCATAAAGTTCATAAAGCAGAGTTACAGCAAGTTAAAGCATATAATAATAATTACTTACCAAGTACTTTATGTTGGATTTTTGCTAAGTTTGGCAGAATAAATCTTTATAAAACAACTTACTATAGTTAAATCTATCTTTTCATTTATACTTTGGTTGCTCTGCTACTGCCCACCTTGAAAGCTGGAAGGCCCACTAGTGGGTGGTAGGGACCAAGTTGACTACTACTGATCCAGCTGACCTAAATCCGGGGCATTTCTTCCTCAAGGCACTAATTATAAACTGTCTTCTCACTTAAATACTCTAGTCATTATCTTCCCAACAAATGACGTATTTGGGTATGATCTAGTGTGTCAGAAAAGATGGTCTTTGTTCTTTTTGCCTCCAAGTTTCCTCCAGTTTTCTTGGATGTTTCCTTTCACTTTCATTCTACACAAGTAAAAACATTTCTGGTTGAAATATAGAAAAGAAAGGCTTGTAGCAATAAGTAGCATAAGTAACTTCATTTAGCTTCTCTTCTATCTTAAACTCTAAGTGACTCCAGAACTTACTTAGGTCTAAAACTCCCTACCCGCGCGGCTTTGAAGTTAGTTTCGCCAAATTGCAGATGTGTCAGGGGTAGGTTGTAAATCCTAGAATGTTTAGAAATGTTTTTGTTAGGCATGCGAAACATTTATCACTACTGTGTTATCATCTTCAAAGCTTATGATCTTAGTGTGTAAAAATATTTTTTCTTTACATTGATCCTATAGCTAAACATTGGAACAAGACAGTAGTAAGATTTAATGAGCTTATTAGCGAGATTAATGAATATGTTTTATTGCTCTTGTACCACGCTTCGCTGGGCTCCCCCTCCTTCCCATTCCCCAGCCAGTATGTGATTTTGTCTTTAGAAGCTGGCCTAAAACTGTGTTTGAGGCTGCATGATTTGACTGACTTAGGTCTTCGTGTGGTTGCTGGCTTTGAATAAAAGACTCCTTTAAATTTGAACTTTAGTGTGGATTATGTCTGTATATCTTGCTGGTTTTGCTACACTGTGAGCTCTGATCAGTGAAAACCATTGCATGTATGTATTTAAAAAAAGAAGTTTTTTGGGTTTTTTTTTCAATTAGCAATAATCGCACCTCGGATAAACCTCATTGGCTATGATACTGCCACTGCGCAAAGCTAAAAAAAAAGTTTTTATACAGTCTTCATGTTGGGAATCTTTTCTATAGCAGATATCCTTAGATTTTATCACTTAATCTCGAATTATAAACATTTCTATAATATAAAGTGATTACAAATTTTCTCAGTGGCTGCAGCAATAATGACACATGTGGTGGGTGAACTAGGGATAACATAACTGAAGTCACATTCAATGTGTACAGTAATTTGACTTATATAGTCATTATATTTTTCTGTAGCACATTGTGAGTCTCTGTTCATCCAGTTTTGCTCACTCACTTTGGGATTTGTTGTGTCTCTTTTTTTGTATGTCTCAGACATTTCTGGTTACACTTATCTTTAGGCAGTTTATACTTCTATGAAATTATAAGTAGTACCCTTTTAGAAGATTCCCAGCTTCTAAATGTTGTATTTTAATAGAGCAATTAAATTATTCTTGGTGTTCTTGAAAGAGACATTTCAGTGGATTCCTTTACATTTTCTAGTTGAGCAGTCTTATCTGTGAATAATTTGGCATATCAAGTGTAAGTGGCATGAAGAAATGTATTTATGGCCCTGGCCGGTTGGCTCAGCGGTAGAGCGTCAGCCTGGCATGCGGGGGACCCAGGTTCGATTCCCGGCCAGGGCACATAGGAGAGGCGCCCATTTGCTTCTCCACCCCCCCTCCTTCCTCTCTGCCTCTCTCTTCCCCTCCTGCAGCCAAGGCTCCATTGGAGCAAAGATGACCCGGGCTCTGGGGATGGCTCCTTGGCCTCTGCCCCAGGTGCTAGAGTGGCTCTGGTCACGGCAGAGCAACGCCCCGGAGGGGCAGAGCATCGCCCCCTGGTGGGCAGAGCATCGCCCTTGGTGGGCATGCCGGGTGGATCCCGGTCGGGCGCATGCGGGAGTCTGTCTGACTGTCTCTCCCCGTTTCCAGCTTCAGAAAAAATACAAAAAAAAAGAAAAGAAAAAAAAAAGAAATGTATGTATGTACGTACGTATTATGTATGTATGTATTTATTTATTTATTTAATATTTGTATTTTACTGAGGTTAGAAGTGAGGAGGCAGTCAAACTCCTGCATACGCCGGACCTGGATCCACCCGGCATGCTCACCAGGGAGCGATGCTCTGCCCATCTACGGCGTTGCTTCGTTTTGGCCGGAGCCATTCTAGCGCCTGAGGCGGAGGCCATGGAGCCACCCACAGCACCTGGGCCAACTTTGCTCTAAGCCAGGGGCCATGGGGTCATGCCTATATTCCTATGCTAAAGCCAGTAACCCTGCACTCAAGCTGGTGAGCCCGCACTCTATCCACTGCACCACTGCCTGGTCTGGCCCTTGAAAGTCTTTTGAGTGAACTACTATATCTGAGAGTATAGAGCATACACCAGGATATAAATTTCTTTCTAGGCATTGCTTTAGCTGCTTCTCAATATTTTTGATATTTAAAAGTTCCTATATCATTCAGGGTATTAGTTTTCTATTACCATGTAACAAATTGCCACAAATTAAGTATCTTAACACACATTTATTATCTCACAGTTTCTTTTTTCATTTTCTTTTTAAATTTTGTGACAGAGACAGAGATAGGGACAGATAGGGACAGACAGGAAGGGAGAGAGATGAGAAGTATCTAGTCTTAGTTGCGGCACTTAGTTGTTCATTGATTGCTTTCTCAATTGTGCCTTGACGGGTTGGGGAAGCCCTACAGCAGAGCAAGTGACCCCTTGCTCAAGCCAGCGACCTTGAGATCAAGCCAGCAACCTTGGGCTTCAAGCCAGTAACCTTTGGGCTCAAGCTAGCAACCACGGGGTCATGTCTATGATCCCACCCTCCAGCCAGCCACCTCAAGTTTTGAACCTGGGTCCTCTGTGTCCCAGTCTGACGCTCTATCCAGTGTGCCACAGCCTGATCAGGCACACACCAGATTTATTGATTTTAGCGAGAGAGGAAGGAGACAGAGAGAGAAAGAGAGAAAGTCAGGAACAATGAGCTGTTCCTTTATGTGGAAGAGAGAGACAGAGAGGAAGGAGAGGGGGAGGGGTGGAGAAGCAGATGGGCGCTTCTCCTGTGTGCCCTGGCTGGGAATTGAACCCGGGACCTCCGCACGCCAGGCCAATGCTCTACCACTGAGCCAACCGGCCAGGGCCAGACAGTAGTAAGATTTAATGAGCTTATTAGCGAGATTAATGGATACATTTTATTGCTCTTTAGATTCTCTGACCGGGAATCTAAACAGCAACTTTTATGCACAACGGACGCTCTTAACAGAGTTAACTGGCTAGGACCGGTATCTCACAGTTTCTTTATGTCATAAGTACAGACACAGTTTACCTGGGTCCTCTGTTCTCAGTCTCACATGACAATAATCAAGGTGTCAGCTAGACTGTGTTCTTATTCGGAGGCTGAACTAGGGAAGAATTTGCTTCCCAAATCACTCAGTTGTTGGTAGAACTCATGTTATTGCTGCTGTGTGACTGCAGGCCCCAGCATTTTGCTTGCTGTCAGCTGTAGGCCACCCTCAAGTTCTTTCTTACATGGCCCTCTGTGTAAGTGGCTGACAACATGCCTGTTTGGTTTTGTAAGGCCAGCAAGGGAGAATTAGGGCCCAGTTGGCTAAGACATAGTCTTATCTAAGGTGACTTAATTCTGGTAGTAAAATCATATTACTTTTGGTGTATTCTTAGGCTAGAAGTGAAATATAGAAAAGACAGATTTTTTTTTAGCAAATAGGTAACCTAAAGGCTCTTAGCAAAAGTAACTTCACTTAGGTTCTTTCCTTATCTTAAACTAAACATTTCCCACTATTGTGGTTCAGGGGAAGGTTTAAACCTAGAATGTTTAGGAATAATTTTTGCTAGATATGTGAAACATTTATCACTACTGTGTTATCGTCTTATGATCTTAGTGTGTGGAAATGTTTTTTCCTTTTATTTATTTATTTAGTTTATTGATAATGGGTGATTTTTTTTTAACAGGGACAGACAGAGTCAGAGAGAGGAACAGACAGACAGGAACGGAGAGAGATGAGAAGCATCAATCGTCAAGTTTTCATTGTGACACCTTAATTGTTCATTGATTGCTTTCTCATATGTGCCTTGACCATGGGGCTACAGCAGACTGAGTAACCCCTTGCTCGAGCCAGCGACCTTGGGTCCAAGCTGGTGAGCTTTTTTTTGCTCAAACCAGATGAGCCTGCACTCAAGCTGGCGACCTTGGGGTCTCGAACCTGTCCGATGCTCTATCCACTGCGCCACCGCCTGGTCAAGCTGTTTTTTCCTTTTAATGAATTCTATAGATAAATGTTGTAACAAGACAGTAAAATTTAAAGAGCTTGTCAGTGATATTAATGTTTTTTTACCATGCTTTGCTGAGATCCCCCTTCTTCCCACCCCAACCAGTATGTGATTTTATTTTTACAAGCTGGCCCAAAACTGTGTTCGAGGTTGCATGATTTGAAGATGGGTCTCCTTGTGGTTGCCAGCTTTAAAGTAATGACTGCTGCGGTGGCGCAGTGGATAGAGCATCACACTGGAATGTTGAGGACCCAGGTCGAGACCCCGAGGTCACCAACTTGAGTGCAGGCTCATTTGGTTTGAGCAAAAAAAAGCTCACCAGCTTGAGCCCAAGGTCGCTGGCTCAAGCAAGGGGTTACTCAGTCTGCTGTAGCTCCACGGTCAAGGCACATATGAGAAGCAATCAATGAACAACTAAGGTGTTGTAACGGGAAACGAAAAACTACTGATTGATGCTTCTCATCTCTCTGTTTCTATCTGTCTGTCCCTGTCTATCCCTCTCTCTGACTCTCTCTCTGTCTCTGAAAAAAAAAAAGAAAAAGAAAAAGAAAATTTTTTTTTCGAGAGAGGGACAGACGAACAGAAAGAGAAAGAGATCAGAAGAATCAACTGGTAGTTGTGGCACCTTAGTTATTCATTGATTGCTTTCTTTTTTTTTTTTTTTTTACACTATTATTGATTGCTTTCTCATACGTGCCTTGACCAGGGGCGCAAGCCAGTGAACTTGGGATCATGTCAATGATTCCATGCTCAAGCTGGTGAGCCTATGCTTAAGCCAGTGACCTCAGAGTTTCAAACCTGGAACCTCAACATTTCAGGTGGACACTCTATCCACTGCCCCACCACTAGTCAAGCCCCACTGATATAGTCTTAATCTAATGATGAATGAAATTGTTCTTCACCTCTGTTGCCTGTGATAAGTCAGAATGTCCAATGGCACCATGTACTCATGGGAAAACTGACCAGAAGCCAAGGTGATGTAGAAGTGAAGGTTGGATATCCATGAGATTTTCAAGTTTCTGTATTTCTCATGGCAAGCATTATTTTCATATTTTCTTTCTGTTTTATGAAGGATGTCTGGTTAGAAATCCACCTTGTAAGGTAGGTGTAGTGTCTTTCTCTGGGAGAGAGAACAGTTGTATTGTCCATGTGGGACAATGAAGATAATATTTCTGAGCAAAGGCTGGGAATGTGTGAGGCTTGGGAGGGCAAAGGGAATACAAATATTAAGCTCATGTTACTTGCTCTACTGTGAATAATAAAGTCTTTTACTGTGACTCAGGAATCTTGTGACTTCAAACTGCATTCAAGAAACGATTTTGGGCTAACTTATTCATTAGTAATTTAGGTAAAATCTTCGACTCTTCATACTTCATACACAGACACTCACGCACACAAAGATACATAGTTTTCTCCCCTCTTAATAGGTTGGATTATGTTAAAAGAAGAGTCCTCCTACTCTCTCTTCTTCTTCTTTTTTTTGTGTGACAGAGACAGAGAGAGTCAGAGAGAGGGACAGATAGGGACAGACAGGAAGAGAGAGAGGTGAGAAGCATCAGTTCTTAGTTGCGGCACCTTAGTTGTTCATTGATTGCTTTTTCATATGTGCCTTGACTGGGGGCTACAGCAGACAGAGTGACCCCTTGCTTGAGCCAGCGACCTTGGGCTCAAGCTGGTGAACTTTGCTCAAACCAGATGAGCCAGTGCTCAAGCTGGCGACCTCGGGGTCTTGAACCTGGGTCCTCTGTGTCCCAATCTGATGCTCTAGCCACTGCGCCACCACCTGGTCAGGCCTATTAGAGTTTGTTAAATCATTTGCTATAGGGTGTACTGGCCTCTCTCAAAAAATAGACTCTTGTGATGTTATTAAAAAGGGTACTCAATACTATGTATGGGTTGGTAGATTTTGCAGGGAAGACTAAATTTTGGACAGTGAGGATCCTGATTGTAAATCCACTGGAATTAGTAAAAATACTTGGGAAATCTTCAGACTTTCCAGGCCTTGGATTTGGTGGTGTCACACATTAAATTTCTGAGGGTTGAAGCTACTCACACACAGATGACACCTCACTTACATGTGGATTAACGTAATTGGGAGGACAAGGGCATTATTCCAAAGTATAAGTAAGATATGAAGAAAGAATGGAGGTGGAGAGTAGGAAGGCCCAGAGAAGAATGCAGTGATTGTGTTGGGGCTGGAAAGGTTTAGTAGGGTAGGGGCTGTGGGTTTCTTTTCTTTGTTTGGTCTGCTACCATAAGAATCCTTGGAGAGCCTGACTAGGCGGTGGCACAGTGGATAGAGCATTGGACTGGGATGCGGAAGGACCCAGGTTCAAGACCCCGAGGTCACCAGCTTGAGCGTGGGCTCATCTGGTTTGAGCAAAAGCTCACCAGCTCGGACCCAAGGTCACTGGCTCGAGCAAGGGGTTACTCGGTCTGCTGAAGGCCCACAGTCAAGGCACATATGAGAAAGCAATCAATGAACAGCTAAGGTGTCGCAATGAAAAACTGATGATTGATGCTTCTCATCTCTCTCTGTTCCTATCTGTCTGTCCCTATCTATCCCTCTCTCTGACTCTCTCTCTCTCTCTCTGTCCCTGTAAAAAAAAAAAAAAAAAAAAAAAAAGAATCCTTGGAGACTGTTCCATTGCTCTGTGATGCAGGCATGGAATTCTGGTGATGATTGTGTACTCTCAGTGCCCAGATTTCCAAGGCCAGAGTGTGCCACGGATGATCAACTATTATTATTTTTTCTTTTTTTATTCAATGAGAGGAGGGGAGGCAGAGACTGATTTCTGCATGTGCTCTGACCAGGATCCACCTGGCAAGCCTACCAGGGGGTGATGCTCTGTCTGTTGGGGCATTGCTCTGTTGCTCAGTTTCTTAGTGCCTGAGGCTGAGGCCTTGGAGCCTTCCTGAGCACCCAGGGCCACCTCGCTCCAATTGAGCCATTGCTGCAGGAGAGGGAGGTATGGAGAAGCAGGTGGGTGCTTCTCCTGTATTCCCTGACTGGGAATTGAACCTGGGACATCCACACACTAGGCTGGCTCTCTACCAATGAGCCAACCAGCCAGGGCCTATCAACTATTATTATTATTGTTATTTGGAGGAGACTTACTATACTATGGCTAAACTTAAAAGGTGTATTCTATATAGCACTGATTTTATTTTCTACTTTCTGCTTAGTCTCAGGCTTTTGTTTTTCTACTACCTAGAAATGAATCTGTATTTTAATGTTGGGATAAATAAGAGACAGAAGTCAAGTAAGGGGGCCCTAAACTCAGACCATAGCACAGCTTTCCTTTTACCTGTTCTTCTTCCCACTTTACTCCTGGACACATTTCGGAGGTCTGAGCCCAGGCTGTGGTCCATCGTGATGGACCTGCTCTGTATGGGCTTTTTTTTTATTTTATTTTTCTATTTTTTTTATGTGCCTTGACCGCGGGCCTTCAGCAGACCAAGTAACCCCTTGTTTGAGCCAGCGACGTTAGGCTCAACCAGATGAGCCCTCGTTCAAGCTGGTGACCTCGGGGTCTCAAACCTGGGTCTTCCGCATCCCAGTCCGACGCTCTATCCACTGCGCCACTGCCTGGTCAGGCTGTATGGGCTTTTTAGGGATGAGTGAGTCCAGCCTACACCCCCATTGCCGTAATAGAATTCCTAGGCATCTCTGGGAGGGCATCTGAGACATAGGAGAAGAAAATCACACTGAGTCACTCTTGTAGCAGAGTAACATGGAATCCTGTCATCTCTGCATTTAAAGTCTTCCAGCCTACACTGTGAAAGCAGCAGAGAAGGTATGTTGAAGCCATGAAAAGGGCATATTATGAAAACTCAGGAGTGACCTCTCAAAATCATCTCATTTTAGTAAGAAGGGGAGGAAACGGCTTCTTTTCAGATAAATGTCATGTGTCCAGTCAGTTGCAATATCCTCCCTTCCTTACAAAATGACAGGTTTTGAGAACTTCGCAGCCTTCACTTTTCTTACTTTGACTTTCCTTGCTAAACACATGTGTTTTCAACTACTTTCTTTCCTCCTCTTATTCAATGGAAGGTTAGCCCTCTAGAACAGTGGTTCTCAACCTTTCTAATGCCGTGACCCTGCAACCAAAAAATAATTTTGGTGGCTACTTCATAACTGTAATTTTGCTACAGTTATGATTCTGAATGTAAATACCTGATACGCATTATGTATTTTCCGATGGCTTTAGGCGACCCCGCTGGGGTCGCGACCCACAGGTTGAGAACCACTGCTCTAGAATATATCTTTTCTGTACCACAGAGATTTCTCTTCATTTGTTCTCCTTTTCAACCACACTTCTTATATTTTGTGAAAAATTCTCTATTTGAGTTAATAAAGTGGAAGTATGAAATATTTCCCATTCAGTCATGTCTCTCTGGGAGGGTTGTGCTACAATTGTGAGGTTGCAGCCACATCCTAGTGTGTAAGGGAGGAGAGACAGCAAGTGAAGAAGTTTTTGTTTGTTTGTTTTGAGACAGAGAGAGTCAGAGAGAGGGATAGATAGGGACAGACAGATAGGAACGGAGAGAGATGAGATCAGTTTTTCATTGTGGGACTTTAGTTGCTCATTGATTGTTTTCTCATATGTGCCTTGACTGTGGGGCTACAGCAGACCAAGTAACCCCTTGCTCAAGCCAGCCACCTTGGATCCAAGCTGGTGAGCTTTGCTCAAACCAGATGAGCCCGCGCTCAAGCTGGCGACCTCGGGGTCTCAAACCTGGGTCCTCTGCATCCTAGTATGATGCTCTATCCACTGTGCCACCACCTGGTCAGTCTTGTTTTATTTTTTTAATTTATGGATTTTACAGAGGAAGAAAGAAACATTGATTTGTTCCACTTATTTATGCATTCACTAGGTGATTCTTTTTTAAAAAATTCATTTTAGATGTGGGGCGGCAGGAAGCATCAGCTCCCATATGTGCCTTGACCAGGCAAGCCCAGGGATTCAAACCGGCGACCTCAGCATTCCAGGTCAATGCTTTCTTTACTGTGCCACCACAGGTCAGGTTCATTGCTTGATTCTTGTATGTACCCTGACTGGGAATTGAGCACACAGCTTTCATGTATGCAGACGATGCTAACCAACTGGGCTATCCAGCTAGGGCTATTTAGAGTCCATTGAATGTTCACCAGCTCTATGTTGATTAGGATTGAAGAAACTGTTTTTATTTACTTATTTATTTATTTGAGAGAGATATTGAGAGAGGGAGGGAAAGAGGGAAAGGCAGACTGATAGGAAGGGAGAGAGATGAGAAGCATCAATTTTTTGTTGTTGCACATTAGTTGTTCATTGATTCCTTACTCATATGTGCCTTGATCGGGAGATCCAGCTGAGCCAATGACTCCTTGCTCAAGTCAGCGACTTTGAGCTGAAGTCAGTGACCTTGGGCTTCAAGCCAGTTACTTGGGCTTCAAGCCATCGAACATGGGATCATTTCCATGATTCCACATTCAAGCCAGTGACCCTGTGTTTAAGCTGGTCTGCCTGCACTCAAGCTGGTGACCTCAGGGTTTTGAAACTGGGTCCTCTGCTTTCCAGGTTGATGCTCTATCCACTGCTCTACCACCTGATCAGGCTAAAGAAACTATTTTTAAACAGGATGCTCTTAAAATTATTTTTTTAAAGCATTTTAATTTTACTTATTTTGTGACAGAGACAGAGAGAGGGACAGACAGAAAGGGAGAGAGATGAGAAGCATCAATTCTTCATTGTGGCACCTTAGTTGTTCGTTGATTGCTTTCCCATATGTGCCCTGACCTGGGGGCCACAGCAGACTGAGTGACTCCTTGCTCAAGCCAGCAATCTTGGGCTCAAGCCAGTGATCCTTGTTCAAACCAGATGAGCCCACACTCAAGCTGGTGACCTCGGGGTCTCGAACCTGGGTCCTCCCAGTCTGACGCTCTATCCACTGTGCCACCGCCTAGTCAGGCTGAAGAAACTATTTTTAAACAGGATGCTCTTAAATGACCAAAATTGCCAGAACATTCTGAAAAAGATGAGTAATAAACATTCTCTTCCAGGAAACTTTCTTTTTCTGTTGATTATATATTTATAGATTTAATTCATGTGTTACTGAAAACAACATACAGGGATATATGGAATGAAATAATTCTATAAAGTCAGATCAGCAAAGTATAAAGCCCACTTTTTTTTTTTCTGTATTTTTCTGAAGTTGAAAACGGGGAGGCAGTCAGACAGACTTCCACATGCGCCTGACTGGGATCCACCCGGCATGCCCACCAGGGGCGAAGCTCTGCCCATCTGGGGCGTTGCTCTGTTGCGACCAGAGCCATTCTAGCACCTGAGGCAGAGGCCACGGAGCCGTCCCCAGTGCCCGGGCCAACTTTGCTCCAATGGAGCCTTGGCTGCGGGAAGGGAAGAGAGAGACAGAGAGGAAGGAGAAGGGGAGGGGTGGATAAGCAGATGGGTGCTTCTCTTGTGTGCCCTGGCTGGGAATCGAACCTGGGACTCCCGCACGCCAGGCCAACGCTCTACCACTTAGCCAACCGGGCCAGGGCCTAAAGCCCACCTTTTAAATCAGATAGTAAATTTATTTTATTTAGCAATTGATTAAAACTATTACCAATATAAATATCTAAGGATAGGAGTTCCTTGAAATAATCCATACTGTATCCATCTGACTGAAGGCAGTCATACATTGAGGGACTCTTTTTTGGCTTTTGTTATAATTAAAATATCTCACAATAGCCTGACAAGGTTGTAGTGCAGTGGATGGAACATGGACCTGGGACACTGAAGACCTAGGTTTGAAACTCTAAGCAGGCGTCCCCCAACTACGGCCCGCAGGCCACATGCCACCCCCTGAGACCATTTATCCAGACCCCTGCTGCACTTCCAGAAGGGGCACCTCTTTCATTGGTGGTCAGTGAGAGGAGCACTGTATATGGCAGCCCTCCAATGGTCTGAGGGTCAGCAAACTGGCCCCATGTGTAAAAAGTTTGGGGATCCCTGCTTCTAAGGTCTCTGGCTTGAGTGTGGGTTCATCCAACTTGAGAGCAGGGTTGCTGTGTTGAATATGGGATCATAGACCCATGGTCACTAGCTTGAACAAGTGGTCACTGGCTTGGCTGGAGCTCCCCAGTCAAGGCCCATAGGAGAAGTAGTCTCTGAGCAACTAAAGTGCCTCAACTACTAATTGATGCTTCTCAACTCTTTCCCTTCCCGTCTTTCTCTCTCTCTCTTGCTAAAACAAATTCACAATATAATAGAGAAATTAGCACAGATTTTTGGTTTAGTGTTCAGAGTAACATAGTTTGAATTATGGTTTCATGAAATTCTCACCAAATGTAAGTTTTTATTTATTGTAGGTTTGTTTTGAGGTAAAAATTTAAATACTTGTGAAGTAGCTTAATATGGTAGTTGTGAAGAGGTACTGTATTTTCTTCAGATTGGCATCCTTCAATACCAGTCTTTCTTATAAAAATAAACATTCATACTGGTTCTGCCTGTATCTTTCCCATTCTTTTAGAAATATGCTTGTAGGTATTTAGTTAAATTTATGCATTTTCTGTTGCTTAGATATTTTATATATAACCTGTGGCTATTTTGAATACTTAACCCATATATTCTGAAGATGTTTTTATCTTAATTCATATAGGTTTGGTATAGATTTTAAAACTGCCATGCAATCATTCCACTACTCACAATATATAGATTATTTAATAATAATGTTAAAGCCTGACCAGGCGGTGGCACCATGGATAGAGCGTCAAACTGGGATGCAGAGGACCCAGGTTCAAGACCCTGAGGTCACCAGCTTGAGCGCGGGCTCATCTGGTTTAAGCAAAGCTCATCCGCTTGGACCCAAGGTCACTGGCTCGAGCAAGGGGTCAGTCAGTCTGCTGAAGGCCCACGGTCAAGGCACATATGAGGAAGCAATCAATGAACAACTAAGGTGTCGCAACAAAAAACTGATGATTGATGCTTCTCATCTCTCTCCGTTCCTGTCTGTCTGTCCCTATCTATTCCTCTCTCTACTCTCTGTCTCTGTAAAAAAAAAAAAGTTGCAATAACTCTTTGGAAAGATAATTATTTATTTATTTATTTATTTATTTTTGCATTTATCTGAAGTGAGAAACGGCAAGGCAGTATGTAGACAGACTCCCGCATGGGCCCTACAGGGATCCACATGGCATGCCCGCCAGGGGGCGACGCTCTGCTCATCTTGGCCATTGCTCAGTTGCAACTGGACTCATTCTAGTGCCTTAGGCGGGGCCATGGAGCAGGGGTCAGGAAGCTTTTTGGCTGAGAGAGCCATGAATGCCACATATTTTAAAATGTAATTTCGTGAGAGCCATATAACGACCCATGTACATTACGCATTATCCAATAAAAATTTGGTGTTATCCCGGAGGACAGCTGTGATTGGCTCCAGCCACTTGCAACCATGAACATGAGTGGTAGGAAATGAATGGATTGTAATACATGAGAATGCTTTATATTTTTAACATTATTTTTTATTAAAAATTTGTCTGCAAGCCAGATGCAGCCATCAAAAGAGCCACGTCTGGCTCGTGAGCCATAGGTTCCTGACCCCAGCCTTGGAGCCATCCTCAGCGCCCAGGCCAACTTTGTTCCAGTGGAGCCTTGGCTGCAGGAGGGGAAGAGAGAGATAGAGAGAAAGGAGAGAGGGAAGGATAGAGAAGCAGATGGGTGCTTCTCCTGTGTGCCCTGGCCGGGAATCCAACACAGGACACCCATACACCTGGCTGATGCTCTACCACTGAGCCAAGCGGCCAGGGCCAAAGGTAATTTTAAAAAGTATTTATTTATCTAGGTTGGAGGATGTAACCTGTAACTACACTGTCAAAGGGAATCGGTGTAAAATTATGACAGTTTGGCAGGCCCTCCCCATGGAGGCACTAGACCAAATCATAAGACCTAACCAGAAAACATCATGGAATAATACCAGTGTATATAGAGTGACTCTGTGATTTTGTCATGCAGGGTAGAATAACATTAGCTACAATCCGAAAAGACCAGAGTAACAGGCTTTATTGAAAGAAAGAAAAAAACCCTGTTGGGCACATCTCCAGGGAGAAGGGCACCAGTTACAGACTATGAGGTGAATTTTATAGGGCTTGGGAGAGCCTGAGGGGATACTCAGCCAAAAGTTCTGGTATGTTCCTGTTGGAATCCATGGGAGTTCAAAAAGACCAGATTAACAGGCTTTATTGAATGGAAGAAAGGAACCCTACTGGGCACTTCTGTGGGGAATTATACAGACTAGGGGCAAATTATATAGTGTTTGGGAGAGCCTGAGGGGATACTGAGTCAAAAGTTCTGGTATGTTCCCTTTTATGGTTTTAGAATTTCAGCTTTCTGGAATCTCCTTCTTGGGGCAGGTTGACCAGCTTCTTGGAATTCCTCTGTCTCAGGGGCGATAGTCCAGTAAGGGTGAGGTCAGGCAGATAAGCAGAAGATCAAGAGGGCAGTTTGGAATTCACATATCTATCATTTCTCAACTCTGTGGTTACATATAAAAGAAAAGGCAGTTATTAATTTTATAATAAATGGTGAAGAGTGATGAGAAAGAGGAAAAAAATCAGAAAATTATTGTTTCTTCTGGAGAGAACTCAAGAAAAGAACCTTGCCAAGCCAAGTCCCCATCCAGTTATGGAGGTCATCAATTTCCATGATGTAAGGTCTGAAGCAGGCAATGTCTTTGAAAACCTGAGTGAGGAAGTAAAAAAATTTGCAAGGTAATAATTGTGAATTGCTTGCTGTGAGTGCCAAGTGGACAGAGTGACATGGTGATACATGGTCTCCTGGATGAGCCTCATGAGATGTGCTGGTCTGGTTCCTCTCGAATGGGAGGACATGTGGAGATTTTTAGAGACAGGGTACCTGTTGGTGTAAGTTTTTAGAAGGACTGAATATGTGTGGTTTAAAAGGAAGGGAGTTTGGAGAACATTCAGGAGGGAACTTCTCGGGCTGAGGGGCGGCTTCTTCCTGCTGTCATCCCTTCCTATTTGATATTTCCCTTGTGAAGTTCTCCTTGGGGTATTGAGGAATAGGAGTGTAGGAGCATTTGACTGTAGGTAGTCCTAGAGATTTCTCTCATCTGGGCCTGTAGGAACTTGATAAAGAAGGGGGTAAGTATATGAGGATCAGTAATGCAGAAATAAGGAGGGTTGTATAGTGGGGGCGAAAGTTCTTCCATGGTAAAGTTAGAGATATTCTTTCCTGGCAGCCCTGGAGAGAGAAGTTAGCTTGAGCTAAAAAAAAAAAATCTCATGTCCGTTTGTAGGCTCTTCTTCGGCCAAAAAGACCCAGCGATCTTGTCCCCTTACTATGTGAAGGGTAAAAAGATTGAAAAGCATTAAGATGTGGATGCTATTCATTCTCCGAGTTCTTCAGGGATACGGGAGAGCTTTAGGGTTAGGGGACCTGTAGGGTTGAAAGATAGGATTTAGGAGGTTTGCTGATATACGGTTTCAGATTTTTATGTTTCATGAGGGCAGGTTTCAGGGTTCGTGTGTAGGGTTAGGTAGATTTTTCCAGTTGTCTGATTGGTGAAGGTCTGCATGCGGTTCTGTAAGAAACTAGTGAACAAATGTAAGAGGCAGGGTTTAAAAGTTAGAAAAGTAAATAGGAGAGTGAGTGGACTAATGAAAGGCAATAGTCAAGGCAACCAGTTTGTGGGAAACCACTGATACCATGACTCGGTTTATTTTTTATGAATTCACTGGGCTTCAGAGAGAAAGAGAGAGAGAGAGAGAGAGAGTGAGAGGATAAGACAGGGTAGAGGCCCGTCCTCCTACTTCTAGATCTATTTTTATAGAAATTTGTAAAGCAACAAGAAGAAGAATTACCTGTATAGCTCATTTGGTCCTTAGATTGACAGGGAGTGTACTAGGAACTGGAAGAGGCTCATGGGGTGGGATTAGGTTGATATTTGGGGTAAGATAGATTAGGGTACAGGTTTCTGTTCAATTAGTAGGGAGACAAATATAGGTGTTCCTCCTACACAGGTAGAAAGCCTCTGATTGGGTGAGACAGGCTGAGAGGTGAATAGAAAATAGAGGGACAAGGAGTCAGTTTTGTTTCTCTGTTTCTGAGCTCCAGATGGTCAGGGTAGAGGAAAGAGTCATCCTTAGCAGCAGTGGGAATTGTCAGGATCACAATGTGTGGACCTGTCCATGTGAAAGTCAGTCCTTGGGTGATGTAATGCTGGAAGAGCCTCTTGGACAGTTTTTGAAAAAATTGCTGAGTAACCTGTAAATCCTGCAAGTACTTAGGGAAAGGATGGTTACATTTCTACATTTTGCAGTTAGAGTTTAAGTCCTAGTGACCACTGCTTCTAGCTGGAATTAGCAGCAGGTCCCAGCCTACAATAGGCATGGGGCATTGAGACAAGAGGAATAACGGAGATACTATATATTAAATACTACACTTGATCTTAGCCAAAAGGCCGAGAAGCGACACTATATATTAAATAAAGTAACACAATTCAACTGTCAATACCCATAGTAGAGATCTTTGAGGGATAAATAAAAGTCAAATATTCAGGCAAGGCATAGTAAATGGCCCTTGTGTTTATAAGAAATGAGATTAGTTTATCTGCTACTTGGAAGAAATACTTTAGGTTAGTGAACGATGTCCTCGGGCCTTCGGTGGCAATTCCCAGCATGCTGGGCAAGGTCAGGTCACAGGTAGCTGGAGCAGGGCTAGAAGAGACTGAAACCTCCCTCCATGGAGCAAGGGGGCAGCTTACCTTCTCATGTCTCTCTTTCCACAGCAATGATGTGTCCCTTAATGGGGCCAGGAAGCCTGGCAGGCTTCAGTTCAATGATCTTTCTTTCCACTCTGGAGCAGGGCCCTGATGGAATCCTATGAAGCCCTTTAGGGCACTGGAGCCTTTAAGAGCGTATGCCAAAAGCTGGTATTTCCTGACTTCTTTTGGGCCTTATTTGCCTTTCTGTTACTTCCTTGGCCACTATAGACCTTAAAAGCCATGCTCAGAAGATCTCACTGAGGGGCTTGACTAAGAGAGCAAAATTGGGAATTCAATGTTTAAAGAAGCCTGTTAGACTGAGGAAAGAAAGGATTTGATCTGTGGTGGTAGGTGGTTGGAGACTGCAAAGGGTATGAGTTTGATCTAGGGTGAAACCTCAGGTGATGAGGGTTAAGGCGATGCCTAGATAGACTACGGACTAGGAGTGAAGTTGAGCCTTAGCAGAGAAGACACAATATCCCTTCATAGCGAGGAAGTTAAGAAGGGTGGTGTGTCTCCTTGAGGCAGGCAGGGAGGGGTTGCAGAGGAGTAGGTCATCTACATATTATAAGAGAGTACTAGCTTTGAGATTGCATACTGCTAAATCCTGAGTTAGTGCCTGCCCAAATAGGTGTGGGCTGTTTTTGTTCCCTGGGGTAATACAGTCCACGTAAATTGCTGGGCTGCATTAGTGTCTGGCTCAGTCCAGGTGAATGCAAACAGAAAGTAAGAGTCAGGGTCTAGAGGAATGGTAAAGAAGGCATTCTTGAGGTCTAGAACCCTGAAGTGAGTGGTGTTTGAGGGAATGTGTGAGAGTAACCTATAGAGATTAGGGGCTACTGGATGGAGGGAAACTACTGCCTCATTGATTAGGTGTAAGGCTTGTACGAGGCGATAAGCCCCTGAAGGTTTTCAAACAGGAAGGATGGGTTCAAGAAGAAAAAGAGACAGAGCTGCCCATCTGTAAGGAGGGAGGAGGGGTTTAAGAACACAGTGGAGAAGGGAGGGGCCCCTGGACAGCAGGGGAGGAGAGAGACTGGTATTTGCAGGTGAATGAGAAAGAGGATTCTGTGAAGTGAGGGGGCTTTCTGGAGAGAAGACACTCGAGTGAAAGAGATTTGCAGAGGGACCAGAGAGGTGTCCCAAGAGAAGGGTGTCCCGGGGGTCAGGCAGGAGGGAGAGAGAGTTGGGAATCCACAGAAAAGGAAGGATTAGGAGCGGAGGTTTCAGGTGAGGTTTCTTTGGCCAAGAACGGCCTGTGTGTAGAACAAGTGGCAGAGAAATTAAGGACAGGAGAGAAAGGAGAAGAAAGGCCTGCGCATAAGGAATCTCTGATGCCCTCCCCATCTGGTGGTAAAAGTTGTCAAGATAGGATATTGTAGCCTGACCAGGCGGTGGTGCAGTGGATAGAGCATTGGACTGGGATGCGGAAGACCCAGGTTCAAGACTCCGAGGTCACCAGCTTGAGCCCAAGGTCACTGCTCGAGCAAGGGGTTACTCGGTCTGCTGAAGGCCCACGGTCAAGGCACATATGAGAAAGCAATCAATGAACAACTAAGGTGTTGCAACGCGCAACAAAAAACTAATGATTGATGCTTCTCATCTCTCCATTCCTGCATGTCTGTCCGTCCATGTCTAACCCTCTCTCTGTCTCAAAAAAAAAAAAAAAAAAAAAAAAAAAAAAAAAAAAAAAAAAAAAAAGATAGGATATTGTAATGGTAGTAGAAAGCAACCTGGATAGGTGTCTAGATTTTTGAGGAAGTCTGCAGAGCTAGCTGCTCAGAGTAGAAACACCCCAAACTGTGAATCTCAGAGACTAGGTTGAGTCCTGCAGGAGTAGAGCAAGCTCGACAGAGTTGTCTCGAAGGACTATAGGAATAGTCGCTGACACCTGAGATTGGGGGTAGCCCATGTTCTGAGGGGTGTCTGGCTGGACGGTTTGGACTGAGAGAAACCCACAGAAGAGGATACTGCCCTGGCCGGTTGGCTCAGCGGTAGAGCGTCGGCCTAGCGTGCGGAGGACCCGGGTTCGATTCCCGGCCAGGGCACACAGGAGAAGCGCCCATTTGCTTCTCCACCCCTCCGCCGCGCTTTCCTCTCTGTCTCTCTCTCCCCCTCCCGCAGCCAAGGCTCCATTGGAGCAAAGATGGCCCGGGCGCTGGGGATGGCTCTGTGGCCTCTGCCTCAGGCGCTAGAGTGGCTCTGGTCGCAATATGGCGACGCCCAGGATGGGCAGAGCATCGCCCCCTGGTGGGCAGAGCGTCGCCCCTGGTGGGCGTGCCGGGTGGATCCCGGTCAGGCGCATGCGGGAGTCTGTCTGACTGTCTCTCCCTGTTTCCAGCTTCAGAAAAATGGAAAAAAAAAAAAAAAAAAAAAAAGAAGAGGATACTGGTGAGAGAAGGGACGTCCCTGCCTTCAGCCACAGTTCCGAGAGGAGAAAATCTCCATAGAAAGAGAGTCTCAGACAAGAGGTTGTCACCCCAAGGCTGAGATCCCGGGACGTAGGAGAGGGGCTTGGCTAGGCGCGCCTAGACTTTCATAGAAGTCCATAAAGAAGTAGAAGTGGACCACTCATAGATATGGGGCCTGAAGTTAAAACCGTCCGACCAAGAAGGGGTATTTTAGAGAGAAATTTGGAGGCCAACCGGGGAAGGGGAAGGGAGAAACTCCTTACCTTTCTGATTCAGCAAGGGTTCAGGACAGGGTTAGCCTGCTGGCCAATCAATCTACAATTACACGTCCAAACAGAATCAGGGAGTAAGCCCGGGACGAGCTGCCGCTGCCCATTGCTTCCCTGGTTGTAAGTTTGGGCGGCAAAGAGGGATTGTCCAGGCAGTTAGCACCCTGTCCCGGGTTTCAGCACCAAATTTTGGAATCCATGGGAGTCCGAAAAGACCAGAGTAATAGGCTTTATTGAAAGGAAGAAAGGAACCCGGCCGGGCATTTCTCCCGGGGAGAAGAGCACCAGTACAAGCTAGGGGGACGAATTTATAAAGTAAAAAAGAGAGTCTGGAGCAAGTAGGTGTTGAATCAAAAGTCCTGGTATGACTGGAATGCTCCTCCTTGGGGGGCTTGCCAGCTTCTTGGAATTTCTCTGTATCAGGGGCAATAGTCCAGTAAGGGTGAGGTCTGACTGGTAAGCGGAACATCAAGAGGGCAGTTTGGAATTCACGTATCTATCAGTTCCCTTTTACGGTTTTAGGATTTCAGCATTCTGGAATGCTCCTCTTTGGGCAGTTGATCAGCTTTCTGGAATTATTTGGCCTCAGGGGTGATTGTCCAGTAAGTAAGGGTGAGGTCAGGCAGCCAGGTGGAACAACAAAAGGGCAGTTGGAATTTCTGGTAAATTCAAAATCTATCAGTTGCCATCCTTTTAGTTCCAGGGACGGATACTGTCTCAGAGCCAGAAATTCTTGCATGGGAACATGGGGCAAGAAATGGAATGATATTAACATTTTCCATTTGTGTCAGGAACGAACATGACTAATAATTTTGCAGGTCTCGGGTGGGAATGGTGGAGGATTAGAAAATAAACACAGAACAAAAAAGGATGGGATCGGGAGGACCCATTGGCAAGCTGACAGCTTGCAAGAGTGAGCCTGCACCCCCAAAATGCTTTATTTATAGTGCAGAGAGTGAAGTCATTAGCAAATCAAAGAGATCTCTGATACATCAAAGTCACATTTCTGAGGCAAACCAAGAATTCTCCCTCCTCCCCACCATGCATAACATATTAACTTCACACAACAAATGGTATAAAGGAAACTGCCTCCAGTCTCTTCCAGGGACATGGGGATGGGACAAGTAGGAACCATCAGCATTATAGGTCACATGGCATGTGGGGAAGGACATGTAAATTGCTTTCTACCAACTTAAATAATCAGAGGTTGTGGGGAAGAGCTTAGCCTTTAGCAACTTAAGCAAGCAAGTGAGGTGGGGGAATGGGTAGCAAGGATCCTATCAGCTTACTGACAGTCCCCCAACCTCTGACCCCATAAATCTAAATTGCAAGGACTTTGTCCGCTTGCAGACTCTCACACATTTGCATTACTTCAATTCTTTAATTGTTTTCTTAGAGTTGAATATGTAACCTTTAAAGCAGGCATCGTCAAACTTTTTATAAAAACTGCCCACTTTTGCAGTGCTGGTCAACCTAGTCCCTATCGCCCACTAGTGGGCATTTCAGCTTTCATGGAGGGTGGTAGCAGAGCAATGAAACGGTGCCGCGACTGGCCCACCATGAAAGCTGGAACACCCACTAGTGGGCGATAGGGACTAGGTTGACCAGCACTGCAAAAGTGGTCAGTTTTTATAAAAAGTTTGACGGCCTGACCAGGTGGTGGTGCAGTGGATAGAGCATAGAACTGGTATGCAGAGGACCCAGGTTTGAGACCCTGAGGTCACCAGCTTGAGCGCGGGCTCATATGGTTTGAGCAAAAGCCCACCAGTTTGAACCCAAGGTCACTGGCTCGAGCAAGGGGTTACTAGGTCTGCTAAAGGCCCGTGGTCAAGGCACATATGAGAAAGCAATCAATGAACAACTAAGGTGTTGCAATGCGCATTGAAAAACTAACGATTGATGCTTCTCATCTCTCTTCGTTCCTGTCTGTCTGTCCCTGTCTATCCCTCTCTCTGACTCACTCTCTGTTTCTGTAAAAAATAAATAAAATTAAAAAAAAAAGTTTGACGACACCTGCTTTAAAGTATACTTAGAGAATGAGTCACAGTTGTGAAAGCTGAACATGAAGAAAATTTTTATTTTTCCTGATGTTATGAGATGGACAGCACTATTATTCTCACTGAAAATATAAAGAGTGGCCTGACCTGTGGTGCGCAGTGGATAAAGAATTGACCTGGAAATGCTGAGGTCGCCAGTTCAAAACCCTGGGCTTGCCTGGTTAAGGCACATATAAGAGTTGATGCTTCCTGCTCCTCTCTCCCCCTTCTCTCTCTCTCTCTCTCTCTCTCTCTCTCTCTCTCTCTCTCTCCTCTCTAAAAATTAATAAAAAAATAATTTTTTTAAAAAAAAGAAAATATAAGGAGTGTTTAGGTAGATAAAGATTACACTGGGGAACAATTTTTTTTCATTTTCTGTTGCATGAGGTTTTAGAACTGTTTCTATATATTTCTGCATCATTGATTCCAAATCTGAAATCCATTCTTTGGTGCATGCTCTAGTTTTTATGCAATTTTAATTTCTTTTTGTTACAGTTAATGGCATGCATTGTTTTTTTTTTATATAAATAAATTTTTATTTTAATGGGGTGACATCAATAAATCAGGGTACATACATTCAAAGAAAACATTTCCAGGTTATCTTGTCATTTAGTTATGTTGCATACCCATCACCCGAAGAGAGATCGTCCTCTGCCACCCTCCATCCAGTTCTCTCTGTACCCCTCCCCCTCCCCTCCCCCTCTCCCTCCTTCCCTCCCCCCACCCCCCATAGCCACCACACTCCTGTTCATGCCTCTCAGTCTCGCTTTTATGTCCCACCAATGTATGGAATCCTGCAGTTCCTGTTTTTTTCTGATTCGCTTATTTCACCCCCGCACAATGCTACCAAGACTCCACCATTCCGCTATAAGTGATCCGATGTCACCATTTCTCCTAGCTGAATAATATACCATGGTGTATATGTGCCCCATCTTCTTTATCCAGTCCTCTATTTTTTTTTACAGTGATTAAAAGCCTTTAAGCAAACTCTTGGCCAATACAGCAAGAATCCATAAATGAGTAGTGTCCTTAACATGTTCCCCAAGTCCAAGTTGGCCCCCTCACCATGCCAAACCCCTGAAAAATGCAACCTAACCACAGTTCAGTCTGTTAGGAGCTGTCACAGGGAGCAGGAGTCCAGGAAAGTTCCCCACAGGAAAAGTCCGTATGGCACTGGAATTGTTGTCACCATTCTATACTTTGCAGCTCATGTCCAAGTCCCAATGACCGCTGCTTCTAGCTGGTAATGATTCAGGTAGAGCATGCATTGGTTTTTAAATTGTAGTTAAAGGGCAACGACTCTTGCATTAAACATAACCACAAGGCAATTAATGTTTTACAAACATCACTTTTACATAATTGTAGTTGTTTTGAAATGTAAAAAATTATTATCTGATAAAAACACCCTCTTATTTTGTTTTAAGATATAATCATGGCTTCTTCCAGTAGGCGTAAATGTAAGAATAGTCCTGACACCTTCTGTTATATATGTGGCTGTTACACACTTCAACGTCAAAGACGCAATATTTCACCATTTGTGACACATGCATATATTGCCTATTTTCAAGTTCTCCTTGGTGATCAAGACAAGAATTGGGTTCCTCATATTGTGTGTCATAACTGTGAGGAAATGCTTCATGACTGGACAAAAGGAAAATGCAAAGGAATGCCTTTTGTTATTCCCATGGTTTGACGTGAACTTAAGGACCATAGCAGTGACTGTTATTTCTGTCTGATTCATACAAAGGGCATCGGCAAGAAAAAACAGCATATGACCGCATATCTTAATATTCCTTCAGCAATATGACCTATCCCACACTCTGAGACACTCTTGATTCCAGTTTTCAATGGTTTCATTTCTTCTAAGGATGAAGAAAGTGAACATGGTGATCAAGTGTATTTTCATAAGATGCATGAGGAAATGGTTGTAGAATCTGAAGGGTCTTCTTCTGATGTCAAGCAGTCATTAACCCCTCAGCTGTTTAGCCAACCGAATTGAATGACTTAGTAAGAGATTTGGGCCTATCAAAGAAAGCAGCTGAATTGTTAGCCTCCAGGCTTCAAGAAGAGAATGTGCTTCACCGGTAAGCTAAAGTATTCCATTTCAGGAAGCGTAAACAAATTTTTGTGGACTTTTTTTCAAAGACAAACACTTTGTTTACTGTCATGATATCATAGTCTTCTCAGCCAGCTAGGTGTTACCATTTACAGTCCAACAAATGGCGGCTATTTCTTGACAGCTCTAAACGGAGTCTGAAATGTGTTCTCCTACACAACGGTAATGTTTATGCAGTGGTTCCAATTGGTTATTCAACTCATCTGCGAGATTATAATGACATAAAAATTGTCCTCACCTTTCTGAAGTATGAGGAGCATAACTGGATAATTTGTGTGGATCTTGAAATGGTAAATTTCCTGCTAGGACAACAGAGAGGTTTCACGAAGTATCCTTGCTTTCTGTGTTTGTGGGACAGCCGAGCTCGGGAGAAACACTGGACACAGAAGGAGTGGCTGAAATGTGAAGCTCTGGAAGTAGGGATGCAAAATATTGTGAATGAGCCTGTAGTTAATCGAGACAGGATCATTTTTCCCCCTCTTCACATCAAACTTAGGTTAATGAAGCAGTTTGTTCAGGCTTTGAATAGAGAAAGCGAATGCTTTCAACATATTGTTTCTGCTTTTCCTGCCTTGTCTTTCGAGAAGATAAAAGCAGGTGTATTTGATGGACCTCAAATTCGAACCCTCATACGTGACGAAGAATTTGCCAGGAAGATGAATAAGGAGGAGAAAGCAGCATGGCAGTCTTTTGTAGCAGTTACAAAGAACTTCCTTGGCAACCAAAAAGCAGAAAACTATGAACTTCTGGTTCAAAGGATGCTGTTGGCTTTCCATGACATTGGATGTAACATGAGCTTTAAGATTCACTTCCTGAACAGTCACCTTGATAAGTTTCCCAAAAATCTTGGAGCTGTTAGTGATGAGCAGACTACTGCTGGAGCATCAAACAAGATTATCCTTAACAAGTACACTAATGCAAGAGCTACAAACGCAAATTTTTTCCATGAATAGAAATTAAATAAGTTTTGTGCAAATTGTATAATTAAAATAAGTGTTTTAATATGTTCTATTTTGAAATTGTAGACAAATTCTGATGCAATCATATCTTTTAGTGTATTTACTGCATTATATAAATTATTATATTTCCACAAAGATGATGCCCAAGAAGACATTCTACTTCATTATGTTAAACTAAATGTTGAAAATTTTACAATAAGATGAAAACCTAAAATCTTGAATTGCAAAGAAACTGTAGCTTATAGAGAAAAACTAATGTCAGATTTTAGATCAGCACACTCGAATTAGGTAAGAACAAGGCTTTTTGTGGATGCAACAAAAATTTTGTTCCCTAGTGTAATGCTTACATAACAAAAATTTTGTTCCCTAGTGTAATGCAGTTGTAAGCCACAGAAGACCTTTCACATGTGCTTCACAAAGGAATATGTATTTTGGCCTGACCAGGCTGTGCTGCAGTGGATGATTCATTGACCTGGGGCTGAGGACTCAGGTTTGAAACTTTGAGATTTCTGGTTTGCCTGCTGGGGCAGGGTCACCATCTTGAGTGTGGGATCATAGACATGACCCCAATGTCCCTGGCTTGAGCCCTAAAGTCGCTGGCTTGAGTAAAGGATCACTGGCTTAGCTGGAACCCCCTGGTCCAGACATGGATGCTACCAATGAATGCTACCAATGAACAAATAAAAGTGCTTTGGCTATGAGTTCATTCTTCTCAAATTTCTTCCTTCCTGTTTTTTGTCTATTTTTCTGTCTCTCTATTTTAAAAAAAGTGTTTTTGTTTTACCATCCTTTAGAAATCTTAGAAGAGCCAAGGTTGTATTTTTCCCATACATGCCATGGTTGGAGTGCATGGCAGGTGTTCCTGCTGATAACTGAACTTGTATTGTTTGCAGTCCAGATTGTTAGGGCACAACTGCCACGGACATTCTTGGACTTGTCTTCTGTTTTAGCAGTGCACTTTTTATGTGTGTGTGCGTAGGGGGGGGCATTGCATGGGAAAAATACATAGTTTACACACTTACCTCAGCATGAAAGTGCTGTATCTTACTGTGTTTATTAGTTCAGTCTAAATAGATATAAAAATTTTTCCATAGTACTTTTACCCTTTACATTTTCTCCAGCTACATGTCATTAGTTTATAGTGTGGTTTATGTGCCCTGTTTATAATCTTTGCAAAACTTACCACATTGAGAATTTTTTTAATATATGTTTTATTTATTTATATTTATTTTTTTAATTTACTGATTTTGGAGAGAGAACACAGGACAGAGAGAGAGAGAGAAACATTGTTCTGTTCCTGTGTGTGCTCAACCTAGACAGTCACATTCTGCTTAAGTCAGTGATCTTGGGCTCAAGTCAGGGACCATGGGCTTTTTTTTAAAATTTTTTTATTTATTTAGTCATTTTAGAGAGGAGAGGGAGAGACAGAGACAGAGACAGAGAGAGAGAAGGGGAAGAGGAGCTGGAAACATCAACTCCCATATGTGCCTTGACCAGGCAAGCCCAGGGTTTTGAACCGGTGACCTCAGCATTTCCAGGTCGACACTTTATCCACTGCGCCACCACAGGTCAGGCGGGACCATGGGCTTTAAGTCATCAACATTTAAGCTCAAGCCAGCAACCGTGGGGTCACTTTGATGATCTTATGCACAGGCTGCCCCCCAATTAGCAAGAGAGGGAAGCTTCTTGTCCTTGTTCCACTGAGTCTTTCCATTTCAGTTGTGCACTCATTCGTTGTTTGTTCTCAATATGACAAGGTTGTGGTTCGATGTTTGCTCAGGACACATACTGGAGTCAACTAATGAATGCATAAATGGGTGTGACATCAAATCCATGGTTCTCTCTGTCAATCTCTCTCTCTCTTTGTTTTTCTTTCATAAATGAATGAATAAAAAATTAGGCCCTGGCAGGTTAGCTCAATCGGTTGTTTCCTTACAAAATGGCAAGGTTGCTAATTCAATCCTCTCCTAGGTTATATAAAAGAAGCAAACAGTGAATGCATGACTAAATAAAAAAGTGAATTTTTCCCTTCCTCCTCCTTTCTCTCTCCCTTCCTCTCTTTGTCTCAAAAAAAAAAAAAAAAAAAACCACAAAAAAACAAAAAAAAACCTGGCCAGAGAGCTCGATTAGTTGGAGAATCATCCTGGTGCACAAAGGTTGCCAGTTTGATTCCCCAGTCAGGGCACATCTAGGAGTAGCTCTATGTTCTTCCCTCTCTTCTCTTGGCTCTTTAAAAAATAATAATAATAAAAGAAACAACGCTGATGATGTGTCCAGTGCATTGTTTTCCCCCGAGAAATGGGTGCAGTCACATTTGAGGAAGAAACCGAGCACACGTGCTTTAAGGAAAACAGTGCCCTGATTCCCTCCTTCCATGTGGTCAGCTTTGTGTGAGTGATTTTCCTGAGACTCCCCGGCCCCTGAGGATGGTGCAGGGCTGGCTGTCATAGCCTGGGGCTCCTTTGACAGTCACCTCACTTAAACTCCACAGGATAAGGGGGTCCTCCACCACAGTTGGAAGCTGAGGCTTTATTGGCCAGAAGGATAAACTTCGGGGACATGATGTAAAGGGACACTAGGGATACTGTGGTCACTGTGAGGGTGAGTGCATCTGGGCCCAGAGGAAATGTACCAGTCACTGAATTTCCTCCTCAATCCACAGGTCCTGACTCCCCGGAGCAGTAGAATCACGAGGATCAGGAAGCCACAGAATTGGGTGTCAGCATCTCTGGCAACACACCCAACTGAAGACAGGTTTCTGAGCTGAAATTTAGAGCAGACCCACACCACGCCAACACACACCCTCTCTATTGCCAGGATTTTTGCAACAATGGAAGAAAATGATCCTGGCTCAGGTGACTTTGGGTTTTTCTCTTCTCTTGAGAGAGAGAGGTAGGGAGCAGAATAGACAGGAAGGGAGAGAGATGAGAAGCATCCACTTGTAGCTGAGACACTTTAGTTGTTCATTGATTACTTCTCATAATTACCTTGTACATAAGGTAGGTCTTAATCCGAGCCAATTACTCTCTGCTCAAGTCAGCGATCTTAAGCTCAAGGAACCTTGGGCTTTAAGCCAGGGACCTTTATGCTCAAGCCAGCAGCCATGGGATCATTTTGATGATCTTACTCACAGGCCAGCAACCTCACACCAGAGCTGGCGAGCAAGGGTGCTTAAACCAGAGACCTGAGAGTTTCGAACCTGGATCCTCAGGTCTCAGGTTGATGTTCACTCTGTCACTGCCTGGGTAGGCATTTGTATATATACTTTTTTTCTTTATTATGGATTTGTAGAGGTGTATGAAAAACTATCTCAGTTAATCTGAGACATACTGAAATATATCACTAGAATTCTCCTACACATTACACAATCTTGTGATCAGATGAATCCATAGATGACTGAATGCACTATTGTAGACTACAATCGGGCAAAAATAGGTTTGCAGTTGTTATTATGTGTAAAACAGAGTTTATTCTTGTATGATTGTTTATGATTCTATTTTTGATATGCACAAATGGAAACCAACTTTTACTCCAACTTGTCATTTACTAGGCATGTGATTATTCAGTTGTATAATAAAATGAAATTTCTTTCACTCTATAGATGGATCATATAACGTGAAAATGGGAGAAAACCTAACATTTATTTTACCTCACCAAAAGCACATCACACCATTAAACAGCACGGTGTTACAGAAATGCCTGAGATTTCACGATGTGGCCATGAACTTTACCCACGAGAAATGGCGGTTCCTGGACCCCAATCAGGACCTGTTCCGGGACGTGATGTTGGAGATCTACAGCCACCTGGTGTCAGTTGGTGAGGACAGCTCCCCTGTGTCACTTAGTAGGTGCTCTGTCAGTGGCGTTTCCCCCCTCAGTTACTAAACTTTTCTGAATAACTACAGTGCTCTGAAAATGTAGAACCTCAGATTCTTCTATTGCCTTAGACAAGAAGGTGTAACATTCTGCCTCCTGAGACAAAAGGCTTTGTGTTACAGATGTGAAGCATGTTTGTTTCTTTTTTAAAAATTTATTTTAATTTATTTATTCATTTTAGAAAGGAGAGGGAGAGAGAGAGAGAGAAGGGGGGAGGAGCTGGAAGCATCAACTCCCATATGTGCCTTGACCAGGCAAGCCCAGGGTTTTGAACAGGCAACCTCAGCATTTCCAGGTTGATGCTTTATCTACTGCGCCACCACAGGTCTTGTTTGTTTCTTAAAATGTAACATTCTTGGCCCTGGCTGGTTGGCTCAGTGGTAGAGCATCGGCCTGGCATGCAGAGGTCCCGGGTTCGATTCCTGGCCAGGGCACACAGGAGAAGCGCCCATTTGCTTCTCCACCCCTCCCCCTCTCCTTCCTCTCTGTCTCTCTCTTCTCCTCCCGCAGCCAAGGCTCCATTGGAGCAAAGATGGCCCGGGCGCTGGGGATGGCTCCTTGGCCTCTGCCCCAGGCGCTAGAGTGGCTCTGGTCGCGACAGAGCGACGCCCCGGAGGGGCAGAGCATCGCCCCCTGGTGGGCAGAGCGTCGCCCCCTGGTGGGTGTGCTGGGTGGATCCCGGTCAGGCCTATGTGGGAGTCTGTCTATCTCTCCCCATTTCAAGCTTAGGAAAAAAAAAAAAGTAACATTCTTACTCTTGACAGACTGCAGCCCAGTTCAGTACGTCTCGCTCTTCTGTCTTTTTTCCCTCTGACCAGGACATCAATCCAGCAAACCAGATGCACTTTCCAAGGTGGAGCGAAGGGAAGAAACATGGACAGTGGGGGATGAACCCCAGCATCTGGTCTGTCCAGGTGAGTGGATGTCAAGCACCCGGGGGGTTGGGGGCAGAATGGCAGGAAGTCATATTCTAGTCAGAGAACATGTCAGCCCTATAACATTGGATGAAGAAACCAAACCAGCCCTTCACCTATGAGAACCCTTTTTATTTGCAGAAATTTAGAGGAAAACATACCCCTTTTTTCTCATTTGAGTAATGATACCTATTTTATGTACATCTTAGTTTTCTTTGCGTACTTTTTTTTTTTTAATAGCACTCATATTTTACTCTCTGTCCATGCCCACAGTGTCTCAGTTTGTGTTATCCCCTTTTTCTCTGAAATTCCACGTTTTGGGCCACTTTGGAAAGACAGAATTATGGCCTGACCAGGCGGTGGCGCAGTTGATAGAGCATCAGACTGGGACACTGAGGACCCGGGTTCGAGACCCTGAGGTTGCCAACTTGAGCCCAAGGTCGCTGGCTCGAGCAAGGGGTCACTCAGTTTGCTGTAGCCCCCCAGTCAAGGATCAAGGTATATATGAGAAATCAATCAATGAACAATTAAGGAACCGCAATAAAGAATTGATATTTCTCATCTCTCTCCCTTCCTGTCTGTCCCTCTCTCTGACTCTCTTTGCCTCTGCCACAAAAAAAAAAAGAAAGACAGAACTATGAATTCATCACAGTTTTGTTACTACTCAGCCTTTGTGTCCTGTATGGAAATAGTGATTTTCTTCCATAAAATCCATCCACAGCTTGGAAGCTGTGTCCCCATGACAGCCTGGTTTTCACTGTGCATTTATTTTGTTCTTAGCATCCCTTCTCTCCAGCATTTTTCATACTCAGTTCTCATCACTGTTAAATGTTTCCTCAGTTCCCATCATTGAACCTATTTCTGTTCTGTGAAATGGACTCACATACTGTCATCTCCCTCATTGTTGTCTAAAGTGCACTTCCTTCCTGTGCATTCCACTCGTTGTCATGGCAGCCAGCCTCCAACTTCCCATTTTCTGTGAGAGTGAGAATCACCATTCCTCCATCCTTTCTGAAATTTAGAATTCAACACTAGACATTTTAAATTTCATCTGTCCTAGCATCAGCTAGGATGTTTGCTACATTGAGCTCTTTTATTTGTTTTGTTTTACTTATTTATATTTTTCTATGTACCTCTCTTATATTCCTGTAACGTTTCATATAATGAACAAGAATAGACCTTGTTACCATGCCACATGAGGTCCAGCTCAAACTAGTACAACTTACGTGTGCTTCACGTGTCATCCTTCCCAGGTTTCCTAAATCAGATTTTCTTCATGAGTAGATGTTTTTGCTGCCTTTGTTTTCCTAAAGCTCCTGATTTTACATCATAGAGTTAAGGATTTTATTTAGATTTAATTCACTTATGAATTGACTTAGCCCCTTAAATGAATAGCTAATTAGTTTTTAGTTTATTCATTTAGTTGTGCAACCATCGCTGTTGTAACAGTCAATTTTGGAACATTTTTTGTGTACACATTTTCATGGTGCTTTTTTTATATCGATAGCTTTGTAGCAGCTTTCAGAATTGGAAAGGGTGAATTCTCTGAGTCTGTTCTTCTCTTTCAAGATCAGTTTTTGAGGCCCTGAGCAGTTGACTCAGAGGTAGAGCATCACCCCAGCATGTGAAGTTCCTGGGTTCCATTCCCACTCAGGGCACACAAGAGAAGCACCCATCATCTTCTCCACCCTTCCCCCTTTCCTTTCTCTCTATCTCTCTCTTCCCCTCCTGCTGCCAAGGCTCCATTGGAGCATGTGGACCCAGGTACTGAGAATGGCTCCCTGTCCTCCACCTCAGGTGCTAGAATGGCTGCCATTGCAAAAGAGCAATTCTCCAGATGGGCAGAGCATTACCCCCTATTGCGCATGCCAGGTGGATCCTGTTTGGGCACATGCAGGAGTCTGTCTCTCTGCCTCCTCAATTCTCACTTCAGAAAAGTACAAAAGAAAAAAAATAGAGATTTTGACATCTGGATTTTTCTTCAATTTCAATATGAATTTTAAAATCAGCTTGTCAGTTTCTGCAGAACTAACCAGCTACATTGAGTCTATCTCATTCTGTAGTAATTTTTTCTGCAACATAGTCTTCATATTAATCCAGGATTATGGTGTGTTCTTTTGTTTAATTAGGTCTTTGATTTCTTCCAAGATCATTTTGTAAGTTTTAGAATAAAACATTTTAGTCTTTATTTACTTGTGTGTGTGTGTGTGTGTGTGTGTGTGTGTGAGAGAGAGACAGAGACAGAGAGATAGAGAGAGGGATAGATAAAGACAGGCAGAAAGGGAGAGAGATGAGATGCATCAACTTTTTGTCTCCTTAGTTGTTCATTGCTTTCTCATATGTGCCTGGACTGGGAGGCTGCAGCAGAGCAAGTGACCCCTTTCTCTGTGGACAGTGACCATAGGCTCAAACCAGCTTCCCTGGGGTCATGTCTATGATCCCATTCTCAAGCCAGCGAGACCTAGCCAACAACGTCAGCGTATCGAACCAAGGTCCTCGGTGTTCCATTTCGACACTATTTTCTCACCACTACCTTGTCAGGCTAGTCTTTCTAAATCATACCTCTGTGTGATTTTCTTCTTTATTATGCAGAAATTTAAATTGTTTTCTTAATTGCATTTATTATTGCTGGAATTTTTTTTTTCTTTGTGGCAGAGACAGAGAGAGTCAGAGAGAGGGATAGACAGACAGGCAGAAAGAAAGACAAGAAACATCAACTCTTTGTTGTGGTTCCTTAGTTGTTCATTGATTGATTTCTCATATGTGCCTTGACCGGGGGGCTATAGCAGACTGAGTGACCCCTTGCTCAAGCCAGCGGCCTTGCGCTCAAGCTGGCGATTTTGGGGTCTTGAGGCTGGGTCCTCTGCGTCCCAGTCTGACGCTCTATCCACTGAGCCACCACCTGGTCAGGCATTATTGCTGAAATTTTAAAATAATATTACCTTCCCATTAAATTCTGATAACATTAAGTGCTAGATAATTAATCCCAAGTTTTCTGTCATATGAAATGGCAGCTTCTCCTGCACTGACCTTCCTGATATATTGTCATCTTGATTAGACAGTTTGTCCGCTTCTAAATCTATCCCTCTCTCTGACTCTATCTCTGTCTCTATCAGAAAAAAAGCCCCCAAAAACTTGATTTTGAGTCTGGCTTGTGGTGTCTTAGTGGATAAAGTGCCCACCAGGAACACTAAGGTTGCCAGCTGGTAAACCGCATACTTAACTGCTCAAGGCTCATGTGCAAGTTGATGCTTCTTGCTCCTCCACCTTCTCTGTCTCCCTCTTCTCTTTAAAATGCATTAAGTATAAAAATAAAGTATCAACTTGCGTTCTGAGCCTGACCTGTGGTGGTTCAGTGGATAGCGCAGTGATGTAGAATGCAGAGGTTGCCAGTTCAAAGCCCTGGGCTTGCAGGGTCAAGGGAATTGTGGCAAGCATAAAAAAACTAAAGTGAAGAAACTCTTAGTTCATACTTCTTGCCCCACACTAGCTCTCTTCTCCCTATGTATTATTAATAAATAAAATCTCTTTTTTTTTACAGAGAGAGTCAGAAAGAGGGATAGGGACAGACAGACAGGAACAGAGAGAGATGAGAAGCATCAATCATCAGTTTTTCATTGCGCGATCTTAATTATTCATTGATTGCTTTCTCATATGTGCCTTGACCGCGGGCCTTCAGCAGAACGAGTAATCCCTTGCTCAAGCCAGTGACCTTGGGTCCAAGCTGGTGAGCTTTTGCTCAAACCAGATGAGCCCGCGCTCAAGCTGGCGACCTCAGGGTCTCAAACCTGGGTCCTCCGCATCCCAAACTGATGCTCTTATCCACTGCGCCACCGCCTGGTCAGGCAAAAATCTCTTCTTTTATTTTTAATTTAATGAGAGGGGAAGGAGAGCCATACTCCCAAATGCACCCCAAACTGGGATCCAAGCGGCAAGCCCACAGGGGGCAATGCTCTCCACATCTGGGACCCTTGCTCTGTTGCCATCAGGGCCATTTTTTAGTGCCTGGGGTGAAGGTCAAAGAGTCATCCTCACTGCCGTGGGCAAACTTGCTCCAGTCCAGCCATGGCTGCAGGAGAGTAGGAAAAGAGAGAGAGCCAAGTGAGAGGGGCAGGTGGATGGGTGGAGAAGCAGATGGGCACTTCTCCTGTGTGTCCTGAGCAGGAATGCAACCCAGGACTTCCACACGCCCAGCTGACACTGTGACACTGAGCCAACCTGCCAGTGTTATTCTTAAATTATTATTTATTGTTATTATTATTTTTATTATATCTTTTCCCATATTAACAATTATAAACCTAATTTTGCCCCACCTATACTTTCTGATATCCTCTACTGTTCAGGTTTCCATTGTGTCTTTTACTATCTTTCACAGACTGATTACCTTTACTTCTTTGCTTCAGGTTCCTTCCTCTGGGTAGTTACTAAACTGAGTGTCCTAAAAATTAATTCAGTTCTGATACTGTATACTTAGAACTAAGTGTCCTAACCTACGAGTTAAGAGTTCAGTTCTACCTGACCAGGTGGTGGCGCAGTGGATAGAGCATTGGACTGGGATGCAGAGGGCCCAGGTTCGAGACCCCGAGGTTGCCAGTTTGAGCGTGGGCTTATCTGGTTTGAGCAAAAGCCCACCAGCTAGAACACAAGGTCGCTTGCTCCAGCAAGGGGCTACTCGGTCTGCTGAAGGCCCACGGTCAAGGCACATGTGAGAAGGCAATCAATGAACAACTAAGGTGTTGCAACGCACAATGAAAAACTAATGATTGATGCTTCTCATCTCTCTCTGTTCCTGTCTGTCTGTCCCTGTCTATCCCTCTCTCTGACTCTCGTTCTGTCTCTGAAATAAATAAATAAAAATTAAAAAAATACATTAAAAAATTTTTTAAAAAAAGAGTTCAGTTCCACAAAACTTTCTTCACTTGTGATGTTGATTTGTGTGTCCAGATTATAACCGGTGCTTCTGACCAGTTGGATAAGTTGGAGGTTCTCATCAACCTTTCCTTGAATTCAATTAATTTCCTAGAGCTGGTTACAGAAGTCAGAGAAATGCTTATATTTACGCATTTATTTTAAAGGAGACAGATGAATAAGTACATAAGACAAGGTCTGACATATTCCTGAATACAGGCGTTTCTCTACCCATGGAACTGAGATGAACCCTACACCACGCACATGGATGTATTCACTAACCCAGAAGGTGATAAGATATGAATAGTCATTTTTATAGAGCTTATAGCTCTAGGCCATCTATTCTGTCCTAGAGGACAGTTGTTGGGGCTGAAGGTAAACCTTCCACTCTTTGGTCCTTCTGGGACTAACTACATCCTGAGGCCATGTAGGAACCGTGCTTGGTCTCCTCAGTAGCGTATGCTCAGCCTTTTTTGAAATGTTCTTTTTTTTATTTATTTATTAATTTTAGAGAGGAGAGAGAGAGAGGGAGAGAGAGACAGAGAGAGGGGAGAGGAGCTGGAAGCATCAACTCCCATATGTGCCTTGACCAGGCAAGCCCAGGGTTTCGAACCGGCGACCTCAGCATTTCCAGGTCGACGCTTTATCCACTGTGCCATCACAGGTCAGGCCTGAAATGTTCTTTTATGCAGAATAAAATATACTCTTCTCACTTCTGAAACTATGAGGGCTTTACAAATTCAGTGTCAGGAAGAAAATCTCCCAACATACCGTGCCCTGCAATTTTGTTTTCGTCAGACTAGCATATTCTGTATTCTGGTTGCATCCAGGTTTGTTCTGTATTTAGCCTTGGAATCCACCTGGCTGCTGGTAGTTGGTTGGCTTCTGATTTTTTAGGATCCCATGGCTGGTTGTAGAATTTCTGAATGAATGAAGTGGCCACATTTTCCAAGCAAGAGAACAGCCACATGAAGGCATTCTATTTTTCCTAGTATCCCGAGGATATGTTAAAATCCTGTAATAAGTCCCTTCACTAGCATAATCTCAGCAGTTATCAATAGCAATTGTTTTGGCTCTGGCTGGTGACTCAGCGGATAGAGTGTCGGCCCAGCATATGCATGCCCCAGATTCGAGTCCTGGTCAGAACACACTGAAGAAGTAACCACCTGCTTCTCTTCCCCATCCTCTACTCCCTCTCTCTTCTTTCTTTTCCTTTCACTGGCAGTGGCTGGCTTTGTTCCAGCATGGCCTCGGGAGTCAGGATGCCTTGGTTTGTCAGTGTGCATTTCCCTCAGGCACTAAAAAGAGCTCATTACTTTAGCATTGGCTTCACATGGGGTTGCCAGGTGGATCTAAGTCAGAGCACATATGAGACTATGCCTTCTTTTCCTCATGTCTCACCTTAAAATAAATAACAGAAAAAAATAAAAATGAAAGTTTCTTTAAGCAAAATATGCTTTTATCACATAGGAAACTTCAAGAGCTTTACAGGCTCTGTGTCTAGAATGTGGATGACTCTATTTCTCTTTTTACAACCCTTGGGGTATCACTAAAGAGTAATTTTACAGAAAGTTATTTTATAAAAAATTTTAATTTCAAACTAAGATTATGAAAGATTATAGGATGATTTACTGTTCTCTTCTTTCCTAGAAATCCAGAAAGTTAATGTGCCTTTGCAAAGTCCCTTCCAAAGTCCCGACATTGTGAAGAGTGGAGAAGAATGCTGTGAACATGATATGTTTGCAAATATTGTTAATCAAAGAGAAAGCCAGTCCCTATTGAGGCAACAATGCGACATGTTGGAGATAGGTGGAAAACCTTTAAAATCAAAATTAAGTTTTAAAACCAAACCAGAAGTTTTAATTTAAAGAAACTCTGTTTTCTTGAACGGAGATGGTATATCCATTCCATGTCATAACATGAACTATTCTACACTGAAATTAGGTTGTATCCCAGTACCAAGTCCATCAAAAATAAGTCCCAGTTCATTCAGCAACAGACAACTGACAATGGAGAGGAAGCGCTCACATGCACTGAATGTCGGATAACTTTTGTCAAGATGGCTCAGCTCACTGATCATCAGAGAATTCATAGTGGATAGAAACCTTATGGATGCAGTCTGTGTGGGAAAGCCTTCTTCGGAAAATCCAGTCACAAAATTCATACAGGACTGAATCAGAGTGAATACAATATATATAATAAAATCTTTAATAAATTACAGTATATACATCAGAAAACTCATGTGGAAAAGAAACCTTACACATGTAGTGAATTTGGGAAAGGTTATATTTACAGGTATCAGCTCAGCAATCATCAGCAAACTCATACAGGAGAGAAGCTGTATGTATGCAGTGAATGTGGGAAAGGCTTTTCAGTGAAAACCCAACTGATTAGACATCAAAGGACTCATATAGCAGAGAAGCCATATGTATGCAGTGAATGTGGGAAACACTATGCAATGAAGCGCCTACTGATTGTACATCAAATGACTCCCATGGGAGAGAAGCCGTATGTATGCAGTGATTGTGGGAAAGGCTTTCCAGTGAAGATTCAACTGATTATACATCAAAGGACTCATACATGCCTGACCAGGCGGTGGCGCAGTGGACAGAGCATCAGACTGGGATGTAGAGGACCCAGGTTTGAGACCCCAAGGTCGCCAGCTTAAGCACAGGCTCATCTGGTTCGAGCAAAAGCTCACCAGCTTGGACCCAAAGTTGCTGGCTCAAGCAAGGGGTTACTCAGTCTGCTGAAGGCCTGTGGTGAAGGCACATATAAAAAAGCAATCAATGAACAACTAAGGTCTCACAATGAAAAACTGATGATTGATGCTTCTCATCTCTCTCTGTTTCTGTCTGTCTGTCCCTCTCTCTGACTCTCTATCTGTCCCTGTAAAAAAAAAAAAAAAAGGACTCATACTGGAGAGAAGCTGTATGTAAGCAGTGAGTGTGGGAAAGGCTTTACAGTGAAGAACAAACTAAGTATACATCAAAGAGCTCATACAGGAGAGAAGCTGTATGTATGCAGTTAGTGTGGAAAAGGTTTTTCAGGGAAGCTTCCACCGATTGCACATCAAAGCATTCATACTGGAGAAAAGCCATATAAATGCAATGAGTGTGGAAAGGCTTTGCAGTGAATAGCCAAGTGATTAGACATCAAAGGACTCATACGGGAGAGAAGCCATATGTATGCAGTGAATGTGGGAAAGGCTGCAGTGAAGCACCGACTGACTGTACATCAAAGAACTCATATAGAAGAGAAGTTCTCTGTATGTACTGTATGTGGGAATGTTTTTCACAGGAAAAGTGATCTAACTGTACATAAACATGCTCATTCCTTAGTGAAAACATGAATATGCAATGAATGTGGGAAAGGCTTCCCCATGAAAAGTATTATCAATATATACATGCAACCTCATAGAAATTATATAAATGCAGTGATTATTATAAAACTTTTTAAAAAGAATTCATTAATTTTAAATGAAAGATCGGTACAGTATCAGAGCTGGAAGTATCAACTTCCACAAGTTGCTTCCCATATGTGCCTTGATCAGGCAGGCCCAGGATTTCAAATGAGGAACCTCAGCATTCCAGGTTTACAGCTTACTCAGTGCACCAACACAAATCAAGGATTTTGGTGAAACTCCTAGCTCTCTAGCTTGAGTGCAGGTTCACCAGCTTAAGCAGAAGTTTGCTGGCTTGAGTGTGGGATCATACACTTAACCTCATGGTTGCTGGCTTGAAGTCCAAGGCCGGCTTGACCATTAGATCATAAATGATCTCAAGTTTACTGGTTTAAACCCAGGGTTGCTGCCTTGAGCAAGGGTCCCTAGCTCAGCTGGAGCCCTCTAGTGTAGGTATGTATGAGAAAGCAGTTTATAAACAACTGAAATGTCAAAACAATGAGTTGATGCTTCTCATCTCTTTCCCTTTTAGTCTGTCTGTAGATGTATATCTGTGTTTCTATTTCTAAAAAAAAAAGATATGCCTCATGGAACATCAGTGATTTATCAGAAAAGACTTCATTTGCATATACTGAATGTGGAAATTAAATTCTCATTGAGTAAAATTTGTCTCATTATCCATTAGAAAATGCACACAGGAGAGTAATCCTACAAATGTCATGAATGTGGGAAACTACCGGTGCAAAGTCAAGACTCAGTGTTCATCAAAAAACATACAAGAGAGGCTCTGTGGGTGCAGCAATTGTGGGAAAGCTGTTTTCACTTGTTTATTTTTGTTAAACAGAATTCATGGGACATTGCTTTGTGGATGCCTGTTGCCAGCTGTATGTCCTCCATATAATTCTATGCAGTGAAAAATAACAGTGCAGCCTGAACAGGTAGTGGCGCAGTGCATAGAGTGTTGGACTGAAATGCAGAGGACCCAGGTTCGAGACCCCGAGGTCATCAGCTTGTGCGCGGGCTCATCTGGTTTGAGCAAAGGTCACCAGCTTAGACCCAAGGTTGCTGGCTTGAGCAAGGGGTTACTCGGTCTGCTGAAGGCCTGCAGTCAAGGCACATATGAGAAAGCAATCAATGAACAACTAAAATGCCACAACAAAAAACTGGTGATTGATGCTTCTTATCTCTCTCCTTCCTGTCTGTCCCTATTTATCCCTCTCTAACTCTCGCTCTGTCTCTGAAAAAAAAAAGAGAGAGAATAAAAAAGGAATAACTTATAGCAACAGACACAGTTCTGTCTGTCCTGTTCAGTTACCTCATATATCATAACAATTTACAAAACATTCTGATGCAATCAGGCTTGATATATTTTAGGAAATTGCATCTGTAAAATGTGTATTCTGATAGAAATTCTATGAATGTGACAGACTAGGAAACCGTGCAGTGGAATGTAGACTCCGTCATATGAGATCATCAGAAATCATGAATGGACTTTTGTAATTGTGGAAATGAAGGGTCGGAAAGTAAGACCTCAAGAAATGTCAGTTTACACTAGTGAAATACTTCCATGTGGGACTGAATATGGTGAGGTTTAGCACTACCTCATGTTCCTCATCACGACATGAAATCCATGCAGAAATAATTCACGAAGACATTGAATTTGGTGGTTTTAGCAAAACCTCAGATAACTTGGAGTAGAAAAAAATTCTTGAATGAAAAAGCATTCTGCCACAAATCTAAACAGATACTACACCTTCCAAGCAATTTGGGACAGAACACCTTCAGCCATGTTTCTTTCCAAAAAATCTTCATGTGTATTTGAGCCAAACTGATTATATATGCTGTGAAGCACGATCCCAAATGCTCCAGCATCAACCTCGTTTCTGTTTGCCTTGTAATTGAAATAATAAATAAATGGAGTTACTCTCAACATGACTTAATGTGTACAACAGTGTTCTGTGTCTGTTTCAATATATAAATAAGTTTTGCTGTTTCTTAATTTAAAGTTTGTGTTATTTTAGAATACTTGAAGTACTTCAAATTTAACATGTTCATTTCAATAATATCAACATATTTCGATCTGGTGACCTTTATAAGTGGCATTGAGTGTTGTGTAAAATCAATAATTTTAGCCTGACCTCTGGCGCAATGAGTCAAGGGTGGACCTGGAATGCTGAGGTTGCCAGTTTGAATCCCCGGGATTGCCTTGTCAAGGCACATTCGACAAACAGCAATATGAATTGATGCTTTTTTCTTGTTTGTTTCTTATTTTTATGAAATGGGAAGCAGAGAGGCAGAGAGACATACTTTCGCTTCACCCCCTGGACTCCACCCAGCATGCCCACCAGGGGGCGATCCTCTGCCCATCTGGGGAAATGCTACATTCTAACTGGAGCCATTGTAGCGCCTGAGGCAAGGTGATGGAACTATCCTCAGCACCCAGGATAGGTGCCTTGGCTGAGGGAGGGGAAGAGAGAGATGGAAAGTAGAGGGGAAAGGGTGAAGAAGCAGATTGGCGCTTCTCCTGTGTGCCCTGTCCGGGAATTGAACCAGGACTTCCACACGCTGGGCCGACTCTCTCCAACTAAACTAGTTGTGCAGGGTGAATTGATGCTTTTTAATCCTTCCCCCTATTCCACGATCTGTATTTCTTCTTTCTAAAATCAATAAAGAAAACCTTTAAGAAATATTTCTAAGTAACTTTTAATTTGTTACTTATTTTTACCTTTTTAAGTGAGAAAAGGAAATAGACTCCTGCATGCACCCCCACCAGGAGCCACCCAGAAAACCCCTTCTAGGGTCAATGTTCCAATCAACCAAGCTATCCTCACCACCTGGGACTGACGTTTGAACCAATCATGCCACTGCCAGTGAGAAGGGAAGGGAGTGGAGGACCTCTGGTGGCCCAGTGGATAAAGTGTCTATCTGGAATGTTGACGTCCCTGGTTCAAAACCTGGGGCTTACCCAGTCAAGGCACATACGGGAGTTGATGCTTCCTGCTCTTCTGTGTTTCATTTTCCTTTCCAAAAATGTATAAATAAAACCTTGTTTTCTAAGAAATGGAAGAGAGAGAGATGGAGCAGAGGAAGAGAAAGAGAAGCAGATAGTTCTTTCTCATGTATGTCTTTTTTAAATTATTTATTCATTTTAAAGAGGAAAGAGAGAGAAAGAGAGAGGAACAGGATGCATCAACTCTCATATATTCCTTGACTAGGCAAGCCCAGTTTTTGAACTGGCGAACACAGCATTCGAAGGCCTGTGCTTTTTCCATTGCACCACCACAGTTCAGCCTCTCATGTATGTTTTGACCAGGGATTGAACCTGGCACTTCCAACATCCAGCCAACACTATCTATTTAGCAAACCAACTAGAACCCAAAACTTTTATTTTTTTTTAGAAGAAAAAAGAGCATGCAATAGAAACATCCATCTGTTTCTGTGTATGCCCTGAGTGGGGACAGAATGAGCAAACTTCGCCTTCCAGACATTGCTCTAATTAACTGAGCTACCTGGGCAGGGCCCATATCTATAAACTTCAAATTAAGTTTAGAATCACAAAATCTGAAAGTTTTGAGAGATGCCTCAAATGCTTTGCAGGCAGGTACTCTACTAAATAAAATCTTAATTACTCACACCCATCATTATCAAATAGAGGAAAATGAAGTTGTTCTAGTACTGTTAACATGCATTTATTGCTGTTTGGTTGTTCAATGGTCTTAAGAAACTTGAGCACAAACTGACCAGGTGGTGGCACACCGAATGGAGCATCAGACTGGGATCCAGAGGGCCCAGGTCCAAAACCCTGACATAACTGGCCTAAATGCAGGCTAATGCAGCTGGACAGTGGATTCACCAGCTAGAGCATGGTGTCACTGCCTTGAGCATGGGAACAAAGACATGACTCCATTGTCACTGGCTTGAAACCCAAGACACAGTCGACATCAAAGCAAAATAGAGCAGCAATCTGCCACATTTTATGTTACATAACGGGCAAGCAAAATAGTCTTTGCATAACATTCAGCTTTAGAATTTCGGATGGAAATGTATTATAAGTTTTTTGTTTTTTTTTTTACAGGGACAGAGAGAGAGTCAGAGAGAGGGATAGATAGGGACAGACAGACAGAAACGGAGAGAGATGAGAAGCATCAATCATCAGTTTTTCGTTGCGACATTTTAGTTGTTCATTGATTGCTTTCTCATATGTGCCTTGACCGCGGGCCTTCAGCAGACCTAGTAACCCTTTGCTCAAGCCAGCGACCTTGGGTCCAAGCTGGTGAGCTTTTTGCTCAAGCCAGATGAGCCCGCGCTCAAGCTGGTGACCTCAGGGTCTCGAACCTGGGTCTTCAGATCCCAGTGGCACTCTATCCACTGTGCCACCACCTGGTCAGGCTGTATTATAAGTTTTTTAATAGGTTGAAACACCAGTTACTAAAATTGAGCATTTCGGAGGGGACATTGCTCCTCCCTCACTCACATAACAATAACTAACTAACTAACTAACTAACTCTGTTTGGCCCCTAAGATGGCTGGTTAGCCAAAAACAGATAAGATTCCTGAAGGCAGGAACAACCTAAGACAGACACAATTGAAGAGGGGCAAACAGGAGAAGGTTTAAGAACTAACAAAGGTGAGGCTCAAACCCTCAACCTGGAGAATAGAGGAGACTGCTCTCTTTTTTTGGGGGGGGTTATTTTTTTTTATTTTTATTTATTTATTTTTTATTTATTCATTATAGAGAGGAGAGAGAGAGAGAGAGAGAGAGAGAAGAGAGGAGGAGGAGCAAGAAGCATCAACTCCCATATGTGCCTTGACCAGGCAAGCCCAGGGTTTTGAACCGGCAACCTCAGCATTTCCAGGTTGATGCTTTATCCACTGCGCCACCACAGGTCAGGCGAGACTGCTCTCTTGAAGTAGTGGTCATCTTTCACTGTCTAGAGCACCTAAAGAGGAGGAGTCCGTGGAAACTCTAGAAGATTCAAGCAGCTGATGATACTACCAATAAGGTATCCCTAAAACCAGTAGAGTTTTTAGAAAATTTTAGTAACTTTACTAGAACCCTTATTGCCAAAGGTTTTTTGCAACCAATTAGAAAAAGATTTTGTCAATAAGAAAGGGATGACTAAGAATAAGTAGGTAGAAAAGTCAGTGTAAGCTAAATAAAAAAAGAAAAAAGGGGAATATGTAGGAGACGACTCTGCACCAATATAAATGGCAGTTAATCTGCCGAGCAAGGGTTACTTGGAGACAAGAGATCTTGGAGTATACTGGCCATGGGGAGACACTGGCCTGGGTTACTTGAATGCATATATGCAGGATTCTTGGAGGAATGCCTCCAAGAACCAGATGTCCTTTGTGATTGATAAGCTCTGAGACTCTGACTCCTCTTGTGTCCTTGTTCATGAAAGAAACAATAGACGTGCAGGGTTGGGGATGAAACGGATGGGAAAAGAGGCTTGTGTAACTTTCTAGCTTTATCTGCTGAGCTATGGCTTTTGGAACTCAATAAATATGCAGTAGCACTGTTTCTCGGGGCTGGATCCACCTGAGTCACCTGAGTTTCAGCCCTCTGCCCAGTTATTTGAACCTGGTGTGTCTTTTGCCTCATGAGCCCAAGCTGTACAGGAATTTGTAACATCTGGCGCCCTACATGGGGCACAATCCCATGAACGCGGTCTCAAAGAGGTCAGAGGTTGCAGTCTCAGGATCATCAGACCGAAGGAGGTATAAGACTGCTCAGAAGGTAAGTGAATCCTTTGGGAGGCAGAGTGATGGGAAATTCTCACACCAATTCCTCAATAGAGACCCCAAAATACATGAAACTACTGCAAATGTTATTAGAGGGTTCGGGTGTAACTGTAAAAAGTAAAAATATTGTTATTAATTAAAAATATAAGAAAGCAGGCCCTGGCTGGTTGGCTCAGTGGTAGAGCGTCGGCCTGGCGTGCAGGAGTCCTGGGTTCGATTCCCGGCCAGGGCGCACAGGGGAAGCACCCATCTGCTTCTCCATCCCTCCCCCTCTCCTTCCTCTCTGTTTCTCTCTTCCCCTCCCGCAGCCGAGGCTCCACTGGAACAGAGTTTGCCCGGGCGCTGAGGATGGCTCTGTGGCCTCTGCCTCAGGCGCTAGAATGGCTCTGATTGTGGCAGAGCAACGCCCCCAAATGGGCAGAGCATCGCCCCCTGGTGGGCATGCCAGGTGGATCCCGGTCGTGCACATGCGGGAGTCCATCTGACTGCCTCCCCATTTCCAGCTTCGGAAAAATACAAAAAAAAAAAAAAAATATATATATATATATATATATATATATATATATATATATATATATATATATATATATATATATAAATATAAGAAAGCATTGTAACTGGTTTCAGCCACAAGGAAAGGCTGCTTTAAGTTTAAAAACCTGGAACCAAGTAATGAGAGTTTACTGCATAATCATCAAGGAGACACTATTCCTCTTTCTGTTTGGTCCCTTTGTAATTTAATTTCTTTAGCTTTGCAGCCATTACAGTCTGATTCTGAATCCTCGTGGCATTCAGAAGTCAGGTAATGTCTGATATTGATTATGGTTAAGTAAAAAACCAATACAGGTTGAGCAGTAACTGTTAAAAGGAGAGAAGCTTGAAGCATTACATCAATTGGTACAAACTCAATTAAAATTAGGACACATAGAAGAATCACAAAGTCCTTAGAATTCTCCAGTCTTTGTAATAAAGAAAAAATCTGGAAAATGGAGAATGCTTAATGATTTTTGTTGTAGCTACAATACTCTGAACTATCATTTTGTTTCTTATTCTTTGCCTAGAAATTGAGACAGGGGACATGTGTTGGATTTGACTATAGAAAATATCCCAGCAGCTGTCAAGAAAATTTTCTTGGGGAAATTTTATTTAGTCGTATCCATTGTCAGTCCCTCTGTCAGAAAATGCCCTAATTCAAATCAGGCAGGCATCTTTCTAGTCTCATTGTACTCTGAAATCCCAGGTTTCTCTCTGGTTTGTCTGGTTATAGTTTTTTAGTTTTTGTTTGATGTTGTCTAAAATGTAATTTTTTAAGGCCTGACTAAAGTTCTTGCATGCAATAGTTGGAAATGCTGGCTCTTATATTGAAAAAAGTTTCACCCATATATTTTTTTTAATTTTTTAAAAATTATTTATTTATTTATTTATTTATTTATTTATTTATTTATTTATTTATTTTTTACAGAGACAGAGAGTGAGTCAGAGAGAGGGATAGACAGGGACAGACAGACAGGAACGAAGAGAGACGAGAAGCATCAATCACCAGTCATTTTTTATTGGGCATTGCAACACCTTAGTTGTTCATCGATCGCCCTCCCATAGGCGCCCTGACCATGGGCCTTCAGCAGACCGAGCAACCCACCACTGGAGCCAGCGACCTTGGGTTCAAGCTGGTGGGCTTTTCCTCAAACCAGATGAACCAGCACTCAAGCTGGTGACCTCGGGGTCTCGAACCCAGGTCCTTTGCATCCCAGTTCGACACTCTATCCACTGCGCCACCACCTGGTCAGGCTATTTTTTTTTTAATTTTTCTGAAGCTGGAAACAGGGAGAGACAGTCAGACAGACTCCCGCATGCGCCCCACCAGGATCCACCCGGCATGCCCACCAGGGGGCGATGCTCTGCCCACCAGGGGGCGATGCTCTGCCCCTCCGGGGCGTCACCCTATTGCGACCAGAGCCACTCTAGTGCCTGGAGCAGAGGCCAAGGAGCCATCCCCAGCGCCCGGGCCATCTTTGCTCCAATGGAGCCTCGGCTGCGGGAGGGGAAGAGAGAAACAGAGAGGAAGGAGAGGGGGAAGGGTGGAGAAGCAGATGGGCGCTTCTCCTGTGTGCCCTGGCCGGGAATCAAACCTGGGACTTCTGCATGCCAGGCCGACGCTCTACCCCTGAGCCAGCTGGCCAGGGCCAGTCAGGCTATTTTTTGTTTTAAAATTAGAAATTGTAAGGAGCACTCATTTAAATTTTTTTTTTTTTTTTTTTACAGAGGCAAGGGAGAGACAGAGAGAGAGAAGGGGGGAGAGGAGCTGGAAGCATCAATTCCCATATGTGCCTTGACCAGGCAAGCCCAGGGTTTCGAACCGGCGACCTCAGCATTTCCAGGTCGACGCTTTATCCACTGCACCACCACAGGTCAGACAGACCTAAATTTAAATTGAATAGAATATAAATCCTTAAGACTTGCTAATTTGGTTAATACATTGTAAGGTGTATTTAAAGTTAAAAGTCAAATAGTAATTCAAGTATTAGGATTAATCAAAGTTATATGCTATACTTGTGTTTCTGTGCTGAAAATTGTTTGTGTGTAAAGATATGCTGAGATCTGTAAAACAAAAAAATTAAGCAAAATTAAGTCATTTCAAAAATTTATCTGAAGCTGCTTCAAGCAGTTGGCTGCTTTTCAAGCATATCCTGGAAAAGGGGCCTCAAGGAAAGTAGGAATTTGGCTCCTCTGATATCCTGAAATAAACTTAACAATACAAAAGACTTTTAGATATAGACACTAATGCATTTGTTATTGTGATACAACATTGGTTTTCTTCCTAACCCACTTAAGCAGTAGTCACTAAGCTGCAAGGTTTAGGGGAAAGTCCTTAACAAAACTCTTTAAGTTTTTTTTTTTTGTATTTTTTTTTTTTGTATTTTTTGTATTTTCTTTTTTGTATTTTTTTTTTTTTGTATTTTTCTTAAGTTGGAAACAGGGAGGCAGTCTGACAGACTCCCGCATGTGCCAGACTGGGATCCACCCAGCATGCCCACTAGGGGGCGATGCTCTGCACATCTGGGCATTGCTCTGTTGCAACCAGAGGCATTCTAGCGCCTGAGGGAGAGGCCATAGAACCATCCTCAGCGCCTGGGCTAACTTTGCTCCAATGGAGCCTTGGCTGCGGAAGGGGAAGAGAGAGACAGTGAGGAAGGAGAGGGGAGGGGTGGAGAAGCAGATGGGTGCTTCTCCTGTGTGCTCTGGCTGGGAACCGAACCTGGGACTCCTGCATGCCAGGCTGATGCTCTACCACTGAGCCATCTGGCCAGGGCTTTTTTAAGTTTTTGTTTTTGTTTTTTGTTTTGTTTTGTTTTTTACAATAGGAAGATAATGAGGGTCATTTAGCCTCTAATGGGAAAAAGCCTTTATCTTCTAAATAATTAAAGGAGTGACTTTTTAAATTACAGTCTAAACTTTCTGACAAAGAGGTTCTTATACTCAATATGACCAAATCCCTGTCAAAGCTCTTAAAGAGTTAAAAACGGCTTGCTCCCAGTATAGAACTAACTGTCTTTATACTCAGGAAGTGCTATCCTCCTTCACGGACTCTGAATGTTTTATCTCAAAAATTTGTGGCACTTTAGTTGTTCATTGATTGCTTTCATATGTGCCTTGACTGTGGGGCTACAGGAAACCGAGTACACTTTGCTGAAGCCAGCGACCTTGGGTCCAAGCTGGTGAGTTTTTGCTCAAACCAGATGAGCCCACCCTCAAGCTGGTGAACTTGGGGTCTCGAACCTGGGTCCTCCGCATCCCAATCTGACCCTCTATCCACTGCACCACTGCCTGGTCAGGCCAGGCTGTTCTTTCAAAAGTGGAATAGTTACAATTTATGACTTAGTAGGAGAATCAGGCTTGTATTCAAGCTAATCAGAATGCCAACGCTAACCCTTTTGTTAATATTACACAAGATGAACTTTTTATACAGGGACAGTTTGCTAATTTGCAACAGCAATGTAGGCAAATAAAGGGGTGAGGATTTGCTTTTATCTCCACAGATACGGGAGACTAGTAGATACCTTCCAGAAGATTAAAGCCTCGGCATGAGTTGTCAGAAGAAGAAATAGAGACTAAGCCTAGAGCCAAAGATTATTAGAGAAATAAAGATAATGCCAAATACAACAGAAAAAGCTAAATTGCCTACTTAGGAGCAACTGAAGAAGCTTACCCAGGAGGCAAAATATTTTAATTAAGACTAAGACTTCAAAAATATCTTTGACTCTGTTTCTAGCAATGTTAGCTGTTGTGTCTATAACAATAAGCCAAACTAAGTATTCTTACTAAGTTTTTTTTAAACTTTATATATATATATATATATATATATATTTTTTTTTTTTTTTTTTTTTTTTTTTTTTCCAGAAACAGAGAGTAAGAGAGAGATATAGGGACAGACAGGAATGGAAAGAGATGAGAAACATCAATCATCAGTTTTTTGTTGCGACATCTTAGTTCATTGACTGCTTTCTCACATGTGCCTTGACTGTGGGCCTTCAGTAGACCGAGTAACCTCTTGCTCGAGACAGCGACTTTGGGTCCAAGTTTGTAAGCTTTTTGCTCAAGCCAGATGAACCCACACTCAACCTGGTGACCTTGGGGTCTCGAACCTGGGTCCTCCGCATCCCAGTCTGACGCTCTATCCACTGCACCACCACCTGGTCAAGCTCCACTGCACCACCACCTGGTCAAGCTATTCTTACTAAGTTTATATTCCTTCAACAAAGAATGTTGAATAGTCCAACATTATGTCAAAATTATGTAAATCAACCTTTAGAAAAAATTATTAATATCCTCAACCTTTAATATTTCATTATATAGATGACATATTGATAGCTTGTAAAAATAGAAGGCAATTTTGTCACATAAATCTCAAGAGAAATTATGCACATACTTAGAGAAAATCTGTACTTTAATTACTAAAAGTAGACTTAGAATAACACAACTAATTAGAAATAATCCAAATAAAATTATTGTGCCTTTGCCATGTAATTAGATTTCAGACAACTAGAAGTTAAATATTACTTGGCAAATTGCATTAGCTGATTATTTTAGTATTGTAAATTATCAGTATCCTACAAATAATTCAATTTCTAAAAAGAGCACAATAAATTTTGCTGACTAAAGTATCAGCTCAGCCAATTCAAAGAGCTTCTACTTTTCATACTGATGCAAATAAATTACATATTGCAGGACACACTGGGCCAGTGACAAAAGTAGTAAAGACTCCACATACATCAGTTCAAAACGCAGAGTTATCTGCTGTATTATTGCTTCTTTTATTTTTAAATTTTTTAAATTAATTTATTTATTTATTCATTTTTAGAGAGGAGAGAGAGAGAGACAGAGAGAGAGAGAGAGAGAGAGAGAGAGAGAGAAAGGGGGAGGAGCTGGAAGCATCAACTCCCATATGTGCCTTGACTGGGTAAGCCCAGGGTTTCGAACTGGCAACCTCAGTATTTCCAGGTCGACACTTTATCCACTGCGCCACCACAAGTCAGGCCTATTTTTAAATTTTTTTAAAAATTTATTTTAATGGGGTGACATTGATAAATCAGGTACATATGTTCAGAGAAAACATCTCCAGGTTATTTTGACATTTGATTATGCTGCATTCCCATCACCCAAAGTCCAACTGTCTTCTGTCACCTTCCAACTGGTTTTCTTTGTGTCCCTCCACTCCCCCAACCCCCTCCCTCTCCTCGACCCGCCCATAACCACCACACCATTGTTCATGTCTCTGAGTTTCATTTTTATGTCTCACATATGTATGGGATCATATAGTTCTTAGTTTTTTCTGATTTACTTATTTCGCTCAGTATAATGTTATCAAGGTCCATCCATGTTGTTGTAAATCATCCGATGTCATCATTTCTTATGGCTGAGTACTATTCCATAGTATATATGTACCAAAGCTTTTTTTTTTGGACCTAAGCTTTTTAATCTACTTGTTCACTGACAGACACTTGGGCTGTTTCCAGATCTTCACTATTGTGAACAATGCTGCCATAAACATGGGGGTGTGTTTCTTCTTTTGAAACAGTGGTATGATGTTCTTGGGGTGTATTCCTAAAAGTGGATTAGCTGGGTCAAAAGGCAGTTCAATTTTTAATCTTTTGAGGAATCTCCATACTGTTTTCCACAGTGGCTGCACCAGTCTGCATGCCTACCAGCAGTGCAGGAGGGTTCCCTTTAATCCACATCCTCGTCAGCAGTTATTCTGTATTATTTTGTTGATGAGAGCCATTCTGACTGGTGTGAGGTGATATCTTCTTATGGTTTTAATTTGCATTTCTCTAATGATTAGTGATGTTGAGCATTTTTTCTTATGCCTATTGGCCATCTGTATGTCCTCTTTGCAGAAGTGTCTATTCAATTCTTTTGCCCATTTTTTGATTGAATTGTTTGTCTTCCTGGTATTGAGTTTTACAAGTTCTTTATAAATTTTGGTTATTAACCCCTTATCAGATGTATTGTCGAGTATGTTCTCCCATTGTGTAGTTGTCTTTAGTCGTGCAAAAGCTTTTTAGTTTGATATAGTCCCATTTGTTTATGCTGTCTTTTATTTCACTTGCCCGTGGAGATAAATCGGCAAATATACTGCTGCAAGAGATGTCAGAGAGCTTACTGCCTATGTTTTCTTCTAAGATGCTTATGGTTTTACAGCTTACATTTAAGTCTTTTATCCATTTTGAGTTTATTTTTGTGAATGGTGTAAGGTGGTGGTCTAGTTTCATTTTATTGCAGGTAGCTGTCCAACTTTCCCAACACCATTTTTTGAAGAGGCTGTCTTTACTCCATTGTATGTTCTTACCTCCTTTGTCAAATATCAGTTGTCCATAAAGCTGTGGGTTTATTTCTGGGTTCTCTGTACTGCTTCATAGATCTATATACCTGTTCTTATGCCTGTACCAGGCTGTTTTGAGTACAGTGGCCTTGTAGTATAACTTGATATCTGGAAGTGTGATACCTCCACTTTATTTTCCTTTTCAGGATTGCTGAGGCTATTCGTGTTCTCTTTTGGTTCCATATAAATTTTTGGAATATGTGTTCTATATCTTTGAAGTAAGTCATTGGTATTTTAATCGGTATTGCACTGAATTTATAAATTGCTTTGGGTTATATAGACATTTTAATGATGTTTATTCTTTCTAACCATAAGCACGGTATATGCTTTCACTTGTTTGTATCTTCCCTGATTTCTTTTATCAATGTTTTATAATTTTCCAAGTATAAGTCTTTAATCTCCCTGGTTAAATTTATTCCTAGTTACTTTATTTTTTTGGTTACAATGGAAAGGGGATTGCTCCCTTAATTTCTCTTTCTGACAGTTCATTGTTAGTATATAAAAATACCTCTGATTTCTGAGTATTAATTTTATATCCTGCCACCTTGCTGAATTCATTTATCAGGTCCAGTAGTTTTTTGACTGAGACGTTAAGGTTTTCTATATACAATATCATATCATCTGTAAATAATGATAGTTTTACTTTTTCTTTTCCAATTTTGATGCCTTTTATTTCTTTTTCTTGTCTGACTGCTGTGGCTAGGACTTCCAGAACTATGTTGAATAAGAGTGTTGAAAGGGGGCACCCCTGCCTTGTTCCTGATCTTAAGGGGATTGCTTTTAATTTTTGACCATTGAGTATGATGTTGGCTGTGGGTTTGTCATAGATGGCCTTTATCATGTTGAGGTATGTTCCCTGTATTCCCACTTTGCTGAGAGTTTTGATCATGAATGGGTGCTGGTTTTTATCAAATACTTTTTCTGCATCTATTGAAATTATCATGTGGTTTTTCTCCTTCCTTTTGTTTATGTGATGAATCACATTGATTGATTTGCAAATATTGTACCAGCCTTGCCTCCCAAGAATAAATCCCACTTGATCATGGTGTATGATTTTTTTCATATATTGCTGGATCCAGTTTGCTAATATTTTGTTGAGGATTTTAGCATCTAAATTCATCAGGGATATTGGCCTATAATTTTCTTTCTTTCTTTTTTTTATAAATAAATTGTTATTTTAATGGGTGACATCAATAAATCAGGGTACATATATTCAAAGAAAACATTTCCAGGTTATCTTGTCATTCAGTTCTGCTGCATACCCATCACCAGAAGAGAGATCGTCCTCCATCACCCTCTATCCAGTTTTCTTTGTACCCCTCCCCCTCCCCTCCCCCTTTCCCTCCTTCCCTCTCCCCACCCCCCGTAACCACCACACTCCTGTCCATGTCTCTTAGTCTCGCTTTTATGTCCCACCAATGTATGGAATCCTGCAGTTCTTGTTTTTTTCTGATTCGCTTATTTCACTCCACATAATGTTATCACTTACATTCTGCTGTAAGTGATCCGATGTCATCATTTCTTCTAGCTGAATAGTATACCATGGTGTATATGTGCCCCATCTTCTTTATCCAGTCTTCTTTTTTTTTTTTTTACAGTGATTAAAAGCCTTTAAGCAAACTCTTGGCCAATACAGCAAGAATCCATAAAAGAGTAGTGTCCTTAACATGTTCACCAAGCCCAAGTTGGCCCCATCACCATGCCAAATCCCTGAGAAATGCAACCCAACCACAGTTCAGTCTGTTAGGAGCTGTCACAGGGAGCAGGAGTCCAGGAAAAGTCCACACAGGAAAAGTCCGCATGGCACTGGAATTGTTGTCACCATTCTATACTTTGCAGCTCATGTCCAAGTCCCAATGACAGCTGCTTCTAGCTGGTAATGATTCAGGTAGACTGGAAATAATTTTCTTTCTTTGTGTTGTCTTTGCCTGGTTTTGGAATCAGAATTATGCTCACCTCATAAAAGAAACTTGGAAGTTTTCCTCCCTCTTGAATTTTTTGAAATAGCTTGAGAAGGATAGGAGTTAGTTCTCCTTTGAATATTTGGCAGAATTCACTTGTGAAACCATCAGGCCCAGGACTTTTCTTTTTGGAAGTTTTTTCAGAGAGAGAGAATCTGAGAGAGGGATAGATAGGGACAGACAGGAAGGGAGAGAGATGAGAAGCATCACTCATTAGTTTTTAATTGTGACACCTTAGTTGTTCATTGATTGCTTTCTCATATGTGCCTTGACCGTGGGCCTTCAGCAGATGGAGTAACCCCTTGCTCGAGCCAGTGACCTTGGGTCCAAGCTGGTAAGCCCGCGCTGCAGCTGGTGACCTCGGGGTCTCGAGCCTGGGTCCTCTGCATCCCAGTCCGATGCTCTATTCCCTGTGCCACCACCTGGTCAGGCTGGAAGTTTTTTGATAACTGTTTATATCTCGTTTGTTGTCATCGGTCTGTTTAGGTTTTCTGATTCTTCCAGATTAATTTTTGGAAGATTATATGTTTCAAGGAATTTGTCCATTTCATCTAGGTTGTCTAGTTTTTTGGCATACAGTTTTTCATAGTATTTTCTTACAATATTTTGTATTTCTGTTGTGTCAGTTATTTCTAACTTCTCATTTCTAATTTTATTTATTTGAGTCCTCTCTCTTTTTTTCTTGGTGAGTCTCATTAAACGTTCATCGATCTTGTTTACCTTTTCAAAGAATCAGCTCCTGGTTTCATTGGTTCTCTGTATTGTTTCTTTAGCCTTTATGTCATTTATTTGTGCTCTGATCTTTATTATTTCCTTCCCTCTACTACCTCTGGGCTTTACTTGCTGTTCTTTTTCTAGTTCTTTTAGATTCAGGGTCAAGTTGTTTATTTGAGCTTTTTCTAGCTTCTTAAGGTATGCCTGTAATGCTATGAACTTCCCTCTCAGGACTGCTTTTGCTGTGTCCCATAAGTTTTGAGTTGATGTATGCTCATTATCATTCATTTCTAGAAATTTTTTTAGTTCTTCTTTGATCTCATTGTTAACCCATTCGTTATTTAATGACATGCTATTTAGTTTCCAAGTGTTTGATTATTTTTCAGTTTTTCTGTTGTTGTTGATTTCTAGTTTCATGCCATTTTAATCAGAGAAAGTGCTCGATATGATTTCAATGTTCTTAAATATGTTGAGACCGCTTTTGTGCCCTAACATGTGGTCTATCCTAGGGAATGTACCACGAGCACTTGAAAACAATGTATATTCTGCTGCTTTAGGGTGAAAGTTTCTGAAGATATCTGTTAAATCGAGTTGATCTAGTGTGTCCTTTAAGTTTGCTGTTTCTTTGTTAATTTTCTTTCTTGAGGATCTATCTAGTGACGTAAGTGGGGTATTAAAATCCCCTTCTATTATAGTATTGCTGTTGATCTCCCCCTTTAAATCAATCAAAGTCTGCTTTGTATATTTAGGTGCTCCTATATTATGTGTGTAGATATTTATAACGGCTATATCTTCCTGATGGATTGCTCCCTTTATCATTATGTAGTGATCTTCTTTATCTCTTACTATAGCCTTTGTTTTAAAGTCCATTTTGTCTCATATAAGTATTGCTACCCCAGCTTTTTTTTTCATTTCCTTTTGCATAAAATATTTTTTTCCATCCTTTTATCTTCAGTCTATATGCATCTTTAGTTTTAAGGTGTATCTCTTGTAGACAGCATATGTATGGGTCCTATTTTCTTATCCACGCAGCTACCCTATGTCTTCTGATGGGATCATTTAATCCATTTACATTTAAGGTTGTTATTGATATGTAGTTGTTTATTGCAATTTTATTCTTTACAACTGTATTCCTCTTTTGCTATATTCTTTTTCCCCTTTGATATGTTTACTACAGGCCCCTTAGCATTTCTTGCAGCATTGGTTTGGTTGTAGTGAATTCCTTGAGTTTTGTTTTTTTTTTTTGGTCTGGAAAGCTTTTATTTCTCCTTCAATTTTAAATGATAGCCTTGCTGGATAAAGTAGTCTTGCTTGTAGGCTCTTGTACTGCATTACTTTGAATATTTCTTGCCTTTGCCTTCTAGCCTCAAGTGTTTCTGTTGAGAAGTCAGAAATCATCCTTATGGGGGCTCCTTTGTAGGTGATAGCCTTTTTTTCTCTAGTGGCTTTTAATATTTTCTCTTTATCACTTAGCTTTGGTATTTTAATTATGATGTATCTTGGTGTAGATTTCTTTGGGTTTCTCTTTAGTGGAGTTCTCTGTGCTTCTTGAACTTGTGAGATGTTTTTCTGCATTAATTTAGGGAAGTTTTCCACTATGATATGTTTGAACAAAGTCTCTATCCTTTGTTCTTTCTCTTCTTCTTCAGGAACCCCTATGATGTGAATGTTATTTCTCTTCATGTTGTCACAGAGCTCTCTTAGAGTTTCCTCAGACTTTTTGAGTCTCTTTTCTTTTTTCTGCTCTGCTTCCACACCTTCATTTATCTTTTCTTCTAACTCGCTGATTCGATTCTCAGCTTCATCCATCCTGCTTTTAATTCCTTTCATTGTGTTCTTCATTTCTGATATTGTATTTATCATTTCTGACTGATTCTTTTTAATTAAAAAAAAATTTTTTTACAGAGACAGAGTCAGAGATGAGAAGCATCAATCATTAGTTTTTTGTTGTAACATCTTAGCTGTTCATTATTGCCTTCTCATATGTGCCTTGACCATGGGCCTTCAGCGGACCGAGTAACCCCTTGCTCGAGCCAGCAACCTTGGGTCCAAGCTGATGAGCTTTGCTCAAACCAGATGAGCCTGCACTCAAGTTGGTGACCTCGGGGCTCGAACCTGGATCCTCGGCATCCCAGTCCGATGGTCTATCCACTGCGCCACTGCATGGTCAAGCTGATTTTTTTTTTATTATTTCAATGTCCTTTTTTATATTTGGTATCTCTTTACATAGGTGTTCATAATGACCATCTTTTGCTGTTCTAAGATCTTTTAGCATCCTAACAATCATTATTTTAAACTCTGCATCTGGTAATTTGGTTATATCTGACTCATTCAGGTCCTTTTCTGGGGATTTCTCTTGTTTCATTTGTGTTGCATTTCTCTGCCTTTACATTTTGTCTGTGTAAAAGAAGGTTTTGGTCACTGAGGTCTACTGGGTGTGGCCCCTGTGTTCCCTAGGTGTGGCCTGTCTGCAGGCCCACCACCCGCTCTGCTGCTGCTGCCTAGGGCATTTGGGTATGGGCGTTGTGGGTGTCAGCCCATTGGGGTTGTTGCTGTGGTTTCCACTTCTCCTTCATGGGAGGGGCTGTGATTATGTGCTCATGTGTACAAGCCTCGGTGGCCTCAGCTTTCACCCCGCCCCCACAGGTGGGGTTATGTGCTGCACCCAGGCCGCAATCCTTGGCCCTGAGGGAAGGGGTGAGCACCTTTGCTCAGCTGCGGGTCTCTACCTGATTCCGGGTTTTCACCCCGCCCCTGCAGGAAAAGCCCACTCACGGGACAGCTGCAAGTCTTGGCTCTAGAGGCTGGGCGGGGCTGCATGCCCGCACTCAGTCTTGGGACTCTCCCTGTTCTGAGCTTTCGCTCCACCCCCACGGGAGGATCCGGCTCCCGGGTCAGTCCGCAAGCCTTGGTTCTATGGGCCAGGGGAGGCTGCGCTCCTGCAACCTTGCTCAAGGGTGGGTCTCCGCCCCTTCCAGGGATCCTACCCTTCCCCTGCAGGCTGGATTGCAGGCGGCCCACAGCTGGGCTTGACCACTTTCACGCATCCGCTCTGTCCCAGCCGGGCAAGACTGAGTTCACACCTGGGCCTGTATTATTACTTCTTAATGGTTTTTCTTGCCCTTTTAACATTGTTACTGATTCACAATATGTTGAACATAAAGTTAAACTTATAGAAAGTGTTTACATTTCAAATGATCGTTCTGAATTACACAAATTGTTTCAAGAGTTACAACTTTTATTGTAGGAACAAAATTTGCCTGTCTATAAAACTCACATTTAAGAAAACTGGATAGAGGGTGATGGAGGACGATCTCTCTTTGGGTGATGGGTATGCAACAGAACTAAATGACAAGATAACCTGGAAATGTTTTCTTTGAATATATGTACCCTGATTTATTGATGTCACCCCATTAAAATAAAAATTTACTTATAAAAAAAAACAAAAAAAAAAACCCTCACATTTATTCTCATACAGCTTTACCAGGACCTATGTCTACTACAAATAATAAAGTTGATCAATTACTCATTGGATCAATGGAAATAGCTGCTAAATTTCATGCAGAGACTCATACAAATAAAAAAGGTTTAATGCAAAACCTTAAGATAACCAGGCAAGAAGCTCAATATATTGTTAGAGGCCCTGGCTTGTTGGCTCAGTGGTAGAATGTCGGTCTGGCATGCAGGAGTCCCAGGTTCGATTCCTGGCCAGGGCACACAGGAGAAGTGCCCATCTACTTCTCCACCCCTCCCCCTCTCCTTCCTCTTTGTCTCTCCCCCCACACACAGCCAAGGCTCCAGTGGAGCAAAGTTGGCCTGGGCTCTGTGGCCTCTGCCTCAGGTGCTAGAATGCCTCTGGTTGCAACAGAGCAATGCCCCAAACGGGCAGAGCATCGCCCCCTGGTGGGTATGCCGGGTGGATTCCGGTCGGGCGCATGTGGGAGTCTGTCTGACTGCCTCCCTGTTTCCAACTTCAGGAAAAAAAAAGAAAACAAAATATTGTTAGAAAATGTCCTCAGTGCAGTGTTATAAACACTCTTCCATTACCAAGAGGAATGAATCCTAGAGGACAACACAGTAATGACTTGTGGTAAATGGATGTTACTCATATTTCTTCCTTTGGAAAACAATCTCATGTAAACTGTTCTATTGATACTTATTCTTCCTTTCTATGGACCACAACTTTGCCTGGAGAAAAGGCTGATTGTGTCATTCAACATCTTATTGAAGCTTTTAATGTTATGGGCATTCCTAAAGCAGTTAAAACTGACAATGGTCCTGCCTATACTTCTGCTAAGTTTCAACAATTCTTAGCATTTTGGAATATTAAACATACTACTGGAATTCCATATAATCCACAAGGACAGGTGATTATTGAGCACAGTTATTGCACTCTGAAAAATATGTTACTTAAACAAAAGGGGGGAGAAGGAAGGAGATTGTCCCCTAGAATTATTTAAATACAGGAGGTCATTTGACTGCTGCAGGCAGACATTGGACAAAAAAATAATCGTTTTAAGATTAATTAACCTGTGCATTATAAAAATGAGTTGGATCAATAGGTACCTAGTGTAGTGCAACATTGGGGAAGAAGGTTTGCTTGTGTCATTTCAGAATCAGGTGAAGTCCTTTGGAGTCCTGCTTGCAGAATTAAACTAATAACATGAGTAAGAGAAATAGATTCTTTCCAAATCCACCCATTGCCGAGATGGAAGAATTGAACTTCGGAAGAACTTTAAAGGTGCTGCTGGCTGGTACTGAAAAGGCTAAAATACCAAGTTGGGGTCAACTTAAAAAGCTGACCTTTGAGGGTAAAAAAAATGTTACAAGCTACTAGAAAAGAACAAAATGCGGCTAATCTATTTTTATCAATGATTGCTTTGGTAACAATTCCGGTAAGTAGAGCTGAAAATTTTAGTTATTAGGCATATATCCCTAATCCTCCATTAAGCAGAGCTATTCATTGGGAAGATAGTGCCGTTCCTATTTTTGTTAATGACTCTAATTGGCTTCCAGGACCTTTTGATGACAGAGGTACCTTAGTACCTTTGGAAGAAGGCATGAAATTAGAAAATTATAGAACAGGAGTTGAGGAATTACCTATATGTATAGGATATGAGCCACATTGTTTAAAAATAGAAGCTCAAGCTTGGCTCTCTGTAATAGGGCATAAAGGAGGGACGTCACCTCAAGCTTTTCATAGAAAATTTGGTCCTATACAATATCATTTGTGGAAAGTTGCCATGACACTTAAACATATGTCTGCGTGGAAAGGAGAAATCTGGAGAAATTATCCTTCTAACCATACTATGTTAACTTTTAAGAAGAATGAGACACATTTTATATCTGCTTGTGTTAGATTGCCTTATATGTTTATTATAGGTGCAACCAAGTGATCAGCTGAAAATTATTCAATAATTTGCAATAAGTGTGCTTTTTATATATGTATTAACTCTTCTATTCTTTTTAATAAAAACAGTCAAAGTCTATACATTTTAAGAGTCCAAATAGGAGTCTAGATTACAGTACAGATGCATCAGATGTGGCAAGATTCCCCTTCCATGATGCTGTTACAACATCTCATTAAGTCCTTGAAGCGAACCAAGAGACTGGTTGGACTGATCATTGCCATCATTATGGGAATAATAGCTGTAACCACTGTGGCTGCTGTATCTGGAGTTACATTACATCAAAGTATACAGTCTGTGGCCTTTGTACAAAAATGGCATGAAAATTCTGAACAACTGGGGACTTCTCAACAACTTATAGATAGTAACATTAATACTAAAGTTAATGATCTAGAACAGACTATGATTATTTTAGGAGATCAGATTGTTAGCCTGCAAAGACAAATTAAGCTAAAATGTGATTGGAATGTAACTATTTTTATGTTATCCCTATTCCTTGGAATCATAATTATTTCCCTTGGGAAAATGTTAGAAAGCATTTGTTAAATCATGAAAACTTAACTATGGAAATTTTAGATTTACAAAAGTATATTGATGCTACTTTTTAAAAAAATTAAATTTTAATGGGGTGACATTGATAAATCAGGGTAAAAAATGTTCAGAGCAAACATCTCTAGGTTATTATTATTATTTTTTTTGTATTTTTCCGAAGCTGGAAACGAGGAGGCAGTCAGAAAGACTCCCACATGCACCAGACCGGGATCCACCTGGCACGCCCACCAGGGGGCGATGCTCTGCCCATCTGAGGCGTCGCTCTGTTGCAACCAGAGCCATTCTAGTACCTGAGGCAGAGGCCACAGAGCCATCCTCAGCACCCGGGCCAACTTTGCTCCAGTGGAGCCTTGGCTGCGGGAGGGGAAGAGAGAGACATAGAGGAAGGAGAAGGGGAGGAATGTAGAAGCAGATGGGCACTTCTTCTGTGTGCCCTGGCCAGGAATCAAACCCAGGACTCCTGCACGCCAAGCTGACGCTCTACCACTGAGCCAACTGGCCAGGACTCTAGGTTATTTTGACATTTGATTATGCTGCATTCCCATCACCCAAAGTCCAATTGTCTTCTGTCACCTTCTTTTTTCTTTTTTTTTTTTTTTTGCATTTTTCTGAAGCTGGAAACAGGGAGAGATAGTCAGACAGACTCCCGCATGTGCCCGACCGGGATCCACCCGGCACGCCCACCAGGGGCAACGCTCTTCCCACCAGGAGGCGATGCTCTGCCCATCCTGGGCGTCACCATGTTGCGACCAGAGCCAGTCCAGCACCTGAGGCAGAGGCCAAGGAGCCATCCCCAGCGCCCGGGCCATCTTTGCTCCAATGGAGCCTTGGCTGCGGGAGGGGAAGAGAGAGACAGGAAGGTGCGGCGGAGGGGTGGAAAAGCAAATGGGTGCTTCTCCTGTGTTCCCTGGCCGGGAATCAAACCCGGGTCCTCCGCATGCTAGGCCGACGCTCTACCGCTGAGCCAACCGGCCAGGGCGTCTTCCGTCACCTTCTAACTGGTTTTCTTTGTGCCCCTCCACTCCCCCAACCCCCTTCCTCTCCTTCTCCCCACCCCATAACCCCACACTCTTGTCCATGTCTCTGAGTCTTATTTTTATGTCCCACCTATGTATGGAACCATATAGTTCTTAGATTTTTCTGATTTATTTATCTCGCTCAGTATAATGTTATCAAGGTACATCCATGCTGTTGTAAATGATCCAATGTCATCATTTTTTATGGCTGAGTACTATTCCATAGTATATATGTACCAAGCTTTTTACTCCACTCATTCACTGACAGACACTTGGGCTGTTTCCGTATCTTTGCTATTGTGAACAATGATGCCATAAACATGGGGGTGCATTTCTTCTTTTGAAACAGTGCTATGATGTTCTTGGGGTATATTCCTAAAAATGGAATAGCTGGGACAAAAGGCAGTTAATTCGATTGTTAAATCTTTTGAGGTATCTCCATACTGTTTTCCACAGTGGCTGCACCAGTCTGCATTCCCACCAGCAGTGCAAGAGGGTTCCTTTTTCTCCACATCCTCGTCAGCACTTATTCTGTGTTGTTTTGTTGATGAGCACCATTCTGACTGGTGTGAGATGACATCTCATTGTGGTTTTAATTTGCATTTCTCTAATAATTAGTGATGCTGAGCATTTTTTCATATGCCTATTGGCCATCTGTATGTCCTCTTTAGAGAAGTGTCTATTCATTTCTTTCGCCCATTTTTTTTTCTTTTTACAGAGACAGAGAGATAGACAGGGACAGACAGATAGGAACGGAGAGATGAGAACCATCAATCATTAGTTTTTCGTTGCACGTTACAACAACTTAGTTGTTCATTGATTGCTTTCTCATATGTGCCTTGACCGCGGGCTTTCAGCAGACCAAGTAACCCCTTGCTTGAGCCAGGGGCTTTTGTGGGTTCAAGCTGGTGAGCTTTTGCTCAAACCAGATGAGCCTACGCTCAAGCTGGTGACCTTGGGGTCTTGAACCTGGGTCTTCCACATCCCAGTCTGATGCTTTACCCACTGCACCACTGCCTGGTCAGGCTCTTTCGCCCATTTTTTTTATTAGATTGTCTTCCTGGTATTGAGTTTTACAGATTCTTTATAAATTTTGGTTATTAACCCTTTATCAGATGTATTGTCAAATATGTTCTGGCATTGTGTAGTTTGTCTTTTTATTCTGTTCTTATTGTCTTTAGCTGTGTAGAAACTTTTTAGTTTGATATAGTCCCATTTGTTTATCCTGTCTTTTATTTCACTTGCCCGTGGAGATAAATCGGTAAATATATTGCTGCGAGAGATGTCAGAGAGCTTACTATGTTTTCTTCTAAGATGCTTATGGTTTTATGGCTTACATTTAAGTCTTTTATCCATTTTGAGTTTATTTTTGTGAATGGTGTAAGTTGGTGGTCTAGTTTCATTTTTTTGTAGGTAGCTGTCCAATTTTCCCAACACCATTTGTTGAAGAGGCTGTCTTTACTCCAATGTATGCTCTTGATGCTACTTTTAAGGATCAATTGAAATTGATTAGTGGAGAAAATTTATTAACTGCTACTTCTGATGGAATCAGTAATTTGTATCCTCTAAAACAATTTAAGATTTTTGGAGGAACTGTAAGAGGCATTGTAGTAATCATTTGTTTTATATTTATTTTATTATATATAGTTAGAAGAAGAGACAATCAGCATCAAAACAAAATAGAGTAGCAATCTGCCATGTTATCTCTTATGCTACGTAAAGGGCAAGCAAAATAGCCTTTATGTAACATTCAGCTCTAGAAATTAGAAAAGAAATGTATTATAAGTTTTTTAAAAAGTTAGAAACATCAGTTGCTAAAACTAAGTATTTTGGAAGGGATGTTGCTCCTCCCTCACTCACATAACTAAAACTAACTCTGTTTGGCCCCTAAGATGGCTGATTAGTCAAAGATGGGTATGATTCCTGAAGGCAGGAACAACCTAAGACAGACACAGTTGAAGAGGGGCCATCAGGAGAAGACTTAAGAACTAGCAAAGGTGAGGCTCAAACCCTCACCCCAGAGAATACAGGAGACTGCTCTTCTGAAGTAGTAGCCATCATCCACTGTCCAGGGCACCTAAAGAGGAGGAGTCCATAGAAACTCTAGAAAAACCAAGCAGCTGATGATACTACCAGTAAATTAGCCATAAAACCAGTAAGGATTTTGGGAAATTTTAGTAACTTTACTATAACTCTTGTTGCCAAAGTTTTTTTTGCAACCAATTAGAAAAAAATTTTGCCAGCAAAAAGGGACAACTAAGAATAAGTAGAAGTAGTTAGAAAAGTCAGTGTAAGCTAAATAAAAAAGAAAAAGGTAATATGTAAAAGACGACTCTGCACCAATATAAATGGCAGTTAACTGCCGAGCAATGGTTACTTGGAGATAAGAGATCTTGGAGTATATTAGCCATGGGGAGACTCTGGCCTGGTTACTTGAATGCATATACACAGGATTCTCAGAGGAATGCCTCCAAGAACCAGATGTCCTTTATGATTGATAAGTTCTAGGACTCTATGACTCCTCTTTTGTCCTTGTTCATGAAAGGAACAATAGACGTGCAGGGTTGGGGATGAAATGGATGTGAAAAGAGGCTTGTGTAAGTTTCTAGTTTTATCTGCTGAGCTATGGCTTTTGGAACTCAATAAATATACAGTAGTGCTGTTTCTCAGGGCTGGATCCACCCAAGAGTTTCAGCCCTCTGCCCAGTTATTTGAATCTGGTGTGTCTTTTGCCTCACAAGTGAACCATAAAGAAATTCGTAACAGTGGAATTCTTGAGTTGCCTTGAAAGCTGTAATCTTAAAAGTCATTGATTTGCTAATGGCCCAGTTTGCCTTATAAACAAAGGAAAATGTGGTTTCTGGGAGCAAACATGTTTTTCTGCTAGGGCGGTGTTTCTGCCAGCAGTATTTGCAGAGACCTCCTGAACCTATCTTTTAATTCTTTAAGTTTATTTTAATTCTGCATTGTTCTTGCTCAGGACCTGAATATACTCGTCACGCAGGTCTGAGGTGTCTGTTCTAAAATGCATTATTATTTAACGAGACAAAGTTTGTACAACCCAAAAGATGTATTAAGATACAAAATAATCATCAGTACTCCTTAAATTAATTCATGACATAAATACATCAGAGAAATGGTCACAGATCAGATAAAATCGAGAAAACATGATGTCTTAAAGAAATATTGTATTGTGAGTTGAGTACTGCAACTTGTAAAAAGAAAAACAGTGGAAAAATTTATGAAATTGGAGATTTCTCAATTTGACAAATGTACCATGGTTATATAAAATGTTCACATGATAGGAACTTGAATAAAGTAATATGCTAATTCTTTACACTAGTATTAGTGATTTTCATATAAGTATGAAAATTTACCAAAATAGTGTTTATTAAGAATAGGTTTAATATATGGGAATTAAATCTCATTAAGTTGTCAAATAAAGCCTGACCACCGGCGCAGTGGATAGAGTGCCTGACTGGGATGCAGAAGGACCCAGGTTCGAGACCCCAGGATAGCCAGCTTGAGCATGGGCTCATCTGGCTTGAGCAAAAAAGCTCACCAGCTTGGACCCAACATCACTGGCTCGAGTGGGGTTACTCAGTCTGCTGAAGGCCCGCGGTCATGGCACATATGAGAAAGCAATCAATGAACAACCTCGGTGTCACAACGAAAAACTGATGATTGATGCTTCTCCTCTCTCTCCGTTTCTGTCTGTCTGTCCCTGTCTATCCCTCTATCTGACTCTCTCTCTAGTCCCTGTAAAAAATTAAAAAAAAAAGTCAAATAAAAGCCTAGCAGGTCGTAGCTCAGATTAAGATGAGGACCAAGGTTGAAATTCTGAGGTCTCCGGCTTGGGAGCAGGCTCCCCTGGCTAGTGCGCATGCTCACCAGCTTGAGTGCGGGGTGGTTCACTCAAGCATGGGATCATAGACATGACCCCATGGTCGCTAATTTGAGCCCAAGGTCACTGGCCATGTGCAAGGTTTCACTAGCTCCACTGAAGGGCCCCCACCCATCAAGGTCCGTATAAGAAAGCAATCAATAAACAACCTAAACCACCCAAATCTCTCCCTTCCTCTGTCTGTCTCTTTTGCCAATTAAAAAAAATATATGGAGCCCTGGCCGGTTGGCTCAGCGGTAGAGCGTCGGCCTAGCGTGCGGAGGACCAGGGTTCGATTCCTGGCCAGGGCACACAGGAGAAGCGCCCATTTGCTTCTCCACCCCTCCACCGCGCTTTCCTCTCTGTCTCTCTCTTCCCCTCCCGCAGCCAAGGCTCCATTGGAGCAAAGATGGCCCGGGCGCTGGGGATGGCTCTGTGGCCTCTGCCTCAGGTGCTAGAGTGGCTCTGGTCGCAACATGGCGACACCCAGGATGGGCAGAGCATCGCCACCTGGTGGGCAGAGCGTCGCCCCTGGTGGGCGTGCCGGGTGGATCATGGTCGGGCGCATGTGGGAGTCTGTCTGACTATCTCTCCCTGTTTCCAGCTTCAGAAAAATGCAAAAAAAAAAAAAAAAAAGCAAAAAAAAATATGGAAAGAAACAACTGTGATCTAATTTTATTTTCCTTCTCATAAACAAATTTCCATATTATAACATTTATATGTATCTATATGTAATTAATAGTAAGTGGGTATACAAAAAGTATGGGTGAACTAGTAGGATGATAACTCAAGTTACCAAAAAGCTATGCATTAAAAACTGTACGGTCATGGTCAGGTGGTTGGAGCATTGTTCTGAATTACAAATGTTGCCAATTTCGATCCCAGGTCAGGGCATATACAGAAACAGATTGGTGTTCCTGTCACTCTCTCTTTCCTACCTCTCTTGTTTCTCTAAAATACAGTAATAAAATAAACAGTAAAGAAAATAGGTATGCATTTATGAGGGGTATACATATTGGCTCTATCTGTAGCATGCTGGCTTTCTCTACCCCCTTCTTATACCTCTCTAGGTTTATGTCTTTTTCCTAAGCTCCAAGGTCCCATGTTTTGCCTCTGTAACTTGTTACTGAAGGTTATTTATTCGACAGCTCACTTCTTCGACCTCTGTTTTTCCCTAAACGTCTTACAAAGAAAGTGGGGTATACTTGAAAAGCATATTGATGTTTCTATCTTTCTAATATTAAAATAATTTAAAACCCCCCAAAATTTATTTATGGTTCAGTTTATATTATAATCCTCTCATTATCTAAATTCTTTAAATTCTTTATTTCTTTAAAAAATTTGTTTACTGATTACAGACAAACAGTAAGTGGAGGTGAGGAGAAATATCAATTCTTGTCTGACTTATTTATGCATTTATTGGTTGATTCTCCACCAGAAATCAAACTCATAACCTTGATGTAGCAGGACGACACTTGAAGCATCTGAGCTACCCAGCCCAGGCTCATTATCTAAATTCTTACTTTCTTCCATGGTTTATTGGAACTTTTCTTCTTGGAGTTAAGGGTCTTAATTTATTTTTACGCTACTAGAGATACAGTTATGCCAGCAACTTTTGTTGAATAGGTGCTGCAACTATGAATTGATGCTTCTTATCTCTCTCCCTTTCTGACTTCTGGTCCCTGTCTGTCCCTCTATCTTGGTTACTAAAACAAAACAAAACAAAACAAAAAAAGTACATACATATTAAATTTTAATGTCTCAGACTTACTGATTCACTTTTAACCCTACATAGTTTATAATTTTGCAATGGTACTTGGAGTCATTTAAGAAATAAACCATACCCTACAAGTTTTTTTAACCATACTTCATTTTTATAGCTTTACGGCCATAATTTATAGATAACATTTATTATACATAAGAACTCTGCAAGTTACTAATGTTTAGTGAGTTTATAGATGTGACGTCAAGAAAATCCAGTTTCTAGAAAATTTCATGACCTCATACATAAAGTAATTAGATGGTTGTATTAATTTTGTTATGTTTTATAAATCTTTTCTATATATATATTTTTTTGAGGGGGAATCTTTTCTATATTTAAATACAATCTTTTACTAGATACATGCGGAAATGTTATCTCCCAAACTCTGGCTCTAGTCTTCAATTTCGTAAATGTTGTGCTTGAAAGTTCATGTTTTGCCTGACCAGGTCATGTCTCCGTACATAGAGCGTGGGCCTGGGACTCTGAGGCCCCAGGTTTGAAACCCTGCGGTCGCAGGCTTGAGTGCAGGCTCAACAGATTGAAGGTGTCGTCATTGGCTTGAGCATGGGATCACAGACATGACCACATGATCACTGGTGTGAGCCCAAGCTCTCTGGGTAAAGAAAGGGGTCACTGCCTCAGCTGGAGTCCCTGGTCAAGGGACATATTAGAAAGCAATCAAGGAACAACTAAGGTGCTACAACTATGAGTCGATGCTTCTCATCTCTCTCCCTTTTTGTCTGTTGGTCCCTGTCTGTCCCTTTTTATAGCTCACTAAAAAAGAAAAAGGTACAAATGTATTCAATATTAATTTAGTAAAATATATTTTTTTATGATTCATCCTCTATTGTCCTTCCTGTCTTCCCTTGGAACTCTGGTAAGTCAGATTCAAAAAAATTTCTCCCATTTACTTTGATAAGTTTTATACTTTCACCTTTTATACTTGGATCTGTGATCTATTTTGACTTAATTTTTGTTTAGGGCTGGAGTAAAGGGTCTTAAATTATATTTATGCCACTAAAGATACAAATATACCAGCATCTTTTGTTGAAAAGACGTACCACCTTGGCTTATCATGGGATCTTATTTAAAAAGATATAGATGTAATATTTTTGCATTCTCAGTTCTAGTTGTGTACTTCTCATTGATCCCAGATCGTTAATGGCCTCACTTTTAGTAGCCTTTCTCAAAGGACCAGATGCAGTGAGAACTTCAAGTCCTCCCGGCTGCTCTTTCTCCTGGTTGGTGATGGTCAGCCTCACACTGTACTCATTTCTCCAAATCTTTTTCTATTCTTAAAAACCACTTACTGGCTTGACCTGTGGTGGCGCAGTGGATAAAGCATTGACCTGGAAATGCTGAGGTCGCCGGTTCGAAACCCTGGGCTTGCCTGGTCAAGGCACATATGGGAGTTGATGCTTCCAGTTCCTCCCCCCCTTCTCTCTCTCTGTCTCTCCTCTCCTCTCTCTCTCTCTCTCCCACCCTCTCCTCTCTAAAATGAATAAATAAATAAATAATTTTTTTAAATTTTTTTTATTTTTTATTTTTTGCATTTTTCTGAAGCTGGAAATAGGGAGAGACAGTCAGACAGACTCCCGCATGCGCCCGAACGGGATCCACCCGGCACGCCCACCATGGGGTGGCGCTCTGCCCACCAGGGGGCGATGCTCTGCCCATCCTGGGTGTCGCCATGTTGCGACCCTCCTGGGCGTCGCCATGTTGCGACCAGAGCCACTCTAGCGCCTGGGGCAGAGGCCACAGAGCCATCCCCAGCGCCCGGGCCATCTTTGCTCCAATGGAGCCTTTGCTGCGGGAGGGGAAGAGAGAGACAGAGAGGAAGGCGCGGCGGAGGGGTGGAGAAGCAAATGGGCGCTTCTCCTATGTGCCCTGGCCAGGAATCGAACCCGGGTCCTCCGCACGCTAGGCTGACGCTCTACCGCTGAGCCAACCGGCCAGGGCATAAAAAAAATTTTTTTTTTTTTTAAATTTTATTTATTCATTTTAGAGAGGAGAGAGAGAGGGAGAGAGAGAGACAGAGAGAGAGGAGAGAGAGAGACAGGGGGGAGGAGCTGGAAGCATCAACTCCCATATGTGCCTTGACCAGGCAAGCGCAGGGTTTCGAACCGGCGACCTCAGCATTTCCAGGTTGAAGCTTTATCCACTGCGCCACCACAGGTCAGGCCATAAAAAAAATTTTTAAAAAACAAACAAAACCACTTACTGGCCCTGGCCAGTTGGCTCTGAAGTAAAGCGTCGGCCCATCTATGGATGTCCCGGGTTCAGTTCTTGGCCAGTGCACACAGAAGAAATGTCCATCTGCTTCTCCATGGACCCTTCACCTTCTACTTTCTCTCTGTCTCTCTCTTCCCCTCCCGCGGCCCAGGCTCCATTGAATCATGTGGGCCCCAGCGCTGTGGATGTCTCCATAACCTTTGCCTCAGGCGCTAGAATGACTCCGGATGCAACAGAGCAGCAGCCCAGATGGACCAAGCATCGCCCCCTAGTGGGCTTGCCAGGTGGATCCAGGTCGGGCGCATGCAGCATTCGTCTCTCTTCCTCCCTGATTCTCACTTCAAGGAAAAAACAACAAAAAGCCCACTTACTGCATTAATATCTCCGCTGGTAGTTCCCCGTTGTCCTGCCATTACAAGATGTATAACTGTTTCTCTATTATATTTTATTGTGGACTGTTATACGAACACCTGAGCTCCTGAGCATTTCAATTATTTAATGAAAAAAAATTTTTTTAATACCAACTTAAAAGCCTTCTATGGCCATATGGCATTTTTTCCGAGCCCACTGAATGCTTTTCGCTTCCTGGCTATTTTCTCTCTGGAAACTCTAGTCTCTAAAAATACACTCACTTATCTCAAGAGTCCAATACCAAGAAACGAGATAATTTGAGAATCTTCCCACCTTTCAGCCACCCAGGCTTCAATGTGGCTGCTTTCCTTCGGGACCGCGTCAGGTCTCCCCACCTGGCGGCCTCCAACGCTGCTTGGCGGAGCGAGAAGGCGGGGGACATGCCGTCTCTGACGGAATAATAAAATCGCTGGCGTTTCCACCAATCTTTCAGATCCTCGTCGGCCGCCGTAGGCGGCCGAACAATCTCGGTGACGTAGCCAGAACCCGGTCAGATTGCGGAAGTGTAAAGTTTAGACTTGCACGTGGGCTGCATAAAACAGTGCACTCTTGTCCTTTTAAATTTACAGAAACATTTTGTTCGGTGGCAGATTTGTCTCTCACATCAAAGAGTGCTGACATCACAGGGTGGAAGGTGGTGCAGTGTGGACCCTGGAAGGATGGGGATTCAAGGAGTCGTGTGGAAGGAGCTCCCAGGTATTTCGGAGGAAGCAGGTGACCGCCTGACTTGAGTTTGAGTAGCTTTGGGGTCATATAACGTCTAAGGCACTGTAGACAGCAACTACCGTGTCCCGACTATCCTGGTCTCTGCGGGTCACACTGTATGTAACGGCTGGAGGTATATAGTATGATCGTGGTGTCAGGGTCAGGTTCGGGGTTTAAAGGACTCGGGATGGTCCTCACGTGAGGGTGGCTGGTCCCGCTGTGGGAATAATAAGGGAGTGTGGTCAGTGTCTGAGGAGCAGACGGTGTCGTGAGGCTGCAGCTTTGGAGGCCCAGGCCCCCAGGGTGGTGGTTGGGATGAGGTTACAACCTCTGCGTTTGGGACGGAACGGAATCCATAGCCTTCCACCGCTTGATGATACGGCAGTTTCCCTACTGTTAATTAAACTTGTGTTGTTTGCACTTTGGTCTGTTATGAATAATGCTACTGTGAGAATTCTTCTACATACATTCTGGGTCAGATATACCTTTATTAGCTAGGGATACATATAGCTTAGATAAAACCTCCGAAAAAGCGGTCAAGCCCAGGGCAAGCAGTTAGATGCCCTCCGTGTTTTAACCTTCCATGCAGGGGTCGCCTAACTGCAGTGTAGATCCAATCCATTGGTCAGTTTTGGTTGACACTTTCGCGCTGCAAAGGCAGAACTGATTCCTTTGAACCTAGACCTATGGTCCTCAATGCCAAATATATAATATATATCTGTTCCTTTGCAGAAAATATTTGCAAACACCTGCTCTCAGCTTTTAATATGTAGCAATGGACACTTTAAAATTTCTTGACCCACACACTTTCTTATTTTCTGACATAATGTTCATTTTATTTAATGTCATTCCCTCTGGCAGGTGACCCATATGGCCTGCATAAATTAAGTCTCACTGTCTTTTAGTCAAACGTGGTGGGCTCAGTTCCCATCCATATTGCAATGTAGTAGTTCCAGGCCAGGATGTCAACCTGGTAATTGGATAATCTGGAAACACCACCAGTCGCAGAGGAAGAAGATGTAACTGTTTATTACTCAGTTACTGGTGAAGCCTGCTGGCGCCCTGGGGGCAAACAAGAACCACCCCTAAGCAGCTCCCTCCCTCCTCTTTCTGTACCTCCCAAGGGAGGAGAAAGCCACACTAATGACAGCAGAAAACACTGGCTTGTATATGGGAAAATCTTATTTCCCCTCATACACTTCCTCGGAATTTCTGGGGACCAGGCTATGTTTGTTGCTGGCCAGTCTTATGGTTGCTGGCCAGCCAGCCATGTGGTGTTTGGGAGGGGGAAGGGCCATGTCCAACATGGAACCCACAGCTAGTGACTGAGTGTGTATTAAATGAGTTTAGCCTTACCGCGAGGTAGCGCATCGTGGATAGAGTTACTACCTGGGAGGCTGAGGAGGCAGGCTCAAAACCTCAAAATATGGGGCTTGAGTACAAAGGTCACTGGCTTGAGGAAGTGGCCACTGGCTTGGCTAGATGTGCCTTCCCTATTTAAGTCACATAGGAGAAAGGAGTCAGTGAACAACCAAGATGCAAGTAGAAGTTGGTGTTTCCCAGTTCGATCTCCTTTCCTTCCTTTCTGTACTGTCAATCTGTTTCTCTTTCTCACTAAAAAAAATAAATAAATTTAGTTACATGGTACATGCACTTTTTTCTAGCTATATAAGTGAAAATATGCTTAGTGGATGCAGTGGAATTACTTTAAATAAGTAATTCCTGAATATAATGTTAGTTACCTTTGTTACTTTTTAGTTTACTCTTTTTTTTTTTTAAATTTCTGAAGCTGGAAATGGGGAGAGACAGTCAGACAGACTCCCGCATGCACCCCACCGGGATCCACCCGGCACGCCCACCAGGGGCAACGCTCTGCCCACCAGGGGGCGATGTCACTCTGCCACGACTAGAGCCACTCTAGCGCCTGGGGCAGAGGCCAAGGAGCCATCCCCAGCGCCCGGGCCATCCTTGCTCCAATGGAGCCTTGGCTGCGGGAGGGGAAAAGAGAGACAGAGAGGAAAGAGGAGGGGGTGGAGAAGCAAATGGGTGCTTCTCCTTATGTGCCCTGGCCGGGAATCGAACCCCGGTCCCCCGCACGCCAGGCCGACGCTCTACTGCTGAGCCAGCCGGCCAGGGCCCAGGCTGCGCTGTTTGTCCTCAGGGTGGCAGATTGAAAATTGCGGATTGCCTTTCTGTTTTGGAGGGGCCACTGAATGACTGTTTGTTGGAGAAGGGTTTTTTTTCCCCCTAGCAAACATGGGTTCATGTTTATGATCCCATGCTCAAGGCACTGACCTCAAGGTTTGGGACCTGGGTTCTCAGTGTCCCAGGCTGATGATGTATCCATTGCGCGACTGCCTGGTCAGACATTTTTTTCAAGATTTTATTTATTTTAGCGATGGGGGGGGGGGGGAGAGCGAAGAGCAGGGGGGAGGAGCGGGAAGCATCAACTTGTAAGTTGCTTGTTATATTGCCATGACTGGGCAAGCCTGGGGCTTCAAACCAGCGCCCTGAGCATTCCAGGTTGATGCTCTATCTATAGTTCCACTACAGGTCAGGAATGATGTGTTGTATAAGAAATTTACTGATGCATCTGCGAACAGATGGCCTGAGTCCAAAATAGCATCAGCCTTGTGTGCCTGAAGATTTAACTTTTATAGAGTTAGTGAACAAGGATAGCAAAATTTATTTTGGTGGAAAATTTTGAGGCAGGGGTGGGGGCGGGGGAATCACTTAATGAAGAAATTGCCCCACCCCGGACATGGGTGTGGGTGGTGAGGGGAGGTGGAATATCAGTCACTTTTGCTCAGGTGGAGAGTTAAGGAACTGCCCTGGTGCCAGATCACTTGAACCTGGCTAGTAGAAGATTTTTGGTAAGGGGCCCTAGACCCCAACCTAGCAGGTACAGGGGTACTTTTTGAAGGAAAATAAAGAAACAAAGTTGTTCTAGAAGCTAGTTATTTCGGAATTGTTAGGAAGGTTAGTGTAAGGTGCAGAAGTTTTGTGCAGGGGTAAGAAAGGACTGAGGAAGTAAACAGGTAAAAAAACGACTGCTCTGAGACCCCAAATAATCAGGAAACAGATGATTGAGATGAGCGCCCCTGTTCACCCCAAGAGAAAAAGAGAAAAAAGAGACTGGAATGTTAAGACACATCTGACCATCTACTGCTAAAAGCCTTTCTACTCCTGCGGGACACAATGTGCTTCCTCTTCTTATTCTTACTGTTAGTTTTGTGTCTTGTTGGATCCTTCTCTTTCATTTTTCTATCTTTTGTTTTTATTTGGTTGTATTCCATACATCTTTCCTCTGTTGCTATCTTTTTTAAATCATGTGCTTCTGTGGTGGTTTTTTCAATGGTGGTTACCTTTAAGTAATGAAAAGGGTTCCTACCCTGTTCATTGTAGTGCACTATTTTGTGAGTACTTTTGCACTCTATCGTCCTTTGATACTGTTAATCTCCATCCTCTCTCCCCCCCTTTCTTTTTGTTGTTGTCACAGTTTAATTTGGTTTTATTGTGTTCTTCTTGGAGCTTTTACTTGTGGCTTTGTTTTTTTTTGTATCTGATTGGAGAACCCCCTTTAGTATTTCCTGGAGTGGAGGTTTTCTGATGATAAATTCCCTCATCTTTTCTGTATCTGTGAATGTTTTTATTTCTCCTTCATATTTGAAGGATAGCTTTGATGGGTACAGTATTCATGGCTGAAAGTTCCTCTCTTTCAGGACTTTAAATATTGGGGTCCATTCTCTTCTAACTTGTAGAGTTTCTGTTGAGAAATCTGATGATAATCTAATAGGCCTTCCTTTATGTGTTGTATTCTTCTTTTCCCTGGCTGCCTTGAGAATTTTTTCTTTGCCGTTGGTTTGTGCCAATTTCATTATGATGTGCCTTGGAGTAGGTTTGTTGGGGTTAAGAAAACTCGGAGTTCTGTTTGCTTCTTGAATTTGAGGCTTTAGTTCTTTCCACAGGCTTGGGAAGTTCTCATCTATTATTTGTTTGAGTATGTTCTCCATTCCATTTTCTCTCTCTTCTCCCTCTGATATACCTATTATTCTTATGTTATTCTTTTTTTTTTAAAGAGACAGAGAGAGAGAGAGAGAGAGATAGACAGAGACAGAAATGGAGAGAGATGAGAAGCATCAATCATCAGTTTTTTTTTTCTTGTTTTTTTTTTTAAAGACTTTATTCAATTTTCAGAGAGGAGAGAGAGGGAAAGAAGGAGAGAGAGAGAGAAGGGGGAAGAGCAGGAAGCATCCACTCCCATATGTGCCTTGACCAGGTAAACCTGGGGTTTTGAACCGGCGACCTCAGTGTTCCAAATCTATGCTTTATCCCACTGCGCCACCACAGGTCAGGCATCAATCATCAGTTTTTCGTTGTGCATTGCGACACCTTAGTTGTTCATTGATTGCTTTCTCATATATGCCTTGACCGTGGGCCTTCAGCAGACCAAGTAACCCCTTGCTGGAGCCAGCAATCTTGGGTCCAAGCTGGTGAGCTTTTTGCTCAAACTAGATGAGCCCACGCTCAAGCTGGTGACCTCAGGGTCTCGAACCTGGGTCCTCGGCATCCCAGTCTGATGCTCTATCCACTGCGCCACCGCCTGGTCAGGCCTTATGTTATTCTTTTTGATGGAGTCAGATAATTCCTGTAGGGCTACCTCATTTTTTAAAATTTTTGAGTCTCTTTCTTCTTCTTTCTGTTGTGCCTCAAGTTGCTTGTCTTCTATTTCACTAATCCTACCTTCTATCTGACCTGTTCTATTAGCTAAGCTTGTTACCTCGTTTTTCAGCTCGTGAATTGAGTTTTTCATCTCTGTTTGATTTGTTTTTGTAGTTTCAATTTCCTTGGAAATATATTCTTTGTGTTCATTGAGTTGTTTTCTGAGCTTCCTAAATTGCCTTTCTGTGTTTTCTTATATATCTCTGAGTATTTTTAGGATTTCTATTTTAAATTCTCTGTCATTTAACTCCAAGGTTTCCAATATATTAAATTTTTTCTCCATAGATTTTTCCTCATCTATCTGTGTTACCTCTCTTTTTTTTGTATCCATGATATTCGATTTTCTCTTCCTTAATGGCATCTGAGGGTGGTTTTGTTGATAGTATTAATGAGATTTAATAAAGAATAAAAAGTTAAAAAAATAAAAAAATCGAAGTTGTTTTTTTAAAAAATTAATAATTAAATAAAGAAAAATAAAATAAAATAAAAATTTTAAAAAAGAAAATTATTCCCCCCCTCCTCTTTTCCTCTCCTTTCCTCTCCCCTCTTTCTTGAGAAAATCTAGTGGTGAGCTGTGAATTATATTGTACTAAATAGAACAAACAATGCCTGTAATGGAGGGCCTGAATTGGGGAGAAGTAATAAAGGGGCAAAAAAAAGGGGGGGGATGGACCCAAAAAAAGAAAATAAGGAAAAAATTTGGGTCAAGAATAAAATGATTTACTTTTAGGTGTTGGTTGACTAAGAGTTATGATGAGAGGAATAAGAGGGAAACAGGAAAATGGGGGGACAAATGAAAAAGTTACTATTGTATTTAGTGGAACAAGAACTAGATAAAATGGAGAGCCAGGGATGGGAGCACTGCTAGTGAGTTAAAAAGGTGAAGTAAAACCCCCCCAAAATGCCACAAACATAAGTTTGAGTCCCAGATAAGATAATTTGTTCGTTATTGAGGTTTGAATGAGAGGAGACGTAAAGGAGAAAGGAAGAAACTAATATAGAGGGAGAAAAGAAAGAGAGAGAGATAAAAAAGAGGGAACCACTAAAAGAAGAAAAAAGAGGAGAGAGAGAGAGAGAGAGTTAAGGGTTTTGGAGTGCAACTCTCATAGAGAGAAAGGAAGAGGAAAGAAAAGATAATGGGAGATGTAACACTTATGGGTAGTGTAGTTCAAGGAGAGGAGAGAGTAAAACCGGCAGAGAGTTAAACGACCAAATTGGAGGAGGAAAAAAAAAATCAAGAATGAGATACGAACAAATATAATAAACAAACGAACAAATATAATAAAATGGGATAGGTTATAAAGTCTGCGGATTATTCTTGATTTTGAGAGGTTATCTTCTTGCTTTTTCTTTTCTCTCCCTCTTCCTGGTCGGTGACTCTGTACCCCGGGTTCTGCCCCTTTGGCACGCTCAGGTAGAGGTTTGCAGTTGATAAGTCTTTATGGCGATGTCATGTATTGTGCTTCAGTCTCATTGGCAGTCGAGGCTCATTAGCATTTATAGGCTCCGACAGTGAGAGAGTCCGTGTTCCTGGAGCCTTTTTCCTAGTCTTTCCTTCCTCAATTAGTAGCCTGATAATCCAGCTATGGGGTTGCTGCTGCCTCTGCCTGGATAGTAAGAGGCTCAAAGAGCTGGCAACTCCCCACTCTATTCCCACTCAGCACAGGGCTCTGGGTAAGGCCCAGTCAGTCAGAGCTGCTAGCATAATCAGGCGGGGCTTCCGCCCACTCAAAGACCTCTGGCTCTGCCACTCTGTCCGGTAACACGGGCGGGCGCCCTTCCCCGGGGTGCTTGGAGGAAACTCTCGCTCACTATCTGCACGCGCAGACCAGGATATCAGGCCAGAAGTCTCACCCTCTGAGTGAAACCCCTACCCGCAAGGAAAAGTTCCAGCGTTGGAATTGGCTTTCGCTCCCTCCCCGTGCACGGCTTTCTCAGGGCGCTGGGGCGGCCTGGAGATTCTGCTTTTGGCCCACATAAAGGCCCCTGACTCTGCCCTTCTGTGGGATAACACGGGCGCGCACTGCCGAGGCACTCGGAGGAATCTCTCGCTCACTATCTGTGCGTGCAGACCAGGATATTAGGCTGGCCGCCTCACCCTCTGAGTGAAACCTCCACCCGCATGGAAAAGTTCCAGCGTTGGAATTGGCTCTTGCTCCCTCCCCGTGCGCGGCTTTTTCAGGGCGCTGGGGCGGCCCGAGATTCTGCTTTTGGCCCACACAAAGGCCCCTGACTCTGCCCCTCTGTGGGATAACACGGGCGCCCACTGCTGAGGTGCTGGGAGGAATCTCTTGCCCACTCTCCGTGCGCGCCGACCAGGATATCAGGCCAGCCGCCTCACCCTCAGAGTGAAACCCCCACCCGCACAGAAAAGTTCCAGCATTGGAATTGGCTCTCGCTTCCTCCCTGTGCACGGCTTTTGCAGGGCGCTGGGGCGGCCCAGAGATTCTGCACACAAAGGCCCCTGACTCTGCCTCTCTGTGGGATAACACGGGCGCCCACTCCCGGGGCTTTGGAAAGAATCTCTCGCCCACTATCTGCACGCACCTACCAGGAGATCAGGGAAAATGGCTGCCCCGCTTGTCTTTCTTTGTCTGGGTTTGGCGCAAGTGTTAGCTTGTATGCCTGGGTTGCCACAGGCACAGTTATTCCTTGGCTTGGATCTCTGTGCCACAGCCTGGTTCGGCCGTTTGTACCGTGGCCTGGCTCTATTCACCCCCTTTGCCCACCTTAGTGTCTATATTCTCAGTTCCCAGTGAAAGCAGCCCTGTTTAGGTTAGTGAGGAAGGTGGAGCATTTTTTACTCCCTATTTCCTTCGGGGTTTGATTATATATTTAGCCAATTTTTCACTCGACCATACCTTTGGGTGTATTGCGAAACATCTGGAGGCTCCAAGGATAGGTTTTTCTGTTTCTGGTTGAAGATCTTGTTGAGTTTTGGGGGAGATTTATTGGTATCGCTTCCTACCGCGCCATTACTCTGACGTCATCCTCCATAGAATTCCTCTTCTTATTCTTAAATACCTCATGCTGCTGTTATTTTTCAGGAAGGCACTGACCAAGGCCATAGACCAGGATGTGCTGATCTGAGCACACTAGAGGCACCAACCCTCCTGTCAGCAGATGCTGGGGGCAGCAGCCCCAGGTGCCTGTAGTTAACACTCTCTCCAGCCCCTCTCAGTTAAAGCTACTCTGTCCACTGAGCAATCACCTGGTCAGGCTTAAAAAGCCATTCTTACCCTTTTCTCTGCAGAACTTCCTGTGCCATCACATCCCTATCTATGCATGAGTAAGTGCACAGACATTTCATTTAAAAAAAATTATTTTAATTTATTGTGTTAACATGAATTCAAGTGTTCCACTCCATATAACTCCCTTATCCTCACCCCCATGTCCCCCAATACCCCCCTCCCCTTCCCTTTGTGGTTTACTGTCCTGTTATCTATATTATGTGTGATTAGTTTCACTAATTTCTTCACCTCTGATCCCATTTCCTCATCCCCCTTCCCTCTGACAGCTGTCCCTCTGCTCCCTGTGACATCACCTCTGCCTCTATTTAGTTCCTCAGTTCACTTTTTCATGATTCCACATATAAGTGAGATCATATGGTGTTTGTCTTTCTCTGCCATTCACAGGCATTTCTTCTGTGCCTTTACCTGGTTTGTCTACGGTACTGCTATAATTAAAGTAACTTAAAGCTCACATTAACTGATAGGGACTTTCAACTATTCTGAAAGGTGTAAATAACTACCAATGTGGGATCTTCATTGAAATTTCACTTTGTGCATTTGGGAGGCTTTATTTATTTGTTTGCTTGTTTGTTTATTTTGACAGAGAGAGGAAGAGAGAAAAGAGAGAGAAGCATCAACTTGTGCCACTTAGTTGAGCACCCACTGATTGCGACTCTTATGTTACGTATTGTTACAGGGCCTTGATCTGGTGACCTGAGGATCGAGATGGCAACTCCAGGTCTGAGCTTGTGACAGGACTGCTTCCGAGAGACACTCTATCCACTGCTCCACCAGCCAGGGTGGAGACATGACATCTTTACAACACTTTCATTTCTAAAGTATGTTCACGTCAACTTTCCATTCATTTGAGTCTGTTAAAATTTCCCTCTAGTCCTGGCCAGCTAGCTCGATTAGTTAGAGCTTAACCTGAAGCACAGAGGTTCTGGTTCAATCCCTGGTCACAGCACGCACAGGAACAGAATGATGTTTTTATCTCTCTCTTGTTTTCTCTCTTTTTACTGATATCAGTAAGTAAAAATTGAAACAACTTTTTTATATTTCTGTTTTTTAATAGAAATTATCTTAAAATTTTAAAAATTTATTTATTGAATTAGAGAAGAAAGGAAGAAGAGATAAATAGAAACACACATCATTTTCTTATTCCACTTATTTGTGCGTTCTTGGTTGCTTGTACGTGCTCTGACCAGGAGTGAAACCCCCAACCACAGCTTCTCTCCCTGACGCTTTAATCAACTTAGTTAACCAGCTAGGATTTGGATGAGGTTTTTAAAAATGTTTCCATTGATTCGAGAGAAAGTGGAAGGGAAAGAGCGAGTGACACAGAAGCATCCTGTGGTTCCACTTAGTCTTTCCGTGTCGGTTGTGCACTCATTCGATGCTTGTCCTCCCGATATGACAAGATTGGGGTTTGCTCCTCGCTCAGGGCTCATACTGGAGTCAACTAATGAATGCATAAGTGGGTGTGACATCAAATCTATGGTTCTCTCCTCCAATCTTTCTCTCTCTATCTCTCTCTTTCTCTATTTCACAAATGAATCAGTAAAAAATCAGGCCCTGGCAGGTTAGCTCAATTGGTTAAGAGTTTTGATACAAAGTGAAAAGGTTGCCAATGGAATCCTTGGGTAGGGTACACACAGGAAACAAACAGTGAGTGCACGACCAAATAGAAAAGTGAATTCTTTCCTTCCACCTTCTTTCTCTCTCCCTTACTCTCTCCGTCTTAAAAGAAGCCCTGACCCCATAGGTCAATTGATTGGAGCACCATTATGGAGCGCAACGGTTGCCAGTTTGATTCCGCAGTCAGGGTACATACAGGAGCTGCTCTATGTTCTTGTCTCTCCCCTCTTGGCTCTCTCTCAAAAAAATAATAATAATAGAAGAAAAAGACAGTGTTGATGGTGATGGTGTGCCCAGTGCATTGTTTTCTTCCTGAAATTGGTGCAGTCATGGGCCGTGCAGAATCGTTTGTGGAGGAATCCAGCACACACGGTTTAAAGCAAATAGTGACCAGATCCTCTCCTTCTGTGTGGTCATCTCTCTATGAGTGATTGTTCTGAGACTCCTCACTATGTAAAGGGACACTAGTGATACTGTGGTCACTGTGAGGGTGAGTGCATCTGGGCCCAGAGAAAATGTACCAGTCACTGAATTTTCTCCTCAATCCACAGGTCCTGACTCCTTGGAGCAATAGAATCACGGGGAGTGGAAGACGTAGAATTGGGTGTCAGCATCTCTGGCAACTCACCCCACTGAAGACGGTTTTCTGCACTGAAATTTAGAGCAGACCTACAACACGCCAACACACAACGTCTCTATATCCAGCTTTTTTCCAACAATTGAAGAAAATGATTTTTGCTCAGGTGACTTTGGTTTTTTTTTATTTTTTATTTTTTTTGGAGAGAGGGAAGGAGAAAGATAGAAAGGGAAAGAACTGAGAAGCATCCAGTTGTAGTTGAGATACTTTAGTTGTTCATTGATTGCTTCTCTTACTTACCTTGACAACGAGATGGGGCTTAATCTGAGCTAAATACCTTCTGCTCAAGTCAGCAATCTTGAGCTCAAGCCAGGGACCTTGGGCTTTAAGCCAGTGCCCTTTAGGCTCATTGGATTATCTTGATAATCTTACACACAGGACGACGACCCCACACCAGAGCTGGTGAGCGAAGGTGCTCAAACCAGCGAGGTGAGATTTTCAAAACTGGGTCCTCGGGTCCCAGGTTGACATCTCCTCACTGCGACACTGCCTGGGTAGGCATTTGAGTTTGTTTTATTTTTTCTTTTCTTCATCATGTATTTGTATTTTCTTCATAATGTATTTCAGATTACCCTTAGTTAATCTGAAAAGTACTGAAATATATCAGTAGAATTTTTTCTATTCATTACAAAATCTTGTAATCAGATGAATGCATTGATGACTGAATGTACAATTGAGACTTTACAGTCAGGCTGAAGTAGGTTTACAGTTCTTATTACATGTAAAACAGTTTATTCTTGTATGATTGCTTATGATTGTATTATTCCTATGCTCAAATGTAAATCTACTTTTGCCCCACCTTATATTTTAGTAGGCATATGATTATTCACTTTTATAATACAACTAGAAAGCCCGGTGGTCATACGAAATGACTGCTGTTCTAGATATTATAAATTGTAATTAAAATGATTTGTGCAAAGGTGTCTGCTAATTCAAACTGAATTACCCAGAGCAGGCGGCGAGGACGCCCCTTTGCTTAGTGCCCACGGGGTTTCCCCCTTCTACTTGCTTAATTGCTTAAAGTAGAGTGCAGTGAAGGAAACTACTGGCGGTACATTTCTTAAGAGCCACCGCTAGCTCAATAAATAAAGGTGATTTAAATAATAAAATGTTAATTCACATGTTAAAGATCTCTTTGTACACAACATTTCTTGTGTAGATCTTTCCATCATTTTTAAGCTCGCCTTGCAGAGGACCATCAATTATTTTTAATTTTACGTCTGTTCTTTCACGAACTCTTGAACAGGCAACATAAAGTTGACCGTGTCCAAATGCAGGCTCAGGTAAAAAAATGCCAACACGCTTAAGCGTTTGGCCCTGAGACTTATTGATGGTCATAGCAAAGGCAAGTTTTACAGGAAATTGTCTACATCTCAATTGAAACGGCAACCCTGTTTGAGATGGAGCCAAATCAATTCTTGAAATGACATGTATTTCACCTTTAGAGGAGCCAGTCAAAGACTTAGCTATTATGACATTATTTCTCAATTGGAGAACCTCTAGTCTTGTACCATTGCAAAGACCCCTTCTGGTGTTAAGATTTCTTAACAGCGTAATAACTGCTCCAATCTTTAACCTCAATTTGTGAGGTGGCATGCCAGAAGGCGGGACTATTTGAATGCCGTGGCAACTTCACCCCATTGGCTAGTACAGTTACGCAAGCAACCAATAAGCTATCGGCAACAGACACTTAAGCTGTATATAATAAAGATGGTACCTTGAGATACGGATATAATTCATTCTGTAACTGAGCTCGTAAGTCAGTCAACCAATATATCAAACAAATTTCTCCCATTTAAAATGACTAAAGTAGATTTAATCTGTTCCAGTCCTGTAAAACATCCCCAAACCATCCTAAATTATGAAAAAATACATTTTTTATTTAAAAACACACATGTATACTTTACCAATGCATAACAAAATATATAAAATAAAAGGAAAAGGTGTTATTAGTATTGTATTCATACCTTTGAGACAGACGAGTGCAGCTAACGGAGGTGAATGGTGGAGGAAGCAGGAGGGAGGAAGGGATGCAGGCAGTGTAGACATGTAAACTAAAACTGCACTTTCTTAACACTAAATGTAAACTAAAACTGCATTTTCTTTACTTTAAACAAAACTATAACTGCACTTTCTTTACTTAAAATGAAATCACAAAACTTAATTGTAAAAAAATGCACTTTTTGTTTTTTTTTTTTTTTTTTTTTTTTTTGTTTTGTTTTGTTTTGTTTTTTACAGAGGCAGAGATAGACAGGGACAGACAGACAGGAACGGAGAGAGATGAGAAGCATCAATCATCAGTTCCTCGTTGCGCGTTGCGACTTCTTAGTTGTTTATTGATTGCTTTCTCACGTGTGCCTTGACCATGGGCCTTCAGCAGACTGAGTAACCCCCTGCTGGAGCCAGCGACCTTGGGTCCAAGCTGGTGAGCTCTTTGCTCAAGCCAGATGAGCCCGCGCTCAAGCTGGCGACCTCGGGGTCTCGAACCTGGGTCCTTCCGCATCCCAGTCCGACGCTCTATCCACTGCGCCACCACCTGGTCAGGCAAAAAATGCACTTTTTAAACTTTAAACTTAACCTAAGCTTAACATTACATATTTTTCATTTAATCATCCAGTTTTTGCCTTTTTTTTTTTTTTTTTTTTTTTAAGATTTTATTTATTCATTTTAGAGAGAGTAGAGGGAGAAAGAAGGGGGGGAGGAACAGGAAGCATCAACTCCCATATGTGCCTTGACCAGGCAAGCCCAGGGTTTTGAACTGGCGACCTCAGCGTTCCAGGTCGACACTTTATCCACTGCGCCACCACAGGTCAGGCAAGGTTTTTGCCTTTTTGGCTGCACTTTCGGCACTTTCACTTGCAGGACTTTTGAATAAAAATCTATCCAAAGAAGTTCGCTTTTGCCTGCCTTTTAAAATGTTACGGAAATGTGACAAACAAGTGTCAGTAAAAAGTGCTGAAGCACGACCAATTGAAACTTTTTCTGGGTGTTTCTTTTCAATGAAAGTTGAAAGCTTCTCCCACGTTGCCAGCATGTCTTTAATTTCACAGCCTTGCCAGTTCAATCACTCGTACACCTCACTCATGTTTTTTTTTTTATTATTTATTTTACTTCTATCGACATCATTCTCTTATTCTCACCACTATTCTTTACACTCACTTTCTTCAGCCCCATGATAACACACACAAAAAAGTTAGTAAAAATGCAAAAATGATGCACGAACCAGTACAGCACATGAGATTCGACTTGATTCTGCGAGTAACACATGAGAAAGAATGAGATGCTGGTATTGTGCTCCCAGTACCGGACCCATATGCCAGCGCGCCACCGAGCAGGAGCTTCCCCAATCATGACTTGTATTGGAATTTCACTCAGATCTTGAACAAAAATATGGATCGAGTCGCAGCTCGTATCTTAAAAAAGTATGTTGGTCTGTTCGTATCTCAAGGTACCAGTGTAAAATCAAAGTTCTTTCACTTTATAGATGTATTGTATTAAGTGAAGATGGGAGAAAAACTATCATTTACATCATCAAAAGCACATCACACCATTAACCAGCACGCTGCTGTTACAGGAATGCCTGACATTTCACGATGTGGCCGTGGACTTCACCCGGGATGAGTGGCGTCTCCTGGACCCTGATCAGAAGGACCTGTTCCGGGACGTGATGTTGGAGAACTACAGCCACCTGGTGTCAGTGGGTGAGGACAGCTCCCCTGTGTCACTTAGAAGGTGTCTGTCAGTGGCTTTTTCCCCTCAGATGCTTAACTGTTCCTGAATAACTACTCTGAAAAGGTAGAACCTCAGATCCTTCCATTACCTCAGACAAGAAGGCATTACATTCTGCCTCCTGAGACAAAAGACTTCGTGTTACAGATGTGAAGCATGTTTGTTTCTTTAAATTTAACATTCTTCCTCTTGAAAGACCACAGCCCAGTTCAGTAAGTTTAAGTCTTGTGTCATTTTTCCCTCTGAGCAGGATATCAATCCAGCAAACCAGATGCGCTTTCCAAGTTGGAGCGAGGGGAAGAACCGTGGACAGTAGGGGATGAACCCCAGCATGTAGTCTGTCCAGGTGAGTGGGTGACACGCACCCAGGGGGTCGGGGGGCTTAATGGCAGGAAGTCATATTCTAGTCAGAACACATCAGACCTGCAACATTGGATAAAGAAGCCTAATCACCCCTTCACCTATGGTAACCTTTTTTATTTCTAGAAATTTAGAGGCAAACATACCCCTTTTTTCTCATTGAGTAATGACCCCTATTTAATCTACATCTTACTTTTGTTTGTTTACTTTTTTGTACCTAGCATTCTCATATTTTACTCTCTGTCCATGCCCACTGGGTCTCAGCTTGTGTTACCCCCTCTTTTTCTGTGAAATTACACATTCTGGGCCCCTTTGGAAAGATAGAACTATGAATTTGTCACAGTTTTGTTACTACTGAGCCTTCGTGCCCTGTATGGAAATAGTGATTTTCTTCCATAAAATCTATCCACACCTTGGAAGCTGTGTCCCCATGAGAGCCTGGTTTTCATCGTCCATTTATGTCATTCTTCACCTCCTTTCTCTCCAGCTTTTTTTATACTCAGTTCTCATCACTGTTAAATGTTTCCTCAGTTCCCATCATTGAACCTATTTCTACAGTGTGTCCGTAAAGTCATGGTGCACTTTTGACCGGTCACAGGAAAGCAACAAAAGATGATAGAAACGTGAAATCTGCACCAAATCAAAGGAAAACCCTCCCAGTTTCTGTAGGATGATGTGGTGGCATGTGCGCATGCGCAGATGATGACGTAACACCGGGTATACAGCGGAGTCGAGATGTGGACGGTACAGAGGAAAGTTCAGTGTGTTCTGTGGCTCGCTAAATTCGAATCCGTGTTCAAAGTGCAACATGAATATCGTCGCGTTTACAATGAAGCGCCACCACATAGGAATAACATTACTCAGTGGGATAAGCAGTTGAAGGAAACCAGCAGTTTGGTGGAGAAACCCCGTTCTGGTAGAACATCAGTCAGTGATGAGTCTGTAGAGGCTATACGGGATAGCTACCTCAGGAGCCCTAAAAAGTCTGTGCGTGAGCCCACAACGAACTGCACTGAATAAGTATGAAACTGGGAGAGTTTTCCTTTTATTTGGTGCAGATTTCACATTTCTATCATCCTTTGGTTGTTTTTCTGTGACCGGTCAAAAGTGCACCATGACTTTACAGACACACTGTATTCTTTGAAATGGACTTGCATACTGACATCTCTCTCATTGTTGTCTAGTGTGAGCTTCCTTTCTGTGCGTTGTACTCGTTGTCATGGCAGCTGGCCTTTGACTTCCCATTCTCTCTGACAGCGAGAATCGCATTCATTCCATCCTTTCCAAAATTTAGAATTTGGGCACATGCGGCATGAGTTCCAGCTCAAACTAGTTCCAACTATGTGTGCTTCACGTGCAATCCTTCCCAGGTTTTCTAAATCAGATTTTCGTCATGAATAGATGTTTTCGCTGCCTTTGTCTTCCTAAAGCTTCTGATTTTACATCATAGAGTTAATGGTTTTTTTAGATTTAATTCACATACCAATCAATTTAGCCACTTAAATGAATAGCTAATTTGTTTTTAGTTTAGTTGTGTAATCATCACTATAATCAATTTTGTAACATTTTTTGTGTACAAGTTTTCATGGTGCTTTTTTATATCCATAGCTTTTTAGCAGCTTTCAAAATTGCAAAGAGTGAATTCTCCAAGTGTGTTCTTCTCTTTCAATATTTTGAGGACCTGACCAGTGCACTCAGAGGTAGAGTGTCGGCCTAGTGTGAGGAGGTACCGGGTTTGATTCCCAGCCAGGGCACACAGGAAAAGCACCCACCTGCTTCTCCACCCTTCCCCCTCTTTGTTCTCTCTTATTTCTCTCTTTCCCTCCCGCACCCAAGGCTCCATTGGAGATAAGTGTGCCTAGGTGCTGAGGATGGCTCTATGGCCACAGCTCAGGCAGTAGAATGGCTCAAGTGGCAACGGAACAACGCTGCCGATGGGCAAGACATCGCCTCCTAGTGGGCATGCTGGTTGAATCCCGGTTGAGCAAATGCAGGAATCTATCTGCCTCCCTGCTACTCACTTCAGGAAAAAAAAAAGAAAACAAAAAAGATCATTCTGACATCTGGATTTTTCAATTTCCATTTGATTTTTAAAATCAGCTTGTAAATTTCTTCAAAACTAAGCAGCTAGGGTTTTGATAGTGATTACTTTGACTCAATCTCATTGGATAGTAATTTTGTCTTCAACATATTCTTCATACTAATCCAGGGTTATTGGGTGTATTTTTTTTGTTTAGTCATTGATTTCTTTGAACAATATTTTGTAAGTTTTAGGATAATACGTTTTTGCCTTTATTTATTTATCTTGTGTGTTTGTGTGACCGAGACAGAGAGAAGACAGAGAGGGACAGATAAGGACAGACAGACAAGAAGGGAGACAGAGGAGCAACATCAATTTTTTGTGCAGCCCCTTAGTCTCCTTAGTTCATTGATTCCTTTCTCATATGTGACTTGACTGCAGGGGGTGTCTTTAGCAGAGTGAGTGACCCCTTGCTCAAGCCATTGACCTTGGGCTCAGGCCAGCAATTTTTGGGCTCCAACCAGCTACCATGGGTTACATCTCTGATCCCATGCTCAGCGAGTGACCTCGTGCTGAAGCTGGTGAGCTCGTGCTCATGCCCGTGATCTCAGGGTTTCGAACCTTGGTCCTCTGTATCCCAGTTCGATACTCTGTGCACTGCACCAGCACCTCATCAGGCTAGCCTTTCTTAAATTACTCCTATGTGTGATATTTTTCTTTATTATGCAGAAATTGGAATTGTGTTGTTGATGCATTTATTATTTATTGTTAGAACATTACAATAAAATTAACTTCCCATCAAATTGTGATGACACTAAGTGCCAGATAATTATTCTGGTTTCCTGTCATATGAAATGGCAGCTTGTCCTGCACTGACCTTTATGATGTGCTGTCATCATGATAGTTTGTCCTGTTCTGAAAGACTCTTTAATATGTTCCATAACCGTGATTTCTGCCTGCATGATGTGATTGCTTTATATCTTCAAAACTTGCATTTTGAGCCTTGCCTGTAGTGATGCACTGGATAAAGCACCCACCAGGAACACTGTGGTTGTCAGCTGGTAAACCCTGGGTTTGACTGGTCAAGGCACATGTGCGAGTTGAAGCTTCCTGCTCTTCCCCCTTCTCTGTCTCTCCTTCTCCTCTCTAAAATGCCTAATGTCTATTAAAAAAATTGCACTTTCAGCCTGACCTGTGGTGGTTCAGTGGATAGAGCAGTGATGGAGAATGCAGAGGTTGCGAGTCCGAAGCTCTGGACTTGCCGGATCAAGAAACATGTGGCAAGCAATGAACAACTCAAGTGAAGCAACTGTTGTTGATACTTCTTGCTCTGCATTAACTCTTTTCTCTCTATGTACTATCAATAAAGAATTTTTTTTTTTTTAGTTTAATGAGAGGAGGGGAGGCAGAGACAGACACACACATGCGCCCCCAACTAGGATCCACCAGGCAAGCCCACTAGGGGTTGATGCTCTGCCCACCTGAGGCCCTTGCTCTGTTACAGTCAGAGCCTTTTTTTAGTGCCTGAGTTGAAGGCCTTGGAGCCACCCTCAGCACCCTGGGCCAATTCACTCCAATTGAGCCATGGCCGTAGCAGGGGATTGAAAGAGAGAGAGAGAGAGAGAGCGCAAAGTGAGAGGGACAGGTGGATGGGTGGAGAAGCAGATGGGCACTTCTCCTATGTGTCCGCACCGGGAATTGAACTTGGTACTTCCACACTGGGCTGATGCTCTACCACTGAGCTAAATGGCCAGGTCTGATAAGTCGAAACATTATAAAAAACTTGTATTTTGATATCCTAATATTTTTTACCTGAGCAGTAAGAAATTTAGTAAAGAAATAGACATCCCTACTCTTTACATTACTTTTGGCCCCAGTAGAAATACTGTATAATCAATACTAATATCATCTGGTGAAAGTTGGTATGAAGACAGTCCATCCAGTGGATCAGTGGGTGTTCGTCCTGGAACAACACTTTCAGAAGTGGGAGTGGCTCTTTGATGAGGTGCCTCTGAGCAGAGATGAGGGATGTGAATCGGCTTCCAGGAGTTTCTCCCAAATGAGACCATCGGATGTTCAAAGAGCTGAATCTGGAATGTGTTTGAGGAACTTCTAAAAAGTTTGTCCGGTTATTGAATGATGAGGATGATGGAAAATACTGACAACAAGGACAGTGCGGTGGCAGTGGGAAGTTTGAAGATACATGTCACCCATCACCTTTCTAGTTCTTTTAAGAGCTTGCTTTCTTTTTTTTTTTTTTGTATTTTTTTGTTTGTTTGTTTGTTTGTTTTGTATTTTTCTGAAGCTGGAAACGGGGAGAGACAGCCAGACAGACTCCCGCATGCGCCTGACGGGGATCCACCCGGCACACCCACCAGGGGCGACGCTCTGCCCACCAGGGGGCGACGCCCTGCCCCTCCGGGGCGTCGCTCCGCCGCGACCAGAGCCATTCCAGCGCCCGGGGCAGAGGCCAAGAAGCCATCCCCAGCGCCCGGGCCATCCCCGCTCCAATGGAGCCTCAGCTGCGGGAAGGGAAGAGAGAGACAGAGAGGAAGGAGGGGGAGGCAGAGAAGCAAATGGGTGCCTACTCCCATGCGCCCTGGCTGGGAATCGAACCCGGGTCCCCCGCACGCCAGGCCGACGCTCCACCGCTGAGCCGACCGGCCAGGGCCGAGAGCTTGCTTTTTTTTTTTTTTTTTTTTCTGTATCATTTTCTTTTTTTTTTTTTAATAAATTTTTATTAATGGTAATGGGATGACATTAATAAATCAGGGTACATATATTCAAAGAAAACATGTCTAGGTTATTTTGTCATTAAATTATGTTGCATACCCCTCGCCCAAAGTCAGATTGTCCTCCGCCACCCTCTATCTAGTTCTCTGTGCCCCTCCCGCTCCCCCTAACTCTCTCCATCCCTCCCTGCCATGTCCTCCCTCCCCCCACCCCTGGTAACCACCACACTCTTGTCCATGTCTCTTAGTCTCGTTTTTATGTTCCACCAATGTATGGAATCATGTAGTTCTTGTTTTTTTCTGATTTACTTATTTCACTCCGTATAATGTTATCAAGATCCCACCATTTTGCTGTAAATGATCTGATGTCATCATTTCTTATGGCTGAGTAGTATTCCATAGTGTATATGTGCCACATCTTCTTTATCCAGTCTTCTATTGAAGGGCTTTTTGGTTGTTTCCATGTCTTGGCCACTGTGAACAGTGAGAGCTTGCTTTCATGAGTTGAGAGACCAGTAGGGACTTTTGATTAAAGCAGTGGCGTGACTTACATAATTTTTAAACTGGACCACTCTGCTTATAAAGTGTAAAGTAGACTTTATCAGGGAGGGAAGTTTATTTTTTTTCCCCTGGGTAACAGAGGGAGAGAAAGGGAGAGAGATTAGAAGCATCCATTCATTGTTGTGTCACTTTAGTTGTTGATTGCTTCTCATACTTGCCTTGATTAAGGGCTAAAGCCAAGCCAGCGACCTCTTGCTCAACCAGCAACCTTAGAATTATGTTGATGACCCCACAGTCAGCTGTTGAGTCGGTGCTCAAGCCCTCTGATGAGCCCGCAGTCAGGCCAGCACCTTGGGGATTCGAGTTTGGGTCTTCAGGTCGACGCTCTATTTATTGTGTTACCCCCAGTCAGGCAGGGGAGTGTACTGTTATTCTCATGGTTACAAATTGTGACAGTAAAACAATACAGATGAAAGTTTTCAAAGCTATTGTGGCACAGGAAAAAATTCAGGCGTCACATGAAAAGTGCTGAATTGCCTGACCTAATCACGGGAGCCTTTTCAAAGTGTCTAAAGAGAGAAGAAGCTGAAACGGCAGAGGTGCTCTCCTGTTAGCCTTAAAGCAGACTGCCCTGTAGCGGACAGAACACCTATCAGCAGGCTGACTGTGGTAGTTTAGGGCGTCAGTCCCACAACTACAGCAAGTCTGTTCTGCCGACTTGTGAGCTGGAAGAGGTCCCCAGCTCCGGATGAGCTCACAGGATGGCTGACATCTTCACACAGTTTTGCAATCCTGTCCCATGGAAAAAGCTAATAAATCTTTATTGTCTTAAAAAAATTATGATTTTTCTTGTAGTAATGGTGATTGACAGCAGGTGTGAGGGATTGCCAATCAGGGAACCCGACACACCAGGTATCTCTAGCCCCCCAAAGTGAAAATATTTTTAGTCTTGACCAAAGCTAAAGGCCCACACAAATAGCCACCGTGAATCACATTGATCACATAAACTACCTGGTATTGCCGGAGACTGTAGGTATTAAAAGGCACTTTTTTTTAAGCTTTTTTTTTTTTTTTTAATTTTAGAGACAGGAAAGAAAGAGAGAAGCGGGGAGTAGCAGGAAGCATCAACTCCTGTATGTGTCTTGACCAGGCAAGCCCAGGGCTTCGAATGTGCAACCTCAGCACTCTAGATCAACGCTTTATCCACTGTTCCACCGTAGGTCAGGCTGCTGAGTTAGCACTTTACTGCATGTCATCTACCCTATTGATGTAAGAACATAGGAAGGACAGTATGTTACAGGGAGACTGTTTGTGACTTGATTTCAGTATCTTTTTTAATTTTTTTACAGAGACAGAAAGTCAGAGAGAGGGATAGATAAGGTCAGACAAACAGGAATGGAGAGAGATGAGATGCATCAATCATCAGTTTTTCGTTGTGACACCTAGTTGTTCATTGATTGCTTTCTCATATGTGCCCTGACCGTGGGGCTACAGCAGACCGAGCAACCCCTTGCCTGAGCCAGAGACCTTGGGTCCAAACTGGTGAGCTTTTTGCTCAAGCCAGATGAGCCCGCACTCAAGCTGATGACCTCAGGTCTTGAAGCTGGGTCCTCCGCATCCCAGTCTGGCACACTGTCCACTGCGCCACCTGGTCAGGCAATTTTCAGGATCTTTTGTCTAGCTTGGATATTAGTGCTTTGGGAGAGTTACAGTGTTGACAGAATAAAGAAGAATGGCATGTGGTTGGAATATAATAAATCTCCACAGTCTTATACTTCCCTGGAAATCAGATGCTGAGCAGCCGTATGAGTCCTGGTTTCAATTCCTGGTTATGGCACTCAGGAGAAGCAACCATTTGCTTTTCCACCTCTCCCTCTTCTCTATCTCACCAGTTGCCCAGTAACAATGTATTTGTTCTGTACACCTGGTTCTACGAGTGTGCACCTGATCACACTGCTCAGAGTTTGGTACACTTTGGTTGCCTTACTGAATTCCAGAACCATGTGCCTTCACCTTTTATTCTACATGATTTTGAACACAATTCATTTAGTAACTTTGCTTTCTATATGTTAATGAGATCCATGCTGCTGTTTGTATAAGAAAGTGGTCAGAAACCTATGGCTCACGAGCCAGATGTGGCTCTTTTGATGGCTGCATCTGGCTCGCAGACAAATGTTTAATAAAAAAAAAATAACGTAATAAATATAAAACATTCTCATGTATTACAATCCATTCATTTCCTACCGCTCATGTTCATGGTTGCGGTTGGTTGGAGCCAATCACAGCTGTCCTCCGGGACAACAAATTTTTATTGGATAATGTGTAATGTACACGGGACGTTGTATGGCTCTCATGGAATTACATTTTAAAATATGTGGCATTCATGGCTCTCTCAGCCAAAAAGGTTCCCGACTCCTGGTATAAGACCTTATTTAGGAGTCAGTTTGAACTGGTTTTTTCATGTTTGTACTTGGCTATGTAGTAATTGTCTTAAACTTTGTTTCAGAATGCACTATAGAGTTTACATATTCTGGACTTTAGTAATCTTCCTCATTTCATTAATAGTCATTTGACCTACCCAATGGCTCAAGCTACATAATTTTTTAAAACTTCTTTATTAAGTGAGGTGAAGAGGCAGAGAGACAGACTCCCGCATGTGCTCAAACCAGGATCGACCCAAAAATCCGCTTATGGAGCATTTTTCTGCACATCTGAGGCTGTTGCTTAGGCTATCTGTGGCTTGGGGCCGTTGATTCATTACTGGGCAACTGGTGAGATAGAGAAGGGGGAGGGGTATAGAAGCAGATGGTTGCTTCTCCTGAGTTCCATAACCAGGAATTGAACCCAGGACTTACACATGCTGCTCCTGAGCCAACTGGCATGGGCTTCAAGCCACATAATTTTTATAGAAATCCTTGTGTCCTCACTTTCATTATTCTCTTCCTGCTTCTTTCAGTGAGCCTATCAGTAAACCATTTCTTCTCTTTAAATACAGGGTGGCGCCAAAGTAGGTTTGCACTTGTATGTACATAAACAAGTTATTCTTTATTTATATATATACAGTGAAAGAAGGGGAGGCAGAGACAGGCTGCCACATGTGCCCTAACCAGAATCTACATGGCAAGTCCACTAGGGGAGTGATGTTCTGCCCATCAGGGGAGTTGCCTGAGTTGTTCTCAGTGCCAGAAGCAGAAGGCATGGAGCCAGCCTCACTGCCTGGGACTAACTTGCTCCAGTGGAGCCATGGGTGAGGGAGGGGAAGAGAGACAGAAAGGAGAGGGGGAAGGGTGGAGAAGCAGATGAGCATTTCTCCTGTGTGGCCTGACCATGAATGGAACTCAAGACATTCACACACTGTGCTGATGCTGTGACACTGAGCCAACCAACTAGTGTTTTTCTTATTATTATTGTTATTTTCATATTATTCCTATTATATTTTTTCTCCATATGAGCCATTGTAAACTTACTTTGCCACACTCATATTTCCTGATATTCTTCACTGTTTACATATCCATTGCATCTTTTACTATCTTTCACAGACTGATTACCTTTACTTCTTTGCTTCAAGTTTTATTGCTAGGTAGTTACTAAACTGGGTGTCCTACAAATTAATTCAATTCTGATACTATCTATTTAGGACTAGTGTCAGAACCTGTGAGGAAAGAGTTCAGTTCCAATAGACTTCTTCCACTACTGATGTCGATTTGTGTGTCCAGATTATAACCTGTGCTTCTGACCAGTTGGATAAATTGGAGGTTTTCATGAGTCCTTCCTTGAATTCAATTAATTTTCTAGATCTGGTTACAGAAGTCAGAGAAATACTAATGTTTACTCTATTATTAAAAAGACAGATGAATTGGTACATAGGGTAAGGTCTGAAGATTTCCTGAATATAGGCGCTTCTCCGCCCATGGAACTAAGATGAACCATACAGCAGGGACATAGATATGTTAACTCACCTAGAAGCTGATCATATATGAACAATCATTTTTAAAGAGCTTATAGTTCTATGCCATCTCTTCTTTCCTAGAGAACAGTTGGTGAGGCTGAAGGTAAACCTTTCACTTACTTGGTCGTTGTGATAACTACCTGCGTCCTGAGGCCATGTAGGAACCCTGTGCTTAGTCTCCTGATTAACATACACTCAGCCTTTTTTGAAGTGTTCCTTTATGCGGAATAAAAGATACTCCTGTCACTTCTGAAAGTATGAGGGTTTTACAAACTCGGTGGCAAGAACAAAATTCACCTTGTCCTCCCCGAGCCCAGTACAAAGACTAGTGTCTGGACATTCTGTATCCTGCAATCCCATTTCTTCTTGTCAGACTAGCATACTCTGTATTCTGCTTGCACCCGGTTGGTGCTATGTTTAGCCTTGGAATCCACTTGACTGCCTCTAATTGGTCTACCTGTGTGATTTTTTAGGATCTTGTGGCTGTTTATAGAATTTGTGAACAAATGAGGTGGCCACATTTTCCAAGCAAGAGAAAAGCCTCATAAAGGCATTTTTTTCTCTAACTTCATCCTGAGGCTATTTACAAATCCTGTAATAAGTCACTTCACTAGCATAAACTCAGCAGTTATCTAAAGATATTTTTTTTGGCTTTGGCTGGTGGCTCAGTGGATAGAGTGTCAGCCTAGCATATGAATTTCCCAAATTCGATTCCTGGTCAGAGCACACTAGAGAAGCAACTGTTTGATTTTCTTTCCCATCCTCTATTCTTTCTCTCTCTCTTTCCCTTTCACAGGCAGTGGCTGGCTTGGTTCCAGCAGGGCCATAGGAGTTGAGGATGCCTTGGTTTGTCAGTGTGCATTTTCCTCAGGTGCAAAAATAGTTCATTGCTTTAGCATCGGATTCAGATGGGGTTGCCAAGTAGATCTTAGAGCACATGTAGGAATCTGCCTCATTATCTCCATTTGACCCACTTTAAAAAGAAATAACTGAAGGAAAAGAAAATGACAGTATTTTTAAAAAACAAAATATGCTTTTATTATGTTAGAAACTACAAGAGTTATACAGGCTCAGTATGTAGAATCTGGAGAACTCCAAATATATTTCTTATTTCTAAAACCATAGGGTTATCACTAAAGAGTTACTTTACAGAAAGGGATTTCATAAAAAATTTTTATTTCAAACTAAGATTATGAAAGATTGTAAGATGATTTACTGTTCTCTTCTCTCTTAGAAATCAAGAAAGTTAATGTGCCTTTGGGGAGTTTTTTCCAAAGTCCAGTCATTGAGAAGAGTGAAGAAGAATGCTGTGAACATGATGTGTTTGCTAGTATTGTTAATCAAAGAGAAAGCCATTCCCTATTGAAGCAACAGTGGGATATGTTGGAGATATCTGATAAACCTTTAAAATCAAAATTAAGTTTTGAAAACCAAACCAGAAGTTTTAAATTAAAGAACTCTGAACACTTGAACAGAGATGGGACATCCATTCCACATCATAACCATGAACTATTCTACACTGAAATTAGAATGCATCCCAGTACCAAATCCATTAAAAATAAGTCCCAAGTTCTTCAGCAACAGAGAACTCAAAATGTAGAGAAAGCCCACATAGGCACTGTATGTGGGAAAGCCTTCATCAAGATGGCTCAGCTCACTGATCATCAGAGAATCCATAGTGGAGAGAAGACTTATGGATGTAGTCTGTGTGGGAAAGCCTTCACCAGAAAATCCAGTCGGAGGATTCAAACAAGACTGGATCAGAATGAATGCAATACATGTAAGAAAACCTCCTTCAATAAATCACAGTTGAATATACATGAGAAAACTGATGTGGGAAAGGAATCTTACACATGTAGTGAATGTGGGAAAGGTTACATTTATAGGTATCAGCTCATCAGTCATCAGCGAACTCACAGAGGAGAGGAACCCTATGGAAGCAGTAAATGTAAAAACACCTTTCCAGTGAACAGCAACCTGCTGGAGCATCAACATACTCATACAGAAAAGAAGCCCCATATATGCAGTGAATGTGGAAAGGGGTTTATAGAGAAGAGCAAACTGACTGTACATCAGAGGACTCATTCCGAAGAGAAGCCGTATGTATGCAGTGAATGTGGAAAAGGCTTTTCAGTGAAGACGAATATGATTAGACATCAAATGATTCATTCAGGAGAGAAGCCATATGTATGCAGTGATTGTGGAAAAGGCTTTCCAGTGAAAACTCACCTGATTAGACATCAAAGGACTCATACAGGAGAGAAGCCATATGTATGCAGTGATTGTGGGAAAGGCTTTACAGTGAAAACTCACCTGATTAGACATCAAAGGATTCATAAAGGAGAAAAGCCATATGTATGCACTGAATGTGAGAAAGGCTTTCCAGTGAAGAGTGAACTAATTATACATCAAAAAACTCATATGGGAGAGAAGCCATATGTATGTAGTGAATGTGGGAAAGGCTTCGCAGTGAAGCACCGACTGGTTGTACATCAAAGGATTCATACGGGAGAGAAGCCGTATGTATGCAGTGAATGTAGGAAAAGCTTTTCATTGAAGAGCCAACTGATTATACATCAAAGGACTCATACAGGAGAGAAGCCGTATATATGCATTGGATGTGAAAAAGGCTTTACACTGAAGAGCCAACTGGTTATACATCAAAGGACTCATTCAGGAGAGAAGCCATATGTATGCAGTGAATGTGGAAAAGGCTTTGCAATAAATCACCGATTGATCACACATCAAAGGACTCATACAGGAGAGAAGCCGTATGTATGCAGTAAATGTGGGAAAGGCTTTACACTGAAGAGCAATCTGGTTATACATCAAAGGACTCATTCAGGAGAGAACCCTTATGTAGTGAGTGTGGAAAAGGCTTTTCAATAAAGAGCAATATGACTCACAAAGGAGAGAAGCCCTCTGTATGTACTGTAGGTGGAAAAGTTTTTCACAGGAAGAGTGATCTAAATGTACATAAGCATGCTCATTCCTTAGTGAAACTGAATATGCATTGAATGTAGGAAAAGCTTCCCCATGAAGAGTATTACCATATATATATACAACCTCACAGAAATTATACAAATGCTGTGATTATTGTTAAACTTCCATTTTAAAAAGAATTTATTACTTTTAAATAAGAGTAGAGCAGGACAGGAACAGAGCTGGAAGAATCAACTTCCACAAGTTGCTTCTTGTATGTGCCTTGGTCAGGCATGCCCAGGATTTCAAATGAGTGACCTCAACATTCCAGGTCAACAGCTTACACAGTGCTCCAACACAAGTCAGGAATTTTGGTGTAGGCTTTAAGAAGATATGCATGATGGCCTGATCAGGTGGTGGTGCAGTGGATAGAGTTCAAGCTGGGATGCTGAGGATTTAGGTTTGAAACCCCTAGGTCTCCAACTTGAGTGCAGGCTCACCAGCTTAATCAGAAGGTTGCCGGCCTGAGCGTGGGATCATACACTTAACCTTATGGTTGCTGGCTTGAAATCCAAGCCCAGCTTGAGCATGTGATTATAGACATGACCTCAAGGTCATTGGTTTAAACCCTAGGTTGCTGCCTTGTGCGAGGGTCCACTCACTCAGCTGGAGGCCTCTATTTAAGATATGTATGAGGAAGCAATTTATAAGCAACTTAAGTGTCAGAACAATGAGTTGATGCTTCTCATCTCTCTGCCATTGAGTCTGTCCATGTCTGTCTGTTTCTCTATTTCTAATAAAAAAGAAGATATGCCTCTTAGAACATTACTGATTTGTCAGAAAAGACTTCATTTGCATATACTCAATGTGGAAATAAAATTCTCATTGCGTAAAATTTGTCTCATTATCCATTAGAGAATTCACACAGGAGACTAATCCTACAAATATAACGAATGTGGCAAACTATCACTGCAATATTAATACACAGTGTTCAAAAAACATACAAGAGAGGCCCTATGAGTGCAGCATTTGTGGGAAAGCTTTTGACTACTCATCTATTTTTGTTAAACATAAGAGAATTCACAGGAAATTGCTTTGTGGTTGTCTGTTGCCAGTTGTATGTCCTCCATACACACAAGTTGTATGGAGGACATACTTGTATGCAATGAAGAATAACAATGCAAAAAGAATAAAAAAGGAATAACAGCAACAAGCATGGTTTTGTTTGTCCTGATCAGTTACCTCATATATTGAAACAATTGACAAAACATTCTGATGCAGTCAGGCTTGACAATATTTTAAAAAACTATCTCTACAATGTGTATACTGAGAGAAATCCTATGAATGTGACAGACTAGGAAACCGTGCAGTGGAATGTAGACTGTCATATGAGATCATCAGAAATCATGAATGGACGTTTGTAATTGTGGAAATGAAGGGTCAGAAAGTAAGACTTCAAGAAATGTCAGTTTACATTAGTGAAATACTTCCATGTGGGACTGAATATGGTGAGGTTTAAAATTACTTCATGTTCCTCATCACTTGACAGGAAATCCATGCAGAAAAAATTCATGAACACATCAATTTTGTTGGTTTTAGCAAAACCTCAGATAACTTGGAGTAGGAAAGAATCCTTGAATAAAGAAGCATTCTGCCACAAATCTAAACAGATAATACACCTTAAAAGCAATTTTGGACAATACACTTTCAGCCATATTTCTCTCTGAAAAATCTTAATGCATTCATTTGAGCCAAACTGATAATATATGCTGCTGACCATGATCCCAAATGCTCCAGCGTCAACCTCTTTTCTCTTTGCCTTGTAATTGAAAGAATAAGTAAACAGTGGGAGTAACTATCAACGTGAGTTAAATTTAATGTGTGCGACAGTGTTCTGTTCCTTTTTTGTTATATAAATAAGCTTTGCTTTTCCTTAATTTCAAGTTTGTTATTTTAGAATATTTGAAATACTTGAAATTTAATATGTTCATTTCAATAATAACAACATGCTTGGATGTGTTGACCTCTATAAGTGGCATTGAGTGTTGTATAAAATCAGTAATTTTAGTCTGACTTTTGACTCACGTGGACCCAAAATGCAGAAGTTGCCAGTTTGAATCCCCGGGATTGCCTTCTCAAGGCACATACGAGAAGCAGCAACTACAAGTTGACGCTTTCTTTTGTTTCTTTGTTGTTTTTTATTTGTTTCTTTGTGGGGGGATTTTGTGAAGTGAGAAGCAGGGACGTGGAGAGACAGACTCCCATGTATGCCCAAATGGAATCCACTTGGCATGCCCACCAAGGGGCAATCCTCTGCGCATCTGCGAAGATGCTCCATTCCAACTGGAGCCATTCTAACGCCTGTGGTGGAGGCATGGAGGCATCCTCAGTGCCCAGGCCATCATTGCTCCAATGGAGCCTTGGCTGAGGGACAGGAAGGGAGAGATTGAATAAAGAGGGGGGGGTGGAGAAGCAGGTGGGCGCTTCTCCTGTGTGCCCTGACTGGAAATTGAACCTGGGACTTCCACACCCCAGACCATCACTCTACCGTTAGCTAGTTGGGCAGGGTGAATTGACGCTTTTTAATTCTTCCCTCTACCCCACGTTCTGTGTTTATTTTTTAAAATCAATAAATAAAACCTATTATGAAATATATCTAAGTAACTTAGGTTTTTTTTTATTTTTTACTTTTAAGCGAGAGAAGGAAATAGACTCCCGCATGCACCCCCACTGGGATCCACCCAGTAAACCCCTCCTGCCATCAGTCAGCCAGCTATTCTCACCACCGGGGACTGACGCTCAAAGCAGTCTCGCCACTGCCAGTGAGAAGGAAAGAGAGTGAATGACCTCTGGTGGTCCAGTGGATAAAGTGTCTATCTGGAATGTTGACGTCCCTGGTTCAAAACCTGGGGCTTACCCAGTCAAGGAACATAAGGGAATTGATGCTTCCTGCTCTTCCCAGTTCTCTCCTTTCCAGAAATGTATAAATAAAACATTTTTTACTTAAGAATTGTAAGACAGAAGGAGCAGAGGAAGGGAAGAGCAGCAGATGGTTATTTCTCACGTATGTTTTGTCCGAAGATTGAATCCAGCCCTTCTGACATCCAGCTGACACTATCTATTTAGCAAACCAACTAGAACATATAACTTCTATTTATTTTTTTATTTTAGAGGAAAAAGGAGAGAGAGCATGCAACAGAAACATCCATCTGTTCCTGTGTGTGCCCTGAGTGGGAACAGAATGAGCAAACTGCCCTCCAGACATTGCTCTAATTAACTGAGCTACCTGGGCAGGGCAGGGCCTAAAACTTTTAATTTCAAAATAAGTTTAGAATTACAAAACAGGAAAGTTTTGAAAGATGTCCTAAATGGTTTTCAGGCAGGTACTTTCCTAAATAAAATCCTTATTAGTCATAGTTCATTATCAAATAGAAGAAAGTGAAATGGTTAAGAAAAGAGTCTGGCCAGGCAGTGGCGCACTGAATAGAGCAGGGGTCCCCAAACATTTTACACGGGGCCAGTTCACTGTCCCTCAGTTGGAGGGCCAGACTATGAAAAAAGACTATGAACAAATCCCTATGCACACTGCACATATCTTATTTTAAAGTAAAAAAACAAAAATGGGAACAAATACAATATTTAAAATAAAGAACAAGTAAATTTAAATAAACAAACTGACCAGTATTTCAATGGGAACTATGGACCTGCTTTTGGCTAATGAGATGGTCAATGTCCGGTTCCATATTTGTCACTGCTAGCTGTAACAAGTGATGCAAATGTGCGGCACTGCCACATACAGTACTCACTGACCAATGAAAGAGGTGCCCCTTCTGGAAGTGCAGCGGGGCCGAATAAATGGCCTCGGTGCCGCATGCGGCCCATGGGCCGCACTTTGGGGACCCCTGGACTAGAGTATCAGACTGGGACCTATAGGACCCAGGTTCAAAACCTGAGGTCACTGACCTGCACCTGCACTAATCCAGCTGGACAGTGGATTCAGCAGCTGGAGCATGGGGTTGCTGGCTTGAGCATGGGAACACAGACATGACCAAATGGTGACTGGATTAAAGACCAAGATGCCTGGCTTGAGCTCAAGGCCACTGTCTTCAGCAAGGGGTCACTCTGCTATAGCCCCTGGTCAAGGCACATATGAGAAAGCAATCTATGAACAAGCAGGTGTCCCCAAACTACGCCCATGGGCCGCATGCAGCCCCCTGAGGCCATTTATCCAGCCCCACCACACTTCCGGAAGGGGCACCTCTTTCATTGGTGGTCAGTGAGAGGAGCACTGTATGTGGCGGCCCTCCAATGGTCTGAGGGACAGTGAACTGGCCCCTGTGTAAAAAAGTTTGGGGATCCCCTCCTCAATACCTCATGCTGCTGTTGTTTTTCAAAAAGTCACTGACCAAGGCCATCGACTAGGATGTGCTAATCTGAGCACACTAGATGCATCAACCCCCCTGTCAGCAGATGCCTGGGGCAGCAGCCCCCAGTGCCTGTAGTTAACACTCTCCAACCCCTGTCAGTTGAAGCTGCTCTATCCACTGCACCATCACTTGGTCAGGCTAAAAAGCCATTCTTACCCTCTTCTCTGCAGAATTTCCTGTGCCATCAGGTCTCTATCTGTGCATGAATATGCTCATAGTCGTCCTATTTAGTCCCTGTGGCTTATTTGTCTATACTACTATTACTGTACTGTTATAATTAAATAACTAAGTCTCATAACTGATAGAGCATATCTTTCCATTTTTTTGTTAAGGCTGTATATAGCTGTTAGTTTAGGATTATAAATGGAATTTCATTGGGTGTATTATATACATTTGGGAAACAGATTTTAAAATGCATGGACTTCTGAGAGTAATTTTCACAAACTATCCATGTATTTAAATTAAGTGTGTTAAAATTTCTCTCAACTTTTTTACAAATAAAAAGTCTTAAATTTTTAACAAATTTGACTGACCAGGTATTGGTGCAGTGGATTGAGCATTGGACTGGGATGTGGAGGACCCATGTTCAAAACCCAGAGGTCACCAGCTTGAGCCCAAGGTCGCTGGCTTAAGCAAGGGGTCACTAGGTTTGCTGTCTAGCCCCCATGGTCAAGACATAAATGATACAGAAATCACAGAACAGCTAAAGAGCCTAAGTGAAGAATTGATGCTTCTCATCTCGCTCCCTTTCTGTCTTTCTGTCCCTGTCCCCTTTTTTGTCTCTATCACTAAAAAGAAAAAAAAATTAAATTTATTTAATGATTTTAAACAAAGAGGATGGGAGCAAAAGACAGGAAAAATATTGTTTTGTTTTTCCAATTATTAATGCATTCATCATAGATTCTTAAATGTGCCCTGACTGGGGATGAAATCTGCATCGTTGACATTTCTGGGTGACACTAACCAGCTATCTTGAGTTACCCGGCCAAGGCTCAACATTTTTGCTCAATATGGAATATTCCTTTTGGTGTTTAAAATGGTAGTTTACATATCCTGTTTTGTTTCTTGATGGCCTGTGTGTCTGTCAGTTACTAGGGGAGGTATGCTGCAGTGTTGTAATATTAGTCTGGGTCTGTTTATTTCTTCTTGTTTTGTGGTGCAGTTTCATGATACATTGCAAGGCTATGTTGTTAGGTGCAAAGAATGGCAGGCTTTTAATAATTTCTTTCTTTCAAGATTTTGTAGATTGATTTTAAAGAGAGGAAAGAGAGAGAGAGAGAGAGTGTGTGATGGTGAAGAGAGGGAAGCATCAAACTTATAGTAGTTGCTTCTCAGTTGTGCCTTGACCAGGAAAGTTCAGGGTTTCAAGCCAGTAACTTCAGCATTCCGGGATAAAACCTGATCCATTGCAACGCATGGGTCAGGCAGGAAAGGAATTTCAGACTTTTACAAGGTGGTGAATTGAAACTGATACTACTGAGCATTGTTTTTCTTTCCCAGCAGTAACTTTAGGATATTCAGGTTTGTTTTGTGTAGAGTTTCGTTACAACAGATTACTTGTGTTGAGACTTTTTTTTGCTGTATCCTTTTCTTTCTTTTCTTATTTTTTCTGGAGATTGAGAAAAATGAACAGATAAAGACTGACTAGAAGGGAGAGAGATGAGAACTATCAACACGTAGTTTCTGCACCTTAATTGTTTATTGATTGCTTTCTCATACATGCTTTGAGGGTGGGGTTTCCACAACGGAGCCAGTGACCTTTTGATCAGGCTGGTAACCTTGGGCTTCAAGCCAGTGACCATAAGGTCATGTCTGTGAGCCCATGTGCAAGCTGGTGAGCCCATGCCTAAGCTCAGTGAATTCATTATCAAGCCTGATGAGCCCACATGCAAGACAGTGACCTTAGAGTTTTGTACCTTGGTCTTCAGCATCACAGGCAACACTCTGTCCACTGCGCCACCACCTGGTCAGCCATGATATATCTTTTTCTAACCTTTTATTTCAAACTTTCCATATCATTATGTTACCTACATGTCACCTATTATAGGATGTTGTTTGATTTAAAATTTTATTTGAATGTCACAGTTTTGTAAAGTTTGTATGTAATGTAATGAGCAGGAATGCTTATTTTGTTTATACTTAATATAATTTTTCATCTCTTTTAAAAGTAATCTTAAGTGCATTGTAGTTGCTTATATTGCTTTTTTTTCTATATTCTTTTTCTCTTCTATTTTTGGTCTTATTTTAAATAATTTTATAAATTGTACTGATTGGTCTTTTTTGTGTGTGTGCCAGAGACAGGCAGAGTCAGAGAGAGAGACAGATAGGGACAGACAGACAGGAAGGGAGAGAGATGAGAAACATCAGTTCTTTGTTGTGGTTCCTTAGTTGTTCATTGATTGCTTTCTCATATGTGCCTTGACCAGGGGGCTACAGCAGACTGAGTGACCCCTTGCTTGAACCAGTGACCTTGGGCTCTAGCTGGTGAGCCTTGCTCAAACCAAATGAGCTTGCGCTCAAGCTGGCAACCTTGGGGTCTTGAACCTGGGTCCTCCACATCCCAGTCTGACGCTCTATCCACTGCACCACCGCCTGGTCAGTCTTGATTGATTATTTAAAGAGAAAGATGAGAAAAGAATAATTTGTTGATTCACTTATTTATGCATTCCTTAGTTGCTTCTCACCTGTGCCCTGACTGGTGATCGAACCTGTAACCTTAACATATGGGGCAGACACTCTTAATCAACTGAGCTACTGAACCAGAATGCAGATGATGCTTTAAAATGATAGTTTCCAGCCTGACCAGGCGGTGGCGCAGTGGATAGAGCGTCGGACTGGGATGCGGAAGTACCCAGGTTCGAGACTCCGAGGTCGCGCGCGGGCTCATCTGGCTTGAGCAAAGAGCTCGCCAGCTTGGACCCAAGGTCGCTGGCTCCAGCAAGGGGTTACTCGGTCTGCTGAAGGCCCACGGTCAAGGCACATGTGAGAAAGCAATCAATGAACAACTAAGAAGTCGCAACGCGAGAAACTGATGATTGATGCTTCTCATCTCTCTCTGTTCCTGTCTGTCCCTGTCTATCTCTGCCTCTGTAAAAAAAAAAAAAAAAAAGATAGTTTCCACATCTGTAATGATAGAAATTGAGATTGCAGTTAGTTTTCATCCTGACAGTAGAGATTATGTATAGCATGGAAATTTATTAAATCTTTGTGATAAATGGTATCTCTACACTCTTCTACGACAATATAGAAATCTCAAGGCACTTCAACTACATTTACCACATTCTAATTTATTTATGTTGTTGTATAGTTCTGTTTTTTATGTGTGTTTTGAACCTTAGATAATATAATTATTGCTATGAGACAGTCCTACTCTGGTGCGGTGTAGTGGAATAACCCATTGCATGGCCTTGGGTGGGAACACAGCCAACAAGAAAAGAATGTTTTGCCAAGAAAATTGTCTTGTGACTTGAAGGCGGGTCACTGAAACAGGTCTATGTGACTGAAGGCAGTTGCTGGGCTTTTTTCTCAATAAAACATTCTCATAAGATTTCTGTACCTTCCAAGGTTATCCCTTGAGATAAAGAGAGGAATGTTGTAGAAACCATAGAAGCAATAGCAATTAATGCCTTTTGATGTTATGTTGTTATTAAGCTATCATGCAGGTGTATTCCATGTATCTTTAAGTAAAAGTTACGCTTGATGTTATGCCAATTTCTCAGTAAACAAGCTTTTTGAAGTCTTATGAATAAAAATAGGACACAGCGCGAACTCGGGGCCATTTGCCGGAGCAAGCGGTGGTCCTTTGCTAGTCTATGATGATTTCGTCTGCTGATCTCTCTCTCTGTGCCCCCGACTCACAACAACAGTGCGGTGACACCTTTGATGGGAGTATCCATCTAATATGTCAAGGTTGCTGGTTTGATCCTTGCTCAGGGCACAATTGGAGTCAACTAATGAGTGCGTAAATGGGTTGAACAATAAATCCATGGTCCTCTTTCTCTCCCCTATGGTATCTCTCTCTTTCTCTGTTTCCCTCTCTCTCTCTTTCTGTCTGATTCTCTCCATTGCTTGCTTATTCTCAAATCAATAAATTGATGCCGGACCAAGGCTCTACCGCTGAGCAAAACAGCCAGGGCTCTAGGGCCATGATTTCTATATAACATTTACATACTAATTCTACTACTTACTGACATTTAGTAAGTTTACAGTTGTAACATCACTAAAATTCAGTTTTTAGAAATTCTATTACCTCATACAAAAAGGAACTGGATGGTTGTATTATTATTGTTATGGTTTGTAAATCATTTGTAAATTGTAAGTACAATTCTTTACCAGATACATAATGTGAAAATATTTTCTTACAATCTCTGGCTCTAGTCTACACTATCTTAAATGTTTGTGCTTTTTTATCCCTTTCTTTCTGTCTGTCCCTGTCTGTCTGCCTTTCTGTTTGTCTCTCTTTTGCTAAAAAAAAAAAAAAAGAAATAAATTTAGTTTCATGGGTGCATGTACTTCTTTCTAGCTATATAAGTGAAGATGTGCTTAATGGGTACATTTTCTCTTTCAAATAAGTAATTCCTGAATGTATCCTTAGTTATCTTTCTTACTTTGTAGTTTACACTTTTTCTTATCTCACACATTGGCTTCCTCTCCAGTACAAAATAAAAAAGTGTGATTTTAGTGGACATTTGTATCCCTCGTGTAGCCTTGTCAATTATTCACCTGTCAGTATCTGCAGGTGACAGTTTTTATGAGGTTAAGATCATAAAATATGATTCATCTAGAATTAACAATTTTATTTCATAAAAATATTTATTGTATGTTTTATTTTTTTAAAGCTTAGAGAGAAACAGGAAGGAGAGAGACAGAAATAATGGACCTGTTTCTGTATGTGCCCTGTCCGGCATCAAACTGGCAACCATTGTGTACCAGAATGATGCTCTACCCAACCAACCTATCCCGGCCAGTGCTGCAGTATTCTTTAAGACAAAAATAGTCTATTTAATGTGGTTTATATCTGCCATTAATTCTTTTTCTTCTGTCACAGAGTAAAGATGTTTTTGTCTCCCACCCCTCTCGCTTCTTTTTTACTTGCTGAAATCAATGAATAAGAATTTTAAAAAGTTTTCACTTGATATTCCTTTTTTTAATAAAAACCATCTTAAATATTTTAATTTTATTTATTAAATTTGAGAAGAAAGCACTGAGAGATAAGAAGAGAGAAACATACATCATTTTGTTGTTCCACTTATTTATGTGTTGTTTGCTTGTACGTGCTCTGACCAGGAGTGAAACCCGCAACCATGGCTTCTCTGCATGGTGCTCTAACCAACTTAGCTAACCTGCTATGGTTTGGATGAGTTTTTAAAAATTTCTTCCATTGATTAAAGAGAGAGAGGAAGAGAAAGAGTGAAGGAGGGAGAGAAGTATCTTGTCCTTGTTCCACTTAGTCTTTCCACTTCAGTTGTGCACTCATTCGATGCTTGTCCTCCCGGTATAGCAAGGTTGTGGGTTTGATCCTCACTCAGGGCTCATACTGGAGTCAACTAATGAATGCATAAATGGGTGTGACATCAAATCTATGGTTCTTGCCTCCAATCGTTCTGTCTCTTTCACCAATGAATCAATAAAAAATTTTTGGACATGGCTGGTTAGCTCAATCAGTTAAGAGTTTTTCTTATGAAATGACAAGGTTGCCAATTCAATCCTTGGCTAGGTTACACACAGGAAGCAATCAGTGAATGCATGGCTGATTAAAAATGTGAATATTTTTCTTCCACCCTCTTTTGTTCTCCCTTCCTCTCTTTCTCTAAAACAAAAAGAAAGAAACCCTGGCCAAATAGCTCGATTGTTTGAAGCATGATTTTGGGGCACAGATGTTGCCGGTTTGATTCCCCAGTCAGGGCACATCCAGGAGAAGCTCTATGTTCTTCTCTCCTTCCTTTTGGCTCTCTTAAAAAATTAATAATAGGAGATGACGTCAGAGTAATGGCGGAGTAGGAAGCGATACCGATAAATCTCCCCCAAAACTCAACAAGATCTTCAACCAGAAACAGAAAAACCTATACTTGGAGCTTCCAGATTCTTCGCAATACACCCAAAGGTATGATTGAGTGAAAAATTGGCTAAATATATAACCAAACCCCGAAGGAAATAGGGAGTAAGAAATGCTCCACCTTCCTCACTAACCTAAACAGGGCGGCTTTCTCTGGTAACTGTGAATATAGAAACTGAGGCGGGCAAAGGGGGTGAATAGATCCAGGCCGCCGCAGCAAAAACGGCCGAACCAGGCTGTGGCTCAGAGATCCAAGCCGAGGAAAATCTGATCCTGTGGCAACCCGGGCAATACAAGCTAACACTCGCGCCAAACCCAAACAAAGAAAGACAAGCGGAGCGGCCATTTTACCCGGTCTCCTGGTCGGTGCGCAGTTAGTGGAAGAGAGATTTCTTCCTAAGCCGCGGAAGTGGGTGCCCGTGTTGCCCCACGGAGAGGCAGGGTCAGAGGCCTTTCTGTGGGCTGAGGGCAGAGTCTCTGGGCAGCCCCAGCGCCCTGGGAAAGCCACGCACGGGAGGGAGTGAGAACTAATCCCAACGGTGGAGATTTTCCGTGCTGGAGGCTGTTTCACTCAGAGGGAAACGCGGCTGGCCTCATATCCTGGTTTGCGCGCGCAGATAAGGAGTGAGCGATTCCTCCGAGTGCCTCGGCAGTGCGCGCCCGTGTTATCGCAGAGAGGGGCAGAGTCAGGGGCCTTTGTGTGGGCCAAAGCGGAATCTCGGGCCGCCCCAGCGCCTTGCAAAAGCCGCACACGGGGACGGAGCGAGACTCAATTCCAACGCCGCAACTTTTCCCTGCGGTTGGGGGTTTCACTCAGAGCGTGAGACTGCTGGCCGGATATCCTGGTTGCAGACAGTGAGTGAGAGTTTCCTCCAAGCGCCCCCCAGAAGTGGGCGCCCGCTTGTGTTACCGGATAGAGTGGCAGAGCCAGAGGTCTTCGAGTGGGCGGAAAGCCCGCCTGATTATGCTAGCAGCTCTGACTGACTGAGCCTTACCCAGAGCCCTGTGCTGAGTGGAAATAGAGTGGGGAGTTGCCAGCAATTTGAGCCTCTTACTATCCAGGCAGAGGCAGCAGCAACCCCATACCTGGACTATCAGGCTACTAATTGAGGAAGGAAAGACTAGGAGAAAGGCTCCAGGAACACGGACTCTCTCACTGTCGGAGCCTATAAATGCTAATGAGCCTCGACTCCCAACGAGAATAAAGCACAATACATGACATTGCCATAGAGACTTATCAACTGCAAACCTCTACCTGAGCGTGCCAAAGGGGCAGAACCCGGGGTACAGAGTCACCGACCAGGAAGAGGGAGAGAAAAGAAAAAGCAAGAAGATAACCTCTCAAAATCAAGAATAATCTGCAGACTTTATAACCTATCCCATTTTATTATATTTGTTCGTTTGTTTCTCTTATCTTCATTCTTGAGACCTTTTTTTCCTCCTCCAATTTGGCCGATTAACTCTCTACCGGTCTTACTCTCTCCTCTCCTTGAACTACACTACCCATAAGTGTTACATCTCCCATTATCATTTCTCTTCTCTTCCTTTCTCTCTATGAGGGTTGCACTCCAAAACCCTTAACTCTCTCTCTCTCTCTCCTTTCTTTTTTCTTCTTTTAGTGGTTCCCTCTTTTTTTCTCTCTCTCTCTTTCTTTTCTCCCTCTATATTAGTTTCTTCCTTTCTCCTTTACATCTCCTCTCATTCAAACCTCAATAACAAACAAATTATCTTATCTGGGACTCAAACCTATGTTTGTGGCATTTTGGGGGGTTTTTACTTCACCTTTTTAACTCACTAGCAGTGCTCCCATCCCTGGCTCTCCATATTATCTAGTTCTTGTTCCACTAAATACAATAGTAAGTTTTTAATTTGTCCCCCCATTTTTCCATTTTCCTCTTATTCCTCTCATCATAACTCTTAGAAAACCAACACCTAAAAGCAAATCATTTTATTCTTGACCCAAATTTTTTTCTTATTTGCTTTTTGTGGGTCCATATGCTCTTTTTTTTTTCTTTTTTCTTTTTTTTTTTTCTTTCTCTCTTTTTTGCCCCTTTATTACTTTTCCCCAATTCAGGCCCTCCATCACAGGCATTGTTTGTTATAACTCACAGTCCACCACAAGATTTTCTCAAGAAAGAGGGGAGAGGAGAGGAGAGGAAAAAAAGAGGGGGGGAATAATTTCCTTTTTTAAAAAATTTTTATTTTATTTTATTTTTCTTTATTTCATTATTAATTTTTTTAAAAAAAACAACTCTTTTCGATTTGTTATTTTTTTATTTTTTTAACTTTTTATTCTTTATTAAATCTCATTAATACTATCAACAAAACCACCCTCAGATGCCATTAAGAAAGAGAAAATCGAATATCATGGATACAAAAGAAAGAGAGGTAACACAGCTAGATGAGGAAAAATCTATGGAGAAAAAATTTAATATATTGGAAACCTTGGAGCTAAATGACAGAGAATTCAAGATAGAAATCCTAAAAATCCTCCGAGATATACAAGAAAACACAGAAAGGCAATATAGAGAGATCAGAAAACAACTCCATGAACACAAAGAATATATGTCCAAGGAAATTGAAACTATAAAAACAAATCAAACAGAAATGAAAAACTCAATTCACGAGCTGAAAAACGAAGTAACAAGCTTAGCTAATAGAACAGGTCAGATAGAAGAGAGGATTAGTGAAATAGAAGACAAGCAACTTGAGGCACAACAGAGAGAAGAAGAAAGAGACTCAAAAATTAAAAAAAATGAGATAGCCCTACAAGAATTATCTGACTCCATCAAAAAGAATAACATAAGAATAATAGGTATATCAGAGGGAGAAGAGAGAGAAAATGGAATGGAGAACATACTTAAACAAATAATTGATGAGAACTTCCCAAGCCTGTGGAAAGAACTAAAGCCTCAAGTTCAAGAAGCAAACAGAACTCCAAGTTTTCTTAACCCCAACAAACCTACTCCAAGGCATATCATAATGAAATTGACACAAACCAACAGCAAAGAAAAAATTCTCAAGGCAGCCAGGGAAAAGAAGAATACAACATATAAAGGAAGGCCCATTAGATTATCATCAGATTTCTCAGCAGAAACTCTACAAGCTAGAAGAGAGTGGACCCCAATATTTAAAGTCCTGAAAGAGAGGAACTTTCAGCCACGAATACTATACCCATCAAAGCTATCCTTCAAATACGAAGGAGAAATAAAAACATTCACAGATACAGAAAAGATGAGGGAATTTATCATCAGAAAACCCCCACTCCAGGAATTACTAAAGGGGGTTCTCCAATCAGATACAAAGAACAAAAAAAAAACAGAGCCACAAGTAAAAGCTCCAAGAAGAACACAATAAAACCAAATTTAAACTGTGACAACAACAAAAAGAAAGAGGGGGAGAAGACGGAGATTAACAGTAGCAAAGGACGATGGAGTGCAAAAGTACTCACAAAATAGTTCGCTACAATGAACAGGGTAGGGACCCTTTTCATTACTCAAAGGTAACCACCATTGAAAAAACCACCACAGAAGCACATGAGATAAAAAAGATAGCAACAGAGGAAAGATGTATGGAATACAACCAAATAAAAACAAAAGATAGAAAAACGAAAGAGAAGGATCAAACAAGACACAAAACTAACAGAAAGCAAGATATAAAATGGCAATAGGGAACTCACAAGTATCAATAATTACACTAAATGTAAATGGATTAAACTCGCCAATAAAAAGGCACAGAGTAGCAGAATGGATTAAAAAAGAAAATCCAACTGTATGCTGCCTACAGGAAACTCATCTAAGTAACAAGGATAAAAACAAATTCAAAGTGAAAGGCTGGAAAACAATACTCCAAGCAAATAACATCCAAAAAAAAGCAGGTGTAGCAATACTCATATCGGATAATGCTGACTACAAGACAGGAAAAGTACTTAGAGACAAAAATGGCCATTTCATAATGGCTAAGGGGACACTGAATCAAGAAGACATAACAATTCTTAATATATATGCACCAAACCAAGGAGCACCAAAATATATAAGACAGCTACTTATTGATCTTAAAACAAAAACTGACAAAAATACAATCATACTTGGAGACCTCAATACACCGCTGACGGCTCTAGATCGGTCATCCAAACAGAGAATCAACAAAGACATAGTGGCCTTAAACAAAACACTAGAGCACCTGGATATGATAGACATCTACAGGACATTTCATCCCAAAGTGACTGAGTATACATTTTTCTCCAGTGTACATGGATCATTCTCAAGAATTGACCATATGTTGGGCCACAAAAACAATATCAGCAAATTCAGAAAAATTGAAGTTGTACCAAGCATATTTTCTGATCATAAAGCCTTGAAACTAGAATTCAACTGCAAAAAAGAGGAAAAAAATCCCACAAAAATGTGGAAACTAAACAACATACTTTTAAAAAATGAATGGGTCAAAGAAGAAATAAGTGCAGAGATCAAAAGATATATACAGACTAATGAAAATGACAATACGACATATCAGAATCTATGGGATGCAGCAAAAGCAGTGATAAGAGGGAAGTTCATATCGCTTCAGGCATATATGAACAAACAAGAGAGAGCCCAAGTGAACCACTTAACTTCCCACCTGAAGGAACTAGAAAAAGAAGAACAAAGACAACCCAAAACCAGCCGAAGAAAGGAGATAATAAAAATCAGAGCAGAAATAAATGAATTAGAGAACAGAAAAACTATAGAAAAAATTAATAGAACAAGGAGCTGGTTCTTTGAAAAGATCAACAAAATTGACAAACCCTTGGCAAGACTTACCAAGGAAAAAAGAGAAATTACTCATATAAACAAAATACAAAATGAAAGAGGAGAAATCACCACGGACACCGTAGATATACAAAGAATTATTGTAGAATACTATGAAAAACTTTATGCCACTAAATTCAACAACCTAGAAGAAATGGATAAATTCCTAGAAAAATACAACCTTCCTAGACTGAGTCAAGAAGAAGCAGAAAGCCTAAACAGACCTATCAGTAGAGAAGAAATAGAAAAAACCATTAAAAACCTCCCCAAAAATAAAAGTCCAGGCCCTGACGGCTATACCAGCGAATTTTATCAAACATTCAAAGAAGACTTGGTTCCTATTCTACTCAAAGTCTTCCAAAAAATTGAAGAAGAAGCAATACTTCCAAACACATTTTATGAGGCCAACATAACCCTCATACCAAAACCAGGCAAGGATGGCACAAAAAAAGAAAACTACAGACCAATATCTCTAATGAATACAGATGCTAAAATACTAAACAAAATACTAGCAAATCGAATACAACAACATATTAAAAAAATAATACATCATGATCAAGTGGGATTCATCCCAGAATCTCAAGGATGGTTCAACATACGTAAAACGGTTAATGTAATACACCATATCAACAAAACAAAGAACAAAAACCACATGATCTTATCAATAGACGCAGAAAAGGCTTTCGATAAAATACAACACAATTTTATGTTTAAGACTCTCAACAAAATGGGTATAGAAGGAAAATATCTCAACATGATAAAGGCCATATATGATAAACCATCAGCTAACATCATATTAAATGGCACTAAACTGAAGGCTTTCCCCCTTAAATCAGGAACAAGACAGGGTTGTCCACTCTCTCCACTCTTATTTAATGTGGTACTAGAGGTTCTAGCCAGAGCAATCAGACAAGACAAAGAAATAAAAGGCATCCATATCGGAAAAGAAGAAGTAAAGGTATCACTTTTTGCAGATGATATGATCCTATACATCGAAAACCCCAAAGAATCCACAAAAAGACTACTAGAAACAATAAGCCAATACAGTAAGGTCGCAGGATACAAAATTAACATACAGAAGTCAATAGCCTTTCTATATGCCAACAATGAAACAACTGAGAAGGAACTCAAAAGAATAATCCCCTTCACGATTGCAACAAAAAAAATAAAATACTTAGGAATAAACATAACAAAGAATGTAAAGGACTTATATAATGAAAACTATAAACCATTGTTAAGGGAAATCGAAAAAGATATAATGAGATGGAAGAATATACCTTGTTCTTGGCTAGGAAGAATAAATATAATCAAGATGGCTATATTACCCAAAGCAATATACAAATTTAATGCAATTCCCATCAAAATTCCAATGACATTTTTTAAAGAAATAGAGCAAAAAATCATCAGATTTATATGGAACTATAAAAAACCCCGAATAGCCAAAGCAATCCTAAAGAAAAAGAATGAAGCTGGGGGCATAACAATACCTGACTTCAAACTCTATTATAGGGCCACGACAATCAAAACAGCATGGTATTGGCAGAAAAATAGACACTCAGACCAATGGAACAGAATAGAAAGTCCAGAAATAAAACCACATATATATAGTCAAATAATTTTTGATAAAGGGGCCAACAACACACAATGGAGAAAAGAAAGCCTCTTCAATAAATGGTGCTGGGAAAACTGGAAAGCCACATGCAAAAGAATGAAACTGGACTACAGTCTCTCTCCCTGTACAAAAATTAACTCAAAATGGATCAAAGATCTAAACATAAGACCTGAAACAATTAAGTACATAGAAGAAGACATAGGTACTCAACTCATGGACCTGGGTTTTAAAGAGCATTTTATGAATTTGACTCCAATGGCAAGAGAAGTGAAGGCAAAAATTAATGAATGGGACTACATCAGACTAAGAAGTTTTTGCTCAGCAAGAGAAACTGATAACAAAATAAACAGAAAGCCAACTAAATGGGAAATGATATTTTCAAACAACAGCTCAGATAAGGGCCTAATATCCAAAATATACAAAGAACTCATAAAACTCAACAACAAACAAACAAACAATCCAATAAAAAAATGGGAAGAGGATATGAATAGACACTTCTCCCAGGAAGAAATACAAATGGCCAACAGATATATGAAAAGATGCTCATCTTCTTTAGCTATTAGAGAAATGCAAATCAAAACGGCAATGAGATACCACCTCACACCTGTTCGATTAGCTGTTATTAGCAAGTCAGGTAATAGCAAATGTTGGAGAGGTTGTGGAGAAAAAGGAACCCTCATACACTGTTGGTGGGAATGTAAAGTAGTACAACCATTATGGAAGAAAGTATGGTGGTTCCTCAAAAAACTGAAAATAGAACTACCTTATGACCCAGCAATCCCTCTACTGGGTATATATCCCCAAAACTCAGAAACATTGATACGTAAAGACACATGCAGCCCCATGTTTATTGCAGCATTGTTCACAGTGGCCAGGACATGGAAACAACCAAAAAGCCCATCAATAGATGACTGGATAAAGAAGATGTGGCACATATACACTATGGAATACTACTCAGCCATAAGAAATGATGACATCGGAACATTTACAGCAAAATGGTGGGATCTTGATAACATGATACGAAGCGAAATAAGTAAATCAGAAAAAAACAGGAACTGTATTATTCCATACGTAGGTGGGACATAATAGTGAAACTAAGAGACATTGATAAGAGTGTGGTGGTTACGGGGGGGAGGGGGGAATGGGAGAGGGATAGGGGGTGGGAGGGGCACAAAGAAAACAAGATAGAAGGTGACAGAGGACAATCTGACTTTGGGTGGTGGGTATGCAACATAATTGAAAGACAAGATAACCTGGACTTGTTATCTTTGAATATATGTATCCTGATTTATTGATGTCACCCCATTTAAAAAATAAAATTATAAAATAAAAAAAATTAAAAAAAAAATAAAATAAAAAATAAAAATTGTTTAACTATAAAAAAAAAAAAATTAATAATAAAAAATAAAAAGACAATGGTGGTGATGCACCCAGTGCATTGTTTTCTCCCTGAATTGGGTGCAGTCATGGGGTTGCAGAATCATTTGAGGAAAAATCCAGCACACACGGTTTAAGGAAAACAGTGCCCCGATCCCCTCCTTCCATGTGGTCAGCTTTGTGTGAGTGATTTTCCTGAGTCTCCCCGGCCCCTGAGGATGGTGCAGGGCTGGCTGTCATTGCCCGGGGCTCCTTTGACAGTCACCCCACTTAAACTCCACAGGATAAGGGGGTCCTCCACCACAGTTGGAAGCTGAGGCTTTATTGGCCAGAAGGGTACACTTCAGGGACATGATGTAAAGGGACACTAGTGATACTGTGGTCACTGTGTGAGGGTGAGTGCATCTGGGCCCAGAGGAAATGTACCAGTCACTGAATTTTGTCCTAATCCACAGGTCCTGACTGCCCGGAGCAGTAGAATCACGAGGAGCGGGAAGACGTAGAATTGGGTGTCAGCAATTTTCACAATACACCCAACTGAAGACAAGTTTCTGAGCTGAAATTTAGAGCAGAATTCCAACACGTCAACACACCAAGACACACCTCTCTATTTCCAGCTTTTTTCCAACAAGAGAAAAAAATAATCCTGGCTCAGGTGACATTGTGCTTTTTTTTTTTTTCTTTTGAGAGAGAGAAGGGGGGAGGGGGCAAGTCAGACAGGAAGGGAGAGAATTGAGAAGCATCTGCTTGTAGTTGAGACACTTTAGTTATTCATTGATTACTTCTCTTACTTACATTGACCACAAGGTGGGGCTTAAGCTGAGCCAATTATTTTCTGCTCAAGTCGGTGATCTTGGTCTCAAGTCAGGGACCTTGAGCTTTAAATCAGCAACCTTTACGCTCAAGTCAACAATCCTGAGATCATTTCGATAATCTTAGTCACAGGCCAGAGAGCCCACACCAAAGCTGGCAAGCAAGGGTGCTCAAACCAGAGGCCAGAGTTTTGAACCGTGGTCCTCAGATCCCAAGTGGACATTTTCTCTCCTCCGCCACTGGGTAGACATTTGAGTTTGTTTAATCTTTCCTTTTCTTTATCATGGATTTTTAGAGGAGTGTAAAAAACTTCCTCAGTTACTCTGAGAAGTACTGAAATATATCAGCAGAATTTCTCCTTCACATCACACAGTCTTATAATCAGATGAATGCATGGATTACTGAATGCATAATTGTATTTCTTTTCCATCATCAGAAGCACATCATAGCATTAAACAGAATGGTGTTTTTACAGGAATGCCTGACATTTCAGGATGTGGACGTGGACTTCACCCGGGAAGAGTGGCAGCTCCTGGACCCCGATCAGAAGGACCTGTTCCAGGATGTGATGTTGGAGATCTACAGCCACCTGGTGTCAGTGGGTGAGGACAGCTCCCTTGTGTCGCTTAGAACAGTGGTCCCCAACCTTTTTTGGGCCACGGACCGGTTTAATGTCTGAAAATATTTTCACAGACCGGCCTTTAGGGTGGGATGGATAAATATATCACGTGACTGAGACAAGCGTCAAGAGTGAGTCTTAGACGGATGTAACAGAGGGAATCTGGTCATTTTTAAAAAATAAAACATCGTTCAGACTTAAATATAAATAAAACAGAAATAATGTAAGTTATTTATTCTTTCTCTGCGGACTGGTACCAAATGGCCCATGGACCAGTACCGGTCCGTGGCCCCGGGGGTTGGGGTCCACTGACTTAGAAGGTGTTCCCCCAGTGGCTTATTCCTTCAGATGCTTAACTCTCCTGAATAAATACAGTTCTCTGAAAGGTAGAACCTCAGATCCTTCTGTGACCTCAGAGTAGAAGGTATAACATGTTGTGACCTGCGACAAAAGAGTTTGTGTTACAGATGTGAAGCATGTTCACTTTTTTTTTTTTTTTTTTTTTTACAGAGAGGGATAGATGGGGACAGAGAGAGATGAGATGCATCACTAGTTTTTCGTTGCGACACCTTAGTTGTTCATTGATTGCTTTCTCATATGTGCCTTGACCGCCAGGCCTTCAGCAGACTGAGTAACCCCTTGCCAGTGACCCTGGGTCCAAGCTGGTGAGCTTTGCTCAAACCAGATGAGCCTGCACTCCAACTGGTGACCTCGGGGTTTCGAACCTGGGTCTTCCTCATCCCAGTCGCCACCTTCCCTTCGCCACCGCCTGTTCAGACCGTGTTCATTTTTTTTTTTTTTTCTGAAGCTGGAAACGGGGATAGACAGTCAGACAGACTCCTGCATGCGCCCGACCGGGATCCACCCGGCTTGCCCACTAGGGGGCGACGCTCTGCCCACCAGGGGGCGTCACTCTGTCGCAACCAGAGCCACTCTAGCGCCTGGGGCAGAGGCCAAGGAGCCATCCCCAGTGCCGGGGCCATCTTTGCTCCAATGGAGCTGTGGAAGGGGAAGAGAGAGAGAGAGCGGAAGGAGAGGGGGAGGGGTGGAGAAGCAGATGGGCGCTTCTCCTGTGTCGGGAATCGAACCTGGGACTTCTGCATGCCAGGCCGACGCTCTACCACTGAGCCAACCGGCCAGGGCCCCGTGTTCATTTTTTAAAATGTAGTATTCTTTCTCTTGACCAATACCAGCCCAGTTCAGTAAGTTTAACTCTTCTGTCATTTTTCCCTCTGAGCAGGGCATCAATCCAGCAAACCAGATGCGCTTTCCAAGTTGGAGCGAGGGGAGGAACTGTGGACAGTAGGGGATGGACCCCAGCATCTAGTCTGTCCAGGTGAGTGGGTGAGTGAGAACCAGCAAGATGGGGGACAGGGAGTCAGAGAAGGTGTCAGAGCTATTGCAATGAATAAGGAAGCCAAACCACCCCTATATATATGAGAGCCTTTTTTATTTGTAGAAATTCAGAGAAAAAGATGCTTTTTTTTCTTGTCCGAGCAATGATCCCTGTTCATTTTTTCTACATATTGTTGTGTTTGTGTAGTTTTCCTCGTCCTGGTATTTGAAGGTCATTCTGTCCTTTGTCCATGGCCACAGTGTCTCTTCCTGTGTTAGCCCTTTTATTATGAAACTCCATTTTTATTGCCTCTCTGGAAAGACAGTACTTTGAATTCATCACGGTTTTCTAACTACTGGGCCCTCCTGCCCTGTCTTTCCTGACCATTTCTTTTCATAACTTCAGCCCCACCTTGGATGCTGTGTCCCCGTGACAGCCTGCTTTCCTTGCTGCATTTATGTCGTTCTTTGTCCACATCCTTCAAAGGAGTTTTATACTCAGTTCTTATTAGGCTTGAATATTTACTCAATTCTTATGAGTGAATTCTTTTATTTTCTGTGAGATTAGTCCCAAATTAACATCTTCTTCATACTTTCTAATTTTTATTTCCTTCCTGTGCAGTGTACTCATTGTCATGGTCGCTGGCCTCTGACTTCTTATTTTCTGTGTGAGAGTGAGAATCACCTTAGCTCCATTCTTTTTTTATATTCAGTTTCTTTTTCTGCACTAGACGTTTTAAATTCTATCCATCAAGCATCACTTTGGACATTACCTTTATGCTGAGCTCTCCTGTTTCTTTATTTTTTTTAATTATTCTTTTTTCCTCTCTCCTGAAGGTCTATGCTGTTTCATTTAATTAAGAAGGAAAAGCCCTAGCCGGTTGGCTCAGCGGTAGAGCATCGGCCTAGCGTGCGGAGGACCCGGGTTCGAATCCCGGCCAGGGCACACAGGAGAAGCGCCCATTTGCTTCTCCACCCCTCCGCCGCGCTTTCCTCTTTGTCTCTCTCTTCCCCTCCCGCAGCCAAGGCTCCATTGGAGCAAAGATGGCCCGGGCGCTGGGGATGGCTCTGTGGCCTCTGCCTCAGGCGCTAGAGTGGCTCTGGTCGCAACATGGCGACGCCCAGGATGGGCAGAGCATCGCCCCCTGGTGGGCAGAGCATCGCCCCTGGTGGGCGTGCCGGGTGGATCCCGGTCGGGCGCATGCGGGAGTCTGTCTGACTGTCTCTCCCTGTTTCCAGCTTCAGAAAAATGCAAAAAAAAAAAAAGAAGGAAAGTTCCTGTTAACATGTTACATTTGTTCAAGGCCCACTAAGTCCTAACATATGCAAGCTTCAAGCAACATTTTTCAGAATTTTCGTAAATCTGATTTTCACTGTTAGATTTTCTTGCTGCATTCATTTTCCTAAGTGATTCAGGTTCTCTTTTTTCCTAGGACTCTGGAGAGTGAATGAGCCTCTACAGAGTCACCTCAAAGCCCAAGCATTGCGGAGAGTAGGGAGGAATGCTGTGAACCTGATATGTTTTCAAATGCTGTTAATCCAATTGAAAGCCTTTTCCTATTGAAGCAACACTGCGATATGTTGGAGATATGTGGAAAACCTATAAAGTCAAAAGTAAGTTTTGAAAACCTAACCGGAGTTTTGTGTTTTTTTTTTTTCAGAGACAGAGAGTCAGAGAGAGGAATAGATAGGGACAGACAGACAGGAATGGAGAGAGATGAGAGCATCAATCATCAATTTTTTGTTGTGATACTTTAGTTGTTCATTGATTGATTTCTCATATGTGCCTTTACCATGGGGCTACAGCAGACCAAGTAACCCCTTGCTCAAGCCACTACATGTGTAAGATTTTTTTGCTGCGTGAGCTTTCTTATGTATATTCAACTATGATGTATTGAAGGTTTTATCACATTTATTGCATTCATACTGACTCTATCCTATATGAATTCTCTGATGTCCATTGAGCCTATAGCTGGTGAGCTTTGCTCAAACCAGATGAGCCCACACTTAAGCTGGCAACCTCAGGGTCTCAAACCTGGGTCCTACTCATCCCAGTCTGACACTCTATCCACTGCACCACCGCCTGGTCAAGCCAGAAGTTTTAAATTAAAGAACTCTGTTCACTTGAATGAAGGTGGGACATCCATTCTGCATGTTAACCATGAACAATTTTACACTGAAATTGGGTTGCATCCCAGTACCAAAGCCATCGAAAATAAGTCTCTGGTCATTCAGCAACAGAGAACTGACAATGTTGAGAAAGCCCACATATGCACTGAATGCGGGAAAGCCTTTGTCAAGATGGCTCAGCTCACTGATCATCAGAGATATCATACTGGAGAGAAACCTTATGAATGCAGTATGGGAAAGCCTTCTCCAGAAAATCTAGGCTCACTGGACATCAGAGAATTCATATAGGACTGAATCAGTATGAATGCAATAAATGTGATAAAACCTTCAATACATCACAGTTGAATATACAACAGAAATGTCACGTAGCGAAAAAATCTTGCACATGTAGTCAGTGTGGGACAGCTTTCAGTTACAGGAATCACCTCATTGATCATCAGCAACCTTATAAAGCAGAGAAACCCCATGGATGCATTCCATGTGGGAATAACTTTCTTCAAAGTCTTATCTCTATAAACATCAGAAAACTCATACAGGCGACAAACCTAATATATGCAGTGGGTGTGGAAAGGCTTCCTCAAGAAACCTCATGTTATTACTCATCATCAAATGCATACAGGAGAGAAAGCGTATGGATGTAGTCTATGTGAGAAGACCTTCTCTGGAAAATCTCATTTACATCAACATCAGCAAACTCATGCAAGAGATAAATTTTATACATGCAGTGAATGTGAAAAAGTCTTCTCACTTAAGCACAATCTCATCATCCATCAGCAAATTCATTCAGGAGGGAAACCATATGTATGCAATGAATGTGGAAAAGGCTTCCCAGAGAAGACCAAACAGAGTGTACATAAACAAACTTGTACACAAGACAAGAACTATGTGTGTAGTGTATGTGGAAAATATATATGTGGCTTCCAATGGAAGAGCAGGCTGCTTGTGCATCAACGCACTCATATAGAAAAGAAGCCGTATGTGCACAGTGAATGTGGAAAGAATTGTGAGAGAAAAGCAAACTGGTTATACATCAAAGAACTCATATGGGAGAGAAGCCCTATGCATGCAGTGAATGTGGAAAAGACTTCCAAGTGAAGAGCAAACCAATTGTACATCAAAGAACTCATACGGGATAGAATTACTAGGTATGCATATATTTGGGAAAGGTTTTCCCAGGAAGTGTGCTCTCACTGTATATCAGCAAGTTCATTCCTTAATAAAACCATTAATATGCAGTGAAAGTGGGAAAGTATTTTCCCATATAATACCCATGAAGAGTATTATATATATACGTATCCAAACTAATGCAGAGAAGCTAAACAGATGGAGTGATTATCGTGAAGCCTTTTTTTTTTTTTTTTGTATTTTTCTGAAGCTGGAAATGGGGAGAGACAGTCAAACAGACTCCCGCATGCGCCCGACTGGGATCCACCCGGCACGCCCACCAGGGGCCACGCTCTGCCCACCAGGGGGCGATGCTCTGCCCCTCTGGGGCGTCGCTCTGTTGCGACCAGAGCCACTCTAGCACCTGGGGCAGAGGCCAAGGAGCCATCCCCAGTGCCTGGGCCATCTTTGCTCCAATGGAGCCTCGGCTGCGGGAGGGGAAGAGAGAGAGACAGAGAGGAAGGAGAGGGGGAGGCGTGGAGAAGCAGATGGGCGCTTCTCCTGTATGCCCTGGCTGGGAATCGAACCCAGGACTTCTGCACGCCGGGCCGATGCTCTACCACTGAACCAACCGGCCAGGGCCTTTTTTTTTTTTTTTAAAGATTTTATTTATTGATTTGAATGAGATGGTTAAGAGCCGTGCTAGAGTGGAGTCAGAGACATAAACTTCTAGCAGTTCCTTCTCATCTGTGCCAGCATGAGGCGTGTCGGGGCTTTCAAACCAGCATCGTCATTTTCATCTCTGCTTCCTGACTTTCTCATACTTGTCTCTGCTTCTGTTTTCTGTGTATTGATAAATACCCATAAGTAGTGGGGCTTCAAACTGTACATATGAAACCTTTTATGGAATCGGGAGGCAGTGTTTCCTAGGCCGTCAGTGCACTTTATCTAGACCCAGAGTAGTTACTGTCTTAGCTCCAGGTTCTTGTAACCAACACCACAGGAGGAATTTCTGAAGCTTTCTTTTTTTCATCACCAACTTCCTCATGCTTTCCGTTCATGGTAACATTCCTTTTTCCAACCCTAACCCTTGGCAGCACAGCTCTATTTTCATCTATAAAGTAATTTATATAGAGTATTAGAAAATGGAATCCTTTAGTAGGTATCCTTTTGAGATTATCAATATGATCTAGTAAGATACAATAAATACATTCATAGGGCTCTCTGTCCCCAGTTCCTGGCCCAGAGCTCCTGACACCTTTATCAAAGCCTAAGTGACACCAGAACCAACAGCAGCTTTTGTTATATTGAGGTGACTCTGATTTGAAATTTAATCTCCACCACACACATCCAGAGGGACAGATGTCTGGAAATAGCATAAATAAATTATGCCTACTTGAGAAAGCCACCAGAAAATAAAATCCCTATAAGAGGGATATCAGAGAGCTTCTAGGTGGGTGAACACATCCCAGTGCTGGAAGTGTGATGTACCCAAACCACATCGGGACACGAGCTCCTGTGCTTGGGACCCTCCCAGACCTTGAGCTGTGTATCACTTCATCTGGCTGTTCACCTATAAATTTTATGATACCCTTTAAGAAAGTGGAAACTTTATTGTCTTTGGTTTTGTTTTGTGACGTGGGCCACTCTGGAAAATCAACTGAACCAGGGAAGGGGTTATGGGAACCTCCATTTGAAGCCAGGTCAGAAGGTGTAGGTGACCGGGAGAGCTACTTGATTTGTTTGGCTTCTGAAGTGACCTGGAAGCAGAGTGTGGCCCTGAGCCATTGCCTGTGCGATTTGATATTATTGGGTAACAATTAAGGTAAACTTTATGGCACACAGCTGGTGTGGAAAGTATTTAATGTTGGGCATCCCCCCTCGCCCAGTGAACACACACGTTGGGTGACCAGGAGTATTGTGAGTGCGGCAGTAGTGAGAGTAGAGAAACCAAGGAGGAGGACTGCATTGCATGTGTTTTAAAAGTGGGCCTCGATTTATTTCAGCTGAACATCCCGCCCAAAAGTCTTTGGATTCTTTTGTGACATACAGACATCATCACACCTGATGGAAGCTGGATTCACCCTTGCTGCTCCTGTGTAACATCTGTACTGTCAACTTTTTGTTGTGACTAAAGTGATAAACAAGATGCATCCCTGCCATGTTGCCCTTGGATATATTCCAGCCTGTGATAATTTAAGCAGTTCCTCTGTGCTTGTGACCACCCCTTTGGAGGAAAACAAGGCATTGGGAGCCTCTAAGACATTTATGTTTTATTTCACCTGACAGTTATAGCAAATGTTATGGTCACACCCATCAAAAACTTTAGAATACATTCTATGATGTCATAGAACTTGTTCAAGGCCAGAACTTGGAATCCCAGAAGAGAGCCTGAGATGTGGCTACACAGTTCCTCTAGCAACAGGCAAGAAGGGACTTGGGGACAGAGCACCACATTGGAAGTGGTTTTTACTAGTGTTCAGCCTCTGGGTGCTGCCAATGGAGGCTTCAGAGGCTCAAGCTCTTGTGAGCCGGATTCTCTGTGGATTCTGAGAGAAGGGCCTGTGAGTTTGATGAAGTAGGAATACATAAAAATTGTCATTTGGGGACTTATGTGGATTCAGTCTCTGAAGATCTAGGCATCAGTGTGTGTTTTTTGATTAAGCCATACTCTGCAGAGATTAACAACTGAACATCTGAAGGTCAAGGCTAAGGTCTCCATGTCAATTATGTTTACGCTTGTTGATGGAAAACTGCCATATGTGTAGCATGAACCCTGTTTGTCCAAGTTAGCTATGAATCTAAATCTAATTTCATTTAATGTCTGAGGAGTGTTAATGTACAAGAATTTCTGTGGTAAATTTCAGATTCAATTTGAAGACACTGGGGAGTGCAAGGTGTGTTTGTGTTCGAGATCTTTTCAATTTTTTTTTTTTTTCTGAAGCTGGAAACGGGGAGAGACAGTCAGACAGACTCCCGCATGCGCCCGACTGGGATCCACCAGGCACGCCCACCAGGGGCGATGCTCTGCCCACCAGGGGGCGATGCTCTGCCCCTCTGGGGCGTCGCTCTGCCACGACCAGAGCCACTCTAGCGCCTGGGGCAGAGGCCAAGGAGCAATCCCCAGCGCCCGGGCCATCTTTGCTCCAATGGAGCCTCGCTGCAGGAGGGGAAGAGAGAGACAGAGAGGAAGGGGGGGTGGAGAAGCAAATGGGCGCTTCTCCTATGTGCCCTGGCCGGGAATCAAACCCGGGTCCCTCGCACGCCAGGCTGACGCTCTACCGCTGAGCCAACCGGCCAGGGCCTTTTTTCAAAATTTTTAATTAATTTTTAGTGAGGGGAGAGAAAGAAATACAGAGAAGGGCAGGAGGAGCAGGAATCATCAACTCCCATATGTGCCTTGACTGGGCAAGCCCAGGGTTTGCAACGTGTAAGCTCAGCTTTCCTGGTCGACACTTTATCCACTGAGACACCATAGGTCAGGCCTTCAGATCTTAGGATTCTGAAAATTGTAGGTTCCATAGCCCTGGAATTGTGGGAGTTTTGAAGCTCAAGTTTTGGATATTGGAAACATTTTAATTTTTTAAGTTCAAGTTTCCTATTAAAATTTTGACTCCTAGGGCATTTGAGGTCTTGCTGTCATATGTTCTCACTTTGGCTCAAATCAACTCTTCTAAAAAGTTGGGTCTTCTACATCCGTGTGACTCGATGTCATCACAAATCAGAGTAGTTCCCCATGATCCAGCCGTGTTTCTAGAAGTAAAAATAAATTTTTTCCTTTATCTTACTGGAAAATTTCTTCTTTGACATTTCTTTCTTTTGTTTTAAGTGAGAGGAGGAATGGTAGGGAGACATACTTCACATGCACCACAGCCAGGATGCACCTGACAACTTCTGTCTAGGGCTGATGCTCAAATCAAGGGAGCTGTTTTTAGCTCCTGAGGCTGATATCCTCGGACCAACCAAGCTACCTCAGCGCTAGGGCTGATGTTCAAACCAATTGAGTCACAGGCTGCAGAAGAGGAAGTGGGAGAGAAGGGGGAGAGGAAGGGGGAAAGAAGAAAATAGTCACTTTTTTGTAGCCCTGACCAGAATGAAACCTGGAATGTCCCTATACCTGGTTGATGCTCTACTGAGCCAACCATTCAGTGCCCTCTTTAATATTTTTGTTCAGGTTTTTGGACACTAGTAAACACAAACTTTCTTCTATATTCTACTCATTGGTGAGACCATTTCATTAAAATAATTTTTTTGCCTGACCTGTGGTGGCGCAGTGGATAAAGGGACAACCTGGAATGGTGAGGTCGCTGGTTCAAAACCCTGGGCTTACCCAGTGAAGGTACATATGTATGTAGATGCTTCCTGATCATCCCACCTTCTCTCCCTCTCTCTGCCCTTTCTAGAAATGAACAAAAATCTTTTCTTTTTTTTTTTACAGGGACAGAGAGAGAGAGAGAGAGTGAGAGAGTCAGAGAGATAAACAGGGACAGAGAGAGATGAGAAGCAGCAATTATCAGTTTTTCGTTGCGACACCTTAGTTGTTCATTGATTGCTTTTTTTAAAATTTATTCATTTTTAGAGAGGAGAGAGGGAGAGAGAGAGAGAGGAGAGAGAGACAGAGAGAGAGAAGGGGGGAAGAGCTGGAAGCACCAACTCCCATATGTGCCTTGACCAGCAAGCCCAGGGTTTTGAACTGGCGACCTCAGCATTTCCAGGTCGACGCTTTAACCACTGTGCCACCACAGGTCAGGCTTTGATTGCTTTCTTATATGTGCCTTGACAGCGGGCCTTCAGCAGACCGAGTAACCCCTTGCTCGAGCCAGCGACCTTGGGTCCAAGCTGTTGAGCCCCTTTGCTCTAACCAGATGAGCCCGCACTCAAGCTGGCCACCTCGGGGTCTCAAACCTGGGTCCTCTGCATCCCAGTCCAACGCTCTTTCCATTGCACCACCACATGGTCAGGCCAAAAATCTTTTAAAAGATAATATTTTAGACAAACTTTTATAAAATTGAAATCAAGTGTATAAATATGCATTTGTGAATCTGCCATTCCTTGCTGGTTAGGTCAGTGGTAAAGTTTCAGCCTGGTATGTGGATGTCCCAGGTCTGATTCCCTTCAGGGCACACAGAAGAAGAACCTATCTGCTTCTCTCTCCCTCCCCCTCTCACTTCTTTCTCTTTCCTTTTCTCTCTGCATTTCACAGCCATGGCTTCATTGGATTGAGTTGGCCTTGAGCGCTGAGGATGGCTCTGTGGCATCCACCTAAGGTACTAAGAAAAGCTCAGATGCTGAGCAAGAGAGCAATGCCCCAGAAGAGGGCAGGGCTGCTCCCCCTCCCCCAGTGGCTTACTGAGTATTTTCCGGTCAGGGTGCATGCAGGAGTCTGTCTCTGCCTCCTCTCCTCTCCTCTCATTAAATAAAACAAAAGAAAATCAGCCTATCTTCCGAAATGATGTAGTCTTTGCATTGTCTCTGTCAAATAAGAATTCCTTTTTCTCTCCTTAACACCAGAATTATATATATATATATGAAATTCTATGAGCTGTATACTTTTATCAATCACTTCACTGTGCTAAATTGTAATTTTCTCGTGACAAATGATGTTCACCACCTTTGATACACTCACTTGCCATCTGATTGTCTTTGAAAGTGTCTGTTCAAGATCTTTTCATGTTTTTAAAATGTGGACTTTTAGGAATTTCATGATGTGGTTATCTGTCTCCCCCCCCACACACACACACACCCGCCTTTTCACAGAAACGGAGAGGAGAGTCAGGAGGGAAGACAAAAACAGACAGGAAGGGAGAGAGACAAGAAGCATCAATTCTTCCTTGTGGCATTTTAGTTCATTGATTGCTTTCTCATATGTGCCTTGACCAGGGGCTACAGTTGAGTGAGTGACCCCTTGGTCAAGCCAGGGGTTAGCTTGGCCTCAGGCCTGCAACCCTGATCTTTAAGCCAGTGTCTTTTGGTTCAAGCCAGTGACCATGAAGTCATGTCTAGGATCTTACGTTGAAGCCAGTGACCCGGCGTTCAAGCCTGGTGAGCCTGCGCTCAAGCTAGTGACCTCAGGGTCTTGAACCCGAGTTCTCTGCATCCCGGTCTAATTCTAGGCCCACTGCCCCAGCACCTGGTCAGGCTGGATACCAGTCTTTATCAGATAAAACTTGTGAGGTATGTGTTGAGATTCCTTTTATGTATTAGTATTTACTTGTCCATGCATGCCAATGGTCCTCTAAGTGTTCTGGCATCATTTGTTGGAAAGAATATGCATTCACAGTCAAAGCCTTTGTTTCTTTCTCAAACAGTTGAGTGTATTTGGTCTGTGCAGGTCTTTTTGTGGGCTCTCTATTCTGTTCCATTTATGTGTAAGTTTATTCTTTTACAAATATTTCCAGTACCGATACTACATATAAATTTTAAAATCTTTTGATGTGAGCCCTCAGGCTGGGTTTTTTTGGTTAGAATTTGTTCTTGCTATATTAAGGGTAGAAATCCAGCAAATGTTATCTTTACCAGAAGATCAACGGTAAGACATTTTGATATTTTCTACCCCTAGTTAGTGGTGTGATAAGAGACTTCAGTTCTGAGGTGTCTGTTCTAAAATGCATTGCCACTATTTAACAAGACAAACTTAGTACAACCCAAAAGATGGATTAAGATATATAATACCTCATTACTACTCAATTGATAACACCAATGAGAAAAATGTGTCAGAGAAATGGTCACAGAACAGAGAAAATCAAGGAAACATATCTTAATGAAATATTGTATTGTGGGCTGAGTACTGCAACTTGAAAAAAGGAAAACAGTAGAAAATGTTGTGAAATTGTAGATTTCTCAATTTGACAAATGTACCATGGTTATATAAAACTAGAAAGCCCGGCGGTCATATGAAATGACTGCTGTTCTAGATATTATAAATTGTAATTAAAATGATTTGTGCAAAGGTGTTTGCTAATTCAAACTGAATTACCTAGGGCAGGCGGCGAGGACGCCCCTTTGCTTACTGCCCTATGGGGTTTCCCCCTTCTACTTGCTTAATTGCTTAAAGTAGAGTGCAATGAAGGAAACCACTGGTGGTACATTTCTTAAGAGCCACCGCTAGCTCAATAAATAAAGGTGATTTAAATAATAAAATGTTAATTCACATGTCAAAGATCTCTTTGTACACAACATTTCTTGTGTAGATCTTTCCATCATTTTTAAGCTCACCTTGCAGAGGACCATCAATTATTTTTAATTTTACGTCCGTTCTTTCATGAACTCTTGAACAGGCAACATAAAGTTGACCGTGTCCAAATGCAGGCTCAGGTAAAAAAAATGCCAACACGCTTAAGCGTTTGGCCTTGAGACTTATTGATGGTCATAGCAAAGGCAAGTTTTACAGGAAATTGTCTATGTCTCAATTGAAACGGCAACCCTGTTTGAGATGGAGCCAAATCAATTCTTGGAATGACATGTATTTCACCTTTAGAGGAGCCAGTCAAAGACTTAGCTATTATGACATTATTTTTCAATTGGAGAACCTCTAGTCTTGTACCATTGCAAAGACCCCTTCTGGTGTTGAGATTTCTTAACAGCATAATTTATTCAAGAGTGGTGGATAATTCTCAATTAGTGGAACTACAATGTTTCCGTACTTGCAACATTGAGAAAATCCTTTCTTGCCATGGTCAAATTGATTAGTTTCTAACTTGAAGTTTAAGGACTGACAGTGTTCACATTTAATATTCATGTCACCAGAGGAATGCTCAAAAATTAAAGTTTCTCCGTTTGAAACTGTTTTAATCCTTTTTGCGTTTTGGTCAGCATTACTCTGTTGTTTTTTTTTGCATTTCTCTCCTGCCTTTGTTCAAGGGACTCATTTTGTCGAGACAGGCTTTTTTGTCTTGCATCTGAGGCAAGCCTTGTTTCTCTATGCTCATCAGTCTCATTTTGCCGAGAAAGACGCATTTGCTCTGCGACTGAAGCAAGCCTTGTCTTTCTCTGCTCAGTGGTTTCTTTTTGTCGAGAAAGCCGTTTTTGTGCAGCTTTAGCTCCTTTTCTCTCCTCTTCAGTGCTGTATTTTTTAGGAGGCATTCTTAAAAGAAATTACATTAAGACGTAGTTTTTATATAAAACAGATGATTGCCAATGCAAACAAATGTTCACCTTTCCCCTGACACGCTCAATTTGCGTTCAGCCTTAAAATTGTTTCAAAAGCAGATGATTGCCAATGCAAACAAATGTTCACCTTCCCCCTGACCCGCTCAATTTGCGTTCAGCCGTGACAACTTCACCCCATTGGCTAGTACAGTTACGCAAGCAACCAATAAGTTATCGGCGACAAACAGACACTTAAGCCGCATATAATAAAGATAAAAAAATTGATGCCATTCTACCACTGAGAAAACAGCCAGGGCTCTCGGGCCATAATTTTATATAACATTTACATACTAATTCTACAACTTACTGACATTTAATGAGTTTATAGTTGTAACATCATCAAGATTCAGTTTTTAGAAAATTTTATGATGTCATACAAAAAGGAATTGGATGGTTGTATTATTATTATGTTTTCTAAATCATTTGTATATTTTAAGTACAATTTTTTACCAGCTACATAATGTAAAAATATTTTCTCACAATCTCTGGCTCTAGTCTTCACTTTCTTGAATGTTTGTGTTTCTCTATTCTTTCTTTTCTGTCTGTCCCTGTCTGTCTTTCCATTTGTCTCTTTTGCTAAAAAAAAAAAAATGAATTTAGTTACATGGGTACATGTACTTCTTTCTAGCTATATAAGTGAAGATGTGCTTAGTGGGTGCATTTTCTCTTTCAAATAAGTAATTCCTGAATGTATCCTTAGTTATCTTTCTTACTTTGTAGTTTACACTTTTTCTTATCTCAAGCATTGGCTTCCTCACCAGTACAAAATAAAAAGCTGGGATTTTAGTGGACATTTGTATCCCTCGTGTAGCCTTGTCAATTATTCACCTGCCACAGTGTCTGCAGGTGACAGTTTCTATGAGGGGAAAATCATAAAATATGATTCATCTAGGATTACTAATTCGATTTCATAAGAATATTTATTGTATGTTTTATTTTTTTATTTTTTGGGGGGGTTTTGGTCCTTTTTTAAAATTCATTTTTATAGAGGAGAGAGAGAGGGGGAGAGAGAGAAGAGAGAAGGCGGGAGGAGCTGGAAGCATCAACTCCCATATGTGCCTTGACCAGGCAAGCCCAGGGTTTTGAACCGGTGACCTCAGCATTTCCAGGTCGACGCTTTATCCACTGCACCACCACAGGTCAGTATGTTTTATTTTTTAAAGTTTAGAGAGAGAAGGGAAAGACAGAAACATGGATTCATTTCTTTATGTGCCCTGACTGGGATCAAACTGGCAACCTTTGTGTACCAGAATGATGCTGGTGTGGAAAAATTTTAATGTGGGGCATTCCCTCACCCAATGAAACACATGTTGGGTGACCAGGAGTATAGTGAGTGTGGCAGTAGTGAGAGAGTTGAGAAACCAAGGAAGAGGGCTGCACTGCATATGTTTTAATAGTGGACTTCAATTTATTTCAACCTAACATCCAGCCCAAAGGTCTTTGGATTCTTTTGTGACATACAGACATCATCACACCTGATGGAAACTGGATTCACCTTTGCTGCTCCTGTGTAACATCTGTACTGTCAACTTTTTGTTTTGACTAAAGTGATGAACAAGATGCATCCCCTACCATGTTGCCCTTGGATATATTCCAAACTGTAATAATAATTTAAGCAGTTCCTCTGTGCTTGTGACCATTCCATAAGAAAAGAAGGCATTGTGAGCCTTTAAGACATTTATGTTTTATTTCACCTGACAGTTACAGAAAATGTTATGGTCACACCCATCAGAAACTTTCTAATACATTCTATGACATCATGGAACTTGCTCAAGGCTAGAACTTGGAATTCCAGAAGAGAGCCTGAGACGTGGTTACATAGGTCTTCTAGCAACAGGCAAGGAAGGACTTGGGGACAGAGCACTGGATTGGAAGTAGTTTGGTACTAGTGTTCAGCCTCTGGGTGCTGCCATTGGGGGCTTCAGAGGATCAAGGTCTTGTGAGCAGGATTCTCTGTGGATCCTGAGTGAGGGCCTGTGAGTTTGGTGAAGTAGGAATGCATACAAATTATCATTTGGGGATTTATGTGAATTCAGTCTCTGAAGATCTAGGCATCAGTGTATGTATTTTCATTAAGCTGTACTCTGCAGAGATTAACTAACATCTGAAGGTCAAGGTTTAAGACAGGGGTCTCAAACTCAACTCAGCCTGTGGGCCGCAGAGCAAGATCACAGCCGTTCGGCGGGCCGCACTAGGTCTACAAAAGGCAACTGTTACGCAACACTTTTCTCACTGCAGTTAAAAAAAAAAAAAAATCAGTACAACAAGCACAATCGTACATGCAGTTTACTCAGTGTCACAAAACGACCAGAAACTGTAGTTCGCATCACAACTGCTGTTAACTAAGCTAATATCTAGCTAGGATGCTAGAGAAATGAAAAATACAAGTAGGCCCCTAGGCTTACTTAATTTTATCCAAAATATTTTGAACTTTGTGGATTAGTCTGTGGGCCGCACAAAATTGTTCGGCGGGCCGCATGCGGCCTATGGGCCGCGAGTTTGAGACCCCTGGTTTAAGGTTTACATGTCAATTATGTTAGGCTTGTTGATGGAAAACTGCCATATGTGTAGCATGAACCATTTGTCTAAGTTAGCAATGAATCTAAATCTAATTTCATCTAAATGTCTGAGGAGAGTCAATGTAGAAGAGTTACTGTGGTAAATTTCAGATTGAATTTGAAGACACTGGAGAGTGTTTGTGTTCAAGGAATTTTCAAGTTTTTAAATTTATTTTTAGTGAGGAGAGAAATAGACAAAGAGAAGGACAGGAGGAGCAGGAAGCATCAAGTCCCATATGTGCCTTGACTGGGCAAGCCCAGGATTTCCAACGTGTAACCTCAGATTTCCTGTTCGATGCTTTATCCACTGAGACACCATAGGTCAGGCCTTCAGATCTTAGAAGTCTGAAAGTTGTAGGATCCATAGCCCCAGAACAGTAAGAATTTTGAAGCTCAGGTTTTGGATATTAGAAACATTTTAATTTTTCAAGTTCAAGGTTCATACTAAAATATTGACTCCTGGGCATTTGAGGTCTTGCTCCTTGTCATATGTTCTCAGTTTGGTTCAAATCAACTCTTCTAAAAAGTTGAGTCTTCTACATCTATGTGACTCTAGTTCCCCATGATCGAGTGGTGTTTCTAGAAGTAAAAAAATATTTTTTCCTTATCTTCCAGGAAACTTTTCTCTTTAACATTTCTAATTTTTTTGAAGTGAGAGGAGAGATGATAGGGAGACATCTACATGCACCAAAACTAGCATTCACTGTTTGTTGCAATTGTGAAGGGGATTGCTTTCTTAATTTCTCTTTCAGACAGATCACACTGGGGAACAAAATTTTTGTTGCATCTATAAAAACACTTGTTCTTACCTGATTTGATTGTGCTGATCTCAAATCTGACATTAGTTTTTCTCTGTAAGCTACAGGTTTTTTTGCAATTTAAGATTTTATTTTTTCATCTTATTGTAAAACTTTCAACATTTAGTTTAACATAATGAAGTAGAATGTCTTCTTGGGCATCATCTTTGTGAAAATATAATAATTTATATAATGCAGTAAATACACTATTACACTAAAAGATATGATTGCATCAGAATTTGTCTACAATTCATATTAAAACACTTATTTTAATCATAAAATTTGTGCAAAACTTATTTAAATTCTATTCAGGCAAAAATTTGCGTTTGTAGCTCTTGTGTTTCTGTACTTGTTGAGGACAATCTTGTTTGGTGCTCCGGCAGTAGTCTGCCATCACTAACAGCTCTAAGATTTTCAGGAAACTTATCAAGGTGACTGTTCAGGAAGTGAATCTTAATGCTCATGTTACATCCAATGTCACAGAAAGCCAACAACATCCTTTGAACCAGAAGTTCATAGTTTTCTGCTTTTTTGTTGCCAAGGATGTTCTTTGTAACTGCCATAAAAGACTGCCATGCTGCTTTCTCCTCCTTATTCATATTCCTGGCAAATTCATCATCATGTATGAGGGTTTGAATTTGAGGTCCATCATATACACCTGCTTTTATCTCCTTGAAAAACAAGGCAGGAAAAGCAGAAATAATATGTTGAAAGCATTCACTTTCTCTATTCAAAGCCTGAAAAACTGCTTCATTAAGCCAAGTTTGATGTGAAGTGGGGGAAAAATGATCCTGTCTCAATTAACTACAGGTTCATTCACAATATTCTGCATGCCTACTTCCAGAGCTTCTTGTTTTGGCCACTCCTGTGTCCGTGTTTCTCCCGAGCTCGGCTGTCCCACAAACACAGAAAGCAAGGATACTTCGTGAAACCTCTCTGTGGTCCTAGCAGGAAAGTTATCATTTTAAGATCCACAAAAATGATCCAGTTATGCTCCTCATACTTCAGAAAGTCGAGGACAATTTTTATGTCATTATAATCTTCTTGCAGATAAGTTGAATAGCCAATGGGAACCTCTGCATAAACATTACCATTCTGTAGGAGAACACATTTTAGACTCTGTTTAGGGCTGTCAAGAAATAGCTGCCATTCTGTTGGACTGTAAGAGGTAACACCTAGCTGCTGAGAAGACTACTGATATCATGACAGTAAACATAGTGTTTGTCTTCGGAAAAAAAGTCCACAAAAATTTATTCACGCTTCCTGAAATGAAATACTTTAGCTGACTGGTGAAGTACATTTTTTTCTTGAAGCCTGAAGGCCAATAACTGAGCTGCTTTTTTGATAGGCCCAAATCTCTTACTAAATCATTCAATTTGGGTTGGCTAAACTGCTGAGAGGTTAATGACTGCTTGGCATCAGAAGACCCTTCAGGTTCTACAACCATTTCCTCATGCATCTTATCAAAATACAGTTGATCACCATGTTCACTTTCTTTGTCCTTAGAAGAAATAAAACCCTTGAAAACTGGAACTGGGAGTGTCTCAGAGTATGGCATAGGTCATATTGCTGAAGGAATATTAGGATATGCGATCATATGCCTTTTTTTTTTTTTGCCAATGCCCTTGGTATGGATCAGACAGAAATAACAGTCACTGCTATGATCCTTAGGTTCACGCCAAACTATGGGAATACCAAAAGGCATTCCTTTGTGTTTTCCTTTTGTCCAGTTACAAAGCATTTTCTCACAATTATGACACACAATATGAGGAGTCCAATTCTTTTTTTCTTTTCATTGCTTAAGGAAGAGGAGCAGGGAGAGAGAGAGAGAGAGAGAGAGAGAGAGAGAAATTTGCTGTTCCACTTGGAACATACTAGTTGATTTTTTAAAAAATATTTATTGATTGTTTTTTTAGAGAGAGAGGAGTGAGAGAGACAGAGAGAGAGAGAGAAGGGGGAGGAGCAGGAAGCATCAACTCCCATATGTGCCTTGACCAGGCAAGCCCAGGGTTTTGAACTGGCAACCTCAGTGTTCCAGGTCGACGCTTTATCCCACTGCGCCACCAAAGGTCAGGCCAGGAGCCCAATTCTTGATTGCCAATGGGAACTTGAAAATAGGCAATATATGCACATGTCACAAATGACAAAATATTGCGCCTTTGACGTTGGAAGTGTGTAACAGCCATATATATAACAGAAGGTGTCAGAACTATTCTTACATTTATGCCTAATCGAAGAAGCCATGATTCAACCTTAAAACAAAATAAGAGGGTGGTTTTATCAGATAATAATTTTTTACATGTAAAAACAACTACAATTATGTAAAAGTGATGTTTGTAAAACATTAATTGCCTTGTGGTTATGTTCAATCCAAGAGTAGTTGCCCTTTAACTCCAATTTAAAAACCAACGTATTCCATTAACTGTAACAAAAAGAAATTAACATTGCATAAAAACTAGAGCATACACCAAAAATGGATTTCAGATTTGGAACCAGTGATGCAGATATAGAGAAAAAGTTCTAAAACCTCATGCAACAGAAAATGAAAATAATTTGTTCCCTAGTATCATTGTTGGTGTATAAAGATGCCTCTGATTTCTGAGTATTAATTTTATATCTTGCTACCTTGCTGAATTCAGTTATCAGGTCCAGTAGTTTTTTGACTGCGACTTTAGGGTTTTCTATGTACAGTATCATATCATCAGCAAATAATGATAGTTTTTCTTCTTCTTTTCCAATTTAGATGCCTTTTATTTCTTCTTCTTGTCCAATTGCAGTGGCTAGGACTTCCAGAACTATGTTGAATAAGAGTGGTGAAAGGGGGTATCCCTGCCTTGTTCTTGAATTTAAGGGGATTACTTTTAACTTTTGCCTATTGAGTATGATGTTGGCTGTGGGTCTGTCATAGATGGCCTTTATCATGTTGAGGTATGTTCCCTGTATTCCCAGTTTTCTGAGAGTATTGATCATTGGGTGCTGGATTTTATCGAATGCTTTTTCTGCAACTATTGATATTATTATGTGGTTTTTCTCCTTCGTTTTGTTTATGTGATGAATCACATTGATTGATTTGCAAATATTGTACCAGCCTTGCTTCCCCAGAATAAATCCCACTTGATCATGATGCATGATTTTTTTCATGTATTGTTGGATTTAGTTTGCTAATATTTTGTTGAGAATTTAAGCATCTAAATTTATGAGAGATATTGACCTATAGTTTTTACTTTGTGTTGTCATTTCCTGGTTTTGAAATCAGAATTATGCTTGCCTCATAGAAGGAGCTTGGAAGTTTTCCCTCCTCTTGAATTTTTTGAAATAGCTTGAGAAGGATAGGAGTTAGTTTTTCTTTAATGTTTGGTCAAATTTGCCTGTGAAGCCATCTGGCCCAGGGTTTTTGTTTGTTGGGATTTTTTTTATAACTTTTTATCTCATTTGTTGTAATTGGTCTATTTAGGTTTTCTGATTTTTCCAGATTGATTTTTGAAAGATTATGACTCAAGGAATTTATCCATTTCACCTAGGTTGTGTAGTTTTTTGGCATACTGTTCTTCACAGTATTTTCTTACAATCCTTTGTATTTTTGCGTTGTCCATTGTTACTTCTCCATCCTCATATCTAATTTTATTTAAGTCCTCTCTCTTTTTTTCTTGGTGAATCTGGTTAAAGGTTCATCGATCTTGTCTACCTTTTCAAAGAACCAGTTCTTGGTTTCATTGACTTCTGTGGGTTTTTTTAGCCTCTATGCCAGGCGTCCCCAAACTATGGCCCGCGGGCCGCATGTGGCCCCCTGAGGCCATTTATCCGGCCCCCTGCTGCACTCCCGGAAGGGGCACCTCTTTCATTGGTGGTCAGTGAGAGGAGCACTGTATGTGGCGGCCCTCCAACGGTCTGAGGGACAGTGAACTGGCCCCCTGTGTAAAAAGTTTGGGGACCTCTGCTCTATGTCATTTATTTCTGCTCTGATCTTTATTATTTCCTTCCTTCTACTTCCTCTGGGCTTTACTTGCTGTTCTTTTTCTAGTTCTTTTAGTTGCAGGATTAAGTTTTTTATCTGAGCTTTTTCTAGCTTCTTAACGTATGCCTGTAATGCTATGAACTTCCTTCTCAGGACTGCTTTTGCTGTGTCCCACAGATTTTGAGTTGTATGCTCATTTTCATTTGTTCCAAGGAAATTTTTTATTTCTTCCTTGATCTCATTGTTGACTGACTTGTTTTTTTAATAACATGCTGTTTAGTTTCCAAATGTTTGAGTGTTTTTCAATATTTCTATTGTAGTTGATTTCTAGTTTCATGCCATTGTGGTCAAAGAAGGTGCTTGATATGATTTAAATCTTTTAAAATTTGTTGAGACTCGTTTTATGCCCAAATATGTGGTCTATCCTAGAGAATGTACCACTTGCACTTGAAAAGTGTATATTCTGATGCCTTAGGGTAAAAGGTTCTGAAGATATCTATTAAATCCAGTTGATCTAGTGTGAACCTTAATTCTGCTGTTTTTTTGTTAATTTTCTTTCTTTAGGATCTATCCAGTGATGTTAGTGGGATATTGAAATCCTCTACTATTATAGTATTGCTGATGATCTCGCCCTTTATGTCCATCAAACTCCGCTTTATATATTTATTTTTTTATTTTAATTTATTTTAATTTTATTTATTCATTTTAGAGAGGAGAGAGAAAGGGAGAGAGAGAGACAGAGAGAGAGAGAGACAGAGAGAGAGAGAAGGTGGGGAGGAGCTGGAAGCATCAACTCCCATATGCGCCTTGACCAGGCAAGCCCAGAGTTTCGAACTGGGGACCTCAGCATTTCCAGGTCGACGCTTTATCCACTGCGCCACCACAAGTCAGGCTCTGCTTTATATATTTAGGTGCTCCTATATTAGGTGCGTAGATATTTATAATGGTTATCTTTTCCTGTTGCATTGCTCCCTTTATCATTATGTAGTAACCTTCTTTATCCCTTACTATAGTCTTATTTTTTAATGTCTATTTTGTCAGACATAAGTATTGCTACCCCAGCATTATTTTCATTTTCATTTGCATGAAATATTTTTTCCATCCTTTTACTTTCAATCTATGTGTATTTGGTTTTGAGGTGAGTCTCTTGTAGACAGCATATGTATGGGTCCTGTTATCCATTCAGCTATTCTATGTCTTTTGATTGGAGAATTTAATCCATTTACATTTAAGATTATAATTGATATGTATTGTAGTTATTTGTTGCCATGTTTAAATCTATATTGCTCTTTTAGTAGATTTTTTTGTCTGCTTTGTTCTGTCTACAGCAGGCCCCTTAACATTTCTTGCAGCATTGGTGATGTTGTGATGAATTCTTTGAGTTCTTTTTTATCTGGGATGCTTTTTATTTCTCCTTCAATTTTAAATGATAGCCTTGCTGGATAAAGACTTCTTGGTTGTAGGTTCTGGTTCTACATTACTTTGAATATTTCTTGCCATTCTCTTCTGGTCTCAAGTGTGTCTGTTGAAAAGTCAGGTATCATCTTTATGGGGGTCCCATTTTAGGTGACTGTTTTTCTCTTACAGCTTTTAGTATTCTTTCTTTATCTCTTAGCTTTGGTATTTTGATTATGATGTGTCTTGGTGTGGGTTTTTTTGGATTCTTTTTTAATCAGATTCTCTGCCTCTTGAACCTGTGGCTCTTTCCTGCATCAATTTAGGGAAATTTTCAGCTATACTTTCTTCAATAAGGTTCTCTATTCCTTGTTCTTTCTCTTCTCCTTCAGGAACCCATATTATGCAGATATTGTTTCTCTTTTTGTTGTCACAGAGCTCTCTTAGAGTTTCCTAAGACTTTTTGATCCTCTTTTCTTTTTGCTGTTCTGCTTCTGTGGTTTCACTTATCTTGTCCTCTAAGTCACTGATTTGATCCTCTGCTTAATTCAGCCTTCTTTTAATTCCTTCTAGTAGTCTTCATTTCTGATATTGTGTTTGTCATTTCTGTCCAGTTCTTCTTTATGATTTCTGTGTCCTTTTTGATGCTTACAATTTCTTTATTTAGGTGTTCATTAAGTCCTTCCATTGTAGCTTTGAGATCTTTAAGCATCCTAACAATCATTATTTTATACTCTGCATTGGTAATTTGATTACTTTCCGTTTCATCCAGATCTTTTTCTGGGGATTTGTCTTGTTGATTCATATGACTTAAGCTTCTCTGTCTTTTCATTGCTTCTTGTGTGGCTTGCAGGCCTGTTCTAGTTGTGGTCTCCTTATCTAATAGAGCCGCTTTGAAGTCTTGATTTGTTTTCAGTTTATTCAGTGGTGGGCTTGTTTACTGATCTCAGCATGGGGCTTATTTGAAACTATCCAGGAACGTGGTGGGTGTGACCGCTGAGAATCTGAAGGTGGGCTCTGCCAGCTGCTCTCTGGGGGTGAGGCGTGATCTTGGCTTCAATAGGGGGAGGTGTATCTCAGATTTCCCTGGAGAACTGAGTTACTGCCCCTCCTCCCCACTTCCTGCTTTCAGCTGTGTCTTTTGTGCTGATTGGAGCTGGAGAGCTTTCTGGAGGTAGATCACCTGGAACCACTTTAGGCTTGTCCTGTGTGGAGGGATCAACCCGTCCCCCAGCTATGGCTGCCTCTGCACTGGATGAGTCAGCTTCTCAGGTCATACCAACCATTCCTCTGCTCATCAACATCTGTCTCATTCTTCCCACTTTTTTTGTGGAAGACAAGCCAGTCCTCTCAGGCCTCTTTACCCCCGGGACTCCAGGCAAGTGGCTGTGAGCGATATTTTCTGCTCTGTTCCTTTAAGGCACCCTCACTGCTTCCCACACACAGAACTTTGCTCTTCTCTTTTCTCAATGCTTTTCGTCTGTCTCCTCCAGTCCCTGGATGTCTAGGCTGGGTCTCCGGTTCTGAAACTGAGGGCTCCCGTCTCTCAGGGCCTCTCTCCATGTAATGAGAGCCTTTCTGGACTCTCAGCCTCAGCTTCCCCTTGCTACTGGAAACAGGGGAGCCCCAACCGTGCCCCCGCACTCCCTACCAGGATCAGTGTAGATTCTTATTTGCTCCTTGGCTTTTGAGACCTGTTCTTTTAGTCTAAAGTTGGTTTTTATGATGATTGTTCCTAAATTAATTTGTAATCCAGTTTGGTGGTGTGAGCTGAGTCTGTGTGTCTGTCTACTCTGCTGCCATCTTGGAATCCCCAGAATTCTTTGAAAAAAGGCAGAACAAACAAAAAAAGAAAGGTCAGAAAAGTACTTCTGCCCATGGATCTTGTTTCCAATGCAGGGGGTTTGGGACATTTTGGTAGAAACTGCACTGTTCCCCCAGAATATCACCCACAGCCTCCTTTTCAAGCCTGGGTAGCTCCTAAGGCTCCAGACCATTGCCCATGTTGTAGGAGAAGGAAACATTGGGCGAATTAGTGTAAATCTGAATATAAAGCCAAAGGACAGGTCATTCAGAGAGGCTGTGGTGGCGGTAGCGGCAGCAGCTGGGTCGGGTCCCAACAGCGGGTGGCTGCAGCCAAGGGGCAGGTGATTTGTCAGCCTCCCCCACCCCTGTCAACTAAGTTTGCTGCTCAGCTAGAGTTAAGATAAAGGGATCTCAGTGTGGTCGGTTTGGGCTGCCAGTTGCAGCAGCTATTAGAATTAGAGAATGAATAGAAGACTTAGGTATTAGGAAAGTTGCAGCTTATTTTGTTTTTGTCTGACTTTCTTTAATGTTTTAGCTACACTATCATTTTGTTTTTCTCCTATTCTTTGTCTGGAAATTGGGGTGGGAGATGCCTGTTTGGATGTAGCTAAAGAAAATTTCATGTGGACTCTTCAAGATTTTTCTCAAGAAAATTTTGTTTAGTCTCATCCTTCTTCTGTCCCTCTCAAAAAACGCCGACTAAAATCAAGCAGATATCTTTCTAATATGGTTGTACTCTGAAATCCCAGGTTTCTTTCTGATTTGTCTGATTCATCTGATTCTTGTTTGTGTTTAGTCTTTGTTTAATGTTGTCTAAAATGGGATTTTTTAAGGCCTAAATTAAGTTCTTGAATGCAAAAATTGGAAATGCTGGCTCTAATATTAAAAAAATAAAATAGTCTTATCTCTACAAATTTTAAAATTATAACTTGTACAGAGCATCATTTAAATTTAAGTACAATAAAATGTGGATCCTAAAGACTTGCTAATTTGACCAAACTGCTGCAAACTGCAAGCTGCTCCAAGCTTCAAACTGCTGCAACCCTTGAATCTCAGTGGATTTAATTAACAAAAGTGTAAAAATTTTTTTGTAATGGGAAGATAATGAAATTCCTACTGGATTTTTCCAGCCTAAATGTACTCTCTAGATTGCCTGTTAATTAACGGGGTAGAAATGTTTTGAAAAGTATGGGGATCTTACTTGGAAAAGCATTTACTATATTTTGTTAAAATTAACATAAAGACAGGTATTTCCTTGCAATCCTCAGAGCCAAGGTATTATAAAGTGTAACCAGCAAATGTTTAAAAGTCAATTGTAAAAAATATAAAAGGGAGAGTCATATCCTGGAACTTCTGCATACCTACTTTATCATGGTTTTTAATTTAAAAATGTTTTTGAATGATGTACAGGGCCATTCAGCAACCAAGAGACTCTGGAATCCTACAAGGGATGCCAAACCTTTCTCCTAAAAATTCCTATCCTCCTTGATTTGATCCAGCTAATAACGCTGTCCTGTCTTTTTCCAGCCAGCTCCAGATGTACAAAAAGTTTATATAGGTGGAGGAGGGCCCTCAAACTCCTCAGCGAGATCTTCTGAGCATGGCTTTTATGGTCTATAATGACCGAGAGGAACAGGAAAAGGCAGACAGAGCCCCAAAGAGATCAGGCAAAATACCAGCTCTTGGCATACACCCATAAAGGCTCCAATGCCCCTCAGGGGCCTCATAAGGCTCCATCAGCACCCTGCTTCAAGAATGGAAAAGAAAGTCATTGGGCTAAAGCCTGCCTGGTTTCTCAGCCTCTGCCAGGACCATGCCCTTGCTGTGGGATAAAAGGACATTGGAAGGTAGGCTGCCCCTTCACTCCTCTAAGGGAGGGTTCAATCTTTTCCAGCCTTACTCTAGCCACCTCTGACCTAACCTTGCCCAGCCTGCTGGGACTTGCCACTGAAGACTAAAGGTGCCCAGAGCCATTGGCCCCATCTCATATCACCATGGACAAGCCTAGGGTAATTTTCCAAGTAGCAGGTAAGCGATCTCATTTCTTTTTTTTTTTTACTTTTTTTTTTAATTTTTCGGAAGCTGGAAATGGGGAGGCAGTCAGACAGACTCCCGCATGCACCCGACTGCAATCCACCCGGCATGCCCACCAGGGGGCGATGCTCTGCCCATCTGGGGCGTCGCTCTGTCGCGACCAGAGTCACTCTAGCGCCTGGGGCAGAGGCCAAGGAGCCATCCCCAGCGACCGGGCCATCTTTTGCTCCAATGGAGCCTTGGCTGCGGGAGGGGAAGAGAGAGGGAGAAAGGAGAGGGTGAGGGGTGGAGAAGCAGATGGGCACCTCTCCTGTGTGCCCTGGCCGGGAATCGAACCCGGGACTTCTGCACGCCAGGCCGATGCTCTACCACTGAGCCAACCAGCCAGGGCCCAATCTCATTTCTTACAGACACGAGGGCCACTTACTCTGCCCTGCCTGAATATTTGGGTTCTGCTCATCCCTCAAAGATCTCTGTTGTGGGTGTTGATGGTATTATTTTCCTCCCCGTTTGTCACGGATCCACTGCCTGTTTTATACATAGTGTTTCCTCCTGCCTCAATGCCCCATGCCTATTTTGGGTTGGGTCCTTCTCCTAATTTAGAGCCTCTCTGTCTCTCTCCTTTTTGCCCACTTCTGTTACAAATTTACCTCTGCCTCCCGGCATAGTGTATCCCAAGGTTCTCCTCACCACCACATGGCTGGAAAGTTCCAGGGAAAGGCCCATTGGGTTTATCTCTCCATGTTAAAAGAAAATGGAAGCCACATCTTCATATGTGCTCCAGATGGTCCTTCCAGTCTACTTTAATTATTGCAAGCTAGAAGCAGTGGTCACTGGGACTTGGCTTCTAGAATGTGGAATGTGACCACAGTTCCAGTGCATTGCAGACTTTTCCTGAATGTGAGTGACTCCTGCTCCTTGGGAGAGTTCTCAGACTGAAATGGGGTTGGGTTGCATTTACAAATAATGTGGAGCAGTGATGGTGTCAACATGAACTTAGTGAAATTATATTAACTTGTTAAGGACATACAAAACTGCAAAGATTTTATTTTAGATCCAGCTGCATTAGCTAAGACTTTGCTTCATAATCTAATAGGCTTTAATCACTTGATTGTATTAAGACATTTGTTGTGTTATCTTTTAGTATCGGCTATTTTAATTTTGTTATTTTATATTTTTTCCAGTCTTCCTCCAAATCGGAACATGGGAAATCAGATGAGTATAAATCACAGCACATGAAGTGAAGTTTAAAAAATATAAGAGGGGAATATGTCAGGGAATGAAAAATCAACAGGGCTTTGCAGTTAGGTTTTGAGGGAAGAGAAGTGCTGGGGACTGGCTTCTGCCCAAGCTCCCACCTCGCTTGCAAATGGCTAAGCCCTTCCCCACACCTCCATGTTATCTGTGATGCTCATCCTGCCCCCCCCCCCCACATTCTCCGGAAAGGACTGGAAGCAAATTTCCTCTTTATGTAAAGTTAGGATGTTAAGTATTGGTGAGGGTATTTTGCACTTGGTGGAATTCTTGGGTTGCCTTGGAAACTAATCAGAAAAGTAATTGATTTGCTAATGGCCCATTTTGCGCTATAAATAAAGGAAAATGCAGTTTCTGGGGGTGACCATGTTTTTCTGCTAGGGTGGTGTTTCTAACAGCAGTATTTGCAGAGCCCATCTTTTAATTTTTTAAGTCTATTTTCTTTAATTCTGCACCGTTCTCGCTTGGGACCTGAATATACTTGTCGTGCAAGTCAGCGACAATTCACCTGGCAACTTCTGTCTGGGACTGATGCTCAAATAAAGTGAGCTGTTTTTAGCTCCTGAGATAGATATACATAGACCAACCAAGGTACCTCAGTGCTAGGGGTGATGTTAGAATGAATTGAGCCACAGGCTGCAGAAGAGAAATTGGGAGAGCAGTGGGAGAGGACAGGGGAGAGAAGAAAATAGTTACTTCTCTTGTAGCCCTGACCAAAAATCAAACCTGGGATGTCCCTACACCTGGTCGATACTCTACCGAGCTGACCATTCAGGGCCCTCTTTCATATTTTTGTTCATGTTTTTGGACATACATAAACACAAACATTACTCTAAATTCTATTCATTAGTGAGACCACTTGATTTTTATTTTTTTTTACAGAGAGAGAGAGAGAGAGAGCGAGGGATAGATAGGGACAAACAGACAGGAACGGAGAGAGATGAGAAGCATCAATCATTAGTTTTCCACTGTGACATCTTAGTTGTTCACTGATTGCTTTCTCATATGTGCCTTGACCGTGGGACTACAGAAGACTGAGTAATGCCTTGTTCAAGCTAGCAACCTTGGGTCCAAGCTGGTGAACTTTTGCTCAAGCCAGATGAGCCTGTGCTCAAGCTGGCAACCTCGGGGTCTCAAACCTGGGTCCTCTGCATCCCAGTCTGACGCTCTATCCACTGTGCCACCGCCTGGTCAAGCTAAAATAATGTTTTTGCCTCTCCTGTGGTGGCACAGTGGATAAAGCGACAACCTGGAATGGTGAGGTCCCTGGTTCAAAACCCTAGGCATACCTGGTGAAGGCACATGTTTGTTGATACTTCCTGATCATCCTACCTTCTCTCTCTCTCTGCCCTTTCTATAAATGAACAAAATCTTTAAAAAAACACAATGTTTTAGACAAAGTTTTATAAAATTGAAATCAAGAGTATAAATATGCATTCAAGAATCTCCCATTCCTTGTCGGTTGCCTCAGTGGTAGAGTGTCAGCCTGGTGTGTGGATGTCCCAGGTTCGATTCCCTTCAGGGCACACATGAGAAAAGCCTATCTGCTTCTCTCCCCATTCTCCTCTCACTTGCTTCTCTCTCTCTCTGTCTTACTCACCATTTTGGAGCCATGGCTCCATTGGATTGAGATGGCCTTGGGCACTGAGGATGGCTCTATCGCATCAGCCTAAGGTGCTAAGAAAAGCTTGGTTGGTAAACAAGAGAGCAACGCTCCAGATGGGCAGGGCATCCCCCTCGTAGTGGCTTTCTGGGTATTTTCTGGTCAGGGTACATGCAGGAGTCTGTCTCTGTCTACTCTCTTCTCAGTAAATAAAACAAAAAAAAATGAATCTACCTTCTAAAATGATGTAGTCTTTGCACTGTCTCTGTCAAATAAGAATTCTTTTTTCTCTCCTATCACCAGCATTTATATTATATATATATAATATTTCAGGAATTCTATGAGCTCTGTACTTTTATCAATCTCTTTACTGTGCTAAAATGTAATTTTCTGGTGACAAACGATGTTGACCACCTTTGATATATTCACCATCTGATTATTTTTTAAAGTGTCTGTTCAAGATCTTTTCATGTTTTTTAAATTGTGGACTTTTAGGAATTCTATGATGTGGATATCAGTCTTCCCCCAACCCTTTTCACAGAGACAGAGAGTCAGGAGGGACAGACAAGAACACACAGGAAAGGAGAAGCATCAATTCTTCTTTGCGGCATCTTAGTTGTTCATTGATTACTTTCTCATATGTTCCTTGACTGGGGGGCTACAGCAGAGCAAGTGACCCCTTGCTTAAGCCAGAGCTAGCTTGGCCTCAAGCCTGTGACCTTCATCTTCAAGCCAGTGTCTTTAGGCTTAAGCCAGTGACCATGGAGTCATGTCTATGATCTTACGCTCAAGCCAGTGACCCCACGTTCAAGCCTGGTGAGCCCGCACTCAAGCCAGCAACCTGAGGACTTGAATCTGAGTTCTCTGCATCCCAGTCTAATTCTAGGTCCACTGCCCCGCCGCCTGGTTTGGCTGGATACCACTCTTTTATCAGCTAAAACTTGTGAGGAATGTGTTGAGATTCCTTTTACATACTAGTATTTACTTATCCATGCATGCCAAAGGTCCTCTAAGTGTTCTGGCATCATTTGTTGGAAAGAATATTCCTTCACAGTCAAAGCCTTTGCTCCTTTCTCAACAGTTGAGTGTATCTGATTTGTGTAAGTCTTTTTGTGGGATCTCTATTCTGTTCCATTTATCTGTACATTTATGCTTTCACAAATATTGCCAATACAGATACTACATATAAGTTTTAAAATCTTTTGATGTGAGTCCTTAGGCTGGTTGTTTTTGGTAAGAATTTGTTCTTGATATATTAAGTGTAGAAACCCAGCAAATGTTATATTTACCAGGAGATCAACAGTAAGATATTTTATATTTTCTACTCCTAGTTAGTGGTGTGTTAAGAGACTTCAATTCTGAGGGGTCTGTTCTAAAATGCATTGCCACTATTTAATGAGAAAACCTTAGCACAACCCGTAAGATGAATTAAGATACAAAATACCTCATCTCTACTCTTAAATTGATTACAGAGAAATGGTCACAGAACAGAGAAAATTGAGAAAACATGATGTCTTAAAGAAATACTGTATTGTGGGTTGAGTACTGCAACTTGGAAAAAAAAAGTGGAAAATTTTGTGAAATTGGGAGATTTCTCAATTTGACAAATGTACCATGGTTATATAAAATGTTCACATGATAGGAACTTGAATAAAGTAATATACGAATTCTTTATACCAGTATTAGTGATTTTCATATAAGTATGAAAATTTACCATAATAAAGTTTATTAAGAATAGGTTTAATATATACAGTGTGTCCGTAAAGTCATGGTACACTTTTGACCGGTCACAGGAAAGCAACAAAAGATGACAGAAATGTGAAATCTGCACCAAATAAAAGGAAAACTCTCCTAGTTTCATTTCACCTATTCAGTGCAGCTCAATGTGGGCTCACGCACTGATTTTTTAGGGCTCCTTAGGTAGCTATCCCGTATAGCCTCTACAGACTCGTCACTGACTGATGGCCTACCAGAACAGGGTTTCTCCACCAAACTGCCAGTTCCCTTCAACTGCTTATCCCACCGAGTAATGTTATTCCTATGTGGTGGCACTTCGTTATAAAGGCGCCGATATTCACATTGCACTTTGGTCATGGATTCGAATTTAGCGAGCCACAGAACACACTGAACTTTCCTCTGTACCGTCCACATCTCGACTGGCATGGCCATGGGCTGCTCCGCTGTATACACAGTGTTACGTCATCATCTGCGCATGCGCACATGCTGCCCCATCATCCTACAGAAACTGGGAGGGTTTTCTTTTTATTTGGTGCAGATTTCACATTTCTATCGTCTTTTGTTGCTTTCCTATGACCAGTCAAAAGTGCACCATGACTTTACAGACACACTGTACAGGAATAAAATCTCATTAAATTGTAAAATAAAAGCCTAGCAGGTCGTGGCTCAGTAGATTGAGCTGGGAACCCAGGTTAAAATCCCGAGGTCTCTGGCTGGAGAGCGGACTCCTCTGGCTTGTGCACACACTCACAAGCATGAGTGCAGGGTGGCCAGCTCAAGCATGGGATCATAGACATGACCCCACAGTCACTAACTTGTGCCCAAGGTCGCTGGCATGTACAAGGTTTCCCTAGCTCCACTGAAGGCTCCCCCACCCATCAAGGTCCATATGAGAAAGCAATCAATGAACAACATAAACCACCGAAGTCTGTCCCTTTCTCTGTCTTTTTTGCCAATGAAAAAAAAAGCTGGAAAGAAACAATTGTGATCTAATTTTATTTTACATTCTCACAAAAAAATTTCCATATTATTACACATATTTATGTATATCTACATGTAATTAATAGTAAATGGGTATACAAAAAGTATGGGTGAACTAGTAGCATGATAACTCAAGTTACCAAAAAGGTATCACAAAAAAAACGGTATGGCCATGGTCAGTTGGTTAGAGCATCGTTCTGAATTGCAAATGTTGCCGATTTCAATCCCAGGTCAGGGCATATACAGGAACAGATTGGTGTTCCTGTCACTCTCTCTCCTACCTCTCTTTTCTTTCTAAAATACAGTAATAAAATAAACAGTATAGAAAATAGGTATGCATTTATGCGGGTACACATGATGGCTCTATCTGTAGGATGCTGCCTTTTTCTACCCCCTTCTTATACCTCTCAAGGTTTATGTCTCTGTCCTAAGCTCCAAGGTCCCATGTTTTGCCTCTGTAACTTGTTACTGAAGGTTATTTATTCGACAGCTCACTTCTTCAACCTCTGTTTTTCCCTAAATAAACATCTTGCAAAGAAAAGTGGGGTATAATTGAAAAGCATATTGATGTTTCTATCTTTCTAATATTAAAAAAACCCCTTAAAAACCCAAAATATTTTTTTATAGTTCAGTTTATAATATAATCCCCTCATTATCCAAATTCTTTATTTAAAAAATTTTTGTTCACTGATTACAGACAAACAGAAAGTAGGGATGACTTATTTATGCATTTACTGGTTGATTCTCCACCAGAAATCAAACTCATAACCTTGATGTATCAAGATGACACTCGAACATTCTGAGCTACCCAACCCAGGCTCATTATCCAAATTCTTACATTCTTCCATGGTTTGTTGAAACCTTTCTTCTTTTAAGGGTCTTCATTTATTTTTATACCACTAGAGATACAATTATGCCGACATCTTTTGTTGAAAAGGTGCTGCAACTCTGAGTTGATGCTTCTCATCTCTCTCCCTTTTTGTCCTGCTGTCCCTATCCTTATATCTTGCTTACTAAGAAAAAAAAAAAAAGTATATACATATCAAATTTTAGTGCCCCAGACATACTGATTCAGTTTTAATTCTAGGTAGTTTATACTTTTGCAATGGTACTTGGAGTCATTTAAAAAATAAACCATACCCTACAAGTTTTTTTAATTATAGTTCATTTTTACAGCTTTATGGCCAAAATTTATAGGTAACATTTATTATACATAGTAATTCTGCAAGTTACTAACATTTAGTAAGATTACTGTTGTGACATCATGAAAATCCAGTTTCTAGAAAATTTCATGACCTCATACATAAAGTAATTAGATGGTTATTATTTTTGTTATGTTTTATAAGTCTTTTCTATATTTTAAATACAATCCTTTACCAGATACATGCGGAAATGTTTTCTCCCAAACTCTGGCTCTAGTCTTCAATTTCGTAAATGTTGTGCTTGAAAGTTCATGTTTTGCCTGACCAGGTCGTATCTACGTACATAGAGTGTGGGCCTGGGACGCTGAGGCCCCAGGTTTGAAACCTTGAGGTTGCAGGCTTGAGTGCAGGCTCAACAGATTGATGGTGTGGTCATTGGCTTGAGCATGGGATCACAGATATGACCACATCATCACTGGTGTGAGCCCAAGCTCCCTGGGTAACGAAAGGGGTCACTGCCTCAGCTGGAGTCCCCTGGTCAAGGGACATATTAGAAAGCAATCAAGGAACAACTAAGGTGCTGCAACTATGAGTTGATGCTTCTCATCTCTCTCCCTTTCTGTTTGTCCCTGTCTGTCCCTTTTTATTGCTCACTAAAAAAAAAAGTACAAACGTATTAAATTTTAATTTAGTAAAATTTTTTATATTTTTTTATGATTCATCCTTTACTGTCTTCACTCAGAACTCTGGGTAAGTCATGTTCAAAAAACTTTCTCCCATTTACTTTAAGTTTTTTTCTTTCATCTCTTATACTTAGATCTGTGATCTATTTTGACCTAATTTTTGTTTAGGGCTGGAGTTAAGGGTCTTAACTCATATTTATGCCACTAGAGATACAAATATACCACCATCTTTTGTTGAAAAGATGTACCACTCTGGCTTATCATAGGACCTTATTCAAAACAAAATAGACGTAATATAAATATTTTTGGAATCTCAGTTCTGATTGTGTCCTTCTCACTGATCACAGACAGTTAATGGCCTCACTTTTAGTAGCCTTTCTCAAAGGACCAGATGCAGCGACAACTTCAAATCCTCCCAGCTGCTCTTTCTCCCCAGTTGGTGATAGCCAGTGTCACACTGTACCCATTTCTCCAAATCTTTTTCTTTTCTGTAAAACCACCTACTGGCTCTGGCCGGTTGGTAGTAAGGTAGAGCGTCCGCTGGGCGTGTGGACGTTCTGGGATGGAATGTTGGCCAGGGCACACAGGAGAAATGTCAACCTGCCGCTCCACCCTTCCCCCTCTCCTTTCACTCTGTCTCTCTCTTCTCTCCCGCGGCCCAGGCTCCACTGAATCATGTGGGCGCGGGCGCTGAGGATGGCTCCATGGCCTCTGCCTCAAGCACTAGAATGGCTCCAGTTGCAACAGAGCAACGGTTCAGATGGGCGGAGCATCACCACCTAGTGGGCTTGTCGGGTGGATCCAGGTCCGGCACATGCGGGAGTCTGTCTCTCTGCCTCCCCGATTTTCACTTTAAGGAAAAAACACCAACAAAAAGCCCACTTACTGCATTAATATCTCCGCTGGTAGTTTCCCGTTGTTCTGCCCTTAAAAGATGTATAACTGGTTCTCTACAATATTTTATTGTGGGCTGTTATATGAACACCTGAGCTCCTGACCATTTAAATTATTTAATAAAAAAAATTTTTTAATACTAACTTTAAAACCTTCTATGGCCATATGGCATTTTTTCCGAGCCCACTGAGTGCTTTCAGCTTCCGAGCTATTTTCCCTCTGAAAACTTAGTCTCTGAAAATACACTCACTTACCGCAAGAGTCATACCAGGAAACGAGATAATCTGAGAATCTTCCCACTTTTCAGCCACCCAGGTTTCAATGTGGCTGCTTTCCTTCTATACCCCGTCAGGTCTCCCAACATGGCGGCCTCCAACGCGGCTCCGCGGAGCGAGCGGGCGGGAACACACTGGCTCCGAGCGCAGTGAGAGAATCGCTGGCGTTTCATCGAATCCTTCAGATCCTCGTCGGCCGCCGTAGGCTGATGAACAATCTCGGTGACGTTGCCAGAACCCTAGTCAGGTTGTGGAAGTGTAAAGTTTAGACTTTCGTCGTGGGCTACAGAAAACCAGGTCAATGCGCTCTTGTCCTTTTAAATTTTCAGAAACATTTTGCCCGGTGGCAGGTTTGTGTCTCACATCACAGAGTGCTTGACATCACAGGGTGGAAGTGGTGAAGTGTGGACCCTGGAAGGATGGCGGTGGGAGGAGCCGTGTGGAAGAAGCTCCCAGGTATTTCGGAGGAAGCAGGTGACTGCCTGCAGTTTGGGTACTTTGGGGCAAATAAGCTTTACAAATGTTTTTTAAGTCTGCTTGCTTATATTTTGCATTGGCCTAGGCAGCGCCTGTATGTACTCTGTGGAAAGCTGCGGTGTTTTCTCTCAGGAAGCAGATTGTAAATTGCAGATTCCGTTTCTGCTTGGGACGAGCCATTGTATTGCTCCTGTTTGCTGGAGAAGCCCCCCCCCCCCCCTCCACCGTGGGTATCATGTTTATGATCCCATGCTCAAGGCAGTGGCCTCAAGGTTTGAAACCTGGGTTCTCAGCATCCCAGGCTGATGCCCTATCCACTGCGTGACCGCGTGTTCAGGCATATATATTTTTAAGATTTTATTTATTTTAGAGATAAGGGAGAGAGAGAGAGGGAGGAAAGGCAGGGGGAAGGAGCGGGAAGCATCAGCTTGTAGTTGCTCCTTATCTGTGTTTTGACTGGGCAAGGCTGGGGCTTCAAACTAGCACTGTGAGCACTCCAGGTTGATGCCCTATCCACAGCGCCACCACAGGTCAGGCCTGATGAGGTTTATAAGAAATTTATTGATGCATCTGCGAACAGATGGGCTGAGGACAAAATAGCGTCAGCCTTGAGAGCCTGGGGATTTAAACTTTTATAGGCGTAGTGAGCAAGGCTAGCGAGATTAAATTTGGTGGAGACTTTTGGGGCAGGGTCGGGGAAGGGGATCATTTAATGAAAAAATTGCCCCAGCGGGGATATAGGTGTGGGTGGTGAGGGGAGGTGGAAAATCAGTCAGTTTTGCTCTGGTGAAGAGGTAAAGACCCGCCCTGGTGCCAGATCTCTTGAACCAGGCTAGTAGAGGATTTCTGGTTAGCGGTCCTAGACCCCAACCTAACAGGTACAGAGGTACTTTTTGAAGGTAAAAAAAGAAACAGCCTGACCTGTGGTGGCGCAGTGGATAAAGCATCGACCCGGAAATTCTGAGGTTGCCGGTTCGAAACCCTGGGCTTGCCTGGTCAAGGCACATATGGGAGTTGATGCTTCCAGCTCCTCCCTCCCTTCTCTCTCTCTGTCTCTCTCTCCTCTCTAAAATGAATAAATAAAATAAAATTTAAATGTGAATTTCTTTAAAAAAAAAAAAAAGAAACAAAGTTGTTCTAGAAGCTAGTTATTTCTGAATTGTTAGGAAGATTTCTGTAAGGTGCAGAAGTTTTGTGCAGGGGGAAGAAACAAAAAGAAAGAAGGACTGAGGAAGTAAACAGAGGTAAAATAGACTGCTCTAAGACCCTAGATAAGCAGGAAGCAGTTAGAAAAGATTGAGATGAGCGTCTCCGTACACCCCAAGAGAAAACGAGAAAAAAGAGGCTGGAATGTTAAGACACATATCACCTTCTACTGCTAAAAGCTTGTGTGTTCTTGCAGGACAAAATCTGCTTCCTCCTATTATTCTTCAGTAAACCACGCTGTTGTTGGTTTTCAGATAGTCACTGACCAAGGACATAGACCAGGATGTGCTCATCTGAGCACACTAGATGCACCAACCCCCATGTCAGCAGATGCCCAGAGCAGCAGCCCCTAGTGCCTGTAGTTAACACTCCCTCCAGCCCCTCTCAGTTGAAGCTACACTATTCACTGCGCCATCACCTGGTCAGGCTTAAAAAGCCATTCTTACCTTTTTCTCTGCAGAGCCTGCTGTACCATTTCTGTGCAGGGGGTCTGCTCATCAGTATTGTATTTAGTTCCTGCGGCTTATTTGTCTATAGTACTATTATTGTACTGTTATAATTAAAGTAACTTTAAGACTCCTACCTAACTGATAGAGCATAACTTTCTTTTTTGTAATTAAAGCTGCGTATAGCTATTAGTTTAGAATTTTGAATGGAATTTCATTCGATGTATATATACATTTGGGAAACAAAAACATTTTAAAATGCATGGACTTCTGAGAGTGTTGTTCACAATGAACTTTTCTATGTACTATTTAAATTGTTGGAATTTATATCAACTTTTTTAAAAATAAAGAGTCTAATATTTAAAAAATATTTGACTGACCAGGCAGTGGTACAGTGGATAGAGCATTGGACTGGGACGTGGAGGACCCATGGTCAAAACCCCGAGGTCGGCCCTGGCCAGTTGGCTCAGTGGTAGAGCGTCGGCCTGGCATGCAGAAGTCCCAGGTTCGATTCCCGGCCACGGCACACAGGAGAGGCGCCCATCTGCCTCTCCACCCCTCCCCCTCTCCTTCCTCTCTCTCTCTCTCTTCCCCTCCCGCAGCGAGGCTCCATTGGAGGAAAGATGGCCCGGGCGCTGGGGATGGCTCCTTGGCCTCTGCCTCAGGCGCTAGAGTGGCTCTGGTCGCAACAGAGTGATGCCCTGGAGGGGCAGAGCATCACCCCCTGGTGGGCAGAGCGTCGCCCCCTGGTGGGCGTGCCGGGTGGATCTCGGTCGGGCGCATGCGGGAGTCTGTCTGACTGTCTCTCCCCGTTTCCAGCTTCAGAAAAATACAAACAAACAAACAAACAAACCCCGAGGTCACCGGCTTGAGCCCTAGGTTGCTGGCTTGAACAAGGAGTGACTCCGTCTGCTGTAGCCCCCGCGGTAAAGACAGATATGACAAAGAAATCACAGACCAGCTAAGGAGCCTCAGTAAAGAGTGGATGCTTTTCATCTCTCTCTGTCGTTCGGTCCCTGTCTGTCCCTCTCTCTCTCTGTCTCTAAAATGAATTTTTATTGATTGACTGAGTTTAGAGAAAGAGAATGGGAGCAAGAGACAGCAAGAAATATTGATTTGTTCAAATTATTAATGAATTCATCAGTAAATTTTTGTATGTGCCCTGACTGGGGATGAAATCTTCATCATTGACATTTCTTGATGACACCAACCAGCTAACTTGAGTTACCCGGCCAAGGCTCAACATTTTTTGTTCATTATAAAATATTTCTGTGGGTCTTCAAAATGGTAGTTTATAAATTCTGTATTGTTTCTTTTTTTTTTTTTTTTGTATTGTTTCTTGATGGCCTGTATATCTGTCAGTTACTGGCTGAAGTATGTCTCAATGTTGTTTGATTAGTCTGAGTGTGTTTATTTTTTCTTATTTTGTGGTCCAGTTTCACAATACATTTCAAGGCTATGTTGTTAGGTGCATAGGAATGGCAGGATTTTAATATTTCTTTTTCTTTCAAGATTTTTTGGATTGATTTTAAAGAGAGGAGAGAGAGAGAAAGGGTGGAGATGGTAAAGAGATGGAAGCATGAATTTATAGTAGTTGCTTCTCACTTGTGCTTTGACCTGGCAAGCCCATGGTTTCAAGCCAGTAACTTCTGCATTCCGGGTCAACACCTGATCCATTGCACCTGATGGGTCAGGCAGGAAAGGAATTTCAGGCTTTTACATGGTGGTCAATAGAAACTACTACTACTCAGCGTTGTTTTTCTTTTTCAGCAGTAACTTTGGCATATTCTGGTTCTTTTTCTATAAGAGTATGGTTACAGCAGTTTTTTGTGGTGAGACTTTCATGGTGTATTTCTTTCTTTTCTTTTTTCCTTTTTTTTTTTTTTTTAGAGAGAGAGACCAACTAGAAGGCAGAGAGATGAGAAACATCAGCTTCTAGTTTCTGCACCTTAATTGTTCATTGATTGCTATCTCAAACATGCTTTAAACACAAGGGTTCCTCAGTGGAACCAGTGACTCCTTGATCTGGCCGGTGAACTTGGGCTTCAAGCCAGGAACTATAATAAGGTCATGTCTGCGAGCCCATGCTCAAGCTGGTGAGCCCATGCTTTTGCTCATTGGGCACATTATCAAGCCCGATGAGCCCACATGCAAGACAACGATGTTGGGGTTTTGAACCTGGGTCCTCAGCATTACAGGCAACGCTCTGTCCGCTGCGTCACCACTGGTCAGCCATGATGTATCTTTTTCTAACCTTTTATTTTAAGCTTTCCATATCATTATGTTACTTACATGTCACCTATAATAGGATGTTATTTGATTTTAAATTTTATTTGAATTTGACAGTTTTGTAAAGTTTGTATTTAATGTAACTAACAGGAATGCTTATTTTGTTTATACTTAATATAATTTTTCATCTCTTTTAAAACAGTAATCTAAGTGCATTGTAGTGGCTTATATTTTTTTTTCTGTATCTCTTTGTTGTTGGGTGTTTTGTTTTTTTTTTGGACTTTTAAATAATTTTCTAAATTGCACTGATTAATTTTTTTAGAGAGAGAGCAGGAAACGTAATTTGTTGATTCAGTTATTTATGCATTCATTGGTTGCCCCTCACATGTGCCCTGACCGGTGATTGAACCTGCAACCTTAGCATATGGGGAAGACACTCTTAACCAACTGAGCTACTGAACCAGAGCTCGGGTGAGTTTTTAAAGTTATATATTCCACATTTGTATGCCTAAAAATTAAGACAGCTGTTTGTTTTCTTCCTGACAGTAGGGATTATGCATAGTGTGGCACTTTATAACTCCTTGTGAGAAACAGTGTCTTTACACTCTTCTACGGCAATACAGGGATCTCAAGGCACTTCAGCTTCATTTGCCACGTTCCAATTTATTTACATCATTGTGAACTTTTGTTTTTTATGTGTGTTTCAAACCTTAAATGCTATAATATTTACTTATGAGACAGTGCTACCTTGGTGGGGTGACACTTTTGATGGGAATGTCCATCTAATATGTCAAGGTTGCAGGTTTGATCCTTGCTCAGGACACAGTTGGAGTCAACTAATGAGTGTGTATATGGGTTCAACAACAAATCCATGGTCCTTTTTCTCTTCCCCATGCTCTCTCTCTTTCTCTCTCATTCTCAAATCAATAAATTAATGCCGGACCAATGCTCTACCAGTGTTCAAACCAGGCATGGCTTTAGGGCCATAATTTGTATTTACATAGTAATTCTACAACTTGCCGATATTTAGTAAGTTTATAGTTGTGACATCGTCAAAATTCAGTTTTTAAAAAATTTTATGACCTCATACATAATGGAATTGGATAGTGGTATTATTGTTATGTTTTGTAAATCATTTGTGTAATTTAAGTACAATTCTTTATTAGATACATAAAGTGAAAATATTTTCTCACAATCTCTGTTTTTAGTCTTCACTTTCTTAAATGTTGGTGCATCTCTTTACCTTCCTTTCTGTCTGTCCCTGTCTGTCTGTCTTTCTGATTGTCTCCCTTTCTTTCACAAAAAAAAAAAAAAAAAAAAAGGAAATGAATTTAGTTACATGGGTGGATGTACTTCTTTCTCTCCATAAAAGTGAAAATGTGCTTAGTCAATGCATTTTCTCTGTTAAATAAGTAATTCCTGAATATAACTTTATCTTTCTTACTTCGCAGTTTACACTTTTTCTTATCTCAAGCAGTGACTGCACTCTCCAATACACAATAGGAAAGTGGGTTTGTCATGGACATCTGTGTCCTTCCTGATGCCTCCTCATATTACTCATCTGCCACAGTGTCTGCAGTTAACAGTTTTTAGAAGGTAGAATCATAAAATATGATTCATCTAAAATTACTAATTAAATGCCATAAAATATTTATATATTCTTTTTAATTTTTAAATGTTTAGAGAGAGAAAGACAGAAAAATGGACTCATTATTGTATGTACCCTGTGTGGGATCAAACTGGCAACCTTTATGTACCAGAAGATGATCTAACCAACCGAGCTATCCTGACCAGTATTCTTTATGACAAATAAGTGTATTTAGTGTGGTTTATTTCTGCCATTAATTCTTTTTTTGTGTGAAACATAGGACAGATAGAAGACAGGAAGAGAGAGAGATGAGAAGCATCAGTTCTTTGTTTTGGCACCTTAGTTGTTCATTGATTGCTTTCTAATATGTGCCTTCACTGTGGGGCTACATCAGAGCGAGTGACCCCTTGCTCAATTGTGCAGCCTTGGGCGAAAGCCAGCAACCTTGGACTTCAATCCAGTGACCTTTGCGGACATGTTAGGACTCATGAGGTCATATCTATGAACCCACATGCAACTCAGTGACCCCTTGCTGAAGTCACTGACCGTGGGGTTTCAAACTTGGCATCTCTGTGTTCTAGTCTGACACTATCCACTGAGACATGGCCTGGTCTGGTGTCCTTAGTTCTTTATATATATATATACATTGTTTGCCCAAGATTTCTGTCTCTCCATCTCGCTATTAGTTATATATATATTTTGGTGTTTTCAAGAGAAAAGTTTTTGGTATAGTTCAGTTCTTTCATTGAGTTGATAATTTTATATATAGGTCAGTATTGAAGCTGTATTTACACATATTGTATACGTATATATGTCCTGAGGACATACCATATATCTAAAACAACATATATGTATTTTGTATGTGTGATTATGGTATGTATAAAATATAATATGATATATTGTTCTATCAGAACAGCAAGAAACAGATGTTGTGCCACACAATTAAGTAGCCAAATTAAGGAGTCTTTATTTTGAAGCCATTAACCACACAGAGACCTAAGTCAGTCAAATTATGCAACCCGGAACACAGTTTGAAGTCAGCTTTTAAGACAAAATTGTACACTGATTGAGGAATAGGGAGTAGGGGAAGCCTAGAAGTAAAACAAAGCAGTGGAACAAGCTCATTTACAGTGCTTATCTATGGGTTTATTTAGAAACAAATGTTCTGGGAACACCTGCATTCTTTGTTTGCTTTTACGTGCTCTGACCAGGAATGAAACCCACAACCCTGGCTTCTCTGCACAGTGCTCTAACACACTTAGTTATCTGGGTAGGTTTTGATGCGTTTTTTTTTTTTCCATTGATTCGAGCAAGAGAGAGAAAAGCATCTTGTTGTTCCACTTAGTTGTTTCATTTCAGTTGTGCACTCATTCATTGCCTGTCCTCCCCATATAGCAAGGTTGTGGGTTTGATCCTCGCTCAGGGCACATACTGGAGTCAAATAATGAATGCATAAATAGGTGTAACATCAAATCTATGGTTCTTTTTCTTCAATCTCCCTCTCTGTCTCTCTCTCTCTTTCACAAATGTATCAATAAATAATTAGGCTCTGACCTGTGGTGGTATAGTGTATCAAGCATTCACCTGGAATGCTGAGGTCGCTGGTTCAAAACCCTGGGCTTGCCAGTCAAGGCACGTATGGGAGTTGATGCTTCCTGCTCCTCCCCCTTCTCACTCTCTTTCACTCTCTCTCACTCTCTCTCTCTTTTCTAAAACAAATAAGTAAATAAATAAATAAAATACTTTTTTTAAAAATTGGGCTCTTGCAGATTAGCTAAATCGACTAAGAGTTTTGTTATGAAATGATAGAATTGCAAATTCAATCCTCTGCCAGGGTACACACAGGAAGCAAACAATGAGTTCATGACTGAATAAAAAACATGTGAATTCTTCCCTCCCCCTGCTTTTTTTCCCCTTTCTCTCTCTGTCGCTAAAGAAAAAAGCCCTGGCCAGAGAACTTGGTTGGTTGGAGCTTCATCCTGGAGCGCAAAGGTTGCTGGTTTGATTCCCCAGTCAGGGCACATCCAGGAGAAGCTCTGTGTTCTTGTCTCTGCCTTCCTGGCTCTCTCAAAAATAATAATAATAAAAGAAAAACACTGATGATGTGTCTAGTGCATTGTTTTCTCCCTGAAATGGGTGCAGTCACGGGGTGTGCAGAATCGTTTGAGGAGGGATCCGAGCACATGTGGTTTAAGGAAAACAGTGCCCAGATCCCTTCCTTCCATGTGGTCAGCTTTGTATGAGTGATTTTCCTGAGACTCCCCGGCCCCTGAGGATGGTGCAGGGCTGGCTATCATAGCCCGGGGCTCCTTTGACAGTCACCCACTTAAACTCCACAGGATAACGGGGTCCTCCACCACAGTTGGAAGCTGAGGCTTTATTGGACAGAAGGATAAACTTCGGGGACACCATGTAAAGGGACAGTAGTGATACTTTGGTCACTGTGTGAGGGTGAGTGCATCTGGGCCCAGAGGAAATGTATCAGTCACTGAATTTTCTCCTAATCCACAGGTCCTGACTCCCCGGAGCAATAGAATCACGAGGAGCGGGAAGACGTTGTAGAATTGGGTGTCAGCATCTCTGGCAACACACCCAACTGAAGACAGGTTTCTGAGCTGAAACTTAGAGCAGAACCACAACACACCAACACACACCCTCTCTATTTCCAGCTTTTTTCCAGTAATAGAAGAAAATGATTCTGGCTCAGGTGACTTTATGTTTTTTTTGTTTTTGTTTTTTTAAGAGAGAGAAGGAGGGAGCAATATAGACAGGAAGGGAGAGAGATGAGCAGCATCCACTTGTAGTTGAGACAGTTTAGTTGTTCATTGATTACCTCTCATAATTACTTTTCCCATGAAGTAGGGCTTAAACCAAGTCAGTTACCTTCTGCTCAAGCCAGCAGCCATGGGGTCATTTCGATGATCTTACTCACCGGCTGGCCACCCCACACCAGAGCTGGCGAGCAAGGGTGCTGAAACCAGAGACCTGAGAGTTTCAAATCTGGATCCTCAGGTCTCTGGTTGATGTTCTATCCATTCCGTCAGTACCTGGGTAGGCATTTGTGTTTAATTTTTTTCTTTATTATCGATTTGAAGAGGAGTATGAAAAACTACCTCAGTTAATCTGAGAAATACTGAACTATATCAGTACAACTTCTCTTTCACATTGCACAGTCTTGTGATCTGATGAACGCATAGATGACTGCACAATTGCAGACTACACAGTAGGGCAAAAGTAGCTTTGCAGTTGTTATGTGTAAAACAGACTTTATTCTTTTATCATTGTTTATGATTGTATTTTTTGTACACACAAATGTAAAAACCTACTTTTTTCCCAACTTGTATTTTACTAGGTATGTGATTATTCAGTTTTATAATAAAATAGTTTTTTTGCTCTATACATTTATCAGATAAAGTAAAATGGGAGAAAAACTAACATTTCTTTTGCATCATCAAAAGCACATCACACCACTAAACAGCACGCTGCTGTTACAGGGATGCCTGACATTTCAGGATGTGGCCGTGAACTTCACCCGGGAGGAGTGGCGGCTCCTGGACCCCGATCAGAAGGACCTGTTCCAGGACGTGATGTTGGAGATCTACAGCCACCTGGTGTCAGTGGGTGAGGACAGCTCCCCTGTGTCACTTAGAAGGTGCCCTGTCAGTGGTATTTTTCCCCTCAGTTGCTTAACTCAACTGAATAACTATTGTTCTCTGAAAAGAAGAACTTAAGATCCTTCCATTACCTCAGACAAGAAGGTATAACATTCTGCCTCCTGAGACAAAAGGCTTTGTGTCACAGATGTGAAGCATGTTCATTTCTTAAAACGTACTGTTCTTTCTGTTGACTGATCCCAGCCCAGTTCAGTAAGTTTAAGTCTTGTGTCATTTTTCCCTCTGAGCAGGGTATCAATCCAGCAAACCAGCTGTGCTTTCCAATTTGGAGCGAGGGGAAGAACCGTGGACAGTAGGGGATGGACAGCACCATCTACTCTGTCCAGGTGAGTGGGTGACAACTAGCCAGTAAGTCGGGGGGCTGAATGACAGGAAGTCATATTCTAGTCAGAGAACACATCAGACCTGTAACATTGGATGAAGAAACCAAACCACCCCTTCACCTATGAGAACCCTTTTTATTTCTAGAAATTTAGAGGGAAACATACTCCTTTTTTCTCATTGAGTAATGACACCTATTGATTTCATCTTCATCAGTTTTGTTTGTGTACTTTTATTGTGCCAGCATTCTCAGATTTTACTCTCTGTCTTTGGCCACAGAGTCTCAGCCTGTGTTACCCCCTCCGTTTCTGAGAAATTGCATTTTTTTAGGCCTCTTTGGAAAGATAGAATTATCAATTCATCAGTTTTCTTACTACTCAGCCTTTGTGCCCTGTTTGGAAATAGTGATTTTCTACCATAAAATTCATCCACACCTTGGATGCTGTGATGCCATGAGAGTCTGGTTTTCATCGTGCATTTATGTCGTTCTTCACCTCCCTTCTCTCCAGCTTTTTTCATACTCAGTTCTCATCACTGTTAAATGTTTCCTCAATTCTCATTGCTGAACCTATATTGGTATTTCAAAATGGACTCCCAGACTGACATATCCCCCATTGTTGTCTATTGTGCGCTTCCTTCCTGTGCATCATACCCATTGTCATGACAGCCAGCCTCCGACTTCCCATTCTTTGTGAGTGCAAGAATCACATTCTTTCCATCCTTTCTAAAATTTAGAATTCTGCACTAGACATTTTAAATTACATCTGTCCTAGCATCACCTATGATGTTCGCTACTTTCTGAGCTCTTTTTGTTTTGTTTTACTCATTTATTTTTTTCTATGTAGCTCTCTTCTTAAAGGCCTGTATTGCTTCATTTAATGAACAAGAATAGATCTTGTTACCATGCAGCACGAGTTCCAGCTCAAACTAGTTCCCAATTAACAAGTGCTTCACGTGCAATCCTTCCCAGTTTTCCTAAATCAGATTTTCTTCTTTGGTTGATGTTATCGCTGCCTTTGTTTTCCTAAAGATTCTGATTTTATTGGCTCAGCGGTAGAGCGTCGGCCTAGCGTGCGGAGGACCCGGGTTCGAATCCCGGCCAGGGCACACAGGAGAAGCACCCATTTGCTTCTCCACCCCTCCGCCGCGCTTTCCTCTCTGTCTCTCTCTTCCCCTCCCGCAGCCAAGGCTCCATTGGAGCAAAGATGGCCCGGGCGCTGGGGTTGGCTCCTTGGCCTCTGCCCCAGGCGCTAGAGTGGCTCTGGTCGCAACATGACGACGCCCAGGATGGGCAGAGCATCGCCCCCTGGTGGGCAGAGCGCCGCCCCATGGTGGGCGTGCCGGGTGGATCCCGGTCGGGCGCATGCGGGAGTCTGTCTGACTGTCTCTCCCTGTTTCCAGCTTCAGAAAAATGAAAAAAAAAAAAAAAGTAAAAGATTCTGATTTTACATCATATACTTAATGGTTTTATTTAGATTTAATTCACATACCAATTAGTTTAGCTACTTAAATAAATAGCTAATATGTTTTTAGTTTATTCGTTTAGTTGTACAACCATCAGTGTAACAGTCAATTTTGGGGCGTTTTATGTGTATACATTTTCATGGTGCTTTTTATATCCATAGCTTTGTAGCAGCTTTCAGAATTGTAAAGAGTGAATTCTCTGAGTCTGTTCTTCTCTTTCAAGATTATTTTGAGGTCCTGGCTGGTTGGTTCAGTGGTAGAGCATCGGCCCAGCATGTGGAAGTCCCAGGTTCCATTCCCGATCAGGGGACACAGGACAAGCACCTATCTCCTTCTCCACCTTTCCCCCTCTCTGTTCTATTTCTCCTCCCGTCCCACAGCCAAGGCTCTATTGGAGCATGTGGGCACAGGTGCTGAGGATGGTTCCATGGCCACTGCATCAGGTGCTAGAATGGCTTCAGTTGCAATGGAGCAATGCCCCAGATGGGCAGAGCATTGCCCCCTGTGGGCTTGCCGAGTGGATCTTGGTTGTGCACATGTAAAAGTGCTTCTCTGGCTCCCCTATTCTCACTTCAGAAAAGTAAAAAAGAAAAGAAATTTAGTATCATTTTGACATTTGGATTTTCCAATTTCTATTTGAATTTTAATATCAGCCTGTCAATTTCTGCAAAACTAACCAGCTAGTGTTTCAACAGTGATTACATTGACTCTATCTCATTGGTTAGTAATTTTGTCTACTACATACACTTCATACTAATCTAGGATTATTGGGTGTTCTTTTGTTTAATTAGTCTTTGATTTCTTCCAAGAACATTTTCTAATATTTAGAATAAAACATTTCAGCCTTTATTTATTCATCAATATGTGTGTGTGTGTGTGTGTGTGTGTGTGTGTGACAGAGAGAGAGACACAGAGAGGGACAGTTAAGAACAGACACACAGGAAGGGAGAGAGATAAGAAGTATCAGTTCTTTGTTGCAGCTCCCTAGTTATTCATTGATTACTTTCTTATATGTACTTTCACTGGGGGGCTGCAGCAGAGTGACTGACTCCTTGTTAAAGCCAGTGACCTTGGCCTCAAGCCAGTGACCTTGGGCTTCAAGACAGTGACCATGTGTTCAGACTAGCAACCCTGGTGTCATGAGGTTGCTCAAGCCAGCGACCTCACGCTCAACTGGTGATCCTGCGCTGAAGCCGGCAACATCAGGCTTTAGAACCTAGGTCCTCTGCATCCCAGTCTGAGGCTCTGTTTTCTGCCCCACAGCCTTCTCAGGCCAGCTTTTCTTAAATTAAATCTATGTGTGATTTTCTTCTTTATTATGCAGAAAATGGTATTGTTTTCTTGATTGCATTTATTATTTTTTGTTAGAACATTACAATAATATATTGCCTTCCCATCAAATTTTGATGACACAAAATGCCAGATAGTCTTGTTTCCTGTCATATGCAGTGGCAGCTGCTCCTGCACTGACCTTCATGATATGCTATCATCTTGATGAGAAAGTTTGTCCTCTTCTGAAAGACTTTTTTTTTTTTTTTTTTTTTTTCTGAAAGACTTTTTAATGTGTTCCATAACTCTGATTTCCGCCAGCATGATGTGATTGCTTTATGTCTTTAAAACTTGCATTTTGCCTGACCAGGCAGTTGCGCAGTGGATAGAGTATCGGACTGGTACTCAGAAGACCGAGGTTTGAGACCTTGAGGTCGCCAGCTTGAGCGTGGGCTCATCTGGTTTAAGCAAAGCTCACCAGCTTGGAACCCAGGTGGGTTCTGATGGCTTTGCAAGGGGTCACTCCGTCTGCTGTATCCCCACGGTCAAGGCACATATGCGAAAGCAATCAATGAACAACTAAGGTGCCACAACAAAGAATTGATGTTTTTCATCTCTCTTCCTTCCTGTCTGTACCCATTTATCCTTTTCTTTGACTCTCTCTGTCTCTGTCAGAAAAAAACAAAACAACTTGTGTTTTGAGCCTGGCCTGTGGTGTCCCACTGGAGAAAGCACCCACCGGGAACACTAAGGTTGCCGGCTGGAAAACTGTGGGGTTGACTGGTCAAGGCACATGTGTAATTTGAAGCTTCCTGCTCCTCCCCTTTCTCTGTCTCCCCTTCTTCTCTCTAAACCGCATAAAGTCTAAAAATAAAATATCAACTTCGTTCAAAGCCTGACCTGTGGTGGTTCAGTGGATAGGGCAGTGATGGAGAATGCAGAGGTTGCCAGTTGGAAGCCCTGGGCTTGCAGGGTCAAGGGACATGCGGCAAGCAATGAACAACTGAAATGAAGCAACTATTAGTTGATACATTTTGCCCCACACTAGCTCTCTTCTCTCTATGTACTATCAATAAAAAAATCTTTTTATTTTATTTTTAATTTAATGAGAGGAGGGGAAGCAGAGACAGATTCCCCCATGTGCCCCTAACGAGGATCCACCAGGGAAGCCCACTAGGGGGCAAAACTCTGCTTACCTGAAGCCCTTCCTCTGTTGCAATCAGAGCCATTTTTTAGTCCCCGAGGTGAAGGCCATGGAGCCATTGTCAGCGCCCCGGGCCAACTTGTTCCGATCAAGCCAGGGCTGCAGGATGGGATTAAAAGAAAGATTGAAGTGACAGGGGCAGGTAGATGGCTGGAGAAGAAGATGAGCACTTCTGTGTTCCCTGACCAGGAATAAAACTGGAGACATCCACACTCCAGGCTGATGCTGTGACATTGAGTTACCAGCCAGTGCTATATTATTATTATTATTGTTATTATTATTATTAATCTTTTCCCATATTAGCAGTTGTAAACATAATTTTTTCCCACCTGTATTCTCTGATAATCTCCACTGTTTAGGTTTCCATTGCGTCTTTTACTATCTTTACAGGCTGTTTGCCTTTACTCCTTCGCTTCAGGTTTCTTCCACTGGGTAGTTACTAAACTGGGTGTCCTAAAAATTTATTCAGTTCTGATACTGTCTACTTAGAACTAGTGTCAGAACCTACCAGTTAAGAGTTCAGTTCCACAAGACTTCCTCCACTTGTGATGTCGATTTGTGTGTCCAGATTATAACCTGTGCTTCTGACCAGTTGGATAAGTTGGAGGTTCTCATGAGCTCTTCCTTGAATTCAATTAATTTCCTAGAGCTGGTTACAAAAGCAGAGGAATACTAATGATTATTCATTTATTTTAAAGAAGACAGATGAATAAGTACATAAGAGAAGGTCTGAAGTATTCCTGAATACAGGCCTTTCTCTGCCCATGGAACTGAGATGAACCATGCACCAGGCACAGGGATATGTTAACTTATCCAAAAGCTGATCAGATATGAAAAATGATTTTTATAGAGTTTATAGCTCTAGGCCATCTCTTCTGTCCTAGAGGACAGTTGTTGGGGCTGAAGGTAAACTTTCCACACTTTGGTCCTTCTGGTAACGAGCTGCATCCTGAGGCCATGTAGAAACTTGTGCTTAGGTTCCTCAGTAGCATACAGTCAGCCTTTTTTGAAATGTTCTTTTATGCAGAATAAAAAATACTCTTATCACTTCTGAAATTATGAAGGTTTTACAAACTCAGTGTCAGAAACAAAATTTACCTTGTCTTCACTAAGCCCAGTACAAAGACCAGTCTCCCAACATTCCTTGTCCTGCAGTCTCATTTGTTCTTGTCAGACTAGCATACTCTGTATTCTGGTTGCATCCAGGTTGGTTCTGTATTTAGCCTTGGAATACACATGGCTGCCGGTATTTGGTCTGCCTGTGTGATGTTTTAAGATCCCATTGCTGGTTGTAGAATTTGTGAATGAATGAGGTGGCCACATTTTTCAAGCAAGAGAATAACCACATGAAGGCATTTTTTTTCCCTAGTACTATCCCGAGGATATGTTAAAATCCTGTAATAAGTCACTTCAGTAGCATAATCTCTGCAGTTATCAAAAGGAATTGTTTTGGCCCTGGTTGCTGACTCAAAGGTTCGAGTATCGGCCCAGCATATGCATACCCCAGATTTGATTCCTGGTCAGAGCACCCTGGAGATGCCATGAACCAGCGCAGCTAGTAATTTCAGTGTTGAGGGAGAACAGTGCAATGCTTTAGTATATAGCATAGACAATTAAAGCCTTTAAGCCAATATACAAATAGGGAAATCTCTGATTCAAAGCCACTCCTCATCTGAGGTATAAATTGGATTCCTCATAAAAGTGCCCACCCTGCATCATGCAACAGTCAAGGGTGTGGGGAAAACCTTAGTGTTGAAAAAATCTTGGTATTAAACGATCTTAGTGTTAAGAGATCTCAGTATTAAAAGAGAGGAAAAGGCTCAGTCCCAAACCAAGCCTTAGGCTACAACGACCCCGCCAGCCCACAGCCCGTCTCCCACAGAAGTAACCATCTGCTTTTCTTCCCCATCCTCTAGGCATTCTCTCCTCTCTCTTTCCCTTTCACAGGCAGTGGCTGGCTTTGTTCCACCATGGCACCAGGAGTTCAGGATGCCCTGGTCTGTCAGTGTACACTTCCCTCAGGTACTATGAATAGCTCATTACTTTAGCATTGGATTCACATGGAGTTGCCAGGTGGATCCAAGTCAGAGCACATGCCAAAATATGCCTCATCATTTCCCTATGTCTCTCACCTTAAAAGAAATAATGGAAAACAATAAGAATGAAAGAACGTTTTTAAACAAAATATGCTTTTATTATGTAGAAAACTTCAAGAGGTTTACAGGCTCTGTGTCTAGAATCTGGATGACTCTAAGTATATTTCTTTTTTTTACAACCTGTGGGGTATCACTAAAGAGTAACTTTATAGAAAGTTATAACAAATTTTAATTTCAAACTAAGATTATGAAAGATTATAGGATGATCTACTGTTCTCCTCTTTCCTAGAAATGAAGAAAGTTAATGTGCCTTTGCAAAGTCCCTTCCAAAGTCCAGCCACTGAGAAGAGTGGAGAAGAATGCTATGAACATGATATGTTTGCAAATATTGTTAATCAAAAGGAAAGCCAGTCCCTATTGAGGCAACACTGCGATATGTTGGAGATATGTGGAAAACCTTTAAAATCAAAATTAAGTTTTGAAAACCAAACCACAAGTTTTAATTTAAAGAACTCTGTTCCCTTGAATGGAGATGGAACATCCATTACACGTCATATCCATGAACAATTCTACACTGAAATTAGGTTGCATTCCAGTACCAAATCCATTGAAAATAAGTCGCAGGTCACTCAGCGACAGAGAACTGACAATGGAGAGGAAGCCCTCACATGCACTAAATGTGGGATAACTTTTGTCAAGATGGCTCAGCTTATTGATCATCACAGAATTCATAGTGGAGAGAAACCTTATGGATGCAGTCTATATCAGAAAGCCTCCAGAAAATGCAGTGAAAAAATTCATACAGGACTGAATCAGAGTGAATACAATATATATAATAAAACCTTCGATAAATCACAGTTGAATATACATCAGAAAACTCATTTGGAAAAGAAACCATACACGTGTAGTGAATGTGGGAAATGTTACATTTATAGGTATCAGCTTAGCAATCATCAGCGAACTCATACAGGAGAGAAGCCATATGTATGCAGGGAGTGTGGGAAAGGCTTTCCAGGAAAGAAGAATCTCATTATACATCAAAGGACTCATACAGGAGAGAAGCCTTATGTATGCAGTGAATGTGGGAAAGGCTTTTCAGGGAAGAGTAGTCTGATTAGACATCAAGTGATTCATACAGGAGCGAAGCCATATGTATGCAGTGAATGTGGCAAAGGCTTTTCAATGAAAACTCCACTGATTATACATCAAAGGACTCATACGGGAGAGAAGCCTTATGTATGCAGCGAATGCAGGAAAGGCTTTTCAGTGAAAACTCAACTGATTATACATCAAAGAACTCATACGGGAGAGAAGCCATATGTATGCAGTGAGTGTGGGAAAGGCTTTTCAGTGAAAACTCAACTGATTATACATCAAAGGACTCATACAGGAGAGAAGCCGTATATATGCAGTGAGTGTGGGAAAGGCTTTATAGAGAAGCGCCCATTGATTGTACATCAAAGAAATCATACGGGAGAGAATCCATATGTATGCAGTGAGTGTGGAAAAGGCTTTATAGAGAAGCGCCTACTGATTGTACATCAAAGGACTCATACGGGAGAGAAGCCGTATGTATGCAGTGAGTGTGGGAAAGGCTTTATAGTAAAGAGCCCACTGATTCAACATCAAAGGACTCATACGGGAGAGAAGCCGTATATATGCAGTGAATGTGGGAAAGCCTTTTCAGAGAAGAGTAGTCTGATTAGACATCAAATGATTCATACAGGAGAGAAGCCGTATGTATGCAGTGAATGTAGGAAAGGCTTTTCAGTGAAAACTCACCTGATTAGACATCAAAGGACTCACACAGGAGAGAAGCCATATGTATGCAGTGAATGTGGGAAAGGCTTTTCAGAGAAGAGTAATCTGATTAAACATCAAATGATTCATACAGGAGAGAAGCCGTATGTATGCAGTGAGTGTGGAAAAGGCTTTTCAAGGAAGCGGCCACTGATTGCACATCAAAGCATTCATACTGGAGAAAAGCCTTATGTATGTATGCAGTGAATGTGGGAAAGGCTTTGCATTGAAGCATCAACTGACTGTACATCAAAGGACTCATATAGAAGAGAAATCCTCTTTATGTTTAGTATGTGGGAATGTTTTTCAGAGGAAGAGTGATCTAACTGTACATAAGCATGCTTAGTGAAACCATGAATATGCAATGAATGTGGGAAAGTCTGCCCCATGAAAAGTAATATCAATGTATATATGAAACCTCATAGAAAATATGCAAATGCAGTGATTATTGTAAAACTCCCTTTTTAAAAGAATTTTTTAAATTTAAATAAAAGATTGGTGCAGGAGCAGAGCTAGAGGCATCAACTTCCACAAGTTGCTTCCCATATGTGCCTTGATTGGGCAGGCCCAGGATTTCAAGTGAGGGACCTCAACATTCCAGGTTTATAGCTTACAGGGGTCCCCAAACTTTTTACACAGGGGGCCAGTACACTGTCCTCAGACCGTGAGATGGCTGCCACATACAGTGCTCCTCTTACTGACCACCAATGAAAGAGGTGCCTCTTCTGGGAGTGCTGCGGGGGCAGATAAATGGCCTTGGGGCCACGTGCAGCCTGCGGGCCATAGTTTGGGGATGCCTGGTGCACCAACACAAGTCAGATATTTTGGTGAAGGCTTTAAGAAGATATGCATCATGGCCTGTTTAGGTGGAGGTGCTTTGAATAGAGTTTCACCTGGGATGCTGAGGATTTAGGTTTGAAATTCCTAGGTCACTAGCTTGATTGTAGGCACACCCGCTTAAGCAGAAGTTTACTGGCTTGAGTGTGGGATTATACACTTAACCTTGTGGTCACTGGCTTGAAGTCCAAGGCCGGCTTCAGCATCAGGTCATGAATATGACCTCATGGTCACTGGTTTAAACCCAAGTTTGCTGCCATGAAAAAGGGGCCCCTAGCTCAGCTGGAACCCTCTAGTTAAGTTATGTATAAGAAAGCAGTTTATAAACGTGTCAGAACAATGAATTGATGCTTCTCATTTCTCTCCCTTTTAGTCTGTCTAGATGTATGTCTGTGTTTCTATTTCAAAAAACCAACCATATGGCTCATGAAACATCAGTGATTTGCCAGAAAAGACTTCATTTGCATATACTGAATATGGAAATTAAATTCTCATGGAGTAAAAGTTGTCTCATTATCTATTGGAGAATTCACACAGGAGAGTAATCCTACAAATGTCATGAATGTGGGAAACTACCAGTGCAAAGTCAAGACTTAGTGTTCATCGAGAAACATAAAAGAGAGGCTCTGTGGGTGCAGCAATTGTGGGAAAGCTGTTTTCACTTATTTATTTTTGTTACACTTAAGAATTCACAGGACATTGCTTTGTAGATGCCTGTTGCCAGTTGTATGTCCTCCATATAATTCTATGCAATGAAGAATAACAATACAAAAAGAATAAAAAAAGGAATAACTTAGAGCAACAAACATGGTTCTGTCCTGATCATTTAGATCATATATCAAAACAATTTACTAAACATTCTCATGCAATCAGGCTTGATAATATTTTAGGAAATTGTATCTGTAAAATGTGTATACTGAGAGAAATCCTATGAATGTGACAGACTAGGAAACCGTGCAGATGAACGTAGACTGTCATATGAGATCATCAGAAATCATGAGTGGACGTTTGTAATTGTGGAAATGAAGGGTCAGAAAGTAAGGCCTCAAGAAATGTCAGTTTACACTATTGAAATACTTTCATGTGGGACTGAATATGGTGAGGTTTAGCACTACCTCATGTTCCTCATCACAACATGAAATCCATGCAGAAATAAAGACCGAATTTGGTGGTTTTAGCAAAACCTCAGATAACTTGGAGTAGAAAAGAATTCTTGAATGAAAAACATTCTGCCACAAACCTAAACAGACAGTACACCTTCCAAGCACTTTGGGACAGAACACCTTCAGCCATATTTATTTTCAAAAAACCTTTATGTGTTTATTTGAGGCAAAGTGATTATATATGCTGCGAAGCACGATCCCAAATGCTCCAGAATCCACCTTGTTTCTGTTTGCTTTGTAATTGAAATTATAAGATAATGAAGTTGCTCTCAACGTGAGTTAAACTTAATGTGTACAACAGTGTTCTGTGCCTGTTTCAATATGTTTTGCTTTTTCTTAAAGTTTGTGTTATTTTAGAATTCTTGAAGTACTTCAGAGTTAATATGTTCATTTCAGTAATAACATATTTTGATATGTTGACCTTTATAAGTGGCATTGAGTGTTGTATAAAATCAATAATTTTAGCCTGACTTCTAGCTCACTGGGTCAAGGATGGACCTGGAATGCTGAGGTTGTCTGTTTGAATCCCCAGATTACCTTGTTAAGGCACATACAAGAAGCAGCAAATATGACTTGATGCTTTATTTTGTTTCTTTGTTTTTTATTTTTGTGAAGTGGGAAGCAGGGAGGCAGAAAGACAGACTTTCACATTCACCCGACTGGAATCCCCCCAGTATGCCCACCTAGGGTGGTGATCCTCTGCCCATCTAGGGAGATTCTCCATTTTAACTGATGCCATTGTAGCACCTGAGGCAAGGCCATGGAGCCATCCTTAGCACTTGGGCCAATGTTGCTTCAAAGGTGCCTTGGCTGAGAGTGGGGAAGAGAGAGATGGAAAGTAGAGGGGAAAGGGTGAAGAAGCAGATTTGCGCTTCTGCAGTGTTCCCTGACCGGGAATTGAACAGGGATTTCCAGTCGCCGGGCTGACGCTCTACAACTAAGCTAAATGGGCAGGGTGAGTTGATGCTTTTTAATCCTTCCTCCTACACCATATTCTGTGTTTCTTTCTAAAATCAATAAAACCTTTTAGAAGTACTTCTAAGTAACTTTTAATTTGTTATTTATTTTTACTTTTTAAAGCGAGAGAAGGGGAAATAGACTCCCACATGCACCCCCACTGGGATTCAACCAGCAAACCCTTTCTGCGGTCATTGTTTCAATCAACCAAGCTATCCTCACCATGTGAGACTGACGCTCGAACCGATTACAACACTGCCAGTGAGAAAGGAAGAGAGTGGATGACCTGGTGGCCCAGTGGATCTGGAATGTTGACGTCCCTGGTTCAAAAACTGGGGCTTACCCAGTCAAGGCACATATGGGAGTTGATGCTTCCTGCTCTTCCCTGTTCTCTCTTTCCTTTCCAAAAATGTATAAATTAAACCTTGTTTTTTAAGACATTGAAGAGAGAGAAGGAGCAGAGGAAGGGGAAGAGAAGCAGATAGTTGTTTCTCATGTATGTTTTTTTTATTATTATTTATTTATTTTAAAGGGAAGAGAGGAACAGGATGCATCAACTTCCATATATTCCTTGACTGGACAAGCCCAGTTTTCAAACAGGTGAACATAGCATCCCAAGACCTATGCTTTTTCCATTGCGCCACCACATTTCAGCCTCTCATGTATGTTTTGACCAGGTATTGAACCTGGCACTTCCAACATAAGCCAACACTATCTATTTAGCAAACCAAGTAGAACACAAAACTTTTATTTATTATTTTATTTTAGAAGAAAAAGCATGCAATAGAAACATCCATCTGTTCCTGTGTGTGCCCTGAGTGGGGACAGAATGAGAAAACTTCACCTTCCAGGCATCACTCTAATTTACTAAGCTACCTGAGCAGGGCCCATTATAAATTTCAAGTTAAGTTTAGAATCCCAAAATTTGAAAGTTTTAAGAGATGTCCCAAATGCTTTTCAGGCAGGTATTCTACTAAATAAAATCTTAATTACACCCATCATTATCAAATGAAGAAAGTGAAGTTGTTCCAGTACTGTTAACTAGGATACATTTGTATGTCCAATTTTAACAAGCATTTATTGCTGTTTGGTTGTTCAATGGTTTTAAGAAATTTGAGCACAACCTGACCAGGCGGTGGCACACTGAATGGAGCATCAGACTGGGACGCAGAGGGCCCAGGTCCAAAAGCCTGAGGTCACTGGCCTGAATGTGGGCTAATCCGGCTGGACAGTGGATTCACCAGCTAGGGCATGGGGTTGCTACCTTGAGCATGGGAACATAGACATGACTCCATCGTCACTGGCCTGAAACCTATGGTCCCTGGCTTGCGCCCAAGATCGCTGGTTTGAGCAAGAGGTCACTTACACTGCTGTAGCCCCTGGTCAAGGCACCTCTGAAAAAAAATTATGCACAACTAAGGTCTTGCCAGAAAGAATTGATGCTTCTCATCTCTCTACCTTCCTGTCTATCTCTGTTTGTCTCCTTATCTCTCTCTGTCAAAAAAAAAAGATAAAAGAAACTTGAGTACATATGTAGGTTCTTGTAGAGGCACTGATTAGGAACATAGAATAGGAACATATTTCACTGCCCTGTGGCAAAAGCCACAGTGATGTCACTTTTGGGAAGAGCTGAAATCAGTAGGTGCTGAACACAGCACACAGTAGGAATAGAATTACCAGTTCGGACTACTTAGTAGACTGGGTAAATACCTTAAGTGAGCTACTTCTCTTGCCCTTTTGTCTGATTAGAAAATTCCTCTTCCTGACTTCATTCCCATCTGTTCCCTGAGTTTCTCATTTTAGTCCCTGCTTCTATTTTGTGTGTATTAGGAAGTACCCTTAACAAGTAGGAGTTGAGGTCGTTCATGTGAAACATAAATATGGGATGGTGAGGCGGTGTCCCTAGGGCCCTCGGTGCACTCCGTCTGCTCTCAGAGTAGTTCTTGTCTCTGCTACAGGTTCTTGTAACCAAAACCACAGTAGAAATTTCTATTGGTGTTTTTATTCTTTTGAATCACACACTTAACTCATGGTCTTTCTGTTCATGGTCAAATCCTTTTTTTTTTTTAACCCTAATGCTTGGCAGCACAGCTCTATTTTCATCTATAAATTTTGTAATTTACAGAATATTAGAAAAATTTAGTCCTTTACTATGTATCCTTTTCAGATTATCAAGTTGACCTAGTGAAATACACAAAAAACATTCAGAGTTCTCTCTGTTCCCAGTTTCTACCACAGAGCCCCTGACACCCTTACCAATGCCTAAGTGACACCAGAACCAGGAGCATCTATTGTTACATTGAGGTGACTGATTTGACATTTCAGCCCCACCGCCACATCCAGAGAGGGGCAAGAGTCTGGAAAAAGAGTAAGTAAATCGTGCCTACCTGAAGCCTCCAGAAAACATTCTTACAGGAAGGGCTTCAGAGAGTTTCTAGGTGGGTGAGCACATCCAAGTGTGGGAGGCTGAGGCATCTTAACTCCATGAGGACAGAAGCGTCTGTGCTTGGGACCCTCCCGGACCTTGAGCTATGTATTGCTTCATGTGGCTGTTCACCCATAACCTTTATAATACCCTTTAGGAAAGTGAAACATGATTGTTTTTTGTTTTGTTTTGTGATGTGAGCCGCTCTGGGGAATGAAGTGAAGCTGAGATGGGTTGAGGGAACCTCCATTTGTTTGGCTTCTGAAGTGAGTTTAGAGCAGTGTGTGGCCTTGAGCCTTTGTCTGTGGGATTTTACAGTACTGGGTAATAAGTGAGCTAAGTTTTCAGGCGCCCAGCGGTGTGAAGAATTTCTGGTGTGGGGCATCCCCCACGTCCAATAAAACACACGCTGGGTGACCAGGACTATTGTGAGTGCGGCAGTAGTGTGAGAGTAAAGATGGAAGGAGGAGGACTGCACTGTAGGTGTTTTGAAAGTGGACCTCAGTTGAATTTAACCTCATACTCCGCCCAAAGGTCTCTGGGTTCTTTGGAGACACATGGTTATCAGACTATATACAAAATGTTCCTTTGCTGTTCCTCTGTGATAAGGATATTGTCACAAATTTTTATTTTAAAGTGATGGATAAAATGCATCTCCTGATAAGTTGGCCTTGGACAGGTTGTGTTCTGTAGAAATTTATGTAGTGCCTCTGTGCTTGTGACCATCTCTCGGGAATACTGGAAGTCATCGAGGAACCCCTGGAACATTTCTGTTAGCTTTCACCTGAGACAGTGATAGCAGTTGTTATGTTCACACCCATAAGAAACTTTAATACATTCTACAATGTCATGGAACTTGTTCAAGGCCAGAATTTGAAATTTTAGAAGTGAGCCACAGACCTGGCTACACACTCCTCCTAACTGCAGCCTCAAAGAAATTTTGGGACAGAGCTCCGAATTGGAAGTGGTTTGTACTAGCGTTCAGCCTCTAGGTGCTGCCAATGGAGGCTTCACAGGCTTGACGTCTTGTGAGCCGGATTCTGTGTGGATCCTGAATGAAGGGCCTATGAGTTTGGTGAAGCAGGAATGCATGTGAATTGTCATTTGGGGATTTATGTGAGTTCATTCTCTGAAGAGACTTGGCATTAGTGTGAGTCCCTTGATTAAACTTGACTCTGAAGAGTTTGAGAACTGAATGCCTGAAGGTCAAGGCCTAAAGTCATTATGTCAGTTCTCTAGGCTCTTTGAGTGAAAAGTGGAATGTGTGCAGCATAAAACCTGCTTGTCTAGGTTAGCAATTTAATTTAAATCTAATTTAATCTAAATCACTGAGGAGTGTCAGCACAAAATAATTTCCTGGTGAACTTCAGACTGAACTTGAGATCACCAGGGAGTGCAGAGTTTGTGTGGGTTAGGAAACTTAGGAGTCTGGGAATTTTGAGAACCATAGCCCCAGGCTAGCAGGAGTTTTGATATTCAGGGTTTGGATGTTGGAAACATTTCATTCTCCCAAATCCAAGTGGCTTAAGTTTCCTAGTCAAAATTTGTCTCCGAGAGCAGTGGTCCCCAACCTGTTTTGGGCCACGGACTGGTTTAATGTCAGAAAATATTTTCACGGACCGGCCTTTAGGATGGGATGAATAAATGTATCACGTGACCGAGACAAGTGTCAGGAGTGAGTCTTAGACGGATGTAACAGAGGGAATCTGGTCATTTTTAAAAAATAAAACATTGTTCAGTCTTAAATATAAATAAAATGGAAATAATGTAAGTTATTTATTCTTTCTCTGTGGACTGGTACCAAGTGGCCTATGGACCGGTACCGGTTTGCAGCCCGGGTGTTGGGGACCACTGTCATAGAGGATTTGATGTCTTGCTCCTTGTCATGTTTTCTCACTTTTGCTCAAATCAACGGTTCAAAAAAACTTCAGTTTTTTAGATACACGTGACACAATGTCATCATCCGAGTAGTTCACCATGATCAAAGGCTGTGTCCATAAGTAAGGAAGGGTTTCTTTGTTAGTGTTATATGGTTATATGTCAGGGTGATTTTTTTTTATATTTTTGTTCAGGTTGTTGGACAAAGTAACCAGAACCATTTTCCTAAATTCTACTCATTAGTGAGACCATTTTATTTGAAGAGTTTTTTAGACAGATTTCTTAAAAAGTAGAAATCAGGTGTGAATTCATGCATTGAAGAGTCTGCCTACTTTCCAACATGCTCATCCTTTTTGCCTTTTCTCTGTCAAATAAGAGTTCCTGTTCCTCCACAATGTCACCAGCATTTCATATTCTCTTGGGACTTTTTTGTTTGTTTTAGAAATTCTAATAGCTGAATATTTTTATCAATCTCAGCACTGTACTTTATTGTAATTTTCTAATAACAAATGATATAGATCTCCATTTCACATGCTTGTTTGCCATGTCCTTATCCGAGGAAGAGTGTCTGTTCAAGATCTTGTCATCGTTTTTTTTTTTTCCTAATAAATTTAAATTTATATTTAGAAAATTAACTGTAACACAGTGACATTGATCAATTAGAGTACATAGGTTTCAGGTACATATTTCTATAGTATTTAAACTGTTGATTTTGTTGCATACCCATCACCCACAGTCATATCATTTTTTTTTTTTTTTTTTGCATTTTTCTGAAGCTGGAAACAGGGAGAGACAGTCAGACAGACTCCCGCATGCGCCCGACCGGGATCCACCCGGCACCATGGGGCGACGCTCTGCCCATCCTGGGTGTCGCCATGTTGCGACCAGAGCCACTCTAGTGCCTGAGGCAGAGGCCACAGAGCCATCCCCAGCGCCCGGGCCATCTTTGCTCCAATGGAGCCTTGGCTGCGGGAGGGGCAGAGAGACAGAGAGGAAGGCGCGGCGGAGGGGTGGAGAAGCAAATGGGCGCTTCTCCTGTGTGCCCTGGCCGGGAATCAAACCCGGGTCCTCCGCACGCCAGGCCGACGCTCTACCGCTGAGCCAACCGGCCAGGGCCAGTCATATCATTTTATGTCACCTTATATTTGTCCATTTTTATATCCATCCTCTCACATTCTCCCAATGTTTTCCAAATAATCGACCCTTAGGAATTCTATGTTCTAGATCAGAGTTCCGGTACCTTTTTGGCTGAGAGAGCCACGAATGCCACATATTTTAAAATGTAATGTTGTGAGAGCCATACAACGACTCGTGTATGTTAAGCATTATCCAATAAAAATTTGGTGTTTTCCCGGAGGACATCTGTGGTTGGCTGTAGCCACCCACAACCTTAAACATGAGTGGTAGGAAATTAATGGATTGTAATATATGAGAATGTTTTATATTTTTAACTTTATTATATTTTTTATTAAAGATTTGTCTGCAAGCCAGATGCAGCCATCAAAAGAGCCACATCTGGCTTGCAAGCCATAGGTTCCCGACCCCTGTTCAAGATACTAGTCTTTTCTCTCTTTAGATTTAATTTATTTATTTTAGAGAGGAGAGAGAGAGAGAGGAGGAAGAATGAGCAGGAAGCATCAACCCCCATGTGTGCCTTGACCAGGCAAGCCTAGGGCTTCGAATCAGTGACCTCAGTATTCTAGGTAGATGTTTTATCCACTGCGCCAACACAGGTCAGCTGTATACTAGTCTGTTATCAATTAAAAATTTTTGATGAATCTGTTTAGATTCCATTTATTTCTTTATTTACTCATGCATACCAATGGTCTTAAAAGTGTACCAGCATCGTGTGAAAAGCATATCCTTTGAAAATTGATGCCTTTGCTCCTTTCTCCAACCGTTGAGTTTATATGATTTGTGCAGTTTGTTTTTTTTTGTGGGATCTCTGTTCTGTTCCATTTATCTGCAAGTTTATGCTTTCACAAGTACTATGAATTCTGATACTACATATAAGTATTGAAATCTTTTAATGTGGGCTCTGTACACTGGTTGTTTTTGGTCAAAATTGTTCTTGCTGTTTTCAGGGTAAAAACCTGGTAAATATTACCTTTATGAAGAGATAAGCTGTAAGACTTTTTGATATTTTCTACCCCCAATTAATTGTGTAATATAGACTTCAATTCTGAGGTGTCTCTACTAAAATGCATGACCACTCTTTAATGAGGCAAATTTAGTACAACTCTAAAGACGGATTAATATACAAAATACCTCATCAGTACTCCTGAAATTAATTGAGGACATCATTGAGAAAAATGTGACAGAGAAATGGTCACAGAATAGAGAAAAATCACAAGAAAATGGTATTTAAATATAATATTGTGGTTTAAATTGTGCGACAGAAAATGGATGGTAAACACTTATGAAATCAGAGTAGAACCTGTGATTTGGTTGCATATTATATCAATGCTAATTTCTCAATTTGACAAATGTACAATGCTGATATAAAATGTTCACGTCATGGGAAGCTGAATGAAATATATATGAATTTTTTTTAGTATTCCTTAGTGACTTTTATATAAGTATAAAATTTTCCCAAGAGAAATATTATTATGACTAGGTTTAACCTATGTGAATTATATCTCAATAAAATTGAAAAAAAACTGTTATGATCTAATTTTATTTTACCTTGTTATAAACATTTTTATATTTCAAAATGTTTATGGATAGCTATATGTAATTAGTACTAAATGGGAATAATAAAATTATGGGTGAACTGGTAGAAAGTTAACTAGAGTCACAGAAAAGGTATGCGTTAACAGAAGGTGTGCATTAAAGTGGAGGACACTTGGCAGCTCCCTCAGCAGCGTGCTGGTGCCTTTCCCCACCCCCTTCTTGTTCCTCTCAGGTGTCTGTGGCCCCTTCTTTTGCCTCTGTAACTTGTTTCCTGAAGCCTTTCCTTTGATGTCTCACTTCTACCTCTGTTTGTCTCTAAATAAATTTTTTCTTGGCCCTGAATTGTTTGCTCTGTCACTTAAGAGCATTGTCCTAAAACAGAAAGGTTGCAGGTTTAATCCCCAGTCAGGGCAGAGAGGGATAGCACCCAGAAGATGCACAACTGAGTGTAACAATAGATCCTCCCCTTCTGCCTCCCCTTCTCTCTCTTCCTCTGTCTTTTAAAAATCAATAAAAATTACATCGTGACTAGATATCTTGGTTGGTTGGAGCCTCCTCTCAGAGCGGAGGTTGCCAGTGTGATTCCCCAGTCCAGCCACGTGCAGAAGCAGCTAGATGTTCTTGTCTTTTTCCTTCTGTCTTTCTAAAAAAAAATAATTTTTTTTTCATTTGAAAACATGGAGTAAACTTGAAAAACACATCCCTGTTTCTACCTTCCTTCCTAAAATCTATAAAATGGGTATATGCATTATGGTTCAGTTTATATATGATCCCCTTATACTCACAGTTCTGTTTTATAAACTCTTTTTAAATTTATTTGGAGAATCAATGGAGACAGAAAAAGGAAATATCAATTTCTGTCTTATTTATGCATTCATTAGTTGGTTCTCATCAGGGAATCAAACTCACAACCTTGATCTATCAGGATGTCTCTCAAACCATCTGAGCTACCCCGCCAGAGCTCATTATCCAAATTCTTATTATCTTCTTCCATGATTTGTTGGTTCCTTTCTTGTATGTCCTGGCAAGTTCTATTTCCAGACTACAATCTAACCAACCATGCTATCCAGCCAGGCATGGGCTGACATTTAGTAAGTTTAGGTGTAATGTCACCACAATCCAGATTTTATTTTTATTATTTTGTAAGACAGAAATATTTTGTTTACTGATTTATTAGAAAAGAGAGAAAGGTAATGGGGAAAGAACAGGAAGCATCAGCTCATATTAATTGCTTCCCCTTTGTGCCTAGACCAGGAAGCCCAGGGTTCAAACCAGTGACATCAGCATTCCAGGTCCATGATTTATCCAATGCACCACCACAGGTCAGGCACCACAATCCAGGTTTTAGAGAATTTCATGACTTCATATATAAAGTAATTAAATGGTTGTCTTTTTTTGTTGTTATGTTTTACAAATTTTATATTTTACATGCAATCCTTTATCAGATATATACATAATGTGGAAATATTTTCTCCCAATCTCTGGTGCTTTCTTAAATGTTGTGCTTAATTTAATTAAATCCAATTTGTTATCTTTTTCTTTTATGATTCATCCTTTGTCTTCTCTCAGAACGTCTAATTTGGGTTCAGGAAGATTGTCTCTCATATACTTTTATGAGTTTCATACTTTTATGTCTCGTACTTTAAAACTGTGATGTATTCTGATTTAATTTTTGTTAATGGCTAGAGTTAAGGTTCTTAATTTATTTCCATGCCACTAGGTATACAATTATCTCAGCATCTTTTGATGAAAGACTTATCTCATTGGCTTATCCTGGGAGCTTGGTGAAATGGTAATTAGGATTACCATTTCAAATTTTGGATTATCAATTCTGGTGGTGCTTTTCTGATTGCTGTAGAGAAATGGAGTCTCACTTTACTGGTCTCACTTTTATTCACCTTTCCCCGAGGCCCAGTTTCAACTATTGTAAAGTACCCAATCCATAATTCCGTGGGTTTTTATAGAGCCACCAAGTCCAAATGAGTTTTCTGAAGTTTTATTAAAGGAGGAAATTTATTAAATATGCCGGCTGCATATAGCTTACACGGGGCAGTCCTAAATCATGTGCCTATAATATTCTAGGAGCTGGTTATATACCCTTAATTATACATGGACAGGGAAAAAGGCTGACATCATGGCATAAGCTTATAACCTTTGTTTTTACCTACACAGGTTTGGGAAAAGGATGAAGGGGGGGGATGAGACACAATTCATTAGCAAGTTTATAACATTCATCTACAGGGTTCACAAAAAGACATTTCTACATATTAAAACTTACAAGGTGGCACAATGGTAAAAATGTCACTTTACATATTAAGAGACATTCCTATATTTTCTAGTGTTTAGTTGCTATTTCTTTGTCTAGAGATACATACATTAACTACATGTTTTCAGGAGGGGAGAGGTAGTTTCCATGACAAATGCCTGTAAATGGTCCATTAATATAAGTAAAGGTTTATTTTAATTTTTCTCTCTCTACACCTGGCTAGCTATTCACTCACTTACTTATAGGTGTGGGGGAAGGTCAGAGAATCCAAATCTCCTTCCCCTTTGCATTTACAACACAATACCATTGGCCATCTTGGTTTTATGCTAATCACACAAGTCCAAAGATCATTTACAAAATTTCTCTGCATGCCTAGCCCAAATTAATATAATAAAATGTTCTTTAAGCTTCCTAAAATATTAATATTAATTTTGTAGCTTTTGGTACCTTACAACAATCCCCACTGGTTCTATTTCCTAAGTCAAATACTTGACTTAATTTACTGAAGAGTATATTGCTGTTGTCTAGGAATATTAACTTATAACATGTAACAGATATTTAACAGACAACATTAATAGCAATACAGTTCATTAAAGAAACAAATATTACTAATTGATTTTCTATAAATTGTACAAACCTTTTTCAATTTACATAAAACTAATTGGCTTTTATAACAGTTTACTTTTAGTCAGAACTCTTAATTTAAAAACTTTTAACCTTTAGTGACAATTAAGTTCACTTTCTTTTTACCCTAGTTTTCCCTTTCCCAAAACTGATTAAAAAGAGTCCTTAGTCAGTTTCTTCATACATTTGCCATATGTAGACCAACCAGCTTCTGGTTTGTGGTTGGAGTAGGGCACACCATTATTCTACCTTAGGAGCAGTGGGAGTTGTCAGGATCTTAGTGTGGGGACCTGTCCATGTGAGAGTCAGTCCCTGGGAGATGTACTTGATCTCTTGGTAATGCTGGAAGCACCTATTGGACAGTCTTTGAACAGTTTGCTGAGTAACCTGTAAATCCTGCAAGTACTTAAGGAAGGGACGGTTATGTTTCTTTTACTATTTGATTCATGTAATTTATTTTCCCTGAACCTTTGGATACCTGTGGGTACAATGTAACTTCAAATTAGTTTCTAATCAGTATTGGGTTCCTTTCCTACTAGCTTTGAGACTGTGGACACAAATGCAGATCCAGTACTAGAATGGGCAAGCTAAACCTGGAAAGAATCATATATAGCAATTTCCTAACAATTGTCAATTATTTTATAAAGTCTATTTCTAAATATTCCTAAATGTTTACCTGAGTAAATTTCTTTCTTCCCTGTTTTAAAATCTTTTCAAATTGGTTTCAAATAAACCTTTGGCAATAAGGGTCCCAAAACCCCACTGGTTCTGGGTGACATCTATTCATTTGAATTAGTATGTTCCGACTTTGAGACAGACTGAAAGAATGTACAATTAACAATAAAATTCAATAGCTAATGTTAACAAATACTATAACAAGCGTCTCAATACAATAAAGTGACTAAAGCCTACTAGATTATTAAACAAAACTAAAGTTCTAACTAATATAACAGGATCTAAAATAAAATTCTTACAATCACAAATGTTCTTAACATGTTAATGTAATTTCACTAAGTCTATGTTGACACTATTGCTGCTTTATATTATTTACAAATTTAATTCAATCTTACTTTAGTTTGCAAAATGTTCTAAAGAGCAGAGGTCACATATATTCAGGAAAAGTCTATAAGGTACTGAAGTTGTAGTTATATGCCACACTCTGTAGCTAGAGACTAAGTCTTAATGATCATTGCTTTTTTTTTTTTTTTTTTTTTACAGTGACAAGAGAGAGAGTCAGAGAGAGGGATAGATAGGTACAGACAGGAACAGAGAGAGATAAGAAGCATCAATCATTAGTTTTTTGTTGCAGCACCTTAGTTGTTCATTGATTGCTTTCTCATATTTGCCTTGACCACAGGCCTTCAGCAGACTGAGTAATCCCTTGCTTGAGCCAGCGACTTTGGGTCCAAGCTGGTGAGCTTTTGCTCAAACCAGATGAGCCTGAGCTAAAGCTGGTGACCTCAAGGTCTTGAACCTGGGTCCTCTGCATCCCAGTCTGATGCTCTATCCACTGTGCCACCACCTGGTCAGGATGATCATTGCTTTTAATTAGAATTAAAATTAGGTCCCAGACTACAATAGGCATGAGACATTGAGACAAGAGGAATAAAGGAGACACTATACATTAAATAAAGCAACAAAAATCAGACTGTCATTACCCACAGTAGAGATCTTTGAGGGATAAATAAAACTCAAATATTTAGACAAGGCATAAGAAATGGCCCTCGTGTTTACAAGAAATGAGATCAGTTTACCTGTTACTTGGAAGAAATTCCCTAGGCTCATAAATGGTGTTATTGGGCACCTTTAATCTTTTAGTGGCAAGTCCCAGTAGGTTGGGCAAGATCAGGTCACAGAAAGCAGGAAAGGCCTGGAAGAGACTGAACCCTCCCTCCTCAGAGCAAGGGGGCAGCTTACCTTCTCATGTCCCTTTTTCTACAGCAAAGGTGTGTCCCCTAGTGAGGCCAAGAAGCCTAGCAGGCCTCAGCTCAATGACCTTTCTTTCCATTTTTGAAGCAGGGCCCTGATGGAATCTTATGAAGCCCCTTTGGTCACTGGAGCCTTTGAGGGTATATGCCAAGAACTGGTATTTTCCTTATCTCTTTTGAGCTCTATTTGCCTTTTCTGTTTCTATCTTGGTCATTATAGACCTTAAAAGCCATGCTCAGAAGATCTCACTGAGGGGCTTGAGAGCCCTTTTCTATCTATACTCTTGGAAAAAGACAAAAACAGCATTATTAGCTGATTAAATCAAGAAAAACAGGTTTTTGGTGCCTCCTTTAGAATTCCAGAGTCTCTTTGCTGCTGAATAACTCAGTACATTAGTATTCAAAAGAAATTTTAACAAAAGCATGATAAAATAGATTTGCAGGAGTTCCAGAATAGGACTCCTTTCCTTATATTACCTAGCATTGAACAATATTGTTGCAAAATGACAATAAACTAAACATTAAATAAAAAAGACATTATTAATAATTCCTAATATTTAAACTAAGATTCTAACATCACAGGGCTATAAGACAGCAAATAAAATAATTAACAAAAGGCTTTTGAAACAACACATACATTTTAACATGGAAAATACTTTTTTTACACAATAGTGGGGGGGGGGCGCAATAAGTCATTACTCCTAACCCAGTGGTTGAAAAATCTATTAGTTAATAGAGCCAAATTACTAACAGTGCAGTAACTGAATTTTTTTTAAGAACCAAATTTTAAATTTGAACTATATATGTAAGCACCTTCCCTATTGAGGCAGCACCAACACTTGGCACTCCTGTTGGAGAGCTATACCTAAGAGGGCAACAAGCCACTATCTCCAACCCACCCCACGGAGGGCTTATTTCTAATAATTTTATTCCCTATAATCCTATTGCTTATGATTCTATTACTCCTTCTGAAGCTTCAATTTAACTCATGAAACTGCCAATTAACTAGCAAGGTCCACACCTATGGTTTGTTAATTTCTAAATTCTTTTTCTCTCCTTTAAGATTTTTGTAAAGCAAAGTTCTAATTTTTTTTAAAGACCTTATTTATTCAATTCTTTTTTCATAGAGGAGAGAAAGAGAGAGGGAGGGAGAGGGGGGGAAGGGGGAGGAGCAGGAAGCATCAACTCCCATGTGTGCCTTGACTGGGCGAGCCCAGGGTTTCGAACCAGCAACCTCAGTGTCCCAGGTCGATGCTTTAACCCACTGCGCCACGACAGATCCAGCAAAGTTCTAATTTTTAATACTATTCCTACCCTGTATTCTCCAAATGGGCAAAATCTCTTTAGGTCAGTAGGCAGATATTTGAAACTAGTTTCTATTCTATATTTTTAGTTACCTCATTCTTTTTTTTTTGTCACTCTTTCCCTCTGCTCTGCACACAGCAAGCTGAACCCTAGCCTATCCAGGCGTCTGATGGCAGCGGGGCTTGTCTTTTAGTACTTGGTTTGCTGTTGACTGTTTGCCTTCTGCTAGGGTGCAGCACAACTGCGGAGATTGGAGAGTGAAGGGGAAGGAAGGGGGCATGTGTACATCCACCTCTCCCTGGCCACAACCCCACCTCCCTCACTCTGCACACTGTGTGGTCCCACTCGAGGTTTTTTTCTTTTTTCTTTTTTTTAATTTAAATTGCTTGCTTGCCAACTCTTTATGTATTGAGCAAGCTTTTAGCCAGTTACTATATTCCGGACTGCTTTTACTATCTGGAGTTTAAAAGTTCCAGCTGATGTTACCTATTACAAAACAGATTTGTTCCAGGAGAATCTAAGAATTAGTGCACTAACATGAAAGAAAAGACAGACAATTAACTAGCACCCAGAATAAGAGGGTATTTAACTATAGAGGTATTAATTATTACACAAGACAAGGGGAAGAAGACAACAGAAAAGAATAATTTCCTCAGGGGAGAAATTTAACAGGATGCCCCGAAGCTAATTGGAGAACAAAAAGAATAATAGTTTGCCACTTAAGATTGCTTTTTAGTCAGAAGCTTCCAGCTTTAACACAAAAGACCTAAGGCACGCTTTAAAACAGACACATTTAGACATTAAACTAAAGACTTACACACACACACACACACACACACACACACACACACTAGCAAGCTTTCATAGCCAAGGGAAGGGCTTCCCTTTGTGGCCTCTCAGGTGTGTGCAGGCCGCATCCCTGCAAGGACTTTAGACTTAAGTGCAGGAATTTTTTTTTAGACAAAAGGAAGGAAAACAAAGAATAAGGTCTCGATAAATACAAAGGTGTCTCAACCCAGGTTATTCTTTAAGAGCATAACACAACTAGCTGCTCTGGAAGTTCGGAGTCTCTACTCAGTCCCCTTTAATTATCTTTCCATAGTACAACTAAATGCATCCCAGAGAATCCTAATGTAGGCCAACGGACTTCCTACCGATGTCTAGGTCTTTGGAGAGTCCACAATGGGACTAGTTTTTAACTCAGTAATGCCAGAAAGCTGGCTTTACCTACATACCTCTGAAGTTTCAAACCAGTGATACAGATGATCTGTTTTACCTACACACCTCTGGAGTTACAACTCAGTAAAAGCAACAGATTTGCTTTACCTACAAAATTCCAGAGCTACAACTCAGCAAAACAAAAGATCTACCTCACCTACAATTTTCTGGAGTTTCAGCTCAGCAAAGCAGCTCTGAATGCCCTACCTACATCACCCGAGTCCCACATCTCTGAAGTCACAACTCAGCAAAGCCCCCCAAATTACCTACATTCTAGTCCCAAACAAATTTGACCAGTACCAGTCTCAGACAGAAAAGCGAAAGCAAGTGTTTAGAGAAAAGCCAGAATATTCACTAAAGCAAAAAGAGTTGCTTTACCTACCTCCTTGAGTTCTCTGCTGAATAGTCCAAATTGTCAAAGTTGGGACCTGGGGATGTCTAACAGAGAACTGTCTGGACCCACAGGAAGACTAGGATCCCTGAAAACATTTCAGGTGGCACACCTCTCCTCAAGATTCAAGTGGGACCAGGCAGTCTCCCGGAGAGACCAGCCAATTTGGGATGCCTCTACCCAGTGATGTGACACACCGTAGGCCCTGCATGTGCGCCAAATGTTGTAAAGTACCCAATCCACAATTCCGCAGGTTTTCGTAGAGACACTAATTCCAAATGAGTTTTTTTTAAATGAACAAATATTAAAACTTTATTTAGATAGATTCATATTTTATTGTTACAGTGACATATTCATGGTTGAATATAAATTAAAGGTCTGCTTGTACATCAAAGCCTGGTCCTTTGGGTGGTTCAGTCAAAGAGGTGAGACCCCCAGCAGGCTCACAAGAGAAGCGTCCACTCCTTGGCCCAGGTTTTGGAATTTTGCCAGCTTTGAGCTCATCAATAATTTCTTCAATGTCCTGAGGTGTCAGATCCTCATAGTAGTTGTCATTTATTTGAACCATTGGTGCATTCACACAGGCCCCTAAACATTTCACTTCTATAAGAGTGAAAAGTTTGTCAGGTGTAGTCTCCCCAACCTTTATTCCTAGCTTTTTCTGAATGGTCTCCAATATGCTGTCCGAGTTTTGAAGCATACAAGGTGTAGTAGTGCAGACCTGAATGTGATACTTTCCAACTGGCTTTCGATTATACATTGTATAAAATGTTGCTACTTCATAAACTCTCATTGGAGGCTGCCGGGGTCCAGCCCCGGGGGAAAGGATCCAGGGGTCCCACAGGAAGAGACGGCGTCGGCACGAATCCAGTGAGAGAGCCGAATTCTTTTCTTTCTCTTTATTCTCCGGTTAGCATTTACTGCCAGGCATCTCTGCTAAATGCTGGTCTAGCTTTCTTTTTATGCACACACACTAAGTTACAATCACATGGTATTCAGAATACATTGATTAATCATTGTTTTTGTTTCACTATGGTTACATTTTCTAAGTAACATTTAATTCATTTCTATAAACTATAAATCATTCAAAGTACAATTATACAATAACTTGAACAGCAATAACAATGTTGGTACAAACTTCTAAAAGGTCAGTACTGAATAACAACTCTACCTTACCTATGATGCTATTGTCTAGTCAAATTTTATTTATTACTATATTCATACTCTAGTTAAGTTCTAACTTTATTCTTCTCAGAGTGCTCCACCACCTGCAGGTCAGGTATGCAAGAAGAAGGGAAAGTTTCTTTACCACATGAGAAGGCTCAGGGAGGTAAAGTGATGAATTAAGTGAAGGCTGAAAAGTACTCTGTGTATAGTTACTGTTTCCGACCTATTCATAAGTCACAATCTATTCTTTCTAACATGATTAATAGGAAGTTCTCCTACCAACTTAACCCTTTATGAGGGATATCATAGCCAGCCTCTTATGTCTATGAGCCCAGTTCAAGGGGCTTACAGGCTTTTCTGTGGAACTCACACCCTCTGTCTCATTTCCAAAGAAATTACTATGAATCTACAGGGAAAGCACGGTACTATTATCCCTGTGCCATAAATGATAGCACACACCCAGAAAAGGGGGGATATAAGGCCAGATTAATTCAAAAAGGTCAAAAGGGGGAAGTATCGTTGTGCCTCTCCTCTGCGGTGACTTTGTCAACCCGCAGCTGTTAGTCTTCACTGCGGTGACTTTATTAACCAGCAGCCATTGGTCTTCTTCTGCTGTGACTTTGTCAACCAGCAGTTGTGGATCTTCTTCTGCTGTGACCTTGTTAGCCAGCACTAGTGGATCGGCTCCCGACAGGAGGCACCTGTAAAACTTCTGCAACCTTGTTCATAGCAGAGATGGGTAGCCATCCATTCTGTCTTTGGGCTAAATCCAGGACTAGAAGCACAGCTGCTGCTTTATGCCCTTCTGGATAGTTTTTCACAATCACCTCTATCCTCTTATAGTTTTCTGGTGTGAAATCAAATGGAGTATCTGGGTTATTCTCAGGAGTATCTCTGTAAGGTCGGTGGATAGAGGCATGGTCACGTAGGGACTCAGACCCGCCCACTTTGGCTAGGACCGCCCACAATCAAGCCCGCCAAATGAAGCTTCCCAGGAACCATTTGGAAAGAAGCGATCGTCTGCCAGCCAGTGAAATTTCACCACGTCATAGTAGCTCCACTTCCCTAGAGGGACCCTTTAAATATCTGCCACAGGGTTTAATCTTTGCAACTTCCCTAGCCTCCATGTTTCTTTCCTCGGGGCCAGAGAACCTTGCTGGGCGGGGTGTGCGCTCTGTACTCAATAAAGCCATTTACTTATTCCACACTTTGCGGCTCCGAGCCCTCTTCCTTCCTTCTCGGTGGGGAAAAATACCTTACATTTTTGGTGCCAAAACCCGGGAGGAGTTAGAAGTCCACAAGGACCGCTCCTTTCACCTCCCCTCCGAGAAAGAACCAGGAGAAAGAACCAGGATCTCCGATCTCCAACCCACTTCAGCGCACGATGCGGTAAGTCCCCTGCCTCCAGCTTTCCTCTCAGTTCTTTCCTCTGAGACTCCCTGTCTGAAACCATAGCTACATCAGGGAAGTCTTTTCCATCCGTCTGTCCGTCCATCCGAGTGCGTGTGCTTGTGGAGACCTCCCCAAGCACATCCACTTTCATCCGTGGCTGGACCTTGAGTTTTTAGGACGCTAATACTCAAGTCTGGCCACTCCGAGAACTGAGTGCGGCTGTTGGGGCACAGGAATTTCCCTCCCTAAGGAAGAAGAAACTGTTCTCCTTCTCCGCTGTGGCTAGGCCACAGAACCCACTCGATTAGCCTCCTGAAGGGACTTTCGGTGTTAACGCCCTCACCAATTTAACTATCGCCAAAAAAGCTGGGAACTGATTGGAGATCTCTTTCATACACGGCTCCTAATTATTTGCGCAACCGTCCTTAATCTCTGTGCTGACTGTTCCACCGCACGGGCATTTTTCTGGCCAGAGAAACCTTACCTAAAACCTCTATTCCTAATCTTTCCTTCTCCGAGGACTCCAAACTCTCTCCCCCCTCCCTTCGCAAAAACCTGTTTCTTATTCGCCATCTACTAACTACCTTCTCTTTCTCCTCCCCTGCTGGCCAGGGGCCTCTCCCTTCCACTGTGCTCTCTAGTCCCGCCTCCGTCAGGCCTTTCTCAGCCTGGCATTGGCTCTTACACCGGTTTTCAGGATGTCCAACCCCAATTTTCTTACAGGAAGTTCCTGCCCTGTCCTGCCTTTGGCTCCAGCGTTTTTCCTGCGGAATCTGGGTGCCGGGCTCCGCATGAGCCCCCTTCCACTTATTCCCAATCCCCCAAACCCCTATCCGGAACCTGTGAACACGGCATTTAAAGTTTTTAACGGTCTCAACTCTTAGAAACAGGCCTGTTCGCCAGGCCCCCATGCAGCAGAAGGTAACGCTCCAAACCCTGACTCTTGTGGCAATGCTGTGACCAGCAGAGCCACCAGCAGCTTGCTTTAAGTGTGGCAAGCAGGACCACTGGTCCCGGCAGGGCCCCTGCCCGAGGCTGCCCACTGAGCCCTGCCCTGACTGCAAGCAGCCCAGTCACTGGCGGAGTGAGTGCCTCTTTGGGCAACAGGTTTTTTCCTCAGCGCCTCTACGTGGAGGACAAGCCGCCCAAATGGAAGGGCAATCCAGCCAGGTGGGTGCATCGCTCGAACTCCTAGGACACGGCCTGGACTCAGAGAACCCAGGGTTCTGCAACAAGTGGGTAAGTCAGTCCACCTCATTTCTTGTGGACATGGGGGCTGCCTTCTCTGTTTTTGCCTTTATACTCTGGACCTCTAGTTCCCTCACAGGTTTCGGTTATGGGAATGGATGGGACCCCTTCCTTTCTCCTTTTTACACCACTCCTGACATGCAGTTTTGCCTCAAGTTTGCCTCCTCATAGGACCACTGGCAGTTGGAACCACTGGACTCCATCCATCTCCAGCTCACCAAAAGGCTGGACCCTGCAAAATCCCCTATTACTCCTCTCTTTTTTTTAAATCCTTACAGGACCGCATCTGCAAAGTTTCTCCAATCACGGCCACACAGATGTTCCTCTTGACACCCCTCAAAGCCACCACCTTCTGATCTCCCCCTCCCCACGATGCCCCTATTCAGCAGGAAGTAGCCAGATGAATAAACGGCACCCCTTTTTCTATTTAACACAAAAGGTCAGAATGTAAGGTCGGTGGATAGAGGCATGGTCACATAGGGACTCAGACCCACCCACTTTGGCTAGGACCGCCCACAATCAAGCCCGCCAAAGGAAGCTTCCCAGGAACCATTTGGAAAGAAGCGATCGGCCCTGGCCAGTTGGCTCAGCGGTAGAGCGTCGGCCTAGCGTGCGGAGGACCCGGGTTCGATTTCCGGCCAGGGCACACAGGAGAAGCGTCCATTTGCTTCTCCACCCCTCCGCCGCGCTTTCCTCTCTGTCTCTCTCTTCCCCTCCCGCAGCCAAGGCTCCATTGGAGCAAAGATGGCCCGGGCGCTGGGGATGGCTCTGTGGCCTCTGCCTCAGGTGCTAGAGTGGCTCTGGTCGCAATATGGCGACGCCCAGGATGGGCAGAGCATCGCCCCCTGGTGGGCAGAGCGTAGCCCCTGGTGGGCGTGCCGGGTGGATCCCCGGTCAGGCGCATGCGGGAGTCTGTCTGACTGTCTCTCCCTGTTTCCAGCTTCAGAAAAAAAAAAAAAAAAAAAAAAAGAAGCAATCGTCTGCCAGCCAGTGAAATTTCACCACGTCATAGTAGCTCCACTTCCCTAGAGGGACCCTTTAAATATCTGCCACAGGGTTTAATCTTTGCAACTTCCCTAGCCTCCATGTTTCTTTCCTCGGGGCCAGAGAACCTTGCTGGGCGGGGTGTGCGCTCTGTACTCAATAAAGCCGTTTACTTATTCCACACTTTGCTGCCCCGAGCCCTCTTCCTTCCTTCTCGGTGGGGAAAAATACCTTACAATCTCTGTGCACAAATAAGGCACCTCCAGTTCCATTCTGCACAGCTGTCTTATGCAAATTTCTTATGTTTTCCCCACTGGGCGGTGAAACCAGCCACCCGAGCTCAGAGCACCGCGGAGGAGAACATGGCGGGCCAAACTGGTAGTCTTTCATGACGGCGCCAGGCTAGGATCCCTAGCAAGCCCCAGACGCACGGTGTGCGCGTGCTCCCAAGCTAGGCCAGCGCAGCCGGGAGGGCAACCAGTTCCCTACGCAGAGGCTGCCATGGCGCGCGAGGGCTCCCAATGAGTTTTTGAAGAGTTTTATTAAAGGAGGAAATTTATTAAATATGCCGGCCGCATATAGCTTATACGGGGCAGTCCTAAATCGTATGCCTATAATATTCTAAAAGCTGGTTATATACCCTTAATTAAACATGGGCAGGGAAAAAGCCTTACATCACAGCATAAGCTTATAATCTTTCTTTTCACCTACGCAGGTTTGGGAAAAGGATGAAGAGGGGGGAATGGGACACAATTCATTAGCAAGTTTATAACATTCATCTACAGGGTTCACAAAAAAGACATTTCTACATATTAAAACTTACAAGGTGACACAATGGTAAAAATGTCACTTTACATATTAAAAGACATTCCTATATTTTTTAATGTTCAGTTGCTATTTCTTTGTCTAGAGATACATACATTAACTACATGCTTTCAGGAGGGGAGGGGTAGTTTCCATGGGGACGAATGCCTATAAATGGCCCATTAATATAAGTAAAGGTTTATTTTAATTTTTCTCTCTCTACACCTGGCTAGCTATTCACTCGCTTTCTTATAGGTGTGGGGGAAGGTCAGAGAATCCAAATCTCCTTCCCCTTTGCATTTACAACACAATACCATTGGCCATCTTGGTTTTATGCTAATCACACAAGTCCAAAGATTATTTACAAAATTTCTCTATATGCCTAGCCCAAATTAATATAATAAAATGTTCTTTAAGCTTCCTAAAATATTAATATTAATTTCGTAGCTTTTGGTACCTTACAACTTTAGATCATCTAGGCAGCTCTTCCTCTCTGGTTGGTGATGGCCAGCCCCAATCAGAACCCATTTCTCCAAATCTTTTTCTGGTCTTAAAAATTTTAAGAAAATTTTTGCTAGCTGTTGGGCAGATAAAATATATTATGCTCAATTTGTTAAAGTTGGTGCTGCCCACATGGAAGCCCATTGCCCAGGTGATGATATTAATGTGTGTTGGGGGCAGGCTGTGGGAAGGCAGGATCCTTGTAGCCTGGGGCTTAGTTTTAGGACTAAGCTTATCCCACTCTTTTTGATGTGGGGTGGTGCAATCCCATCATGCCTCAGATAAGTGATTTTGTATTAGAGACTTCCCTATTTTGTATACTGGATTAAAGGTTTTGATTTCTGCACTATAAAGTGGGGCAGACCGGGATCTTGCGCTCTCAGTTCCTGAGATTAGCATTAGAGAGGAGAGCAGAGAAAGGCCAGATGGAGAAGGCTAAGAGAAGCAGCCAAGATGGCGGAGTGCTGAGGGAGAAGCCAGTTTGTGCAGTTTGTGCAGGGAGAAGGAAGGAGATGGGGAACAGAGGTGAATAAGTCTGGTGAGCTAGAAACCTTTGATTCTAGGAAACTCGGATAAGTCAGTAGCTTTGTGAGCACTGAATGAGCAGGTTTTGGAGCCCAGTGTGTGTTTTTACTTGCTTGCCAGGTGCAAGTTAGAATTAAAGATTATGGCTCCGTTATTTCATTACCATCTGTCCAAATCCAACGTGAACCTGCATGGGCTAGGTGGCTGTGATGGTGGCCGTGGATACTGGCCTTACATTAGCATTTTGCGGTTGGTGTTCCTTTACCTGAAGTATGACCTCTTCTCTTTACAGTATCACTCTCTGCTGTTCTGTCCACACCCAAACTCTTGACCATTTCTAAAAATTAAAGACTTCCTATTTAAAAATACAAACTTTATAAAAATTGCGGTGATGATAAGGTATTTCTGCTGAACCTCCTAACACATTTAGCTCACTTCTTTTGATCTGGAAACTCCACTTTCTGAAAATACACTCGCTTTCCGCAAGAGTCATAGTGCCAAGAAATCAGACAATTTGAGGGCATTTCCACCTTCCAGCCACCCCAGGCTCCAGGTTCCAATGTTGTTGCTTTCCTTATATAGGACTTCAGGTTTCCCAACAGGGTGGCCCCAATGCGGCACTGCGGTGCGAGAGTTCAGTGATGTATCACCTTCAAGGGCAATGCGAGAATCGCCGGTGTTTTTTCTAACGCTTCAGAACCTTGTGGGCCGCCTGTAGCCAGACGTTCTATCTGGATAATGCTTTCCGGCATCAAATCACTTCGCAGAAGTATAAAGATTAGATTTCTCATGGGCTACAGAAAACCAGGTCAGTGTGCTCTTCTCTTTCAAGTTTTCTAAAATGTTTTGTGTAAGGTTGGCGGATAATGGGGAAAGGTCAGGCCCAAAGCTAGGACCACCCACAACCAAGCGTGACAAAACAAACTTCCCAGGAGCCCTTTGAAAAAAGAGACACCTCCATCAGCCAGTGAGATTTCACTGCATCATATTAGCTCAACCACTCTAGGGACCCTTTAAATATCCCTCACGTGGTTTAATCCTTGCAACTAGCCTAGCCTCTGTTCCTGGGGCAAGGGAACCTCATCAGGCAGGAAACGCTCTGTACTCAATCAAGCCTTTTATTATTCCACACTTCGTGGCTCTGGCCCCTTCCTTTTTTCTCAGCAGGGAAAAATACCTTACATTTTGTAAGGAGGTTTGTTTCTGACATCTCAGAGTAGCTGAGAAAACAGCAGAAGTGGTGCAGTGTGGACCCTGGAATTATGGCGGTGAAAGCAGTCGTGTGGAAGGAGGTACAAGGTATTTTGGAGGAAGCAGGTGACTGCCTGTGGTTTGGGTCCTGTTGGGCAAATAAGCTCTAAACAATGTTTTTTTAAGTTTGCTTGCTTATATTTTGCATTGGCCTGGGTAGTAGTCTGTGTTAGGATGCACTGTTTGCCCTCAGGTGGCAGATTGTAAATTGTGGATTGCCTTCCTGTCGGAGGGGCTGCTGTATGGCTGATGTTTGCTGGAGAAGGGTTTTTTTCTCCCCTAGCAAACCTGGGTTCATGTTTATGATCCCATGTTCAAGGCAGTGACCTCAAGGTTTGAACTTGGGTTCTCAGCATCCCGGGCTGATGCTCTATCCACTGCGTGGCTGCCTGGTCAGGCATTTTTTTCAATATTTTATTTATGTATTTTAGAGATGGGGAGAGAGAGAGGAAAAGCAGCAGGAAGCATCAACTTGTCGTTGCTCATTATTGCCTTGATTGGGCAAGACTGGGGCTTCAAACCAGCACCCTGAGCATTCCAGGTTGATGCCCTATCCACAGCGTCACCACAGGTCAGGAATGATGTGTTGTATAAGAAATATAATGTTGCATCTGCAAACAGATGGACTGAGTCCAAAATGGCATCAACCATGTGTGCCTGAAGATTTAACCTTTATAGGGTTAGTGAGCAAGGCTAGCAAGATTAATTTTGGTTGGGAATTTTGAGGTGGGGGAAGGGGATTACTTAATGAGGAAATTACCCCAGTGGGGGTGTGGGAGGGAGTGGTGAGGGAAAGTGGAAGATCAGTCAGTTTCTCTCAGGTGGAGAGTTAAGGAACTGCCATGGCCCCAAATCACTTGAACATGGTTAGTAAAGGATTTTTGGTAAGGGGCCCTAGACCCCAACCTAACTGGTATAGAAGTAGTGGTATAGAAGAAAAAGAAAAAAATTAAGTTGTTCTAGAAGTTCAGTTATTTCTGAATTGTTAGAAAGATTTGTTTAAGGTGCAGAAATTTTGTGCAAGGGGAAGAAATGAAAGGAGAAAGGACTGAGGAAGTAAAGAGAGGTAAAAAAGTGGGGGGGCTGCCCTAAGACCTGAAACAAGCAGGAAGCAGTTAGAGAAGATTGACATGAGCATCACTGTACATACACCCCAGAGGAAAAGAGAAAATACAGGCTGCAATGTTAAGACACATCTCACCTTCTACTGCTAAAATTCTGTCCATTTCTGAGGGCCAAAATATGCTTCCGCCTCTTATTTTTCAATAACTCATGCCGAGGTATTTTTTTAAAAAGTCACTGACCAAGGCCAAAGACCAGGATGTGCTAATCTGAGCACACTAGATGCACCAACCCCCTTGTCAGCGGAGGCCCGGGGCTGCAGCTCCTAGTGCCTGGAGATATTACCCCCTCCAGCCCCTTGGTGTTGAAGCTGCTCTACCCACTCGTAGTTAGTTGCCTGGTCAGGCTTATAAAGCCGTTCTTACCCTCTTCTCTGCAGAGGTTCCTGTGCCATCAAGTCTCTATCTTTGCATGAGTCTGCTGCTCTCAGCATTTTATTTTGTTCCTGTGGCTTATTTGTCGATTGTACTAATATTGTACTCCTATAATTAAAGTAACTTTAAACTTCTTAACTGATAAAGCATATCTTTCCATTTTTTAAATTTAAACTGTATACAGCTATCAGATTTAGATATTAATTGGGATTACATTGGTTGTATATATACATTTGGGAGACAAGATATTTTAAAATATGCGGACTTCTTAGACTCATGTTCACAGTCAACCTTTCCATGTATTTGTCTGTTAAAATTTCTGCCAACTGTTTTAAAAATAAATATAGTTTTTAAATTTTAAAAAATTTGACCAGGTGGTTGTTATATCTAGACAGTGAGGAAACAAAAGTTTTACCACACAATTAAGTAGCCAAATTAAGGAATCTTTAATCAATTGCAGCAACCACGAGTGAATTCACATCCTAAAGAACTCACAGCCCCTATCGTACTTAAGGGTTTGCTTCTATAGGCCTAAAGCAGAGAGGGGTGGGGTGAGCGCCTAGCCAAAGCAGTTTTACAAAAGCGAAACAGGCTTTTGGGTATCCTTGGAACTGTCTAGGGAGAGAGTGCTCAGCAAAACATGTTACAAAAAGCAAAAGAATGTGTTCTGTTATCTTGGCCTTTTACAGAGATTGTTAAGGCCGTATCCTGAGGGCTTTCTGGAATCTAGACATTAGTGAAGATGTATGGTCTGTACAGAACTCTTCATTTACTCAACTCAAATCTTGCAAAACTCATTCTATGGTCAGGGATATGGTATTTCTACATTTCAGCAATGATGCAGTGCATAGAGTTTTGGATTGAGACACAAAGAACCCAGGTTCTAAACCCTGAAGGAGCTGACTTCAGTGCAAGTTCATCTGATTTGAGCATGGCTTCACCAGCTTTGGTGCAGGGTCGCTGACTTGAGCCCAAGGTTGCTGGCTTGAACAACGGGTCACTTGCTCTGCTGTAGCCTTCCTGGTGAAGACATATATGACAAAGGAATCAAAAAACAAGTAAGGAGCCTCAATGAAGAATTGATGCTTCTTACCTCTTTATCTTCCTCTCTGTCTATCACTCTCTCTGTCTCTGTCACAAAAAAATTTTTTTTAATTTATTTATTGATTTTAGAAAAAGAAGATGAAAGCAAGAGACAGATGAAAATATGATTTTTTGTTCCAATTATTAATGCATTCATTGGCAGATTGTTGTATGTGCCTTTACTGGGGATGAAATCTGCATCATTGACATTTCTGGATGACACTTGAACCAGCTAAGTTGAGTTACCCGGCCAAGGCTCAACATTTCTTGCTCAATATAAAATATTTTCATTGGTCTTCAAAATGCTAGGTTATAAATTCTGTTTTGTTTCTTGATGGCCTGTTTCTATGTCAGTTACTGGGGGTGGTATGTTGGAATTTTGTGCTATTTGTCTGGATTTGTTCATTTCTTCCTGTTTTGTGATCCATTTGTCTATACATTTTAATGCTTTGTTGTTAGGTGCATAGGAATGTTAGAGTTTTAATAATTTCTTTTTGTTTTAGGATTTTATAGATTGATTTTAAAAAAAGAAAAGAGAGAGAAATGGTGGTGGTGGAGGAGAGAGGAAAGCATCAACTTATAGTGGTTGTTTTTCACTTGTGCCTTGACCAGGCAAGTTCAAGGTTTCAAACCAGTAACTTCAGCATTCTGGGTCAACATTTGATTCATTGCACCCCACGAGCCAGGCAGGAATTCCAGGCTTTTACAAGGTAGTGAATTGAAACTAATTCTAGTGAGCATGCTTCTTCTTTCTTGGGAGTGACTTTTAGTTGTTATTTATTTTGTGTAAGAGTATGGTTACAGCAGATTATTTTAGGTGAATCTTTTCACGCTCTTTTTCTTTCTTACTTTTTTTTTTTTTTAGAGAGACAGAGAGAAATGCAGGGACAGATAGGGACAGATCAACTAGAATGGAGGGAGATGAGAAACATCAGCTTGTAGTTTTCGGCACCTTAGTTGTTCATTGATTGCTTTCTCAAACATGCTTTAAAGATGGGGGTTCTTCAGCCAAGCCACTGACCCAGTGATTGGGTTGGTAACCTGGGTCAAGCCAGTTTCCGTAGAATCATGTCTGTGAGCCAAAGCTGAAACTGGTCAGTTCCTGCTTAAGCTCAATGAGCCCATTATCAAGGCTGATGAGCCCACGCACATTTAGGCGACCTTGCAGGTTTGAACCTGGGTCCTCAGCATCACAGGAAATGCTCTGTCCACTGCGCCACCTCCTGGTCAGCCAGTTCTATTTTTTTCTAACTTTTTATTTCAAGCATTCCAGATGGTTATGTTACTTAGATGTCACCTATAATAGGATGTTATTTGATTTTAAATTTTATTTGAATGTGACAGTTTTGTGGAGTTTGTATTTAATGTAACTAACAGAAATGTTTATTTTGTTTATACTAAATATAATTTTTCATGTGTTTTTTTAAACAGTAATCTAAGTTCATTGTAGTTGCTTACATTGTTTTTTTTCTGTATCTCGTTTTTTATTTTATATTTATTTTTTGGTCTTGTTAAAATAATTTTGTAGATTGTACTGATTGATTATTTTAGAGAGGGAGACAGGGAAACATAGATTAATTTGTTTTGCTTATTTATGCATTCATTGGTTGCTTCTCACATGTGCCCTGAGCAGTGATCAAACTTGGAAACTTTGTATATGGGGAAGACTCTCTTCACCAACTGAGCTACTGAACCAGGTCTCAGATGAGTTGTGTTTTTTTATGTTTTTAAATTTATTCATTTTAGATAGGGGGTGGAGAGAGAGAAAGAGAGAGGGAGGAGGGAAAGGGGGAGAAGCAAGAAGCATCAACTCCCATATGTGCCTTGACCAGACAAGTGCAGGGTTTCTAACCAGTGACCTCAGCGTTCCAGGTCAACGCTTCTATCCGCTGTGCCACCACAGGTCAGGCTTGAATAAGTTTTTAAAATTATATTTTCCACATCTGTAAGCATAGAAATTTAAGACAGCTGTTAGTTTTCATCCTGACAGTAGAGGTTATGTATAGTGTGAAACTTTATTAAATCTTTGTGAGGGATGGTATCTTTACACTCTTCTATGATAATATAGGGATCTAAAGGCACTTCAACTTCATTGACCACGTTCCAATTTTTAAAAATTTTTGTGGATTTTTGTTTTCTATATATGTTTCAAACCTTAGATGTTATAATTATTGCCTATGGGGTGGGGTGACACTTTTGATTGGAGTGTCCATCTAATATGTCAAGGTTGCAGGTTTGATCCTTGCTCAGGGCACAATTGGAGTCAACTAATGAGTGTGTAAATAGGTTGAAGAACAAATACATGGTCCTCTTTCTCTTCTCCATGCTCTCTCTCTCTCTTTCTTTCTCACTCTTTCTCCCTCATTCTCAAATTAATAAATTGATGCTGGACCAATTCTTTACAAATGAACCAGGGATTTAGGGCCATAATTTCTATATAACATTTACATAGTCATTCTACAACTTACTGACATTTAGTAAGTTTTCACTTGTGACATCATCAAGATTCAGTTTTTAAAAAAAATTATGACCTCATAGATAAAGGAATTGGATAATGGTATTATTATTGTTATGTTTTGCAAATCATTTGTACAATTTAAGTACAGTTCTTCATTACATATATAATGTGAAAATATTTTCTTAAAATCTCTATCTTTAGTCTTCACTTTCTTAAAAGTTGGTGCATCTCTATTCCTTCCTTTCTGCCTGTCCCTGACTTTCTGTTTGTCTCCCTTTCACTAAAATAAAAAAAGGAAATGAATTTAGTTACATGGGTGGATGTACTTCTTTCTCACTATATAAGTGAAAATGTGCTTACTGAATACATTTTCTCTTTTAAATAAGTAATTCCTGAATATAAGTTTAGTTATCTTTCTTACTTTGCAGTTTACACTTTTTCTTATCTCAAGCAGTGACTGCACTCTCCAGTACACAATAGGAAAGTGGGTTTGTCGTGGACATCTGTGTCCTTCCTGTTGCCTCCTCATATTATTCACCTGCCACAGTGTCTTCAGTTACCAGTTTCTAAGAGGGTAGAATCATAAAATATGATTCATCTAGGATTACTAATTTAATTTTATAACAATGTTTATTATATTCCTTTTTTATTTTTTAAAGTTTAGAAAGAGAAGGGGGAGAGAGAGACAGAAACATGGACCCATTTCTGTATGTACTGTGCCCATCATCAAACAAGGAACCTTTATGTACCAGAAGATGGTCTAACCCCGTGGTCCCCAACCCCCGGGCCGCATATTGGTACTGGTCCATGGGTCATTTGGTACCGGTCCACAGAGAAAGAATAAATAACTTACATTATTTCCGTTTTATTTATATTTAAGTCTGAATGATGTTTTATTTTTTTAAAATGACCAGATTCCCTCTGTTACATGCATGTAAGACTCACTCTTGACGCTTGTCTCATAAATTTGACAATTATATTTAAAAATACCACAGTTTTTATGCTGGTTGCATAATTTTATTTTGTGCATTTATCCGTTCCACCCTAAAGGCCGGTCCGTGAAATTATTTTCTGACATTAAACCAGTCCATGGCCCAAAAAAGTTTGGGGACCACTGGTCTAACCAACTGAGTGATCCTGACCACTGCTATAGTATAGTTTAGGACTAAAAAATTTTGTTTAATGTGGTTTATTTCTGTCATTAATTCCTTTTTATTTTTTTTTATTTTTATTTTATTTTTTTTATTTATTCATTTTAGACAGAAGAGGGAGAGACGGAGAGAGAGGAGAGACAGAGAGAGAGAAGGGGGGAGGAGCTGGAAGCATCAACTCCCCATATGTGCCTTGACCAAGCAAGCCCAGGGTTTCGAACCGGCAACCTCAGCATTTCCAGGTCGACGCTTTATCCACTGAGCCACCACAGGTCAGGCTAATTCCTTTTTAGTATGTGACAGAGACAGAGAGAAAAACAGATAGAAATTATTATTTTAATTTACTGATTTTTAGTGAGAAATGAAGGGAGAAAGAGAGACAGGCAGGGACATTGGTCTGTTCCTACATGTGTCCCCACCCAAGATTGAACCAGCAACCTCTGAACTTCAGCAGGATACTCTAAACAACCAAGACAGCTGGCTAGGGCACTTCAGGTGATTCTAATTTGCATCCATCTTTGAACAGCAAGGCTCTGGGGCCTGAGATCTGGGGTGAGAATGAAGGGACTCTGCTGTGCATGGGGTTTGGTCTGGAATTAGGCCTGTGACCCGCAGGGCAGCCTCTAATTAGTGGATGTCTCCACTGCTGAGGTGTGTGTGACCAAGTGGGCAGCATGATCTGAGGACGGGTGTCAAAAACCACTTTTTTGTCTTTGAGAACAGTTTCTATCCCAGAATCCCTCCTGTGTCCGTGGGTAGCAGTCACCATCTTTGCCATACAGAGAGGTCATTCCTGTGTGTGGCTGTGGCACAGGAAGGGGGTATGATGGTAAATAGCGTATCTTCTACTTTCCAGACTGACTTCCAGAAACCCTTGTTGCCTGAGGAAGAAGCCTGGAAGAAGAGGGAAGGAGGCTTCAGCAATGGCTCTTTCTCAGGTAAAATCATATTCTCCGTTCATTGTTACATCTGTCTGTTTATTTGTTTTTTCTTATTTTATTTTTTGATTTTAGATAAAGGAGAGAGACAGAAAGGGGGTGGATGAGTGGAAAGCATCAACTTGTGTTAGTTGCTCCATGTGTGCCCTCACTGGGAATGCCTGGGGTTTCGAACCAGCAACCTCAGCGTTTCCAGTCAGTGCCTATCCACTGCCCCACCAGAGGTCAAGCTTGTGTCTGTTCTTTTTGAAATGCCCTTTGACTTGCTGTTCTCTGATTCTGAATTGTGCTGCCTGATGTTTTTTTACACTCAGCCTGGGCCGTCCCTTGGTCCCACTCAAATCTGCTTCAGTGCCATCTCAGTGTGACCTAATGACAAGGGACTTGTAAAAAGCCTCCCCTGGGCATCATCTGGGTAAGGCTTCAACCCTTGGATTGGAGCTAGGATGTGAGCATTGTAGTGTGGTTGAGGAAGGGAGATTGTCCAGGAACCATGTTGGATATACTATCACTGTCAATTAAGTGAAAAGAAAAAGCACATAGAGGTCATGGACTGATGTGCACAAATACCTGATCAGTTCTGGAAAAGGGGCCAATTAGGGAGAAATTTTCTGCTTTTGTAATACATTTGAAGCTACATGAGTGAATTACTGAGTTAAAAATCAAAATGATTTGGAACTGAGCAGATAGTTCACAGACAGACAAACATCTCTGGTAGAGGGTGTTTCGTTACATCATCCATTTGTGTAATCAACTCACTGTCTGACAATTCAAGATTTTTTAGGTTGGTTTTACCACTTCCAGTTCTCAAAAAGTTGCATTTAATGGGACACAGCATAAGCAGTACTGAGAGGGAAGTTCATAGCATTATAGGCATGACTTAAGAAGCTGGAAAAAACTCAAATAAACAACTTAACTCTGCATCTAAAATAATTAGAAAAAGAACAGCAAGTAAAGCTCAGAGGTAGTAGAAGGAAGGAAATAATAAAGATCAGAGCAGAAATAAATGACATAGAGGCTAAAAAAACTACAAAGGATCAATGAAACCAAGAGCTGGTTTTTTGAAAAGGTAAGCAAGATTGATGAACCCTTAGCCAGACTCACCAAGAAAAAAAGAAGATTCGAATAAATAAAATTAGAAATGAGAGTGGAGAAGTAAAAATGGACACAGCAGAAATACAAAGAATTGTAAGAAAATACTATGAATAACTGTATTCCAAAAAATTAGACAACCTAAGTGAAATGGACAAATTCCTTGAAAAAATATAATCTGGAAGTATTAGAAAACCTAAATAGACTGATTACAACAAATGAGATTAAAAACAGTTATGAAAAAGCTCCCACCAAACAAAAGTCTTGGACCAGATGGCTTCACAGGCGAATTCTACCAAACATGCAAAGAAGAATTAACTCCTATTCTTCTCAAGCTATTTCAAAAAATTCAAGAGGAGGGAAAAGTTTCAAGCTCGTTTTATGAGGCAAGCATAGTTCTGATTAAAAAACCAGGCAAAGATGACACAAAGAAAGAAAACTATAGGCCTATATCCCTGATGAATTTAGATACTAAAATTCTTAACAAAATATTAGCAAACTGGATCCAGCAATACATGAAAAAAATCATACATCATGATCAAGTGGAATTTATTCTGGGGAAGCAAGGCTGGAAGTGTTATAAAGTACAATTTTTCCAGGTTTACGTAGAGACCCCAAGTTCAAATAAATTTTTAAGGAGTTTTATTAAAAGGAGGAGATTTAATAATATACCAGCCACATATGACCAACATGGGGCATTGCTGACCCAAATAGTGCACACCAACTCTAGCCCTGAGACAGGTTATATACCTTTGATCATTCACAGATTGGTGGGAAAAGGAGGAGGGGGAGTGATGACACAATTCATTAGCAAGCTTATAACATTTGTCTATAGGATTTATAAAAATTATTTTTACATATTAAAACTTATAAGCTAACACCATAGCGAAAAATGTTATTCTACATATTAAAAGATATTTCTAAATTTTCTAGTGTTCATTAGCCATTCCTTTGTCTAGAGGTACATACATTAATCACACGTTTTTCATGAGGGGAGGGGGAATCTACATGGCACCAGGGGATAAGCGCCTGCGAGAATGACCCATTAAAAAATGAAGAAAGAAAAAAAAAAGGCTCACCTTATCTCTCCTCCCCATTCCCCCACACCTGGCCAGATGCTTATTTTCTTCCTTACAGGTGCAGGGGAAGGGAGAAAATCTAAGTATTTTTTCTACTTTTATTCAAAACCTCGCACACAATCTTTTTTTTTTTTTTCTTTTTTTTTTCTTTCTTTTTTTTTTTTTTCAAAATCTTTTTATAATACAATGTTGTTGTCTATTTTGAGCTGGTGCAAATCATACACAAGTATAAAAATCATATTTATAAAATCTCTCTGTATACTTAGCCCAAATTATAAAATGTCTTTTAAGCTTCCTAGTAAAAAAGGGATTTTCCTACACAGTGTATCTCTGCAAGGTAGGAAACTTTCATATTTCTTTTTCTTTATTTTCCACAGGAAGGACAGAACAAGAAACCTAACTATTTTCCCTAAAGTATTAATATTAATTTTCTATTCTTTGGTACCTTACCACAGTACAATATTCATATATCAATCAATGTAATTCATCACATAAAGAAAAGGAAGGAGAAAAACCACATGACAATATCAATAGATACAGAAAAAGCATTCAGTAAAATCCAGCACCCATTTATGAACAAAACTATCAGCAAAGTGAAAATACAGGGAACATACCTCAACATGATAAAGGCCATCTATGACAGGCCCACAGCCAACATCATACTCAATGGGGAAAAGTTAAAAACAATCCCCTTAAGATCAGGAACAAGGCAGGGGTGTCCCCTTTTCTACTCTTATTCAACATAGTTCTGAAAGTTCTAGTCACAGCAATCAGACAAGAATAAGAAATAAAGGGCATCCAAATTGGAAAAGAAGAAGTAAAACTATCATTATTTGCTCATGATATGATACTATGCATAGAAAACCCTAGAGTCGCAGTAAAAAAACTACTGGACCTGATAAAGAAATTCAGCAAGGTGTCAGGATATAAAATTAATACTCAGAAATCAGAGGCATTTTTATATACCAACAATGATCTGTCTGAATGAGAAATTAAGGAAACAATCCCCTTCACTATTGCAACAAAAAATAAAATACCTAGGATAAATTTAACCAAGGAGGTTAAAGACTTGTACTTAGAAAATTATAAAACATTGATAAAAGTAATCAAGGAAGATACAAACAAGTGGAAGCATATATTGTGTTCATGGTTAGGAAGAATAAACATCATTAAAATGTCCATATTACCCAAAGCAATTTATAATTCAATGCAATTCCTACTAAAATACCAAGGACATATTTCAAAGATATAAAACAAGTATTCCAAAACTTTATATGGAAACAACAAATATTGCAAATAGCCTCAGCAATCTTGAAAAAGAGGAATAAAGTGGGTGGTATCACACTTCCTGATATCAAGTTATAGTACAAGGCCATTGTACTCAAAACAGCTTAGTACTGGCATAAGAACAGGCATATAGATCAATGGAACAGAACAGAGAACCCAGAAATAAACCCACTCCTTTATGAACAATTGTTATTTGAGAGGGGTGGTAATAGCATACAATGGAATAAAGACAGTCTCTTTAACAAATAGTGTTGGGAAAATTGGACAGCTACCTGAAAAAAAATAAAACTAGACCACCATCTTACACCATTCACAAAAATAAATTCAAAATAGATAAAAGACTTAAATGTAAGTCATTAAACCATGAGCATCCTAGAGGAAAACATAAGTAAGCCCTCTGACATCACTCACAGAAATATATTTGCTGATTGATCTCCACGCACAAGGGAAATAAAGAACAGGATAAATAAATGGGACTATATCAAACTAAAAAGCTTTTGCACAGCTAAAGACAATATGAACAAAATAAAAAGGCAAACCACACAATGGGAGAACATATTTGACTATATGTCTGATAAGGGGTTAATAACCAAAATTTATAAGGAACTTGTAAAAATCACCAGGAAGATAAACAGTCTAATAAAAAAATGAGGGCCCTGGCCGGTTGGCCCAGCGGTAGAGCGTTGGCCTAGCGTGCGGAGGACCCGGGTTCGATTCCCGGCCAGGGCACACAGGAGAAGCGCCCATTTGCTTCTCCACCCCTCCGCCGCGCTTTCCCTCTCTGTCTCTCTCTTCCCCTCCCGCAGCCAAGGCTCCATTGGAGCAAAGATGGCCCGGGCGCTGGGGATGGCTCTGTGGCCTCTGCCCCAGGCGCTAGAATGGCTCTGGTTGCAACATGGCGACGCCCAGGATGGGCAGAGCATCGCCCCCTGGTGGGCAGAGCGTCACCCCTGGTAGGCGTGCCGGGTGGATCCCATTCGGGCGCATGCGGGAGTCTGTCTGACTGTCTCTCCCTGTTTCCAGCTTCAGAAAAATGAAAAAAAAATGTAAAAAAAAAAAAATGAGCAAAAGAAATGAATAGACACTTCTCTAAAGAAGACCTACAGATGGCCAATAGGCATATGAAAAAATGCTCAACATCATTAATCATTAGAGAAATGTAAATTAAAACCACAATGAGATATCACCTCACACTAGACAGAATGGCGTTCATCAACAAAACAACACAGAGTAAGTGTTGGCGAGGATGTGGAGAAAAGCGAACCCTTTTGCACTGCTGGTGGGAATGCAGACTGGTGCAGCCACTGTGGAAAACAGTAGAGAGATTCCTCAAAAAATTAAAAATTGAACTGCCTTTTGACCTAGCCATCCCACTTTTAGGAATATATCCCAAGAACACCACATCAACGGTTGAAAAGGAGAAATGCATCCCCATGTTTATGGCAGCATTGTTTACAATAGCCAAGATCTGGAAACACCCCAAGTGTCTGACAGTGAACAAATAGATTAAAAAACAGTGGTACATACAATGTGTCCGTAAAGTCATGGTGCACTTTTGACCGGTTACAGGAAAGCAACAAAAGACGATAGAAATGTGAAATCTGCACCAAATCAAAGGAAAACTCTCCCAGTTTCAGACCTATTCAGTGCAGTTCGATGTGGGCTCATACCCAGATTTTTTAGGGCTCCTTAAGTAGCTATCCCGTATAGCCTCTACAGACTTGTCACTGACTGATGGCCTGCCAGAACGGGGTTTCTCCACCAAACTGCTGGTTTCTTTCAACTGCTTATCCCACCAAGTAATGTTATTCCTATGTGGTGGTGCTTCGTTATAAATGCGTGGTTATTCACGTTGCACTTTGGTCACAGATTCGAATTTAGCGAGCCACAGAACACACTGAACTTTCCTCTGTACTGTCCACATCTCAACTGCCATGGCCCTGGGTTGCTCCGCTGTATACACGGTATTATGTCAACATCTGCACATGCACACATCCTGCCACATCATCCTACAGAAACTAGGAGGGTTTTCCTTTATTTCACATTTCTATCGTCCTTTGTTGCTTTCCTGTGACCGGTCAAAAGTGCACCATGACTTTATGGACACACTGTATACACAATGGAATACTATGAGGCCATGAAAAATAAGGAAATATTAGTTTTTGCAACAACATGGATGGACCTGAAAACTATTATGTTAAGTAAAATAAGCCAGCAGAGAAAGAAAAATATAATAATATGACCTCACTCATTTGAGGAATTAGATGAACAATATGAACTGAGGAACAGAATAGAGACAGAGGCGGGATCAAAGGATCCAGAAGGAAAGCGGACAGAGGGAAAGGGGATGATAGGGTGATAGGATGGGATGAGAGCAGAAAAGCAAATCCTGGAGGAAAGGGGGGAGGGCGCTACGGACAGAGGGACCGGGGGGATGTACCAGGGAACATGGGAGAGGGGAGGATGTATTTATTCAGGGGGACTTTAGAATCTATGTAAACACAATAAATTAATAAAAAAATTATTTGGTATGACAGAGAGCTTTATTATACACATTTGCATCTAAAAAATCCAAAACATCCACTTTTTTTTTTTTCTGTTTGTACCAAAACTCCTTTTGGAATTTTGGTATAGATTTCATCCTGTCTGTAGAATGCTTGAGTAACATGCACATTTCAACAGTAGTACCTTATTTACAACCCATTATTAAGAGATGTCTGTTTTTTCTTTAGCATTCCAGGTCAATGCCCCACCAATGCACCAACACAGGTCAAGCTTGTTTTTTTTTTGTTTTGTTTTTTTTACAGAGAGAGGCGCTGATAGTGACAGATAGACAGGACGGGAGAGAAATGGAAAGCATCAATTCTTTGTTGTGGCACCTTAGTTGTTAATTGATTGCCTTCTCGTGTGTGCCTTGGCATGGGTGCAGGGACACGAGAGCAGAGTGAGTGACACCTTCCTCAAGCCACTGACCTTCGGCTTCAAGCCAATGGCCATGGGGTCATGTCTATAATCCCACACTCGCTCAAGCCTGCAACCCCGCACTCAAGGTGGCAACCTCTGGGTTTTGATCCTGCATCCTCAGCATCCCAGTTCGATGCTCTGTCCCCCATGGCACCACCTGATCAGGCTTAAGGGATGGCTTTCTGATGATTTGAATCTTTGATTTATTTTTGCAATGGTTTGTTTCCAGTGGGTATGTCATTCAGCTTGTTGACTGTTTTTAATTCCTGAGTATTTTATCCTTTTCAAAACTATGATAAATAGGACCATTTTCCTTAGTATTTGTAAGTTTTGTATACTAGTTGTATACAGCCCGCCTTGGCTATTATTTTTTGTCTTATATCCTGTATTGTCTCACAGAATGTAGCTGGTCCATCAGTCCATGTATCTGTATTTGTGAATTTTAAGAGTTCCAACTCTTTCATTCTGTTTCACTTTATTTTTTTTCTGTATTTTCCTCCTCTGCTGATCTCTGCTTAAGTAGCCGCGCTGGTCAGCCCTCTTTCTTCACTGTAATTCTGTGTTTTCTTTTTTTTTTTTTTTTGTAACATTTTATTTTATTTTAATTTTTATTTATTTATTTATTTATTTATTCATTCATTTTTAGAGAGGAGAGGGAGAGACAGAGAGAGTGAGAGAGAGAGAGAAGGGGGGGAGGAGCTGGAAGCATCAACTCCCGTATGTGCCTTGACCAGGCAAGCCCAGGGTTTTGAACCGGCAACCTCAGCATTTCCAGGTCGACGCTTTATCCACTGCACCACCACAGGTCAGACAATTCTGTGTTTTCTAATAACTACAATAGAAGTACAATTGATACATTTTTCTTGTCCCACAGATGGTGAGATACATGTGAATAAAACTGATAAATGATATCCAAAAATATTTCTAGGGACAGCCCCTCTATTATCAGTTTATTAGTTTATTTTTATGTGTGTGCATGAATGCATGCCTATGCAGTTGCATGATTTTTTATACAAAACATCACTATTTTATAAGTTTTATATTTTTTGTAGTTGAAATGGTATTTTAAATATATTCCACAGTTGTGATTTTTTTTTATATTATTGTAATGTTTTGAGTGAATGTAAGGACCTTGCCATGTGGTGGCACAGGGGATCGAGTGTTGTCTTTGAACGCAGAGAACCATGTGTTGAAACCCCAAGGGTGCTGAATTGAGCAGAGGTTCACTGGTTTGAGCCCAAGGTTGCTTGCTTGAGTAAGGGGCACTTCCTCAGCTAAAGGCCACTCCAATAAAGGAATATTTGTACATATGAGAAAAGAATCAATGAACGACAAAGGTGCTGCATCAAAGAATTGATACTTCTCATCTATGTTCCTTTTTGTCGGTCTGTCCCTGTCTGTGTCTCTCTCAAAAGGAAAAAAAAGAAAAATCAAGTAGATGCAAGAATAGTAGCCCTGGCTGGTTGGCCCAGCGGTAGAGCGTCGGCCTAGCGTGCGGAGTACCCGGGTTCGATTCCCGGCCAGGGCACACAGGAGAAGCGCCCATTTGCTTCTCCACCCCTCCGCCGCGCTTTCCCTCTCTGTCTCTCTATTCCCCTCCCGCAGCCAAGGCTCCATTGGAGCAAAGATGGCCCGGGCGCTGGGGATGGCTCTGTGGCCTATGCCCCAGGCGCTAGAGTGGCTCTGGTCGCAACATGGCGACGCCCAGGATGGGCAGAGCATCGCCCCCTGGTGGGCAGAGCGTCGCCCCTGGTGGGCGTGCCGGGTGGATCCCGGTCGGGCGCATGCGGGAGTCTGTCTGACTGTCTCTCCCTGTTTCCAGTTTCAGAAAAATGGAAAAAAAAAAAAAAAAAAAAGAATAGTAATGTGTGTGTGAGCACAATGTGATGACCATTTATGCAGGAAAATATAGATAGACTTGACCTCATGTCAACTTGTTTCAGAGAACAGTTTTTCATTGTGTTTTTTAGGCTGTTTCCTATTTCAATTCTTAAAAAAAAATTTTCAGCCTGCCCTGTGATGGTCCATTGAGTTGGATGCTGAGGTATCTGGTTTGAAACCTGGGGTTGCCCAGTGAAGGCACATCTGAGAAGCTACTGCTCCTAGTTGATGCTTCTTGCTATTGGTAGTTCCCCTGCTCTCAAAAAATAAGTTAAAAAGAAAATAAAGGAAAAATTTCCATTGATTTGAGGGATGGTGTCAGTGAGAGAGAGTGAACCGTCAATTCAGTATTTCATTTAGTTCTCTATATATTTAGTAACGTACTCACTGATTTTTTTCTCATGAGTGCCCTAACCAGGGATCGTACCTGCAACCTTTGTGCACAGGGATGATGCCTTATCCAATGAGTCACTCTTCCAGAGCATAATTTTTTAATTCCCTTTTCTTTCTTTCTTTCTTTCTTTCTTTCTTTCTTTCTTTCTTTCTTTCTTTCTTTCTTTCTTTTTATGACAAAGTCATAGAGAAGGGCAGATGAAAGTAGACAGGAAGGGAGAGAACTGAGAAGCATCAATTGTTTGTTGTGGCTCCTTAGTTCTTCATTCATTGCTTTCTCATATGTGCCTTGATGGGTCAGCTAGAGCAGATCACGTGGCCCCTTGCTAAAGCCAGAGACCTTGGGCTTTAAGCCAGAGACCTTGGGCTGAAGTCAGCGACCATGGGATCAAGCTGGATGACTCTGTGATAAAGTTGGTGGCCTCAGGGTTTCAAATCTGGGTCCTTGGCATCTTATTCCAATGCTCTATCCACTGCACCACCACCTGGTCAGGCAAGACTGATTACTGTTCATAGGTAATCTGTGAATATACTTGGAATTCTCTACTTTGGTGAGAAATTCTCAATTAGGCCATGGCCAGTAGCTCAGTGGTAGAGTGTTAGCCCAGCTCTGGATATCCTAGGTTTGATTCTTGGCCAGGGTACACAGGAGAAATCAACATTTGCTTCTCCTCCTGCATCCTTCTCTCTCTCTCTCTCTCTCTTTCTCCCTCTCTTTCTTCCTTTCTTTCTCTCCCTCTGCCTTTCCAACTGCCATGGCTCAATTAGTTCAAACGCATTGGCCCTGGGCACTATGAATGGCTCACTGGAGCCTCTTTCTCAGGTGCTAAAAATAGCTCAGTTGCAATGATGGCCCCAGATGGGCAGAGCATCAAGTCCAGACACGGGTTCCCAGGTAAATTTTGGTAGGTAGGGGTCCATGCAGGAGTCTGTCTCTCTGTCTCCCCTCTCACTTGGAAAAGAAGAAAGCAAACAAAATCCTTGATAACCTGCACCTGAGCTCCTTTGCATTTCTGGGCCTTCACCTCACTCCAGGGGGTTCAGATTTGAATTGGAGTGTGGCCTTGGTCTTACATTTGAAAAGATTATGTTGTGGAAACTACCTTATATTTATACAAAGGCAAAGAGAGTGATATCCCTTTTCTTGTAAATATTTATTGTATGTATTTTATTGTCTTCCTTTATGGCTAAAAATCTCAAATATTCCTTATTACACATAGAAATCCTAGGGATTGTTTCTTGACTTATTTGTGGATTTTTGGAAATATTTCTATGTGAGCAGTAACATGAAAATTACAATTAGTTCTTGATTGAGATTGTGATTGTAACATGCTAAGCATATATATTTTAAAAATATAAACAAAGGTGTTAGTTTTTCTCATTTATTTGTAATACGGTATATCCTACAGAAATCCTGTGTTAGCCCTGGCCAGTTGGCTCAGTGGTAGTGCATTGCGCCAGATTGAATGTCCTGAGTTTGATTGTTGGTCAGGGCATGCAGGGGAGGAGATCATTTCTAGCTTCAGCCCTGTTTCTTCTGTCTCTTTCTCTCTTCCCCTCCTGCAGCCATGGCTCGACTGGCTGGAGCAAATTGGCCTCCAGCACTGAGAATGACCCCAGTGGCCCCCTCCTCAGGTGCTAAAAATAGGCCCCAGTTCTAATGGAGCAAGTGCCCCAGAAGGGCAGAGCATTGCCCCCCTAGTGGACTTGTGGTGTGTATCTCAGTCGGGGAGCATGTGGCAGTCTGTCTCTCTGCCTCCCCTCCAATCACTAAAAAAAAGAAGGAAGTTTTCTATTAAAATACATTGAAAAGTCTGTTATTCCTCAAACAAAAAGTATGTGGTTATGTTGTCATTTCTACTTACTCATTTTATATACAAAGTCATCAGTTATTGGTTCTTTTAAAAAGTTTCATACAGTGCATTTTGAATAAATATAGAAATAAATAAAAACAGCCAGCCTGACCTGTGATGGTGCTGTGGATAGAGCATCAACCTGGAACGCTGATGTTGCCAGTTTGAGAGTGTGTTTGGAGGTTCTAGCAGGGGAGCGCAGCACTGTACACCCTTGACCTAAGAATGATCTTCTCCTCTGTCGGGGAAGGTTGTCCTCTTCAACCAAGCCACAGCTTCAGGAGGGACACAGGTAGAATGGTGAGGGAGGAAGGGGACACCCGCCTAGCCAGCCAGATCAGCAGAGTCAACCCTGGTAATCAATGGGTCAGAGCCAGATTGCCCTCACACTCTAATGTTGCCTGTTTGAAACCCCAGGCTTGTCTGGTAAACGTACATATGGGAGTTGATGCTTCCTGCTCCTCCCCCTTTCTGTCAGTCTCTCTCTCTCTAAAATAAATAATGTCTTTGAAATAAAAAGGAAAAAAATTATTTATCTCTGCAGAGAGCCTGTGCATTTAGAATTATTGTATCATGACCTGATGTCAGCAGAAATGGCAAGAATGACCCCGTTTCTAGCACCTGTCAGGGCACATCACCTGGAATTTGCCACTGGCCTTGACCGCCAGGCTGCCTTGTTCTTTTTCCATTCAGAGTTCCCCTTCCTCGCTGGATTGTAAGCAGTGTACAGGTAACTACATCCTTTCAGTCATTCTAAGTACTAATACCACAGGGTCAGGCATATCAGAGGCACTTAATACAAGTATAATTTTGACTCAAAATTCTATTTTCTGGAATATATCCAAAAAAAAAAAAGCGATTATAATACACACATATATGCATGGGAAAGTCCAGAGATTTTTTTTGTGGGATTTTTTTTTAAGGTAACTATAGATTCATGTGCAGTTATAAGAAATAATACAGCCTGACCTGTGGTGCTGCAGTGGATAGAGTATTAACCTGAGTGCTGAGGTCATGGGTTCAAACCCTGGGCTTACATGGTCAAGGCACAACTGGGAATTGATGCATCCTGCTCGTTCCCCTTTCTCTCTCTTTCTCCTCTCTAAAACAAACAAATTATTTTTAAAAAGTAATACAAAAGGGATCCTTTGTACCTTTACCCAGTTTACGCCAGTTGTTCCAAGGGCAAAATTATAGTGCAGTATCACAAACAGGACATTGAGATAGATACTATCCATCAATTTTATTTATATTTTTCTAGAGAATTGTTTTTTAAAATGAAAAAGTAGAAATATAAATATCTCACAGTAGTGGTATATTAAATAAATTATGGTCTGCTATAATGGCATATATTTATTCATAATGATATTGACTTATATTAACTGAGGAAGAAATTTTGGATGAATTACCAAGCCAAGAAGGTAAGTTTTTTTTTTTCTTCTTCTTTTTTTCTATTTACAAACCCTTGTGTCGAGGGCTGACTTTCAATAGATCGCAGCGAGGGAGCTGCTCTGCTACGTACAACCCCGACCCAGAAGCAGGTCGTCTACGAATAGTTTAGCACCAGGTTCTCCACGAACGTGCGTTGCGTGACTGGCGGGCGAGGGGGTGGCCTCCTTTCCAGCCGTGCCCCGTTTCCCAGGACGAGGGCCTCTCTGCACAAGAAGGTAGGTTTTAAAAGGTATGTATAATGTGGGAGCAGAGACTTGGTAAAATTAAGAACCCAGGCTCTGCCTGACCCATGCTGGTGCAGTGGATAAAGTGTAGACTTGGAACACTGAGGAAGCTGGTTCAAAGTCCTGGGCTTGCCGGGTCAAGGCACATATGACAAGCAATCAACAAATAACTAAAGTGAAGCCACTATGAGTTGGTAATTCTCATTCCCCACCTCCTCTCCCTGTAAAAGTGATAATTAAAGCATTAAACAAACAAACAAAAAAGGAACCCAGATTCTGTGGTCTGACTTTAAGGATATGATTTGTAGCTCTGACACTAACTTTAGAAGTGTCTGTTCCCTGCAGGTAAGATTACAATAAAATTAGCACCTACCAGGTATGACTGTCTCAATTCTTAAGAAAAGAATCTACATAAAACACAGTAACATGTTATTACTGAAGATCAATAATATCACATATCATTTTTTGTGTGTAACAGAGACAGAGAGAGACTGAGAAAGGGACACCTAGGGACAGACAGGCAGAAAGAGAGATGAGAAGCATCAATTCTTAGTTGTAGCTCCTTCGTTGTTCATTGATTGCTTTCTCATATGGGCCTTGATTGGGTGGGAGGCCACAGCAATGTAGAGTGACCCCTTGCTCAAGCCAGTTACATTGGACTCCAGCCAGCAACTTTGGGCTTCAATCCAGTGACCTCAGGGTTTCAAACCTGAATCCTCTTTCAGTCCAACACGCTCCACTGTGCCATCTCCTGGTCAGGTTTCCCACTACACATTGTTATGAAAAAAATTCAAACACGCTGGTCCTTTTTCTTTTCTTTTAAAAAAATATATTTATTGATTTTAGACAGAGGAGAAAGGGGAGGAGAGGAGTGGGAAGCCTCAACTGGTAGTTGCTCCTTGTACCTTGGCCAGGCAATCCCAGGATTTCAAACTGGTGACCTCAGCATTCCAGGTTGAAACTTTATCAACTCAGCCTCCAGAGTCCAGCCTGTTTCTCTTTTATTGCTATGCAAAAATATATGATTGTCAAACGTGCTGTCTATATAATCAAAGCTAACTGAAAAATTTCAGAGCCACTTAAAAATAAAATTCTTTGGCACTCTCTCCTGGGAGCACCCCCCCCCCCCGCCCCCGTCTCCCTTCCACCTAAACTGCTGTTTTTTGCCTCTGTGAGTTGTTAATTAAAGACCATCTCTTCTACTTCTGTGACTTTCTAAGTAAACATCCTCTTATATTTTGGAAAACACAATTTTTATTTTATTTTATTTTAATTTTTAAGTGTACCTTAATTTTATATTTTATTTTTTGTATTTTTCTGAACTGAAAACCAGGGCGGAAGTGAGGCTGACTTCCACTTGCGCTGAACCAGTACCAACCCAGCATGCCCACCAGGGGGCGATGCTCAGGGCATCTCGGGCATTGCTCTGTTGCAACCAAAGCCATTCTATCGCTAGAGGCAGAGGCCATGGAAACATCCTCAGCACCTGAGCCAGCTTTGCTCCAATGGATCCTTGGCTATGGGAGGGAGATAGAGAGAAAGCAGAGGGAAAAGAGTGGAGAAGCAGATGGATGCTTCTCCTGTATGCCCTGGCTAGGAATCAAACTCAGGACTTCTACACATTAGGCCAATGCACTACTGCTGAGCCAACCGGCTAGGGGTAATTTATTTATTTTTTTCTATTTTTCTGAAGTGAGGAGCATGGAGGCAGAGAGACTCCCCTCGTGTCCAACTGGGATCCATCTGATATGCCCATGAAGGTCGATGTTCTGCCCATGTGGGGCATTGGTTTGTTGTGACCAGAGCCATTCTACTGCCTGAGTGGGAGGACATGGAGCCACTGAAGGCTCTTGGGACAACTTTGCTCCAATAGAGCCTTGACTGCATGAGGAAAAGAGACAGAAAGAAGAGGGGTTAGAATGAAGGTGAAAGGCTATTCTCCTGTGTGATTGGGGAAGAATTGAAGATTTATTTATTTATTTATTTTTGGTGTCAGACATAGAGACAGAGGAGGAGACAGATAGGGACAGACAGACAGGAAGGTAGATAAGAAGCATCATTCTTCATTGCACACTTTAGGTGTACATTGATTGCTTTCTCATATGTGCCTTGATCAGAGGTTGCAGCAGATCAAGTGACCCTTACTCAAGCCAGTGACCTTGGCTCCAAGCTAGCAACCTTTCATGGCTGAGGCCAGCCAGGTTCACATTGATTCCATGCAGACAGTAGTGGAATGCTGAGCCGTAAAGCGTTGGGGTATTATCTTTTCTTACATTCTTGCAGTGAGAGGCGAGTACACAGGCTAGGGGAAACAGGTTCTAACAACAGCAGGCAAGCAAACAGTAAAGCATCCCCTCTCAGTGACAGGCATGCAATCTGGATTCTCCCAAACACTGCCCTGAGTCCAATTACCTGTAGTCTTACATATACATACGTTATGCACATGTGGCTCTGCCATGTGCTCACATACTAATCATGCAAATAGCAAGCGAGCAAACCTAACACAGCTGTTTTCCAAACGGTCTAGAATAGAAGTATGTATATGCAAGAGCCTAGGCCAGGCTGCCTTGGCTCTCTAGAAAATTTATGGATTAGAAATGACCCTGCACTGGAACAGTAGCAAAAAGGGGACCTCGTACTGAGGTTTAGGCAATTAACTGGGAATAAAATGCAGCTGCCCATTGCTCTTCTGGATGCAAGTCTTTGGGAACACTTAGAGTTTAGGAAATGCAAGCCTGTTGGGGAAAAGGGGTGTGCTAGCAGGAGAAAGAGAGTGCTCTCAGCCTTCTGTTTTGAGGGTTTGTAAAGACTGAGTTAGGAGAAGATCTCAATAGAATATTCATCAACTTTTCTAGGTGAGTTCTTTATGGGTTTTGTTCTCTACTGATTAGTCAGTGCCAGGGTGTTATTAGTCAGTGCAGCTGGTCCTGGCATAGCCCCGTTGGTTTTGCTGCTTTATTTGGGATGGAGCTCAAATACAGCTAATGTTATATTTAGAGAGGTGACCTTTTGTATTTGGTGTAAATTGCTCAACCAGTTCAGTTATCTGTCTCAGTTTCCCCATTCTACTTCTAAAGGAATGTTCCTAGCTTCTTTGTAACCTGCCTCATCAGTATGCTCTAAACAGGTTTATTACAAAGGTATTTGAAGGTAATTGATGTCAAGTGTGGAATGGGACAGTAAGTATATATTTTTTAATTTTAAATTCATTTTAGAGAGCGCGGAAGGGAAACAGAATTCACCGGCGGTTTCTTGTTTATGTCCCATGCAGGGAAGGAACCCACAACCTTGGCATATCAGATGACGCCCTAACAACCTGAAGAACCAGGGCCCTCATTCTAATGCTTAATTAGTGCACACACAACTATGAAAGACATAGGGGTATTCCTGACCTTAGAAAACAACCATTGCTGTACTGTGAAGGTCAGGTTAAAGAACCTCTCCCACCACCTTCTTGATTTAGTTACACCTTTTCAGTGTTATTGCGCATGCCTGGCCTCAACAGATTTCACCCTCTGTCTCTCCCTCCCTGGGACACCCCGCCCATACTCGACTTTTTTCCAGCTTTTGGGATGTCCCGGCGCGCTTGCCCAGTCTAACCAGGCCACGCCTCGAGGACGTTCCTTATTTCTTCTGAGCGCCATTTTCTGCAGACCGGGAACTGGACGCGAAGGTCATAGTACGAAATGTGAGTTCCCGTTTTTCTACGTTAAACCTTCATTTCATAACTCCTTTTCTTCACAGTCTGGATGTCGTCGTGGAACTTATAGTTCCCTCAGGCGGCCCTGCCGTCCGTGCAAATTCAGCCGACCCCGCGAGAGTCCGGCGCTTTCCTTGGGGGTGGGGGTTAAAATGGCTCCTAGGCTGCTCCCTGCGCTCGGCTCTTCTCTTCGTTAAGTAACTGCATCTTCGTAGTTTTTACTTTTAAAACCGAAAGTGAGCTCTCCGTTCGTCAGTAGCCAATAGTGTTCTGAAGGAGTTTGTGTTCTGTCCTCCCACGGGTACAAACTTTCACTCGTAAAGTTCTGGCCGCGGGATGTACCGCAGATCCGCGTGCGGAGTGTTGTCCCCAGGCGTACGTAGAACTGATTGTGAGCTGCGGGATGTGTTAATTAACTTGATTGTGCTACTATTTCCATCTTTGTGTATTTCTAAGGATCACATGGATTCCTTCAGTGTACATAATTTTTATTTCTCAATAATGGCTCAGTAAATCCCCAAAGGATAACTAAGGCGGTCGGTGTGCTTCGCTTGCCGCCTCCGGGTGGTTAAATTCTGCTTCACATCGGATTGCTCGCGCATTCTGCAGATACATTTTTTGTGCCTCCCTGTTTTCCACCCGCCCCGCTTTGAGAAGGTCTCACTGTGATATTTGTGGTAAGTGAAGCAGCAGCCTGCAAGAATGAACACTTCAGTGACAATTATAAGGGAGGTTAGGACAGAGGTGGCTGGTCCTCCTGAACCTGTCCCAACACCCGAAGTTATTTTGAGGGTTACCAAGAGAGGGGTGAGCTGCACTGCCCTTTTGTGCCGGACTTGCTGAATTTCTAGAATGGGGAGAGACTGGTTGTTGAAGGCTACGTCACCTTTGGGAGAGAGGTATGTTAAAGCACAGGCTCCCGCCCAGGTAGTAGGAAGGCCAAGGTAGCGTCCTCCCCGCAGAGGAACAACATTCCCTGTTGTGTCAGGCAGGGAGAGAGATGAATTGAGAAGAGGTGAGAAAGAGGGTAGGGAGGTGTGCTCCTTTCTTGGGGTTCTGCTGTGCAGACTGATAATGTAGACGGTATTCCTGCTCCAATAAGGGGAGAGAGATGGGTAGTTGCTTGTTGGGTGCAGTGAAAATGAGGGCAAACACTGGAGGAGGAGGTGATTTAAGAGAAAAGGGAAAGGGAGAAATATGAGAATTAAAAGAATTGGCTTGTAAGGTAGGAAAGAAGGGAAACCACACTGATTGGAGTAAGCAGCTGTTTGTCTCAGGAGGGACCTGGTAGTCTACTTATTGAGACAAAATTGTGGTTGGAATCCATAGAGTGACAGTGATGTTGCATGTTGTTTTGGCAGAGGCCACCTGGAGTGTTCCTGATGTTTTGGTGAAGCATAAGTGAGCTTGAGTTACCCTGAGCTCTCCATACTGAGCACTTTAAGGATTTTCAGTATACTTTTAGCATACATTTAATTATTATTAATCATTTTTAAGGATTTTATTTATTTATATTTAGAGAGAGAGACAACGCAGGGTAGAGCACGCAGCATCAACTCTCATATATGCCTTAAACAGGCAAGCCCACGGTTTCGAACCAGATACCTCAGTTTTCTAGGTCGATGCTTTATTTTGGGTGCCACTAGAGGTCAGGCATCATTCTTACTAATCATTACATTTTATTTAGATGTGCCTAACTAACTCTTTATCAACTAATCATACATCATTCACTCTTTATGTAGTCTCCTTTAGCTCAATGTGAATCTGCAGTGATTTCTTTTTTTTTTTCTTTTCTTTTGTGTGTGTGTGTGTGTGTGTGTGTAAATGAATGTCCGGTAACTGTATTCTATAATGCTTACACAATTAATAGTTTTGCAGTTGTAAGCAACAGAAGATCTTTCACATATGCTTCACAAAGGAAGATGTATTTTGGCCTGACCAGGTTGTGCTGCAGTGGATGGATCATTGATCTGGGGCTGAGGACTCAGGTTTGAAACACTGAGATTGCTAGCTTGAGTGTGGGGTCATAGACATGACCCCAATGTCTGTCGTTTGAACCCAAAGTCGCTGGCTTGAGCAAGGGGTCACTGGCTAAGCTAGAACCCCCTGGTCCAGACATATATGAGAATGCTATCAATGAACAAATAAAGTGCTTTAGCTATGAGTTTATTCGTCTCATCTCTCTTCCTTCCTGTCTTTTTGTCTATTTTTCTGACTCTCTATTTTAAAAAAAGTGTCTTTGTTTTAACATTCTTTAGAAATCTTAGAAGAGACAAGTTTGTATTTTTCCCATACATGCCGTGGTTGGAGTGCATGGCAGGTGTTCCTGCTGATAACTGAACTTGTATTGTTTGCAGTCCAGATTGTTAGGACACAACTGCCATGGACATTCTTGGACTTGTCTTCTGTTTTAGCAGTGCACTTTTTATGTGTGTGTGGGGGGGCGTTGCATGGGAAAAATACATAGTTTAGACATTTACCTCAGCATGAAAGTGCTGTATCTTACTGTGCTTATAAGTTCAGTCTAAATAGATACCAAAACTTTTTCCATAGTACTTTTACCCTGCACATTTTCTGTAGGTATGTGTCATTAGTTTATAGTGTGGTTTATGTGCCCTGTTTATAATCTTTGCAAAACTTACCACATTGAGAATTTTTCTCATATATTTTTTATTAATTTATATTTTTTTGTTTACTGATTTTGGACAGAGAACACAGGAGGGAGAGAGATAGAAACATCATTCTGTTCCTGTGTGCTCAAGCCTAGACAGTGACATTCTGCTCAAGACAGTGATCTTGGGCTCAAGTCAGGGAACATGGGCTTTAAGTCAACATTTAAGTTCAAGCCAGCAATCATAGTATCATTTTGATAATCTTATGAACAGGCTGCTCCCCCCACTAAACCTGGGAAGGGCACGCTCAAACCTGTGACCTGAGAATTTTGAACCTGGGTCCTCAGCATCCCAGGTTGAAGCTCTACCCTCTGTGCCCCACTCTATTCAGGCATCTGAGTGATTTATCATTTTTTTCTTCATTATTTTTTCTACATTATTTATCTTTATTTCTTTGGGATTTGTAGAGGCCTATAAAATACCGCCTCATTTAATATGTAAAGTATTGAAATATATTAAGTGTAATTTCTCCTTCACATTATAGAGTCTTCCACTCAGATGAATGCATAGATGAGAATGAAAAATTGCACACTACAGACTGGGGCAAAACAAGGTTTGCAGTTGTTAATATGTGTAAAAAATCTTGAATGACTCTTTGTGATTGCTGAGACCAGCTTGGCAAAGGGTGTGCTCTAAAGGAAGGTGCTGCAGGACTTTAGAAGAACACAAGACACAGCATGGAGAAAAGATGGGTACAGGGGACTCCCAGCCTCTAGGACTGAGGCACTGATCTCTGCAGCCTCATTGTATTTATTCATTTCTTTACTAATTAAGGAAATTACAGGAACCTGGGATAAAGTAGCAGAGCACAGATTCTGGCACATTGGATGATTAACTAATAGTTTCCGGTATGCAGTAAATGGTATAAGGATCAGTGCTTCCTTTAAACAATCTTTGAAAATTATCAACTTTTAGGAATTCTATGTTCTGGATACTAGTCTTTTATCAATAAAAAATGTTGAATAAATGTGTTGACATTCTATTTATTTCTTTATTTATTTCCACATGCCAGTGGTCCTCTAAATATCCTGCCATCATTTTTTGGAAAGCATACCTTTCTAAATTGAAGTCTTTTACCTTTCTCAGACAATTGTGTTTATATGATTTGTGCAGGGTTTTTTCTGGGATCTTTATTGTGTTCTATTTATCTGCACGTTTATGCTTTCACAACTACTATCAATTATGATACTACATATAAGTGTTGAAATCTTTTGATGTGGGCCTTGTACACTGGTTGTTTTTTGTCAAAATTGTTCTTGCTATTTTCAGTGTAAAACCCTGCCAAATACTACCTTTACCAGGAGATCAGCTGTAAGACAATTTGATATTTTCTACCCCTAGTTAATTGTGTGATAGAGACTTCAATTCTGAGGTGTCTGTACCAAAATGCATGACCACTCTTTAATGAGGTACATTTAGTACAACCCTAAAGATGAATTAATATACAAAATACCTCATCAGTACTCCTGAAATTAATTGAGAACATAATTGAGAAAAATGTGACAGAGAAACGGTTACGAAATAGAGAAAAATCACAGAAAAATGGTATCTGAATATAATATTGTGGGTTAAATTGTGCAACAGAAAATGGATGGTAGTGTAAAAACTTGTGAAATCAGAGTAGAACCTGTGATTTGGTGTTGCATATTATACCAATGTTCATTTCTCAATTTGACAAATGTACCGTGGTGATTTAAAAGGTTCATGTGATGGGAAGTTAAATGAAGGTACAATATATGTGAACTTTTTGTAGTAGTCCTTAATAACTTCCATATTAATAACAAACTTACCCAAAACAAGTTTATTATGAATAGGTTTAACCTATGCAAATTATATCTCAATAAAAATGAAAAAGTAACCAGTTATGATCTAATTTTATTTTACCTTCTCATAAACATTTTCATATTATAAGATGTTTATGGATAGCTATATGTAAGTAATAATAAATGGGCAATAAAAATGGGTATAATAAATTAACTAGAGGCACATAAACGCATGTGTTAACACAGGGTTCGAGAACCTCTTTGGCTGAGAGAGCCATGAACACCACATATTTTAAAATGTAATTCCATGAGAGCCACACAGCGACCCATGTACATTATGCATTCATTATCCAATAAAAATTTGGTGTTGTTCCAGAGGACAGCTGTGATTGGCTCTAGCCACCCGGAACCATGAACATGAGGGGTAGAAAATGAATGGATTGTAATACATGAGAATGTTTTATATTTTTAATATTATTTTTTTATTAAAGATTTGTCTGCGAGCCAGGTGCAGCCAACAGAAGAGCCACATCTTGCTTGCGAGCCATAGGTTCCCGACCCCTGCGTTAACAGAAGGTATGCATTAAAGCAAGGGTCCCCAAACTACGGCCCGCAGGCCGTATGCGGCCCGGTCCCCCCCCCCCCCCCCCCCCCCCCCCGTCGCACTTACGGGGATTCAGCTGGTTCCCTGATTCATTTCAATTGTAAATGCTCTGGCGCTTACAATTGAAATAATGCGCCCGCCGCTATACAGGAACTCTCTTTCCTGTATTGCGCTCGGTGCTCACTGTCCTACCTAGATTATCACGTCGCTACGTTGTAGCGCGCGACGTGCGTATCTAGGCCTGACAGACTGAAGACTGAGGCGCCGGCTCCACAGCGCAGCAGAGGCTGCCGCGCTAGGTAAGTATATTTTTTATTTATTTTTTTAATTGGATTTTAAAAATGGACCTACATTGTGGGCAGAGACATGAACCTACATGGGAGGCAGAGACCTGGATCTACATGGGGGGCAGAGACCTGGACCTACTTGGGAGGCAGAGACCTGGACCTACATGGGAGGCAGAGAACTGGACCTACATGAGGGGCAGAGACCTAGATCTACATGGGGGCGCAGAGACCTGGACCTATATGGGGACAGAGGGCATGGACCTACATAGGGGGCAGAGGGCATGGACCTACATGGGAGGCAGAGACCTGGACCTACGTGGGGGGCAGAGGGCATGGACCTACATTGTGGGCAGAAACCTGGACCTACATGGGAGGCAGAGGCCTGGACCTACATGAAGGACAGAGAGCATATATATATTGGTATTTAACTATTATCAATTTGGAATCCCTAGGAAACAATGATGTCAAGAAAGAGAAAAATTGACTCAGAGTGTAGGATATTCAAAGAACAGTGGACTTATGATTACTTTTTCATGCAATACAAGGAAAGAGCTGTGTGTTTGATATGTCAGAATATAGTGTCTGTGTTCAAAGAGTATAATTTGCATCAACACTATCAAACTCAACATAAAAATAAATATGATTGTTTGGAGATGTGAGAAAAGATAAAATATTAAAACTGAAAAATTCATTGTCAACTCAGCAAAATACTTTTGTGAAGCAGAAGCAGCTAAATATTTCATCACTGCGAGCAAGTTTTCAAGTTGCCAAGCGTGCACTGGCAGACCATTCGTGGGGGAGAATTTGTTAAAGAGTGCCTTCTTTCTGTTGCCAAAGAGATGTGTCCAGAAAAGGCAGACTTATTTAGTACAGTTAGTCTTTCAGGATCTACAATAACACGAAAGATTGAAGAAATGGACAATTTGCATCAGCATTTGCATAACTCTGCGAGAAAACTTTCTTCTTTTTCCTTGGCACTCGACGAGAGCAATGATGTTCGTGATTCTGCACAACTTCTAATTTTTATTCGTGGGATGAATGACCATTTTGAAGTCACAGAAGAGCTTGCTGCACTGCAAAGCATCAAAGGAACAACTACGGGAGAGGATATCTATGAAAAGGTTTCCCAAACTGTGAAGGATTTGGAGCTGGACTGGGCTAAACTATCCAGTGTGACAACTGATGGTGCGCCTAGTATGGTGGGGCCTAAGAAAGGAGTAATTGCTCGCATTAACCTAGAGATGGACAAACTTAACCATTCTCATCCAATAGCCATACACTGCCTCATCCACCAACAAGCGTTATGTAGTAAATCACTGAAGTGGGACTCTGTTATGAAAATTGTGGTACGTTGTGTTAACTTCATTAGAACTAATGCACTAAACCACAGGCAATTTCAGGAATTTCTGTCTGAGCTAAATGTGGCCTATGAAGATGTTCTGTACTACACTGAAGTCCATTGGCTGAGTCGAGGGAGAGTTTTGAGACATTTCTATGACTTACTTCCACAGATTACAGCTTTTATGCTTTCAAAAAACAAGTACCAGAGCTCAATGATGCAGAATGGAAATGGCACCTCGCCTTTCTGACAGATGTAACAGAGCTACTCAACAGTTTCAATGTGCAACTTCAAGGAAAAGGGAAGCTCATCTGTGATATGCAATCACATGTAAAAGCATTTGAAGTAAAATTAGTCCTCCTTATTAAACAAGTGAAGGAGGAAAATTTCTGCCATCTCCCCTTAACTCAAAATCTGTTAGCGAAAAACCCTTGATTGCATTCCCAAAAGAAGTATGTGTGGATTCACTGGACAAGTTGAAAAGGAGTTCCAATTTAGATTTAAAGAGCTTCATCTCCATGAACAGGACATTCAGCTTTTCCCAAATGGAACTGGTGGAACTGCAGAATTGTGACTCTCTGAAAGACGCATTCAAGTCAAACAACTTGCCTAATTTCTATGCCTCTCTCTCATCAGAGACATATCCTAATATCCAGAACCATGCTCTTAAAATGTCAACAATTTTTGGCAGCACTTATGTCTGCGAACAGACATTTTCTAGGATGAAAAATTTAAAATGTCGAACCCGATCTAGACTAACTGATGAACACTTGCATCATTTGTTGCGGCTAGCAGTGACAAATATGGAACCGGACATTGTCTATCTGATTAGCCAAAAGCAAGCCCATAGTTCCCATTGAAATGTTGGTAAGTTTGTTGATTAAAATTTACTTGTTCTTTATTTTAAATATTATATTTCTTCCTGTTTTATTTTTTTACTTTAAAATAAGATGTGTGCGGTGTAAATAGAGATTTTCATAGTTTTTTAGTCCGGCCCTCCAGCGGTCGGAGGGCCAAAGAACTGGCCCCCTGTGTAAAAAGTTTGGGGACCCCTGATGTAGAGAAAGGGGTTGATGGAGCTGTTGCCGTAGGTGAGGCAAGTGGTCAGGTAGTTGGCAATACATGAGCTGTGGGGTGTGAGCGGCTGAGCACCAAGGTCCTGGACCAGCAGCTGCCATATGCAGAAGGACATGAATCATGCCCAGAAGAGCAGCGCAATGCCCAGAATGAGGTACAGCACTCTGGGGTTGGGCAGCCAGTGCATCTGTGGAAAGGAGGCTTGCTGTGACAGCCAGTTGGCCCAGGCCAGGTGCATGTAGAGCAGCCCTGTGACCACACCAGGCCCCAAAATGCTGGTCTCAAAGAGCAGTGTTAGATAGACATGGTGGGTGCTCTGGCACCAAGCTGGCAGGCAGAGGCTCTCATGTTCCCTGTGTACCAGCCACATAGCCAGAATCATGGGCAGAGCCAGCAGCAGTGCCAGCAGCCACGTGCCAAGCATCAGGACCTTGTCGTAGCCCTCTGAGAACTGTGTGGTGTCCAGCAGCCTCAGCACTGCAGCATAGTGCTCACTGCTCATGACGGTCAGGGTGAAGATGCTGGCATGCATGGTCAGGAAGTCCAGGCTAAAGAGGACATGGCAGCCCACGTCTCCAAAGTGCCACTCCTTGGTGATGTAGGTGGTCACAATGAAAGAGATGCTGAGCAGGTCACCAGCACAAGGTTGATAACAGACGTATATGGAGACCAAGGTGCGCAGGAGGCGGCACGTGACTACCAGTGTTTACACGTTGCCCACCACACTCACCACGCCCATGACCAAGAGGAAAAAAAGCACATAGAGGTCATGGACTGATGTGCACAAATATCTGATCGTTTTTGGAAAAAGGGCCAATTAGGGGAAATCCTTCTGCTTTTATAATACATTTGAAGCTACATAAGTGAGTTACTGAGTTGAAAATCAAAATAATTTGGAATTGAGCGGATAATTCATAGACATTTGTGGTAGAGGTGTTTCATTACATCAACCATTTGCAAAATATACCCACTGTCTGAGAATTCGAGATTCCTTGCATAGTTTTTACCACTTCTAGTTCTCGAAGGCTGCAATTTTCACCCTGCACATTGTATCCTCTGACACACTGAAGTTGCTGTTTTGTGCAGGTAATAAGGTTCCAGCTGCATTCTTTTGAGTGAAAATATCCATTTCCCTTCCCTCCCCACACACCCATTTGTTATAGAGACTGGCCTCTCTCTATGAAGTTTTTCTTGTCAAAAATCATGTGGTATGACAGAGCTTTATTATGTGCATTTCCATCTAAAAAATCGAAAATGTCCACTTCTGCTTTTTTGAGTGTTTTCCCTTCCCTGGGTTCCTTTAGCTTGATTTTGCACTAATTCTACCCCGAGTTTTGTTTTTTGTTTCCGTTTGTGCTGAAATTCCCTTTGGAATTTTGGTATAGATTTCATCCTGTCTGTAGAATGCTTGAGTAACATGCACATTTCAAAATAGTAACTCATTTACAAACCATTATTAAGGGGTGCCTGTTTTTTCTTTATTTTTACATAGAAAGGGACTAATAGAGACAGGGAGGGAGAGAAATGGGGAGCATCAATTATTTGTTGTGGCACCTTAGTTGTTAATTGGTTGCCTTCTCATGTGTGCCTTGGCGGGGGTACAGGGGCCAACAGCAGAGTGAGTGACCCCTTCTTCAAGCCACTGACCTTTGGCTTCAAGCCATTGGTCATGGGGTCATGTATATAATCCCATGATCAAGCCTGCAACCCTGCACTCAAGGTGGCAACCTCTGGGTTTTGATCCTGCATCCTCAGCATCTCAGTCCGATGCTCTATCCCCTGTGGCACCATCTGATCAGGCTTAAGGGATGGCTTTCTGTTAATTTAAATCTTAGATTTATTTTTGCAATGGTTTGTTTCCAGTGGATATGTCATTCATCTTGTTGACTGTTTTTAATTCCTGTGTATTTTATTTTTTTCAAAGCTAAATAGGACCATTTTCCTTAGTATTTTAGATTGCTCATTGCAACATTTGTATACTATTGATAGTTATATACAGCCCGTCTTGGCTGTTAGTTTTGGTCTTGTGCACTGTATTGTCTCACAGAATGTAGCTGGTCCATTAGTCCGTGTATCTGTATTTGTGAATTTTAAGAGTTTCACCTCTTTGAGTCTGTTTCACTCTATTTTTTTTCTCCATTTCCCTCCTCTGCTGACCTCTGATTAAGTAGCCGCACTGGTCAGCCCTCTTTCTCCAGTGTAATTGAGAGTCTTCTAATAACCACAATGGAAATACAATGGATATATTTTTTTGTCCCACAGATGGTGAGATACATGAGAGTAAAACTGATAATAAATGATATTACCCAAAAATATTTCTAGGGACAGTCCCTCTGATATCACTTTATTAGTTTATTTTTATGTATGTGCTTAAATGCATGCCTATGCAGTTGCAAAATTTTTATAAAAACATTACCATTTTATAAGTTTTATATTTTTTGTAGTTGAAATGGTATTTTTAGTATATTTTACAGTTGTGGGTTTTTTTACATTATCATAATAATTTTTGGAGTGAATGTAAGAACTTCACCACGTGGTGGCACAGGGGATTGACTGTCAGCTTTGAACACAGAGGACCATGGTTTGAATCCCCAAGGGTGCTGGATTGAGCACAGGCTCACAGGTTTGAGCCCAAGGATGCTGGCTTGAGTAAGGGGCACTTAGTCAGCTAGAGGCCCCTCCAATCAAGGTACATTTGTACATATGAGAAAAGAATCAATGAATGACAAAGGTGCTGCATCGAAGAATTGATACTTCTCATCTATGTTCCTTTTTTTTTTTTTTCTGAAGCTGGAAACAGGGAGAGATAGTCAGACAGACTCCCGCATGCACCCGACTACGATCCACCCGGCACGCCCACCAGGGGATGAAGCTCTGCCCCTCCAGGGTGTCGCCTCCTTGCGACCAGAGCCACTCCAGCGCCTGGGGCAGAGGCCAAGGAGCCATCCCCAGCGCCTGGGCCATCCTTGCTCCAATGGAGCCTTGGCTGCGGGAGGAGAAGAGAGAGACAGAGAGGAAGGAGAGGGGGAGGGGTGGAGAAGCAGATGGGCGCTTCTCCTGTGTGCCCTGGCCGGGAATCGAACTTGGGACTTCTGCATGCCAGGCCGATGCTCTACCACTGAGCAAACTGGCCAGGGCCCTATGTTCCTTCTTATCTGCATGTCCCTGTCTGTGTCTCTCTCAAAAGGAAAAAAGAAAAATCAATTGAATGGGAGTATAGTAATGTGTGTGTGAGCACAATGTGATGACCATTTATGCAGTAAAATATACATAGACCTGACCTTGTGTCAACTTGATTCAGAGAACAGGTTGTTATTGTGTTTTGTAGGCTGTTTCCTAACTATTTCAATTCTTAAAAAAAAAATTACCCTGCCCTGTGGTGGTGCTATGCATAAAGCATTGAGCTGGATGCTGAGGTATCTGGTTTGAAACCCGGGGTTGCCCAGTGAAGGCACATCTGAGAAGCTACTGCTCCTAGTTGATGCTTCTTGCTACTGGTACTTTCCATTCTCTCTCTCAAAAAAAGTTTAAAATGAACAAAAAGAAAAATTTCCATTGATTTGAGGGACTCAACAAGAGAGAGTGAAGCATCAATTCAGTATTTCATTTAATTGTTCTATTCAGTAACGTACTCACTAATTTTATCATGTGGGTGCCCTAACCAGGGATCACACCTGCAACCTTGATGCACAGGAACCAATGAGTCACTCTTCCAGGGCATATTTTTTTTTTCTTTTTTTTGTGTGACAGAGACATAGAGAGGGACATGTAGTGAAATAACCCATTGCATGGCCTTGGATGGGAACACAGCCAACAAGAAAAGAATGTTTTGCCAAGAGAATTGTTTTGTGACTTGAAGGTGGGTCACTGAAACAGGTCTATGTGACTGAAGCAGTTGCTGGGCATTTTTCTTAGTAAAACATTCTCATAAGATTTCTGTTACTTCCAAGGTTATCCCTTGAGATAAAGAGAGGAATGTTATGGAAACCATAGAAGCAATAGCAATTAATGCCTTTTGATTTTATGTTGTTATTAAGCTACCATGCAGGTGTACTCCATGTATCTTTAAGTAAAAGTTATGCTTGATGTTATGCCAATTTCTCAGTAAACAAGCTTTTTGAAGTCTTGTGAATAAAAATAGGACACAGCGCAAACTCGGGGCCATTTGCCTGAGCAACCAGTGGCCCTTTGCTAGTCCTTGATGATTTCATCTGCTGATCTTCCTCTCTGTGCCCCCGACTCACAACAACATTTGACGCCCAACGTGGGGCTTTAAGAAGAAATTAGAAACAGGAGGAAACGTTAAGTTGGACATGCTGTGTATGCAAAACTTTTGGGTAACTAGCAACGTCATGGGAAATTCCCATTCATTATTGGACAATTATGTACAAGTTTTAAAATCCTTTTTAAAAGGGTCTGAGATTCAGAAAGAAGACAAGGTTTTGCTATGTCTTTTAAATGTTATTCAGAAACATTGTTATTGGTATATTCCTCAGCATCGTAATCTATTGAATTTGAATGTTTGGCAACAAGTAGGAAAATCTTGACTCCATGCTCATCAGCACAAAGATCCACTTGATGCTGAAATGTGGGCTGCTTATAATCTTATTGCTACAGCCCTTGGCCCTTCGCAATCAGATGGAGATTCTGTTAAAGACTTGAGTGAGGTTATTTTTAATGAGCCTGAAGAATTTGATTCAGCACAGAATGAACAGAATGATGATTTGGACAATACTGTCTCTGCTTCTGAAGTTACTGATAATGTTAATGAAATTCAGCCATCCACAGGCTTTCATCCCTCTTTCTTAAAAAATGAGGGAGCCCCTATGGATGATGTTGCCTGTCTAAAACATTTATTAAATAAATTACAACTTACACTGGAACAACATGAGATTGGAAATCAGTATACTACTTATCCTGTTCAAAAACAAGATATATGTGAGCCTATGGCTCCTCCTGTTCAAGGTCAAGAATTAATTGGTACTGGCAGGGGAAGGATTTTTAAATTCCCTGAAATCTCTGAAATGCAGCAGGTACTTGTGCATCATGATGATCTGGAATCTAATTCTAGTAATTTTTCTGCATCTATTTTTCCAATTATTCAACAGCCTTTTCCTCTTAATGTTCCAGATCCTGGGGGAGGACATAATATCCAATTTGACCAAATTGAATTTACTTTCTTAAAGCTATTCAAAGAATCTGTTGCTATGTATGGACCTCAGTCCCCTTATGTTCAAGGTCTTATCTCTTCCTACTGTAATGATCATTTAATCATTCCGTTGGATTAGGATTTACTTGCTATATGGTTTTGGAACCAGGACAATATTTACAATTCAAATCTTGGTGGAGAGAGGAGGCTCTTCTAATATTTTGCATGAACCCCAGAAATAATCCCCCGGGTTTATTTTTATTTGAAATGCTCATCGGCGTTGACGCTAATGCAGCTGTGTGACAACAAACTGGTTATACTGATGCTGTTATAGCTCAGATTAGATCGCTTGTCTTAAAGCCTGGATGCAAAGCACTGGAGATGGAGACAAAAAAGAAAAGCTTGCAGCTTTACATCAGTTGATATCAATTCAATTAGAATTAGGACATTTAGAAGAATCATGAAGTCCTTAAGAATTCTCTAGTCTTTGTAATAATAAGATAAATAAATACTGATTTTCTTTGGTGTTTTAGCTATAATCCTCTGAGCTATCCTTTTGTTTCTTTCTTATTCTTTGCCTGGAAACTGAGTCAAGGGACATGTGTTGGATCTGACTAGAGAAAATATCCCAACAGCTGCCAAGTAAATTTTCTTGGGGAAATTTTGTTTAGTCTCATTCATCATCAGTCCCTCTGTCAGGAAATGCCCTGATTAAAATCAAGCAGGCATCCTTCTAGTCTGACTGTGCTCTGAAATCCCGGGTTTCTTTTTGGTTTGTCTGGTCTGATTTGTCTGATTCTAATTTGTTTAGTTTTTGTTTGATGTTGTCTAAAGTGTTATTTTAAGGACTGAATTGTTTACATACAAAGATTAAAAATACCGGCTTTTATATTGAAAAAAATAGTTTCATCCATATATTTTTTACTTTAAAATTAGAAATTATACGGAGCGCTCATTTAAGTTTAAATTAAATAGAATATAGATTCTTAAGGTTTACTAATTTGATTAATACATTGTAAGGTATATTCAAAGTTTGAAATTAAATAAAAGTTAAAGTATTAAGATTAATTAAAGTTATATGTTATACTTGTGTTTCTGTGTTGAAAATTGCTTGTTTGTATGTAAAATATGCTCAAATTTGTAAAACTAAGGAATTAAGTAAAATTAAGTCATTTTAAGAATTTATCTCAAGCTGTTTCAGAGAGTTGGCTGCTTGTAAAGCAACATCCTGAAAAAGGAGGCACCGAGGAAAGCAGGAATTTAGTTCCTCTGATGCCCTATAATAGACTTAACAATACAAAAGACTTTTAGATGTAGAAGCTAATGCATCTCTTATTACTAAGCAACATTAGTTTTCTTTTTAGTCCACTTAGACAGTAGTCGCTAAGCTGCATAATTTAGGGAAAGTCCCTAACAAAGCTCTAAGATTTCTTTTACAATAGGAAAATAAAAAGGGTCATCTGGCCTCTAATAAAGAAAAACATTTATCTTATAAATAATTTAAAAAGCAACTTTTTAAATTACACTCTGAACTTTCTGACAAGGAATTTTTTATACTCACTATGACCAAATTTCTGTCAAAGCTCTTAAAAAGTTAAAAACAACTTGCTCCCAGTATAAAACTAACTGTCTTTCTACACAGGAGCTGCTATCCTCCTTTATGGACTCTGAATGTTTTATTTCAACAAATTTAGAGATGTTGGCCCTGGCCGGTTGGCTCAGCGGTAAAGCGTCGGCCTAGCGTGCGGAGGACCCGGGTTCGATTCCTGGCCAGGGCACACAGGAGAAGCCCATTTGCTTCTCCACCCCTCCGCCGCGCCTTCCTCTCTGTCTCTGTCTTCCCCTCCCGCAGCCAAGGCTCCATTGGAGCTAAGATGGCTCGGGCGCTGGGATGGCTCTGTGGCCTCTGCCTCAGGCCCTAGAGTGGCGACGCCCAGGATGGGCAGAGCATTGCCCCCTGGTGGGCAGAGCATGGCCCCTGGTGGGCCAGCCGGGTGGATCCCAGTCAGGCGCATGCGGGAGTCTGTCTGACTGTCTCTCCCTGTTTCCAGCTTCAGGAAAAAAAAAAAAAAATTAGAAATGTTAGCTCAAATTTTCTTTCAAAAGTGAAAAAAAAAAAAAAAGTGAAAGAGTTACACATTATTACTTAGTATTCAAGCTAATCAAAATGTTAACCCTCTTATTAATATTACACAAAATGAACTTTTTAAATAGAGTTTACTAATTTACAACAGCAATGTAGACAAAATGTAGAGGTGAGAATTTGCTCGTATCTCCACAGATAGGGGAGACCAGTAAATACCTTCCAGAAAATTGAAGCCTTGGCATAAATCAGAAATAGAAGAAATGGAAGTTTGACAATTAAGTAAACTTATCCAGAAGGCAAAAATGTTTTAATTAAGACTAAGATTTCAAAAAACATCTTTGACTCTATTTCTAGCATGCTAGCTGTTGTGTCTATAACAATAAGTAGAACTATTCTTACTAAGTTTATATTACTTCCATAAACAATATTAAGTAGCCCGACACTGTATCAACATTATGTATATCAACCTTTAAAAAAATTCGTCAGAAATACCCTCAACCTTTAATAATCCATTATATGAATGACATATTAATAGCTTGTAAAAATAATACTGAACTTTCAGTCATCCTTAAAAAATGGCTTCTGAAACCTTAAATCAGTATAATTTAATTATAGCTGAAGACAAAATTCAAACATCCTGTTCTATTAACATTGTTACTGATTTACAATATGTAGAATATAGATTTAAACTTACAAAAACTGTTTATATTTCAAATGATACTTCTAGATTGAATAAATTGTTTCAAAAATTACAACTTTTATTATTAAAATGAAATTCACCTGTCTATATAATTCACATTCATTCTCATACAGCTTTACCAGGACCTATGTCTACTACAGATAATGAAGTTAGTCAATTACTTATTAGATCAATAAAAATAACTACTAAGTTTTATACAAAGATTCATACAAATAAAAAAGATTTTATGCAAAAATTTAAAATAACCTGGCAAGAAGCTTGGAATATTGTTAGAAACTGTCCTCAGTATAGTATTATAAATACTCCTTTATTACAGAGAGAAATGAATCCTAGAGGACAATACAGTAATAATGTATAGCAAAAAAATATTGCTCATATTTCTTCTTTTTAAAAACTATCTTATGTACAGTTTTATTAATATTCTTTTTTTGATAGGCCACACCTTTGCCTTGAAAAAAAGCTAATTGTGTCATTCAACATCTTATTAATACTTTTAATGTTATAGGCATTTCCAAAGCAATTAATAACTGACAATAATCCTGCCTAATATCTACTAAATTTCAACAGTTGTTAGCATTTTAGAATATTAAACATACTACTAGAATTCCATATAATCCACAAGAACAAGCAATTATTGAATGCAGTAATTGCACTCTGAAAAATATGTTACTTAAACAAAAGGGAGGAGAAGAAAGGAGATTATCCTCTAGAATTATGTTACACAAAGCTTTATTTACTTTAAATTTCTTAAATACAGGAGAAAATAATTTGCTGCAGACAGACATTAGACAAAAAATAACAGTTCTAAGATTAATCAACCTATACATTATAAAAGTGAGTTGGATCCATAGGTACCTAGTGTAGTACAACATTGGGGAAGAGGGTTTGCTTGTGTCATTGCAGAATCCGGTGAAGTCCTTTGGAGTCCTGCTCACAGAATTTAACAACGTGAATAAGAACAATAGATTCTTTTCATATCTGCCCATTGGTGAGATGGAAGAAATGAATTTCAAAAGAAGAATCTTAAAGGTGCTGCCATTTGGTATTGAAAAGGCTAAAATACCAAGTTAAGTTCACCTTAAAAAGGTGACCTTTAATGGTAAAAGAAATGCTGTAAACTACTAAAAAAGAAGAAAATGCTACTAACCTGTTTTTAGCAATGATTGCTTTGGTAAAAATTCCAATAAGTAGAGCTGAAAATTTTAGTTATTAGGCATATGTCCCTAATACTCCATTAAGGAGAGCTATTCATTAGGAAAATAGTGCCTTTCCTATTTTTGTTAATGATTCTAATTGGCTTCCAGGACCTTTTAATGATAGAGGTCCCTTAGCACCTTCGGAAGAAGGCGGAAAATTAGAAAATCATACAACAGGAGTTGAGGAATTACCTATATGTATAGGACATGAGCCACATTGTTTAAACTTAGAAGCTCAAGCTTGGCTCTCTATTGTCAAAGATAACAGTAAAGGAAATAAAAAACAAACAAACAAACACCACATTTGTTACAAGGACATAGATTTAAAAGTAATATATCTGTACATAAAATGTCATAGATTAAAGCCCTCATAGCTCCGCCCGGGTTAAAGGGCAAGGTACTGATTTAAGGTGGCATAAAAACAATGGTTTAATTACAGCTGGTGATCAAGGTAATCATACTACCATATGTCATAGAGGAGGGATGTCACTTCGAGCTCCTCATATAAAATTTGGTCCTATACAATATCATTTGTGGAAAGTAGCCATGGCACTTAAACAATGTCAGTATAGAAAGAAAAACTGGAGAAATTGTCTTTTTAATCATATTATGTTAATCTTTAAGAAAAATGAAACACATTTTATATCTGCTTATGTTAGATTGCTTTATATGTTTATTATAGGTGAAACCAAATTAGATAGATAGCTGAAAATTATTGAATAACTTGCAATAAGTACTTTTTATACATGTATTAATTCTTCTTTTTAATAAAAATAGTCAAAGTATTTATATTTTAAGAACCTGAACAGGAGTCTGGATTCCAGTACAGATGCATCGGTTGTAGCAGGGTTCTCCTTCCATGATGCTGTTACAACATCTTATTAAGTCCTTGAAATGAACCAAGAGACTGGTTGGACTGATTTTCGCCATGATTATAGGACTATTAGCTGTAACCACCATGGCTGCTATATCTGGAGTTGCATTACATCAAAATATAGAATGTGGACTTTGTGTAAAAATGGCTTGAAGATTCCCAACAACTGTGGACTTCTCAATAACGTATAAATAGTATCATTAATACTAAAGTTAATAATTTAGAACAGACTATAATTATGTTAAGAGATCAAATTGTTAGCCTGCAAAGACAAATTAAGCTAAGATGTGATTAGAATGTAACTACTTTTTGTGTTACCCCTATTTCTTAAAATCATACTTATTTCCATTAGGAAAATGTTAAAAAGCATTTGTTAAATCATGATAATGTAACTAAAAAAATCATTAAATTACAAAGACATATTCATAAAGCTTTTCAAAGAAAATTAGAAATTCTCTCATGTCAACCTATAATGAAGGGATTGATGGATAATTTATCGCAATTAAATCCTATTGAATATGTTAAAGGATTTTTAGGATTCACTGTGAGATTTTTTATAATAGTATTAATTCTATGTTTTCTTTTATATGTAGTCTGTCAACAAATCAGCCAAGAGAAATAAGGGATGAACGACAGAAGGCTGTGTTTTCTGTACTGCTTCATAACATTCAGCATAAACAAAAAAGGGAAAATGTAGTGGAAAAACCCATTGCATGGCCTTGGATGGGAACACGGCCAACAAGAAAAGAATGTTTTGCCAAGAGAATTGTTTTGTGACTTGAAGGCGGGTCACTGAAACAGGTCTATGTGACTGAAGGCAGTTGCTGGGCTTTTTCTCAGTAAAACATTCTCGCCCTGTCTGGTTGGCTCAGCGGTAGAGCGTCGGCCTAGCGTGCGGAGGACCCGGGTTCGATTCCCAGCCAGGGCACACAGGAGAAGCCCATTTGCTTCTCCACCCCTCCGCCGCGCCTTCCTCTCTGTTTCTCTCTTCCCCTCCCGCAGCCAAGGCTCCATTGGAGCAAAGATGGCCCGGGCGCTGGGGATGGCTCTGTGGCCTCTGCCTCAGGCGCTAGAGTGGCTCTGGTCCCAACATGGCGACGCCCAGGATGGGCAGAGCGTCGCCCCTGGTGGGCGTGCCGGGTGGATCCCGGTCGGGCGCATGCGGGAGTCTGTCTGTCTCTCCCTGTTTCCAGCTTCAGAAAAATGAAAAAAAAAAACACAAAAACAAAACAAAAAAAACCATTCTCATACGACTTCTGTACCTTACAAGGTTATCTCTTGAGATAAAGAGAGGAATGTTGTGGAAACCATAGAAGCAATGGCAATTAATGCCTTTTGATATTATGTTATTAAGCTATCATGCAGGTGTACTCCATGTATCTTTAAGTAAAAGTTATGCTTGATATTATGCCAGTTTCTCAGTAAACAAGGACACAGCATTAACTCAGGGCCATTTGCCTGAGCGAGCAGTGGTCCTTTGCTAGTCCATAATGATTTCGTCTGCTGATCTCTCTCTCTGCACCACCAACTCACAACAACACAAGTTCATGGAGTTAGTGTCATTATCTTTATTTTTTAAAGTATATTAATTTAATGAGAAAGTAAGGGAGAGAGAGTAAGACAGGAATGTTGATATGTTACTGTATGTATCTTGACGGGAGATTGATCTGACAACCTTTGTGCTTCGGGTTGATAATCTAAACAACACAGCTACAATCCATGTGGTGTAGAGCTTTTCTCTCTAAGGAGTGTTTTTTTTTTAAAACGTATTACTCTTTTATCTATTTCCTTACTTACTTATGGATCTCCTTTAATTTTTCTTCTGGATTAAATTTTTGTGCTCTATCCACTAAGCAACCACCTGGTCAGGCCCCCCTTTTTATTTCTTTATTTTTTTTTTTGTGGCAGAGACCCAGAGAGTCAGTCAGAGGGACAGACAGGAATGGAGAGAGATGAGAAACATCAATTCTTCATTGCAGTTCCTTAGTTGTCCATTGATTGATTTCTCATATATGCCTTGACCGGGGGGGGGGGGGGGGCTACAGCAGACCGATTGACCCCTTGCTCAAGCCAGAAACCTTCAGTTCAAGCTGGTGAGCCCTGCCCAAACCTGATCAGCTCGCACTCAAGCTGGCGATTTGGGGTCTCATACCTGGGTCCTCCGCATCCCATTCGGACGCTCTATCCACTGTGTCACCACCTGGTGAGGCCGCACTTTTTATTTTTTAACTTGAATTTGTGTGTTGTAATATACACTCATCTGATTTCCCATGTTCTGATTTGAAGGCACACTTGAAAAATACAAAAAGCCACAAGATTAATACACTCAATTCTAACAAATACCAAAAGAAGTATCTTAATACATTGAAGGGACTAAAGTATTTTTAATTATTAAGCAAATTCTTATTTTTAGCCTATAAAGCAGGGTGTATAATAGAGTCTGCTCTTTTGAATATCCATAATATATTAAGCAAGTCTATGCTGCCACCATCACCATTGCACATTCCCTGTAGATGCAACTCAACACCAGTTCAGTCTCTGAGAACTGTCACAAGGAACAGGAGTCAAACTCAGGAAAAGTCCACATAACACTAAAACTGTTGTCACATTTCCATACTCTGTAGCTAGTCTCCAAGACCCAATGACCACTTAAAGTGCTACCAGCACATTAAGCTTTTGTCTTAAGCTTAATGTTAATTATGAATTTCTGGTGATGATTCAGGTAGACTGAAAGAGCCATTTTCAGGAATATGTAAAGATGAAACTTCTCTTTAAGCTATAGAGATAAAATGAGGCCTGACCAGGCGGTGGCACAGTGGATAGAGTGTCAGACTGGGATACAGAGGACCCAGGTTTGAGACCCCGAGGTCGCCAGCTTGAGCGCGGGCTCATCTGGTTTGAGCAAAAACTCACCAGCTTGGACCCAAGGTCGCTGGCTTGAGCAAGGGGGTTACTCGGTCTGCTGGAGGCCCACAGTCAAGGCACATATGAGAAAGCAATCAATGAACAACGAAGGTCTCGCAATGAAAAACTGAAGATTGATGCTTCTCATCTCTCTCCATTCCTGTCTGTCTGTCCCTGTCTATCCCTCTCTCTGTCCCTGTAAAAATAAAAACAAAAAAAGATAAAATGAGGATACCTTTTCCTGGAGATTTTCAGCCATGAGGTAGTGATTCACTATGGTAGGTGGTAGAGGTAAATTTGTAACAGAAGTGGGCAAATCTGGCTGGCCAAGAAGAGCAGCAAGGCCGATTATGAGAATGTGAGGTTAAAGAAGAGAGAGATACCTGAATTTGAAGAGTAAGACCCGGACTAAAATAGACATGGGCCACCAAGGCAGGAGGAGTAAAGAGTGTGTAATGGAGATATTATGTATTAGACAAGGCAATGGACCCCTGGCAATTGAGGAAAATAAGATCATCAACACCCACAACAGATCTTCAAGGGATGAACAGGACTTGAATATTCAGGCAAGGCAAAGGAAGTGGCCCCTGTGTCTATAAGAAATGAGATTGCCTTAGATCAACCTAAACTAGAATGATTGCCCTTGCTCTTTAATGGTGATATGAAATGGGGCCAAAGGCCCTGTGCACCTTCAGTTTTCAGGGGTTCTGAACAGCAGACTGGGCAAGGTTATGTTACAGGTGGCTGAGCTAGGGCTTTAGAGACTGAGCCCTCTTTGAGGAGTGAGGGATCAATGTACCCTCCAGTGTCCTTTGTTCCCACAGTGTGGGCAGAACCCTGGCAGAAGCAGAGAATCCATACAGGTTTTAGCCCAATGATCTTCATTTTCACCCTTGAAGCAGGTCTCTGATGGAGTCTTATGAGGCCCCTTAGGGGCATTGGAGCCTTTAAGGTCTTTGTCAAGGGCTGGTATATTGCCTGATCTTTTTGTGCGCTGTCTGCTTTCTGTTAATCTCAGTTTTTATAAACTTTAAAAGTCATGGTGATGCCTGACCTGTGGTGGCGCAGTGGATAAAGCGTTGACCTAGAAATGCTGAGGTCACCGGTTCGAAACCCTGGGCTTGCCTGGTCAAGGCACATATGGGAGTTGATGCTTCCAGCTCCTCCCCCCTTCTCTCTCTGTTTCTCCTCTCTCTGTGTCTCCCTCTCCTCTCTAAAATGAATTTTAAAAAAAGTCATTGTGAGACAGCGTGATCAGTTGGATTGAGTGAAGGGGGTAAAAATTTGCAGGAGGAGGAGGTTTGGAGAGTGCTAAGAAGATTTTATATGTGGCTCAGGCTCACGAGAAAGGGATGAGAGCAGAGTAAAGAAAGTTTTAGGCAGTTCCTCTTGTATGGTGAGTCTCTCCTGGCTCATGGTCCTACCAAACGTTCAGGAACCCACTGAGGAGCCTCAGCAGACAGAAAAAAACACATCCTTGGCCCCATAGAAGAAAAGGGTCTGGTCCTTCCTAGATTCCTGTGAGTGGGTCCTTCCATTGCACTTCAGAAAAGCCTTTCCTCGTTGGATTCTAGAGTCTCTAGGCCACTGAATGGCCATATAGATCAGTAATCAAAATTTTTTTAAATAAAAAGTGTGCTACAGAAGATTTGCAGGAGGTCCAGGTCATGACTCTTTTTTCTGTTTCTAATTGACCTTTAAGCATTTGATGGGTATGCTCTACAATGCCTTGACCCTGAGGATTATAAGGAATACCTGTGTTCAGGTCAATTCCAAAAGTCTGGCAAAATGTAGCAAATACTTTTACAAGTAAATCTCCCATATTTTTAAAAACATTTATAACCCAGCAATTAACAGATAATCTAGATTGCACATAATGCTGGAAAATTTATTATGACCTCTCTCTTCCTGTTGTAAAAAACTTAGAGCTTTGTTAAGGAAATTTTCTTTGCCCTCAGCCTGGCAGCTCAGTGACTGCTGCATAAGTGAGCCAAGAAGAAAGCCGATGATGCTCAGCACTAATAGGTATATCAGCTCCTGTACCTAAGAGTCCTTTGAATTTATTCCTTTGTATAAGGAGCCAAATTCCTGATTTCCTCAAGGCCCCTTTTGCAGGATGTGGCCTGACTAGCAGAATTAGCACTTTTATACTATTCCAACTGCCTGAAGCAGGTCCCGAAAAATTCTTGAAATGATTTATCAGGGCCCTGCTTAATTTTTCTCAATTCCTTTCTTTCACAGACCCAAGTATAGTTTTACACAGAAACAAGACAACTTACAGTACAGAAATATAAGTATACATGTAAATCTGATTAATCCTAATACCCAAGTTGCTATTTGGCTCTCAACTTTGAAGACAATACAAAACATATTCCACCAAACACAAAATAAATTAGCAAGTCTTTAGAATCTAAATTCCATTCTATTTAAATTTAAATGAGCGATTTTGACATGTTCCAATTTTAAACCAAAAATGTAGAAATAAAACAATTATTTTCTCAACATAAGAGCTGGCATTTTATTTTTATTTATTCATTTTAGGGAGGAGAGAGAGAGAGACAGAGAGGATGGGAGGGGCAGGAAGCTTCAACTCCCATATGTGCCTTGACTGGGCAAGCCCAGGGTTTTGAACCGGCGACCTCAGTATTCCAGGTCTACGCTTTTATCCACTGTGCCACCACAGGTAAGAGCTGGCATTTTAAATGTTTGCATCCAAGAACTTAATTCTGGCCTTAAAAGCAGACACATTTTGGACAACATCAGACAAAAACTACACAGAAACTAGAATCAGACAAACCAGAGAGAAACCTGTGATTTAGGAGCATAACCAGACCAGAAAGATGCCTGCCTGATCTCAGTCAGGGCATTTTCTATCAGAGGGACTGGTGATGGAAGTAAACAAAATCTCCACAAGAAAAGGTACTCCTGGCAGCTGCGTGGAAAATTTAGTAGTCAGATCCACCAGGGGTCCCATGCCTAAATTTCCAGGCAATGTATAGGAAAAAAACAAAATGATAGTTCGAGGATTGTAACTTAAACATTAAAGAAAATCAGACAATAACAGGAAAAGCTGTAGCTTTCCTAATACCTGAGTCTCCTATCCATTCTCAAATTCCATAATTGTTGTAATTGGCTCAGGTTGACCATACCAAGACTTCTCCTCTACCTCCATTTTAGCTGAGCGGCAGACTAAGCTGCCAGAGAGAACTAGGAGCAGCCAGCCTGCCATTGCTCAGGATGATTGAGCAATGTTTGGCCTGCTGGAATCAGAATTGGCTGAGGAAACTCTGACTTAGCCCCTAATGTTTGATTGGGCTAGGGACTGCCCCGTTGTCCATTTCACTGAATCACCTGCCCTTCAGCAGTATACTTACAATAGATTTACATTCATTTGCCCAATATTTTCCTCTCCTGCATCGTGTGCAGAGGTCAGGACATTTAGGAACTGGCTACCACTTAGGGGAAGGCTGGGACTGATATCCAAAGACATTAGGGCAATTTATAGCAAAATATCCTAGACCTCCACATTGGAGACAAGATTCTCTGGCAGAAGTACTTCCCTGGCCTCCCTTCCATCATTTGTTCTGCTGTTTATCAAAGTATTGTCCTGGAATCCTCCCCTGAGGTACTGTGGCAATAGCCAGACCTTGTATATATGTTGGCCCAATATAATACATATTCTGATGTAATTCCCTGTATCTCAAGCCTAATGTAAAAGCTAGTTGGCGCTGGGACCTCCAAGGGTCTGAGACAAAACTCTGGGAACATCACGATGAAGGTAAGAAGGAGCAGAAGGTTGAGCATAAGAAGGAGCAGAGGGCGGCGGAGGTGCAAACATTAAGTTGGCCATGGCCATGACAACCTCATTATCTCCCAAGCCATCCTCAGACTCTAATGTTTTATATTTACATCTCTCCATTTCTAGCTCACTCTGATATTTTTCATACAAAAGCTCCTCAAATAAAAACATTTGTGCAAAAAGAAAAAGGTCCCTTACTTTTGACCCTAATTATCTCATAATTCATTCCTTCTAACTATACTTTGTCTGAAGCTTTAATCAGTGTGCACACTGGGGAGATCCATCATCTGCCGTTAGTTTAGTATTCCTCAGGTCCCTGTTCAGGTGCCATCTGTCGCAGAGCAGCGCGGCTAGTAATTGTTCAGGTCCTGAGTGGGAATGGTGCAGAATGAAAAAATAAACTCAGAGAGAGAATGGATGACATCGGAACGCCTCTGCAGTGCCTTTAGCTTGCAAGGGTACAACTCTCCACCCCCATACCACTTTATTTACAAGGCAGAAAATCATTAGCAAATCAAAGAGATCTTTGATACAAAGTCATATTTCCAAGACAACCCAAGGATTTTCCCAAGTGCATAAAACCCTCCACCCTGCATAACATCTTCTCAAAACAAAGTATAAAAAGAAATCTGCCTCCAATCTTTATGAGGGACTCAGATAGGATGAGTAAAAATGATCCAGCATCATAGATAACATGGAAGTGTGGAGAAAAACATAGTCTTTAGCGACTTAAGCAAGTGAGGTGAGGCTTGGGCAAATGTCAGCTTACTGCCAGTCCCCCACACCACTGTTCCCCAAAAATCTAAACCGCAAGAACCTTGTCGGCTTGCAGATTCCAGCAGAAGTGTAATGAACAGTTAATTTTTCAACTCATTCTCAAAAATGACCCATACTTGAGCCTGACCAGGTGGTGGTGCAGTGAATAGAGCACTGGACTGGAACACAGAGGAACCAGATTTGAACCCACAAGGTAGCTGGCATGAGCATGGGCTCATCAGGCTTGAGGGTGGGATTATAGACATGACCCCATGGTTGCAGGCTCAAAGACCAAGGATTGCTGGCTTGAGCAAGGGGTCAATAGCTTTGCTGTAGACACCCCCACTCCCACGCCTGCCAAAGCACATATTAGAAATCAATCAATGAACAATAAATGTGATGAAACGAAGAATTGATGCTTCTCATCTCTCTCCCTTTGTGTCTGTCCTCTTTCTCTCTCTCTCTCTCTCTCTCTCTCTCTCTCTCACACACGCACGCACAGACACACAATCTATATTTGGAACAGCTATGTCTCAGATTTTCTAAAATTTATACCAGACCTTACATACTGCAGAGAAATTACAAGTCAAATTATGTAAAAATGCAGTTTATGTTGTGTATCACAGGAACAAAGATGTGTACAAAGAGCCATTTATATTTACTGTTTATAGTAGCTATTTGAGTTTATTTAAAAGACTACATTACTGTTCGTAAATTTTAACCTAACGTTGATGAGCGTTTGGGTTCATCCTCATGTGAAAAGGAGATTTTTCTGCAGGTCAGAATTGGTTTAGTTTCAGAGCTACCGAAGAAGTAGCCGTAATTCCTGAGGCATGGGCTGACAGGAGGTCTGAGGGTCTGAGACCCTGCATCCATCTCTTAACTACTTCTAATGATTTTTAATATTTCCTCCTTAATACCAGTTCTTGGAGGTTGTTTTAAGTAGTAACAAACTCTGATTTCTGAGCAGTATAATTGTAATTCAGAAATTAATGTGCTGTTCAATCAGCTTTACAAAGGCACAGAGAATTTTACATGATTAGTAAAGTTATCTCATTATAGTTCTATGAGTGTGTCAATACATTTGATGGCCTAATTGTAATATCTAAATCTCAATGTAAATAAATGTGACTGTCATTTACTGAATTATAATTATTTTGTTATTGAGGTTTAATACATTTAATAGATTTAGTAATTATGTCTCCTGAATGTATTTACAATTCACTGATGAATGTGGGACAGTTTTTATATGTGTGAGCTCTGGAATTGAGACTTTTTTTAAAAAAAGGCAATTTCGCTTGTGAGGAGTATGGACAGTAAAGTAATTAAGAGCTTCAGCATTTTTTAGGCTCAAGTGTACCTTCTGATCTTTTGTCAGGTTGTAAATATCCTGAGGTCATATTTAGGCTTGTCCTTGTGTTTTTTTTCTCACAACTGATTTGATACCCAAGATATTACACCTTGAAACACTGAAATGCATACTTGTTTTGTTTTGTTCTATTTCTCAAATCATATATTAGTTTCAACCATTCTTTCAAAATAAGGACCAGATAATTGTGTGCTCTTTAATTAGAAATAACTGGTCTTGCCTGACCAGGTGGTGGCGCAGTGGATAGAGCGTCGGACTGGGATGCGGAAGGACCCAGGTTCGAGACCCCGAGGTCGCCAGCTTGAGCGCCGGCTCATCTGGCTTGAGCAAAGAGCTCACCAGCTTGGATCCAAGGCCCCTGGCTCCAGCAGGGGGTTGCTCGGTCTGCTGAAGGCCCATGGTCAAGGCACATGTGAGAAAGCAATCAATGAACAACTAGGAAGTCGCAACGCGCAACGAGAAACTGATGATTGATGCTTCTCATCTCTCTCCGTTCCTGTCTGTCTGTCCCTGTCTATCCCTCTCTCTGACTCACTCTCTATCTCTGTAAAATAAATAAATAAATAAATAAAACTTATAAAAAAAAAAAAGAAAAAAAAGAAATAACTGGTCCTAGATGTTTTTTCTCTTTGTAAAATTACAACTGTCAAAGTTTAGCTGAAAGTAAATTATGATTTCTGAAGTGGAACCTTATGATTGTTTCTCTGGTTATACTGACATGAATTCATATCAATAAATCTAATATATTCATAAAGATATTAGATGCATCAACACTTTATTAAGATTATTTTTTATTTAAAACTATACTTTTCAACAGAATAAATACTTTAATTGAAAAGAAAAATGGGCCTATTTGAGACCTCATCAAATAGGTCTCAAATATGACTATGTATGCAAACAACTGGATTTTTAAAAAGACACAACCTCTTTGCCAAGACAGTACAACACAATGGTAAACACTAATGTTATTGCAGCCAGGCTCCCCAGCTTCAAATCCTGACTGTAGCAATATTTAAATGAGCTGTATAAGCTCCTTTAGTGAAATGCTTTTTGTCTATTAAGAAAGAATACTCTTAAATTCTATCTTATACTCCTGTAAATATTAAGTACTTTAAAATAGGTAACATGTTAATAATAGAGACTATCTCCTGGCCAAGTAGCTTAGTTGGTTTGGGCATCATCCAGATATAGATTCTGCATGGTTGCAGATTTTATATCCAGTCAGGGCACATACAAGAATCAACCTGTGGCCTGACCTGTGGTGGCACAGTGGATAAAGCGTTGACCTGGAAATGCTGAGGTCGCCGGTTCGAAACCCTGGGCTTGCCTGCTCAAGGCACATATGGGAGTTGATGTTTCCAGCTCCTCCTCTCTCCTCTCTGTCTCTCTCTCTCCCCCTCTCTCTCCTCTCTAAAAATGAATAAATAAAAAAATAAACTTTAAAAAAAAATTAAAAAAAAAAAGAATCAACCTGTGAATACATGAATGGGTGGAACAACATATTGATGTTTCTCTCTGTCTCTCAAATCAATAAATAAAAAACTTTTAAATTCTACTGACTAAATAGGCATTATGTTAAACATTCAGCTTGGAAATTAAAATATATATATATATTTTAAAAATATTTAGGAAAAAGTAATGATAAGTGGTGAATTTTGAATTTATTTTCCATGATTAGCCTCCAGTCATGTATTTATGCAGAATTATCCTCATATGAATGTAAATACTGATCATAAGAGAGTGACCTTTCTGGGTTTGAAATTTGCAATGATCTTCCTATTTCAGATGCTTATTGGAATCCTAGGGAACTTCTCACTATTCTGTCATTATATGTCCCTTTACCACACTAGGTACAGGAAAAAGCCATCAGACTTTTTTTATTTATGATTTTAATTTGTGTTTACATAGATTCAAGTGTCCTACCGAATATACCTTCCCTCACCCCCTTATTTCCCCCAGCCTGCAGATTTGATTGTCATTCACCTGACTAAGCAACTCTGAACTCATTCTCTCAAGGGGTTTTCCGGAGACAATAGCGGCATTGAGTCTGAAATATTTTCTCAGTGATTTTGGATGCAAACTTGTTTTCTGCATTCAGAAAGTAGCCAGAAGTGTGTGCATGGCCACCATCTGCTTCTTGAGTGTCTTCCAGGCAACCACCATCAGTCATTGGAATCTCAGTGGGCAGAGCTTAAAGCAAAAGCTGCCAAATACACAAACACCTCAAATATCCTCTGCTGGATCCTGAACTTAATGCTAAATATTAAAGTTCCTGAGAATGTGACTGACAAATGGAACACCAAAAACATCTCAAACACTATGAACTTTGGATATGCTCCATTAAAGTTTACTCTAATGATACACACAATCCATATAAAGGAGTCGTATCTGCCCATGATGTTTTGTGTTTGGGACTCTGACTTGGGCCAGGAAAACCATGGTTTCTATTCTGTACAGGCATAACCATCAGGTCCAACACCTTCATGTGACCGACCTGTCTCCCAGATTGTCCCGTGAGATTAGAGCTATCCAAAACATCCTTGTTCTGGTGACCGTTTTTGTATATTTTTATGCCTTCTCCTCCATTATTCACATTTATATTTATATTTTTGGTAAGACCACTAGGTGGCTGGTGAACACTTCTGTCTTAATCAATGCATGCTTCTCAACTGCCAGCTCCTTTGTCCTCTTGAGTCATAACCACCCTGTACTCAGTTCACCTTTGTGTGCACTGGAAGATGTACGCAGTTTCTGCATTCCTGCATCTCGTCAAAAGAATATACACTGTCTACCTTTCACTCTCTTTAGTCATCTATTCCTGATTCTGCAAGGAGTCATGAGTATAATTGTATTCGGTCTCATTGCACATAGAGTTTTGAATAACAGAGATTCTGCTGCTACAATAAATAGTAAATTATGTTTGTTTTACTACATAATAGTACTTATTATGTAAGTACTCACATGATTATTTTTTAATGATGGTTGCAGTGGAGTAGTTCAGAGTCCTGTGAACAATAAACAGTCCTGAAATAATGTAGAGACACTGGAAAGGTCTTTGAGTGTGTAGTCTTTTATGAGAGATAGCAACTTTGTCAATATTTACTGGCTATCCCATAGAGAGGCTAGTGCCTTGAAAGGAATCTATGTGGGATGTTCCTCCAAGAAGCTCAGGGTATAGTTTCTGTGTGCCTGTATTATATTGCAAGTGACCTTAGTTGATGCTGGAGGAAAAATGAGGTTTTAGTTATTATGGACAATGACTGCCAAGTGTGAATATGGTTTCTTACATCCTCAGAGAATGATAACTGTTCAAAATAAAAAATATGTATGAAGAAAGATTAACAAGTTTTAAAATACTGTACATTAAATATTATACTAGTGAACTGTATGGAACAAAGAAATGTTTATTGAAAATACGTGCCTAGATAACATAGTTCCACATTCTAAATTGAGAAAAAGGTTTCTGAAGCTTTATGAAGAAAATGATATACTAAGTGTATGACAGGGTATTTGCATAAAAAGAGATTGACATACACCCTTAGTGCAAAGGAGCATAAAAGTACCATTCTGCCAAAAGTAAGGAGTGATTCAATTAAATCCACTCATGTCTCAACAGATTCTCAGAATATTTAATTACCATTGAAAAGTTAACAGCACTGCTTTCCCATGGCACAGATTATGGGTTTTTTTTATGTTTTCTCAAGAAATTTGTGATTTGGATTTTGATTTCTTTGTTAATTTACACATTATTTTAGTAGAATGCTGTTTACTTCCGTGTCTGTGTCCCTGCCAGATTCCTTTTTCTAAATTTTACCTAGTTTCATACCATTATGATTGGAGAAAATGCTTTACATTATTTTGGTCTATTTTTTTTCTTCTTTTTGGACAGGGAAAGAGAAATGGACAGATAGTGATAACAAACAGGAAGGGAGAGAAATGAGAAGCATCAATTTTGTGTCGGGGCTTTTTCTTGTGGCTCCTTAGTTGTTCATTGATTGCTTTCTCATATGTGCCTTGACTTGGGGATGCCAGCAGAGGGAGTGACCCCTTGCTGAAGCCAGGGACCTTGGTGTCAAGCTGGATAACGATGAGATGAAGTTAGCGGCCTCAGGGTTTCAAACCTGGGTCCTTGGCATCCTAGTCCAATGCTCTATCCACTGCACAACCACCTGCTCAGGCAAGACACATTAGTTTTCATTGGTAACACTGGGGAACAATTTTTTTTTCATTTTCTGTTGCATGAGGTTTTAGAACTTTATCTATATATTTCTGCATCACTGATTCCAAATCTGAAATTTGTTTTATTGGTGCGTGTTCTAGTTTTTATACAATTTTAATTTCATTTTGTTACAGTTAATGGCATGCATTGGTTTTTAAATTGAAGTTAAAAGACAACAATTCTTGGATTGAACATAACATAAGGCAATTAATGTTTTACAAACATCACTTTTACTTAATTGTAGTTGCTTTTAAATGTAAAAAATTATTATCTGATAAAAAACACTGTCTTATTTTGTTTTAAGATTGAATCATGGCTTCTTTGAGTAGGCATAAATGTAAGAATAGTCCTGACACCTTCGGTTATATATGTGGCTGTTACACTCTTCAACGTCAAAGGCGCAATATTTCATCATTTGTGACACATGCATATATTGCCTGTTTTCAAGTTCTCCTTGGCGATCAAGACAAGAATTGGGCTCCTTATATTGTGTGTCATAATTGTGAGAAAGTGCTCCATGACTGAACAAAAAGAAAACACAAAGGGCCTGACCTGTGGTGGCACAGTGGATAAAGCGTCGACCTGGAAATGCTGAGGTCGCTGGTTCGAAAACCTGGGCTTGCCTGGTCAAGGCACATATGGGAGTTGATGCTTCCTGCTCCTCCCCCTTCTCTCTCTCTCTCTCTCTCTCTCTCTCTCCTCTCTCTCCTTTCTAAAAAATGAATAAAAGAAAAAAAAGAAAACACAAAGGAATGCCTTTTGGTATTCCCATGGTTTGGCGTGAACCTAAGGACCACAGTAGTATCTGTTTTATTCTGTCTGATCCATACCAAGAAAAAACAGCATATGATTGCATATCCTAATATTCCTTCAGCAATATGACCTATCCCACACTCTGACACACTCCTGGTTCCAGTTTTGAATGGTTTTATTTCTTTTAAGGATGAAGACAGTGAACATGGTGATCAAGTGTATTTTGGTAAGATGCATGAGGAAATGGTTGTAGAATCTGAAGGATCTCCTTCTGATGCCAAGCAGTCATTAACCCCACAGCAGTTAGCCAACTCAAATTGAATGACTTAGTAAGAGATATGAGACTATCAAAGAAAGCAGCTGAGCTATTAACCTCTAGGATTCAGGAAATAATATACTTCACCAGTCAGCTAAAGTATCCCATTTCAGGAAGCATGAACAAATTTTTGTGGACATTTTTTTCGAAGACAAATACTTTGTTTACTGTCATGATAGCAATAGTCTTCTCAGCCAGCTAGGTGTTCCCATATATATAGTCCAACAGAATGGCAGCTATTTCTTGACAGCTCTAAATGGAGTCTAAAATATGCTGTTCTACACAACGGTAATGTTTATGCAGTGGTTCCAATTGGTTAGTCAACTCATCTGCAAGAAGATTATAATGACATTAAAAATTGTCCTCGACTTTCTGAAGTATGAGAATAACTGGATCATTTGTGTGGATCTTAAAATAGTAAATTTCTTACTAGGACAACAGAGAGGTTTCACAAAGTATCCTTGCTTTCTGTGTTTGTGGGACAGCCGAGCTCGGGAGAAACATTTGACACTGAAGGAGTGGCCGAAATATGAAGCTCTGGAAGTAGGGATGCAAAATATTGTAAACAAACCTGTAGGTAATCAAGACAGGATCATTTTTCCCCCAACTTCACATCAAACTTGGCTTAATGAAGCAGTAGATTCAGGCTTTGAATAGAGAAAGTGAATACTTTCAACATACTATTTCTGGTTTTCTTGCCTTGTCTTTCGAGAAGATAAAAGCAGGTGTATTTGATGGACCTCAAATTCAAACCCTCATACATGATGGAGAATTTGCCAGGAAGATGAATAAAGAGGAAAAAGCAGCATGGCAGTCTTTTGTTACAAAGAACTTTCTTGGCAACAAAAAAGCAGAAAAGTATGAATTTCTGGTTCAAAGGATGCTGTTGGCTTTCCACAACATTGGATGTAACATGAGCGTTAAGATTATCTTCCTGAACAGTCACCTTAATAAGTTTCCCAAAAATCTTGGAGCTGTTAGTGATGGCAGACTAATGCTGAAGCACCAAACGAGATTGTCCTCAACAAGTACAGAAATGCAAGAGCTACAAACGCAAATTTTTGCCTGAATAGAATTGAAATAATTTTGCACAAATTTTGTGCTTAAAATAAGTGTTTTAATATATTCTATTTCAAAATTATAGACAAATTCTGATGGAATCATATCTTTTAGTGTATTAGTGTATTAGTGAATAATTTATATAAATTATTGTATTTTCAAAAAGATGATGCCCATGAAGACATTCTACTTCATAATGTTAAACTAAATGTTGAAAATTTTACAATAAGATGAAAACATAAATTCTTGAATTGCAAAAAATCTGTAGCTTACAGAGCAAAACTAATGTCATATTTGAGATCAGCACACTTGAATTAGGTAAGAACAAGTGTTTCTGTGGATGCAAAAAAATTTTTGTTCCCCAATGTAATCTGTGAATATACTTGAAATTCTCTACTTTGATGAGAAATTCTCCGTTAGGCCCTGGCCAGTAGCTCAGTGGTAGAGTGTCAGCCCAGCTTGTGGATATCCTAGGTTTGATTCTCAGCCAGGGTACACAGGAGAAACCACCATGTGCTTTCCTACCTTGCACACTTCTATCTCTATCAGTCTCTCTCTTTCTCCCTCTCTTTCTTTCTTTCTTCTTTCTTTCTTTCTTTCTTTCTTTCTTTCTTTCTTTCTTTCTTTCTTTCTCTCTTTCTTTCTCACTCTTCCTCTCCCTTTCCAACTGCCATGGCTCAATTGGTTCAATCACATAGGACCAGGGCACTAAAAATGGCGTTCTGGAGTATCTTCCTCAGGTTTTAAAAATAGCTCAGTTGCAACCATGGTCCCAGATGGGCAGAGCATCAAGTCCAGACAGGCTTTGCCAGGTAAATTCTGGTAGGTAGGGGTGCATGCAGGAGTCTGTGTTTCTGTCTCCCCTCTCACCTGGAAAAGAAGAAAACCAAAAAGAAATCCTTGATAACCTGCACCTGAGCTCCTTTGCATTTCTGGGCCTTCACCTCACTCCAGGGGGGTTCAGATTTGAATTGGAGTGTGGCCTTGGCCTTACATTTGTAAAGACTACTTTGAGAAAACTGCCTTGTAGAGTTATACAGACGAAAAAAGAGTGATATCATCCCTTTTTTATAAATGTTTATTATATGTATTTTGTTGTCTTCCCTTATGGCTAGAAATATCGAATATTCCTCAATACACATGGAAATCCTAGGGATTGGGCAGAGCATTGCCCCCTTAGTGGGCTTGTGGTGTGGATCTCAGTCAGGGTACATGTGGCAGTCTGTCTCTCTGCCTCCCCTCCTCTCACTAAAAATAAGAGAAGTTTTCTATTAAAATACATTAAAAAGTCTGTTATTACTCAAACAAAAGGAATGTGGTTATGCTGTCGTTTCTACTTACGCACTTTATATACAAAGTCATCAATTATTGGTTCTTTAAAAAGTTTCATATAAAGCATTCTGAATAAATATAGAAATAAATAAAAACAGCCAGCCTGACCTGTGGTGGTGCCGTGGACAGAGCATCGACCTGGAACACTGATGTTGCCCGTTTGAGAGTGTGTTTGGAGGTTCTAGCAGGGGAGCTCAGCTACTCATGCACCCTCGACCTGAGAATGGTCCTCTTCTCTGTTGGGGAAGGTTGTCCTCTTCAACCAAGCCGCAGCTTCGGAGGGACATACATGGAGCAGTGAGGGAGGAAGGGGACATCCGACTAGCCAGCCAGATCAGCTGAATCAACCCTGGCAATCAATGGGGTGACAGAGGTCACAGCCAGGTCGACCTCACATTCTAATGTTGCCAGTTTGAAACCCCAGGCTTGTCTATTCAAGGTACATATGGCAGTTCATGCTTTGTGCTCCTCCCCCCTTTCTGTCTGTCTCTCTATAATGAATAATGTCTTTTAAATAAAAAGGAAAAAAAATTATATTTGTCTCCGCATAGAGCCTGTGCATTTAGAATTATTGCGTCATGACCTGATGTCAGCAGACATGGCGAGAATGACCTTGTTCCTAGCACCTGTCAGGGCACATCACCTGGAATTCACCACTGGCCTTGACCACCAGGCTGCCTTGTTCTTCTTCCATTCAGAGTCCCCTTCCTCGCTGGGTTATAAGCAGTGTACAGGTAACTATGTCCTTTCAGTCATTCCAAGTACTAATACCACAGGGTCAGGTGTATCAGAGGCACTTAATACAAGCATAATTTTAACTTAAAATTCTATTTTCTGGAATATATTAAAAAAAAGAGAAGTGATTGTAACACACACATATATGCACAGGAAGGTTCAGAAATATTTTTGTAGGAGTTTTTTTAAGGTAACTATAGATTCATGTGCAGTTGTAAAAAATAATACAGCCTGACCTGTGGTGGCACATAACCTAATGCTGAGGTCACCGGATCAAAACCCTGGGCTAACCTGGTCAGGGCACAAATGGGAATTGATGCTTTCTGCTTGTCCCCCTTTCTCTCTCTTTCTCCTCTCTGAAACAAAAAATTATTTTATAAAGTAATACAAAGGGGATCTTTTGTACCCTTTACTCAGTTTACCCCAATTGTTCCACAAGCAAAATTATAGTGCAGTATCAATAACAGGACATTGAGATAGATACTACCCAGCAATGTTGTTCAAATTTTTCTAGAGAATTGTCTTTTAAAATGAAAAGGTAGAAATACAAATATCTCACAGTAGTGTGTAGATTTAATAAACTATGGTCTGCTATAATGGCATATATTTATTCATAATGATATTGACTTATATTAACTGAGGAAGGAATTTTGGATGAATTACCAAGCCAAGAAGGTAGGTTTTAAGAGGTATGTATAATGTGGGAGCAGAGACTTGGTAAAATTAAGAACCCAGGCTCTGCCTGACCCATGGTGGCGCAGTGGATAAAGTGTAGACTTGGAACACTGAGGGAGTTGGTTCAAAACCCCGGGTCAAGGCACATATGACAAGCAATCAACAAATAACTAAACTGAAGTCACCATGAGTTGATAATTCTCATTCCTCACTTCCTCTCCCTGTAAAAAGTAATAAATAAAGCATTAAACAAAAAAAAAAGAAACCCAGATTCTGTGGTCTGACTTTCAGAATGTGATTTGTAGCTCTGACAGTTTCTAACCTTAAAAGTGTCTGTTCCCTACAGGTAAGATTACAATAAAATTAGCACCTACCAGGTATGACTGTCTCAATTCTTAAGAAAAGAATCTATGAAAAATACAGTAACATGTTATTACTGAAAATCAATAATATGACATCGATTTTTTTTGCAACAGAGACAGAGAGAGACTGAGAAAAAGACACCTAGGGAGAGACAGGAGGAAGAGAGAGATGAGAAGCATCAATTCTTAGTTGTAGCTCCTTCATTGTTCATTGACTGCTTTCTCATATGTGTCTTGATTGGGTGGGAGGCCACAGCAAAGCAGAGTGACCCCTTGCTCAATCCAGTGACATTGGACTCAAGCCACCAACTTTAAGCTTCAAACCAGCAACCTCTGGGTTTTGAATCTGGATCCTCTTTCAGTCCAACACTCCACTGTGCCATCTCCTGGTCAGGTATGCCACTACACATTGTTATGAGAGAAATTCAAACATGCTGTTCCCCCTTTTTTTTTTGAAATACATTATTAATTGACTTTAGACAGAGGAGAAAGGGGAGGAGAGGAGCGGGAAACCTCAGTTGGTAGTTGCTTCTTGTACCTTGACGAGGCAATCCCAGGATTTCAAACTGGTCACCTCAGCATTCCAGGTTGATGCTTTATTGACTCCGCCACCTGAGGCCAGTCTGTGTCTCTTTTATTGCTATGCAAAAATATATGATTGTCAAACCTGCTGTCTATATAATCAATGCTAACCGAAAAGTTTCAGAGCCTCTTAAAAATAAAATTCTTTGGCACTCTCTCCTGGGAGCACACCTCTGTCCCCGTGTCTCCCTTCCACCTTAACTGCTCTTTTGCCTCTGTAAGTTGTTTCCTAAAGACCATCTCTTCTACCTCTGTGACTTTCTAAGTAAACATCCTCATATTTTGAAAAAACAATTTTTATTTTATTTTTTTTAATTTTTAAGTATTTCTTAATTTTATATTTTACTTTTTGTATTTTTCTGAACTGAAAACCAGAGAGGCGGATAGGCAGACTTCCACTTGCATTGTACCAGTATCAACCTGGCATGCCCACCAGGGGGCAATGCTCAAGGTATCTGGGGCATTGCTCTGTTGCAACCAAAGCCATTCTATTGCTTGAGGCAGAGGTCATGGAGACATCCTCAGCACCTGAGCCGGCTTTGCTCCAATAGACCCTTGGCTGTGGGAGGTGAAGGGGGAGATAGAGAGAAAGGAGAGGAGAAAGACTGAAGAAACAGATGGATGCTTCTCCTGTATGCCCTGGCTAGGAATCAAACTCAGGACTTCTGCATGTGAGGCTGATGCACTACTGCTGAGCCAACCGGCCAGAGGTAGTTTATTTCTTTTTTTGTATTTTTTCGAAATGAGAGGCATGGGGGCAGAGAGACTCCCTACATGTCCAACGGGGATCCATCTGACATGCCCACAAGGGTTGATATTCTGCCATCTGGGGCAGTAGTCCCCAACCCTCGGACCATGGACTAGTACCGATCTGTGGGCCATTTGGTACCCGTCCACAGAGAAAGGATAAATAACTTACATTATTTCTGTTTTATTTATATTTAAGTCTGAACGATGTTTTATTTTTAAAAAATGACCAGATTCCCTCTGTTACATTCGTCTAAGACTCACTCTTGGCGATTGTCTCGTAAGTTTGACAACTTTATTTAAAAATACCACAGTTTTTAAGCCGGTTGCATAACTTTATTTTGGTGCATTTATCCGTCCCACCTAAAGGCCGGTCCATCAAAATATTTTCTGACATTAAACCGATCTGTGGCCCAAAAAAGGTTGGGGACTACTGATCTAGGGTATTTATTCGTTGTGATCAGAGCCATTCTACTGCCTGAGTGGGAGGACATGGAGCCACTGAAGGCTCCCAAGGCAACTTTGCTCCAATGGAGCCTTGACTGCAGGAGAAAAAGAGAAAGAAGAGGGGTTAGAATTGAGTTGAAAGGCTCTTCTCCTGTGTGATTGGGGATGAATTGAAGTTTTATTAATTAATTTATTTTTGGTGTTAGACATAGAGACAGAGGAGGGGACAAATAGGGACAGACAGACAGGAAGTGAGAGATAAGAAGCATCATTCTTCATTGCACACTTTAGGTGTACATTGATTGCTTTCTCATATGTGTCAGAGGTTCCAGCAGAAAAAGTGACCCTTACTTACTCAAGCCAGTGACTGTGGATTTAAGATAGAGACCTTTCGTGGCTGAGGCCAGCCAGGTTCACATTGGTACCAAGCAGACAGTAGTGGAACTGCAGAGCCATAAAGCATTGGGCTATTATCTTCCATTCTTGCAGTGGCGGGCAAGCACACAGGCAAGGGAAAACAGGTTCTTAGAACAGCAGGCAAACAAACAGCAAAACAGCCCCTCTCAGTGGCAGCATGCAATTTGCAATCTCCCAAACACTGCCTTGAGTCCAATTACCTGTAGTCTTACATATACATACGTTATGCACATGTGGCTCTGCCATGCGCTCACACACTAATCATGCAAAGTGCAAGTGAGCAAGCCTAACAGCTGTTTTCCAAACGGTCTAGAATACAAGAAGGTACACGCAAGAGCCTCGGCCATTCTGCCTTGGCTCTCTAGAAAATTTATGGATTAGAAATGACCCTGCACTGGAACAGTAGCAAAAAGGAGACCTCGAAGAGAGGTTTAGGCAATTAGCTGGGGATAAACTGCCGCTGCTCATTTCTCTTCTGGCTGCAAGTCTCATGGGAACACTTAGTCTTAGAATTTAGGAGATGCAAGCCTGTTGGGGAAAAAAGGTGAGCTAGCAGGAGAAAGAGAGTGCTCTCAGCCTTTTGTTTTTAAGGTTTGTAAAGACTGAGTTAGGAGAAGATCTCACTAGAATATTCATCAGCTTTTCTTGGTGGGTTATTTTTTGGTCCTGTTTTCACTGAATAGTCAGTGCCAGGGTGTTATTATTCAATGCAGCTGGTCCTGGCATAGCCCAGCTGGTTTTGCTGCTTTATTTGTAATGGAGAGCTCAAATACAGCTGAGGTCTAGATGTTATATCTAGAGAGGTGACCTTTTGTATTTGGCTGTAAATTGCTCAGCCAGTTCAGTTATCTGTCTCAGTTTCCCCATTCTAATTCCAAAGGAATGTTCCTAGCTTCTTTGTAACCTGCCTCATCACTATGCTGTAAACAGGTTTATTACAAAGGTATTTGAAGGTAATTGATGTCAAGTGTGCAATGGGACAATTAATATTTTTTAAAAATTTTAAATTCATTTTAGAGAGCGTGGAAGGGAAACAATTCACTGGCGGTTTCTTGTTTATGTCCCATGCAGGATGGAACCCACAACCTTGGCATATCAGATGACGTCCTAACAACCTGAAGAACCAGGGCCCACATTCTAATGCTTAATTAGTGCACACACAACCACGAAAGACCATGAAATAGGGGTAGTTCTGACCCTAGAAAAAAACCATTGCTGTACTGTAAAGGTCAGGTAAAATACTTCTCCCGCACCTTCTTGATTTAGTTCCACCTTTTCAGCGTTACTGCGCATGCCTGGCCTCAACAGACACCACCCTCTGTCGCTCCCTCCCCGGGACACCCCGCCCATACACTGCTTTTTTCTGCTTTCGTGATGTCCTGGTGCGCATGCGCAGTCTAGCCGGGCCACGCCTCCAGGACGTTTCCTCTTTCCTCCGAGCGCCATTTTCTCCTGACCGGGAACTAGCTGGGAAGGTCATAGTAGGAAGTGTGAGTTCTCGTTTTTTTTACGTTAAATTTTCGTTTCACAGCCCCCTTTCTTTATACACAGTCTGGATGTCGTCGTGTTCCCTCAGACAGTCCTATCCTCCGTGAAAATTCAGGCGACCCCGCGAGAGTCCGGCGCTTTCCTTGGGGGTGGGGGTTAAAATGGCTCCCAGGCTGCTCCCTGCGCTCGGCTCTTCTCTTCGTTAGGTAACCGTGTCTTCTCCGTCATTTTTACTTTTAAAACCGAAAGTGAGGTCTCCGTTCGTCAGTAGCCAGTAGTGTTCTGAAGGAGTTTGTGTTATGTTCTTTCACGGGTACAAACTTTCACTCGTAAAGTTCTGGCCGCGGGATGTACCACAGATCCACGTGCCGAGTGTTCTCCCCACACGTACGTAGAACTGAGTGTGAGCTGCGGGATGTGTTAATTAACTTGATTGTGCTAGTATTTCCGTCTATGTGTATTACAAAGGATCTCATGGATTCCTTCACTATACATAATTTTTATTTGAGAATAATGTCTCAGTAAAGCCCCAACGGATAACTCAGGCGGTCAGTGTGCTTGGCTTGCCGCCTCCGGGTGGTTAAATTCTGCTTCACCTTGGATTGCTCGCGCATTTTGCGAATACATTTTTTTTGTGCCTCCCTCTTTTTCACCCGTGCCCCCCCCCCCGTTTGAAGTCTCATTGTGATATTTGTGGTAAGTGAAGCAGCAGCCTACAAGAATGAACACTTCAGTGACAATTATAAGGGAGGTTAGGACAGAGGTAGCTGGTCCTCCTGAACCTGTCCCAACTCCCGAAGTTATTTTGAGGGTTAACGAAAGAGGGGTGAGCTGCACTGCCTTTCTGTGCCGGAGTTGCTGAATCCCTGGAATGGGGAGAGACTGGTTGTTGAGGGCTACATCACCATTGGGAAAAAAGTATGTTAAAGCAGTGGTCCCCAACCCCCGGGCCGCGGACCCGTACCGGTCCGTGGGCCATTTGGTACTGGTCCACAGAGAAAGAATAAATAATTTACATTATTTCCGCTTTATTTATATTTAAGTCTGAACGATGTTTTATTTTTAAAAAATGACCAGATTCCCTCTTTTACATCCGTCTAAGACTCACTCTTGATGCTTGTCTCGTAAGTTCAACAATTATATTTTAAAATACCAGTTCTTACGCCGGTTGCATAATTTTATTTTGTGCATTTATCCGTCCCACCCTAAAGGCCGGTCCGTGAAATTATTTTCTGACATTAAACCGGTTCGTGGCCCAAAAAAGTTTGGGGACCACTGTGTTAAAGCACAGGCTCCCGCCCAGGTAGTAGGAAGGCCAAGGTAGCGTCCTCCCCGCAGAGGAACAACATTCCCTGTTGTGTCAGGCAGGGAGGGAGATGAATTGAGAAGAGGTGAGAAAGAGGGTAGGGAGGTGTGCTCCTTTCTTGGAGTTCTGCTGTCCAGACTGATAATGTAGACACTATTCCTGTTCCAATAAGGGGAGAGAGATGGGTAGTTGCTTGTTGGGTGCAGTGAAAATGAGGGCAAACACTGGGGGAGGAGGTGTTTTAAGAGAAAAGGGAAAGGGAGGGATAAGAGAAATTAAAAGAATTGGCTTGTAAAGTAGGAAAGAAGAGAAACCGGACTGATTGGAGTAAACAGCTGTTTGTGTCAGGAGGGACCTGGTGTCTATTTGTTGAGACAAAAGTGTGGTTGGAGTTAATAGAGTGACAGTGATGTTGCATGTTGTTTTGGCAGAGGCCACCTGGAGTGTTCCTGATGCTTTGGTGAAGCATAAGTGAGCTTGAGTTACCCTGAGCTCACCGTGCTGAGCACTTTAAGGACTTTTATTATAGTTTTAGCATACATTTAGTTATTATGAATCATTTTCAAAGATTTTATTTATTTATATTTAGGGAGAGAGAGACAACGCAGGGTAGAGCACGCAGCATCGACTCCCATATATGCCTTAAACTGGCAAGCCCGGGGTTTCAAAACAGATACCTCAGTGTTCTAGGTTGATGCTTTATCCACGGTGCATGAGAGATCAGGCATCATTCTTCTTAATCTTTACATTTTAAAGATTAAAATGTGCCTAACTAAGTTTTTATCAACTAAGCATACATCATTCACTCTTTATGTAGTCTACTTTAGCTTAATGTGAATGTGCTGTGGTTTCTTTTTCCTTCTTCTTGTGTGTGTGTGTGTGTGTTGTAAAATGAATGTCAGGTAACTGTATTTTATAATGCTTACACAGTTAATAGTTTTTCAGTTGTAAGCCACAGAAGACCTTTCACATATGCTGCACAAAGGAAGATATATTTTGGTCTGACCAGGCTGTGCTGCAGTGGATGGATCATTGATCTGGGGCTGTAAACTCAGGTTTGAAACACTGAGATTGCTAGCTTGAGTGCAGGGTCAGGGTCACCGTCTTGAGTGTGGGATCATAGACATGACCCAAATCCAATGTCTGTGGCTTGAGCCCAAAGTCGCTGGCTTGAGCTGTGGATCACTGACTCAGCTGGTATCCCCTGGTCCAGACATATATGAGAATGTTATCAATGAAGAAATAACGTGCTTTAGCTATGAGTTTATTTTTCTCATCTCTCTTCTCTCCTTTTTGTGTATTTTAAAAGAGTGTTTCTGTTTTACCATCCTTTAGAAATCTTAGAAGAGCCAAGGTTGTATTTTTCCCATACATGCCATGGTTGGAGTGCATGGCAGGTGCTGCTGATAACTGAACTTGTATTGTTTGCAGTCCAGATTGTTAGGACATAACTGCCATGGACATTCTTGGACTTGTCTTCTGTTTTAGCAGTGCACTTTTGATGTGTGTGTGGGGGGGTAGGGTGTTGCATGGGAAAAAATACATAGTTTAGACATTTACCTCAGCATGAGAGTGCTGTATCTTGTTGTGTTTATTAGTTCAGCTTGAATAGATATCAAAATTTTTCCATAGTACTTTTACCTTTTACATTTTCTCCAGCTACATTTGCCCTGTTTATAATCTTTGCAAAACTTACCACATTGAAAAATTTTCTCTTACATATTTTATTAATTTATATTTTTTATTTACTGATTTTGGAGAGAGAACACAGGAGAGAGAGAAAGAAACATCGTTCTGTTCCTGTGTGCTCAAGCCTAGACAGTGACATTCTGCTCAAGATAGCAATCTTGGTCACAAGTCAAGGACCATGGGCTTTAAATCATCAATATTTAAGCTCAAGCCAGCAATCATAGGATCATTTTGATGATCTCATGCACAGACTTCTCCCCCCATAAACCTGGCAAAGTCATGCTTAAACCTGTGACCTGAGAATTTTGAACTGGGTCCTCAGCATCCCACGTTGAAGCTCTCTCCTCTTCACCCCACCTTCTTCAGTCATCTGAGTGATTTATCACTTTTTTCTTCATTATTTTTTCTACATTATTTATCTTTATTTTTTCAGGATTTGTAGAGGCCTATAAAATACCGCCTCATTTAATATGTAATGTATTGAAATATATAAGTGTAATTTCTTCTTCACATTATAGGATCTTCTACTCAGATGAATGCATAGATTACAATGAACAATTGCACACTACAGACTGGGGCAAAAGTAGGTTTACAGTTTTTAATACATGTAAAACAGAGTTTATTCTTGTATGTTTCTTTCTGATTGCTGAGAACAGCGTGACAAGGGGTGTGCTTAAAGCAGAGGTCTCCAAACTTTTTACACAGGGGGCCAGTTCACTGTGTCCCTCAGACCGTTGGAGGGCAATGGGAATGAATACAATATTTAAAATAGAGAACAAGTAAATTTAAATCAACAAACTGACCAGTATTTTTCAATGGGAACTATGCTCCTCTCACTGACTACCAATTAAAGAGGTGCCCCTTCTGGGTGTGCGGCGGGGGGCCAGATAAATGGCCTCAGGGGGCCGCATGCGGGCCGTAGTTTGGGGACCCCTGGCTTAAAGGAAGGTGCTGCAGGACTTTAGAAAAACATAAGACACAGCATGGAGGAAAGATGGGTACAGGGGACTCCCAGCCTCTAGGACTGAGGCATAGATCTCTGCAGCCTCATCGTATTTATTCGTTTCTTTACTCATCAAGGAAATTACAGGACCCTAGGTTAAAGTAGCAGAGCACGGATTCTGGCACAGAGGATGATCAACTAATAGTATCAGGTATGCAGTAAATGGTATAAGGATCAGTTCTTCCTTTAAACAATCTTTGAAAATTATCAACTTTTAGGAATTCAATGTTCTGGATACTAGTCTTTTATCAATAAAAAATTTTGAATAAATGTGTTGACATTCCATTTATTTCTTTATTTATACCTGCCTGCCAGTGGTCCTCTAACTCTCTCAACATCATTTCTTGGAAAGTGTACCTTTCTAAATTGAAGTCTCAAACAGTTGTGTGTATATGATTTGTGCAAGGTTTTTTGTGGGATCTCTGTTCTGTTCTATTTATCTGCACGTTTATGCTTTCATAAGTACTATCAATTATGATACTACATATAAGTGTAGAAATCTTTTGATGTGGGCCTTGTACACTGGTTGTTTTTTGTCAAAATTGTTCTTGCTATTTTCAGTGTAAAACCCTGCCAAATACTACCTTTACCAGGAGATCAGCTGTAAGATATTTTGATATTTTCTACCCCTAGTTAATTGTGTGATAGAGACTTCAATTCTGAAGTGTCTGTACCAAAATGCATGACCATTCTTTAATGAGGTACATTTAGTACAAGCTTAAAAATGGGTTAATATACAAAATACTTCATCAGTACTCCTGAAATTAATTGAGAACATAATTGAGAAAAATGTGCCAGAGAAAGGGTCACAGAATGGAGAAAATCACAGAAAAATGGTATCTAAATATAATATTGTGGGTTAAATTGTGCAAAAGAAAATGAATGGTAGTGTAAAAACTTGTGAAATCAGAGTAGAACCTGTGATTGGGTTGCATATTATACCAATGTTCATTTCTCAATTTGACAAATGCACCGTGGTGATATAAAAAGTTCATGTGATGGGAAGCTAAATGAAGGTACAATATATGTGATGTTGTTCTAGTAGTCCTTAATGACTTCTATATAAATAAGAAGTTTTCCTAAGAGAAGGTTTATTATGAATAGGTTTAAACTATGTAAATTATATCTCAGTAAAATTGAAAAATGAACCAGTTATGATCTAATTTTATTTTACCTTCTCATAAACATTTTCCTATTACAAGATGTTTATGGATAGCTGTATGTAAGTAATAATAAGTGGGTGTAATAAATTATGGGTGGACAGGTAGGAAGTTAACTAGAGTCACATAAAGGTATGCATTAACAGAAAGTGTGCGTTAAAGTGGAGGGACACATGGAAGCTCTTTCTGAAGCGTGCTGCTGCCTTTCCCCACCCTCTTATTCTTCTCAAGGTGTCTTTCTCTCTGTGTTCCTAAACTCCCAAGATCCCCCTTTCTTTTTTTCCTCTGTAACTTGTTTCCTGAAGTCCATTGTTTTGATGGCTTACTTCTACCTCTGTTTTTTTCTAAATAAACTTTTTCTAGGTTCTTGTCAGTTTGCTCAGGTAGTTAAGAGCATTGTGAAGAGGGTGAGTGCATCTGGGCCCAGAGGAAATGTACCAGTCACTGAATTTTCTCCTCAATCCATAGGTCCTGACTCCCTGGAGCAATAGAAGCACGAGGATCTAAAAGACACAGAATTGGGTGTCAGCATCTCTGGTAACACAGGTTTCTGAGTTGAAACTTAGAGCAGACTCACAAAACACCAACACAAACCCTGTCTATTGCGAGGTTTTTTCCAACAATAGAAGAAAATGATTCTGGCTCAGGTGATTTTGGGTTTTTTCCTTCTCTTTATTTTTATTGATTTTAATTTGCATTTACATAGATTCTCATGTCGCCCCGAATGCATCCCTCCTCTACCGTATTCCCCTCAACATCTCCCTAGTCTCTCCCCATAGTGCCCTCCCCCCTTCCCTTCTGGTTTATCTCATCCTATTATCATTTCTTGAGAGAGAGAGGGAGGGCACAGAATAGACAGGAAGGAAAAGAGATGAGAAGCATCCACTTGTAGTTGAGACACTTTAGCTGTTTATTGATTACTTCTCATAATTACCTAGTCCATAAAGTAGGTCTTAATCCAAGCCAGTTACCTTCTGCTCAGGTCAACGATCTTAAACTCAAGTCAGGAACCTTGGGCTTTATTTAAACCAGCGACCTTTAGGCTCAAGCCAGCAGGCATGAAATCATTTCAATGATCTTACAGGCTGGCTACCCCACACCAGAACTGGTGAGCATGGGTGCTGAAAGCAGAGACCTGAGAATTTTGAACCTGAATCCTAAGGACTCAGGTTGATGTTATCTCCACTCCTTCACTGCCTAAGTACGCATTTGTGTTTATCCTTTTTTTTCTTAATGGATTGTAGAGGTGTATAAAAAACTACGTCACAGTACACAATCTTGTGATCACATAAATCCATAGATGACTGCACAATTGCAGACTACAGAGTTTGGAAAATATAAGTTGCAGTTATGTGTAAAACAGTTTATTCTTGTATGATTTTTTTATGATTGTATTTTTGATATGCACAATTGGAAACCAGCTTTTACCTCAACTTGTAACTTACTAGGCATGTGATTATTCAGTTGTATAATAAAATGAAATTTCTTTTACTCTACAGATGCATAATATGAAGTGAAAATGGGAAATAACATTTATTTTACCCATCAAAAGCATATCACAACTTTAAACAGCACAGTGTTGTTTCAGGAATGCCTGACTTTTCACGATGTGGCTGTGAACTTCACCTGGGAGGAGTGGCAGCTCCTGGACCTCAATCAGAAGGACCTGTTCCGGGATGTGATGTTGGAGAACTACAGCAACCTGGTGTCAGTGGGTGAGGACAGCTCCCCTGTGTCACTTATAAGTTGCCTTTTGGTGGCTTTTATCCTTAGTTGTTTAACTCTTCTGAATAACTACAGTTCTCTGAAAAGGAAGAACCTTAGATTCTTCCATTATTACCTCAGACAACAAGGTATAACATTCTGCTTCCTGAGACAAAAGTCTTTGTGTTACAGGTGTGAATCATGTTCATTTCTTAAAGTGTAACATTTTTCATCTTGACAGACCACAGCCCAGTTTAGTATGTTTAACTCTTCTGTCATTGTTCCCTCTGAGCAGGGCATCAATCCACCAAACCAGATGTGCTTTCCAAGTTGGAGCGAGGGGAAGAAGCATGGACAGTAGGTGATGAACCACAGCATGTAGTCTGTCCAGGTGAGTGGGTGACAAGCACCCAGGGGGTTGGCGGCTTAATGGTCGGAAGTCATACTCTAGTCACAGGACACATCAGACCTTTAACATTGGATGAAGAAACCAAACTACCCCTTCACCTATGAGAATCCTTTTTATTTGTACAAATTTAGAGGGAAACATACCCCTTTTTTTTTTCATTTGAGTAATGACACCTATTTTATGTACATCTTAGTTTTCTTTGTGTACTTTTTTTAAATAGCACTCCATATTTTACTCTCTGTCCTTGCCCACTGGGTCTCAGCTTGTGTTACACCCTCTTTCTCTGAAATTCCATGTTTTGGGCCACTTTAGAATGACAACTATGAATTCATCACAGTTTTGTTACTACTGCCTTGTATGGAGATAGTGATTTTCTTCTATAAAATCCATCCACAGCCCTGGCCGGTTGGCTCAGCGGTAGAGCGTCGGCCTAGCGTGCAGAGGACCCGGGTTCGATTCCCGGCCAGGGTACACAGGAGAAGCGCCCATTTTCTTCTCCACCCCTCCGCCGCACCTTCCTCTCTGTCTCTCTCTTCCCCTCCCGCAGCCAAGGCTCCATTGGAGTAAAGATGGCCCGGGCGCTGGGGATGGCTCTGTGGCCTCTGCCCCAGGTGCTAGAGTGGCTCTGGTCGCAACATGGCGACGCCCAGGATGGGCAGAGCATCTCCCCCTGGTGGGCAGAGCTTCGCCCCTGGTGGGCGTGCCGGGTGGATCCCGGTCGGGCGCATGCGGGAGTCTGTCTGACTGTCTCTCCCCGTTTCCACCTTCAGAAAAAAAAAAAAAAAAAATGTAAAAAAAAAAAAATCCATCCACATGTTGGAAGCTATGTCGCCATGAGAGTCGGGTTTTCATTGTGCATTCTTCGCCTCCCTTCTCCAGCTTTTTTCATACTCAGTTCTCATCACTGTTAAACCTTTCCTCAGTTCCCATCATTGAACCCATTTCTGTTCCGTGAAATGGACTCACATACTGTCATCTCCCTCATTGTTGTCTAATGTGCGCTTCCTTCCTGTGCGTTCCACTCACTGTTATGGCAGCCAGCCTCCAACTTCCCATTTTCTGTGAGAGTGAGAATCACCATCCCTTCATCCTTTTTGAACTTTAGAATTCAACACTAGACTTTTTAAATTTCATGTTCTAGCATCACTTAGGATGTTTGCTACATTCTGAGCTTTTTTTTTTTGTTTTACTTATGTTTTTCTGTGTAGCTCTTTTATATTCCTGTAATATTTCATATAATGAACATGAATAGACCTTGTTAACATGCCACATGAGGTCCAGCTCAAACTAGTACCACTTATGTGTGCTTCAAGTGCCATCCTTCCCAAGTTTCCTAAATCAGATTTTCTTCATGAGATTTTTTTTGCTGCCTTTGTTTTCCTAAAGCTTCTGATTTTACATCAGATTTAAGGGTTTTATTTATTTTAATTCACCTATGAATTGACTTAGCCCCTTAAATAAATAGCTAATTAGTTTTTACTTTATTCATTTAGTTGTACAACCATTACTGTTATAACAGTCAATTTTTGGACTTTTTTTGTGTACACTTTTTTTTTTGTGTGTGTATTTTTCTGAAGCTGGAAACGGGGAGAGACAGTCAGACTCCCGCATGCGCCCGACCAGGACCCATCCAGCATGCCCACCAGGGGCGACGCTCTGCCCACCAGGGGGCGACGCTCTGCCCCTCCGGGGCGTCGCTCTGCCGCGACCAGAGCCATTCTAGCGCCTGGGGCAGAGGCCAAGGAGCCATCCCCAGTGCCCGGGCCATCTTTGCTCCAATGGAGCCTTTGCTGCGGGAGGGGAAGAGAGAGACAGAGGAAGGGAGGGGTAGAGAAGCAAATGGGCGCTTCTCCTATGTGTCCTGGCCAGGAATCGAACCTGGGTACTCCGCACGCCAGACTGACGCTCTACCGCTGAGCCAGCCGGCCAGGGCTGTGTACACATTTTCTAATTTTATTTTATTTTATTTATTCATTTTTAGAGAGGAGCGAGAGAGAGACAGAGAGGGAGAGAGAGGAGAGACAAGGGGGGAGGAGCTGGAGGCATCAACTCCCATATGTGCCTTGACCAGGCAAGCCCAGGGTTTCGAACTGGCAACCTCAGCATTTCTAGGTCGACGCTTTATCCACTGCGCCATCACAGGTCAGGCTGTGTACACATTTTCATGGTGCTTTTTTATATTCATAGTTTTGTAGCAGCTTTCAAAATTGGAAAGAGTGAATTCTCTGAGTCTGTTCTCTTTTTTTTTTTTTTTTTTTTTTTTTTTTTTCTTTCATTTTTCTGAAGCTGGAAACAGGGAGAGACAGTCATACAGACTCCTGCATGCGCCCGACCGGGATCCACCCGGCATGCCCACCATGGGGCGACGCTCTGCCCATCCTGGGCGTCGCCATGTTGCGACCAGAGCCACTCTAGTGCCTGAGGCAGAGGCCACAGAGCCATCCCCAGCGCCCGGGCTATCTTTCCTCCAATGGAGCCTTGGCTGCGGGAGGGGAAGAGAGAGACAGGAAGGCGCGGCGGAGGGGTGGAGAAGCAAGTGGGCGCTTTTCCTATGTGCCCTGGCCGGGAATTGAACCCGGGTCCTCCACACGCTAGGCCGATGCTCTACCACTGAGCGAACCGGCCAGGGCCAGTTCTTCTCTTTCAAGATCATTTTGAGGCATTGGCCAGTTGACTCAGAGGTAGAGCGTCACCCCGGCATGTGAAGATCCTGGGTTCCATTCTTTCTCAGGGCACACAAGAGAAGCATCCATCATCTTTTCCACCCTTCCCCCTTTCCTTTCTCTCTCTCTTTTTCCCTCCCACAGCCAAGGCTCCATTGCAGCATGTGGTCCCGGGTGCTGAGGATCGCTCTTTGGCTTCCACCTCAGGTGTTAATAATTGCTCTAGTTGCAAAGGAACAATCTCCCAGGGGGGCAGAGCATTGCTCCCTACTGGGCATTCCACATGGATCCTGGTCAGGCACATGCAGGAGTCTGTCTCTCTGCCTCCTTAATTCCCACTTAAGAAAAGTACAAAAAAATATATACAGATCATTTAAACATCTGGGTTTTTCTTCAATTTCAATATAAATTTTAAAATCAGCCTGTCAATTTCTGCAAAACTAACCAGCTAGTGTTTGAACAGTGATTACATCTATCTCATTCTGTAGTAATTTTTTCTGCAATATACTCTTCATACTAATCTAGGATTATGAGGTGTTCTTTTGTTTAATTAGATCTTTGATTACTTACAAGATCAGTTTGTTAGTTTTAGAATAAAATATTTTAGCCTTTATTTATTTTTGTATATGTGTGACAGAGACAGAAAGCTAGAGCGACAGATAAAAACATACAGGCAGAAAGGGAGAGAGATCAGATGAATCAACTCATTGTGCAGCTCCTTAGTCTCCTTAGTTGTTTATTGATTGCTTTCTCAAATTGCCTAGACTTGGAGGCTGCAGCAGAGCAAGTGACCCCTTGCTATAGACAGACACCATCAGCTCAAACCAGCTTCCCTGGTGTCATGTCTGTGATCCCATTTTCAAGCCAGTGACCTCACTGAAAACATTGGCATTTTGAACCTAGGTCCTTGGTGTTACATTTCAACGCTCTTATTTCCTCACCACTGCCTTGTCAGGCTAGCCTTTTCTAAATCTTACCCCTGTGTGATTTTCATCTTTGTTATGCAGAAATTGGAATTGTTTTCTTAATTTATTATTGCTGGAATTTTAAAATAATATTACCTTCCCATCAATTTCTGATAACACTAAGTGCCCGATAATTACTCCCAAGTTTCCTGTCATATAAAATGTCAGCTTCACCTGCAATGACCTTTGTGATGTTCTGTCATCTTCATTAGACAGTTTGTCCTCTCCTAAAAGACATTAATATGTTTCATAACTGATTTCTGCCTGTATGATATGATTGCTTCATGGTTTGTTTGTTTTTATACAATGACAGAATCAGAAAGAGGCATAGATAGACAGACAGGATCAGAGAGAGAGAGAGATGAGAAGCATCAATCATTTTTTCATTTCAACACCTTAGTTGTTCATTGATTGCTTTCTCATACGTGCCTTGACCATGGGCCTTCAGCAGACCGAGTAACTTCTTGCTCGAGCCAGCGACCTTGGGTCTAAGGTTGTGAGCTTTGCTCAAACCAGATGAGTCTGCACTCAAGCAGGCAACCTCGGGGTCTCAAACCAGGTCTTCCGCATTCCAGTCCAATGTTCTGTCCACTGTGCTATCGCATAGTCAGGCTGTTTTATGTTTTTAAACTTGAGTTTTCACTGACCAGGCAATTATGCAGTGATTAGAGCATCAAACTGGATCACAGAGGACCCAGGTTTGAGAACCCAAGGTTGCCAGCTTGAGCATGGGTTCATCTGGTTTTAGCAAAGCTCAACAGCTTTAAACCAAGATTACTGGCTTGAGCAAGGGGTCACTCGATTTGCTGTAGTCCCTCGTTCAGTGCATAGATGAAAAAGCTATCACTGAAAAACTATGGTGTTGCAATGAAGAATTGATGCTTCTTATCTCTCTGCCTTCCTGTCTGTCTGTCCCTATATATCCCTTTCTCTGACTCTATCTCTGCCTCTTTAGGAAAAAAAACCAAATAACTTGAATTTTGAGCCTGACCTGTGGTGTCCCACTGGGTAAAGCACCCACTGGGAACACTAAGGTTGCCGGCTGGTAAACAGCAGGGTTGACTGGTCAACATGTGCAAGTTGGTGCTTCCTGCTCCTCACACTTCTCTGTCTCTCCCTCTTCTCTAAAATGCATTAAGTCTAAAAATAAAATATAAACCTGTGTTTAGAGCAGGGGTCTCAAACTCACAGCTCTCAGACTAATCCACGAAGTTCAAAATATTTTGGATAAAATTAAGTAAGCCTAGGGGCCTACTTGTATTTTTCATTTCTCTAGCATCCTAGCTAGATATTAGCTTAGTTAACAGCAGTTGTGATGCGAACTACAGTTACTAGTCGTTTTGTGACACTGAGTAAACTGCATGTGCTATTGTGCTTGTTGTACTGATTTTTTTTTGTTTTCAACTGCAGTGAGAAAAGTGTAGTGTAACAGTTGCCTTTTGTAGACCTAGTGCGGCCCGCCGAACGGCTGTGATCTTACTCTGCGGCCCACATGCTGAGTTGAGTTTGAGACCCCTGGTTTAGAGCCTGACCTGCTGTGGTTCAATGGATAGAAAAGTGATGTAGAATGCAGAGGTTGCCAGTTTGACGCCCTGGGGTTGCAGGATTAAGGAACAAATGGCAAGGAATAAAAAACTAAAGTGCAGCAACTATTAGTCAATACTTTTTGCCCCATACTAGCTCTCATCTCTCTCTGCACTATCAATAAATAAAATCTCTTTTTTAATCTCAATTTAATGAGGAGGGGAAGCAGAGACAGACTCCCACATGCACCCTAAATGGTGATCCATGTGGCAAGCCCACTAGGGGGTGATGCTCTCTACACCTGGAACTCTTGCTCTCTTGTCATCAAAGCCAGTTTTTAGTGCCCAAGGTGAAAGTCATGGAGTCATCCTCAGTACCCCAGGCCAACTTGCTCCAATCGAGCCATGGCTGTAGGAAAGGAGGGAAAGAGAGAGAACAAAGTGAGAGGTGAAGGTGGATGGATGGAGAAGCAGATGAGCACTTCACCTGTGTACCCTTATCTGGAATGGCACCCAGGACATTTACACACCTGGCTGATGCTGTAACACTGAACCAACCAGCCAGTGTTATTCTTACATTATTATTTATTGTTATTATATTATATCTTCCCATATTATCAGTTGTAAACCTAATTTTGCCCCACCCATATTTTCTGATAACCTCCACTGTTTAGGTTTTCATTGTATCTTTTTTTACTATTTTTCATAGACTGATTGCCTTTACTTCCTAGCTTCAGGTTTCTTCCTCTGGGTAGTTATTAAACTGGGTGTCCTCAAAATTAATTCAGTTCTGATACTATGTACTGAAAACTAGTGTTAGAACCTATGAGTTAAGAATTCAGTTCCACAAAACGTCTTCACTTTTTACATCAATTTCTGTGCCCGCATTATAACCTGTGCTTCTGACCAGTTGGATAAGTTGGAGGTTCTAAAAACCCTTCCTTGAATTCAGTTAATTTCCACAGCAATGCTAATATTTACTCATTTCTTTTAAAAGAGATATATGAATAAGTACATAAGTCAAGGTCTGAAGTATTCCTGAATACAGGAGTTTCTCTATCCATGGAACTGAGATGAGCCATACATCAGACAAAAGAATGTATTTGCTAACCCAAAAGGTGATCAGATATTAAAATGATTTTCATAAACCTTATAGCTCTAGGCCATCTATTCTGTCCTAGAAGACAGTTGATGGGGCTAAAGCTAAACATTCCACACTGTGGTCCTTCTGGTAACTAGCTGCATCCTGAGGCCATGTAGAAACTTGTGCTTAGTCTCCTCAGTAGCATACACCCAGCCTTTTTTGAAATGTTCTTTTTGGAGAATAAAAGATAATCTCACTTCTGAAATTGTGAGGGTTATACAAACTTAGTGTCCGGAAAAAATTCACATAATCCCAATAAAAAGACCAGTGTCCCAACATTCCGTGTCCTGCAATCTTATTCTCATCAGACTAGCATATTCTGTATTCTGTTTGCATCCAGGTTGGTTCTGTATTTAGCCTTGGAATCCATATTGATGCCAGTAGTAGGTCCGCCTGTGTGACTTTTTAGGATTCCATGGCTGGTTGTAGAATTTGTGAATGAATGAGGTGGCCACATTTTCAAAGCAAGAGAACAGCCACGTGAAGGCATTTCTTTTCCCTAGTACCATCTTGAGGATATGTTAAAATCCTGTAGTAAGACCCTTCACTAGCATAATCTCAGCAGTTATCCAAAGGAATTGTTTTGGCCCTGGCTGGTGACCCAGTGGATAGTGTTGGCCCAGGATATGCATGCCCCAATTCGATTCCTGGTCCGAGCACACATGAGAAGTAACCGTCTGCTGCCCTTCCCCATCCTCTACTCCTTTTCTCCTCTCTCTTTCGCTTTCACAGGCAGTGTCTCAGTTTGTTCCAGCATGGCCCCAGGAGTTCAGGATGACTTTGTCAGTGAGCATTTCCCTGAGATACTAAAAATAGCTCCTTACTTTGGCATTGGATTCACATGCGGTTGCCATGTGGATCCATGTCAGAGCACATGTGGAGTATATCATTTTTTTCATGTCTTACCCTAAAATAAATAACAGAAAAAAATAATGATGAAACAAGTTTTTAAAACAAAATATGCTTTTATAACATAGGAAATGTAGAGGTTTACAGGCTCGGTCTAGAAACTTAATTTCCTTTATTTTACAACCCGTGGGGTATCACTAGAATACTTTAAAATGTTATAACTAATTTTAATTTCAAACTAAGATTATGAAAGATTATAGAATAATTTACTGTTCTCTTTCCTAGAATTCAAAAAAGTGAATGTACCTTTGCAAAATCCCTTTCAAAGTCCACCCATTGCAAAGAGTGGAGAAGAATACTATGAACATAATATGTTTGCAAATATTGTTATTCAAAGACAAAGCCAGTCTATATTGAGGCAACACTGCGATATGTTGGAGATATATGGAAAACCTTTAAAATCAAAATTAAGGTTTAAAAACCAAACAGGAAATTTCAATTTAAAGAACTCTGATTTCTTCAATGCTGATGGGACATCCATTCCATGCCATAACCATGAACTAATGTACACTAAAGTTAGGTTGCATCCCAGTCCCAAATCCATTGAAAATATGTCCAAGATCACTCAGCAACGAAGAACTGACAATGAAGAGGAAGCCCTCACATGCACTGAATGTGGGATAACTATTCTCGAGATGGCTCAGCTCACTGATTATCAGAGAGTTCTTAGTGGAGATAAATCTTATAAATGCAGTCTGTGTCAGAAATCCTCTAGAAAATCCAGTGAGAGAGTTCATACAGGACTGAATCAGAGTGAATACAAAATATATAATAAAACTTTTAGTAAATCACAGCTGAATATATATCAGAAAACTCATGCAGGAAACAAACCTTACACATATAGTGAATGTAGAAACGGTTACACTTACAAGTGTCAGCTCAGCAATCATCAAAGAACTCATACCGGAGAGAAGCCGTATGTATGCAGGGAGTGTGAGAAAGGCTTTACAGAGAAGAGAAATCTGATTATACATCAAAGGACTCATACAGAACAGAACCCTTATGTATGCAGTGAATGTGGGAAAGCCTTTACAGTGAAAAGTCAGCTGATTATACATCAAAAGACTCATACCAGAGAGAAACCATATGTATGCAGTGATTGTGGAAAAAGCTTTCCAGGGAAGAGAAATCTGATTAGACATCAAAGAACTCATACTGGAAAAAAGCCTTATGTATGCAGTGAATGTATGAAAGGTTTTACAGGGAAGACTCAACTGATAATACATCAAAGGAGTCATACCGGAGAGAAGCCATATGTATGCAGTGAGTGTGGAAAAGGATTTCCAGAGAAGAGGAAGGTGATTATACATCAAAGGACTCATACAGGAGAGAAGCCGTATCTATGCAGTGAATGTGGGAAAGGCTTTACAGTGAAGAGTCACCTGATTAGACATCAAAGGACTCATACTGGAGAGAAGCCATATGTATGTAGTGAGTGTGAAAAAGCCTTTCCAGAGAAGAGGAATTTGATTATACATCAAAGGACTCATACTGAAGTGAAGCCTTATCTATGCAGTGAATGTGGGAAAGGCTGTACAATGAAAAGTCAACTGATTATACATCAAAGGAATCATACTAAAGAGAAGCCTTATGTATGCAGTGACTGTGGGAAAGGCTTTCCAGAGAAGAGGAATCTGATTATACATCAAATGAATCATACTGGGGAGAAGCCTTTTGTATGCAGTGATTGTGGGAAAGGCTTTACACTGAATTGTCACCTGATTATACACCAAAGGACTCATACCGGTGAGAAGCCGTATGTATGCCGTGAGTGTGGGAAAGGCTTTTCAGAGAAGAGGAAGCTGATTATACATCAAAGGACTCATACCGGAGAGAAGCCATATGTATGCAGTGAGTGTGGAAAAGGCTTTCCAGGGAAGAGGAATCTGATTATACATCAAATGAATCATACCGAAGAGAAGCCTTTTGTATGCAGTGATTGTGGGAAAGGCTTTACACTGAATTGTCGCCTGATTATACACCAAAGGACTCATACTGGTGAGAAGCCGTATGTGTGCCGTGAGTGTGGAAAAGGCTTTCCAGAGAAGAGAAATCTGATTATACATCAAATGAATCATACCGGAGAGATGCCTTTTGTATGCAGTGATTGTGGGAAAGGCTTTACAGTGAAGAGTCACCTGATTATACACCAAAGGACTCATACCGGTGAGAAGCCGTATGTATGCTGTGAGTGTGGGAAAGGCTTTTCACAGAAGGGGCATCTGATTAGACATCAAAGGACTCATACAGGAGAGAAGCGCTATGCGTCCAGTGAATGTGGAAAAGACTCCTGAGTGTACTGGAAACTGATTGTATATTAAAGGACTCATACAGAATAGAATTTCTATATATGCCCTGTGTTTAGGGAAAGGTTTTTCTAAGAAGAGTGCTCTCACTGTATATCAGCAAGTTCATTTATTAATAAAACAATTACTCTGCACTAAAAGTGCAAAAGACTTCCCCATATAAACTATATATACATGTATCCAAATTCAAGCAGAGGAGCTATGCAGATGCAGTGATTTTCATGAAGCCTTTTTAAAAAAGGTTTTAGTGTTTTGAATCACAGTGATTAGCTGTGCTAGAGTGGAATCAGAAACCTAACTTCTAGCAGTTTCTTATATGTGCCAGGAAAAGCCATACCAGGGCTTTCAAACCAGCATTCTTATTATCTGTGCTTCCTGAATTACTCATAGTTGTCTCTGCTTCTGTTTTCTGTGTATCCATAAATACCTGTAGGTACTGAGGCTTCAAACTGTACATATGAAACCTTTTATGGAATCAGGAGGCAGTGTTCCCTAGGTCATTGGTGCACTTTATCTGGTCTCAGAGTAGTTCCTGTCCTAACACCAGGTTCTTGTAACCATTGCAACAAGAGAAATTTTTAAAGGTTTTTTTCAGCAAAAACATCTTCATATTTTTCATTCATGGTAACATTCTTTTTCCATCCCTAACCCTTGGCTGCACAGCTCTATTTTCATATATAAAGTAATTTATATAGAATATTAGAAAAATGGAGTACTTTAGCAGGTATCCTTTTTAGATTATCAATATTACCTAGTGAAATACACTAAATACATTCATAGGGCTCTCTGTCCCCTGTTTCTGGCATAGAGGTCCTAAAACCCTTATCAATTCCTAAGTGACAACAGAACCAACAGCATCTTTTGTTATATTGAGGTGACTGTGATTTGAATTTAAAGCTCCACCACACCTCCAGAGGGGCAGGTGTCTAGAAATAGCGTAAATAAATTATACCTATTGAGAAGCCACCGTAAAATAAAATCCCTAGAATAGGGATTTCATAGAGCTTCTAGGTGGGTGAACATATCCCAGTGGTGGAAGTGTAATGTACCCAGACCACATTGGGATACAAGCTCCTGTGCTTGGGACCTCCCAGACCTTGAGCTGTATCACTTCATGTTGCTGTTCACCTATAATTTTTATTAACCCCTTTAATAAAGATAATACATTATTGATTTTGTTTAGTGATGAGGGTCACTCTGGGAAATCAATTGAACCAGAGGAGGAATTGTTGGAACCTCCATTTGAAACCAGATCAAAAGTTGTAGGTGACTTGGAGAGCTACTTGATTTCTTTTGCTTTTGAAGTGACCTGGAAGCAGTGTGTACACTGAGCCATTTCCTGTGGGATTTGATACTATTGGGTAACAATGTAAATTTTATGGCACACAGGCAATGTGTAAATTTTTAATGTGGAGCATCCCTTCACCCAATAGAACACACATGTTGGGTGACCAGGAGTATTGTGAGTGTGGCAGTAGTGAGAGTAGAGAAACCAAAAAGGAGGACTGCACTGCATATGTTTTAATAGTGGACCTCAATTAATTTTAAACTAGCATCCAGCCCAAAGGTCTTTGACTTTTTTTTTTTTTTTGTGGCAAAGACAAAGAGGGAGAGATAGGGACAGACAGGGAGAGTGATTAAAAACATAACTTTTGCTGCCCTGTCTGGTTGGCTAGGCGGTAGAGCGTTGGCCTGGTGTGGGGGGGACCCGGGTTCGATTCCCGGCCAGGGCACATAGGAGAGGCCCCTTTTGCTTCTCCATCCCCCCCCTCCTTCCTCTCTGTCTCACTCTTCCCCTCCAGCAGCCGAGATTCCATTGGAACAGCTGGCCCGGGCGCTGGGGATGGCTCCTTGGCCTCTGTGCCAGGTCCTAGAGTGGCTCTGGTCGTGGCAGAGCAACGCCCCCTGATGGACGTGCCCGGTGGATCCCGGTCAGGCACATGCGGGAGTCTGACTGTCCCCATTTCCAGCTTCAGAAAGATAAAAAACATAACTTTTGTTTCGGTTCCTTAGTTGTCCATTGATTTCTCATATGTGCTTAGACAGGGTGGGGGGCTACAGAAGTCCAAGTGACCCCTTGCTCAAGCCAGCTACCTTGAGTTCTCAACCCGAGTACTCTACGTCCCAGTCCTATGCTTTATCTACTGTTCCACCACCTGGTCAGGCAGTCTTTGGCTTTTTGTGTGACATACAGACATCCTCAGACCTTATGGAAATGATTCACCATTGCTCTGGTGTAACATCTGTATTGTCAACTTTTAAAAAAGTGATGGAGAAAATGCATCCCCTGCCATGTTGCCCTTGGATATATTCCAGTTTGTAATAATTTAAGCAGTTCCTCTGTGCTTGTGACCACCCCATGGGAAGAAAATTATTTGGAGCCTCAGACATTTGTTTTATTTCACCTGACAGTTATAACAAAAGTGGTCACACCATCAAGAAGTTTTTAATACATTCTATGACATGAAATTTGTTTAAGGCCAGAACTTGGAATTCCAGAAGAGAGCCTGAGACATGGCTACACCGTTCTAATAGTAACAGGCGAGAAAGGATTTGGAGACAGAGCACCAGATTGGAAGTAGTTATGTACTAGTGTTCATTTTCTAGGTGCTGCCAATGGGGCTTCAGAACCTCCATGTCTTGTGAGCAGGATTCTCTGGATCCTCAGTGAAGGGCCTGTGAGTTTGGTGAAGTAGGAATACATATGAATTGTCATTTGGGGATTTATGTGGATTCAGTCTCTGAAGAGCTAGGCATCAGTGTGTGTTTCTTGATTAAGCCGTACTTTGCAGAGATTAACAACTGAATATTTGAAGGTCAAGGCTTAAGGTCTCCATGTCAATTATGTTTAGGCTTGATGGAAAACTGCCATGTGTGTAGCATGAACCCTGTTTGTCTAAGTTAGCAATGAATCTAATTTCATTTGTTTGAGGAGTGTCAATGTACAAAAGTTTGGTAAATTTCAGATTGAATTTGGTAACACTGGAGTACAAGGTGTGTTTGTGTTTCATGACGTTTTAAATTTTTTTATTTTTAATGTGGAAAGAGAGATACAGAGGAGGGCAGGAGGAGCAGGAAGCATCAACTCCCATCTGTGCCTTGACTGGGCAAGTCCAGGGATTCCAAAGTGTAACCTCAGCTTTCCTTGATGCTTTCTCCGCTGAGACACCATAGGTCAGGCCTTCAGATCTTAGGAGTTTGAAAGTTTTAGGTTCCATAACCCTGGAATAGTGGGAGTTTTATAGCTCATGTTTTGGATATTGGAAACATTTTAATTTTTAAGTTAAAGTTTCCTATTAAAATTTTGACTCCTAGGGCATTTGAAGTCTTCCTCCTTGTCATATGTTCTCACTTTTGGTTCAAATCAACTCTTCTAAAAAATTGAGTTTTCTACATCCGTGTGACTTGATGTCATCACAAATCTGAGTAATTCAGCATGATCCAGTGGTGTTTCTACAAGTTAAAAAAATATTTTTTTATCTTTCAGGAAAGTTTCCTCTTCGACATTTTTTTAAATGAGAGTAGGGATGTTAGAAAGATATACTTCTACGTTCACCACACCAGGATTCACTTGCAAATTCATACCAGGATTGATTTGCAAATATTGTACCACCCTTGCCTCCACAGAATAAATCACACTTGATCATGATGTATGATTTTTTTCATATATTACTGGATCTGGTTTGCTAATATTTTGTTAAGAATTTTAGCATCTAAATTCATCAGAGATATTAGTCTGTAGTTTTCTTTCTTTGTGTTGACTTTGCCTGGTTTGTTGCAATAGTGAAGAGGATAGTTTCCTTAATTTTTCTTTCAGACAGATCATTGTTGGTGTACAAAAATGCCTCTGGTTTCTGAGTATTAATTTTTTATCCTGCCCCCTTGCTGAATCATTTATCGGGTGCAGTATTTTTTTTCACTGCGACTTTAGAATTATCTATGTACAGTATAATATCAGCAAATAATGATAGTTTTACTTTTTTTTCCAATTTGGATGTGTTTCATTTCTTCTAGTCTGGTTGCTGATGTCCACATAGACTTCCAGAACTATGTTGAATAAGAGTGGTGAAAGGGGAAAACCCTGTCTTGTTCTGATCTTAAGGGAATTGCTTTTTAATTTTGCCCATTGAGTATGATGTTGACTGTGAGTCTGTTATAGATGGCCTTTATCATGTTGAGGTATGTTCCCTATATTCTCACTTTGCTGAGAGTTTTGATCATAAATGGGTGCTGGATTTTATCAAATGCTTTTTCTGCATCTATTGATATTATAATGTGGTTTTCTCCTTTTTGTTTATGGGATGAATGACATTGATTGATTTGCAAATATTGTACCACCCTTGCCTCCACAGAATAAATCACACTTGATCATGATGTATGATTTTTTTCATATATTATTGGATCTGGTTTACTAATACTTTGTTGAGAATTTTAGCATCTAAATTCATCAGAGATATTAGTCTGTAGTTTTCTTTCTTTGTGTTGATTTTGCCTTGTTTTTGAATCAGAATTATGCTCGCCTCATAAAAGCAGCTTGTAAGTTTTTGCTCCACTTCAATTTTTGGAAAAAGCTTGAAAACAATAGGAGGTAGTTCTTTGAATGTTGGGTAGTATTTGCCTATGAAGCCATCTGGCCCAGGGCTTTTGTTTGTTGGGAGTTTTTTGATAACTGTTTTAATCTCATTTGTTGTAATTGGTTTATTTAGGTTTTCTGGTTCTTCCAGATTGCCTTTTTTTTTTTTTTTACAGAGGCTGAGATAGACAGGGACAGACAGACAGGAACGGAGAGAGATCAGAAGTATCAATCATCAGTTTCTCGATGCGCGTTGCGACTTCTTAGTTGTTCATTGATTGCTTTCTCACATGTGGCTTGACCACGGGCCTTCAGCAGACCGAGTAACCCCCTGCTGGGGCCAGCAACCTTGGGTCTAAGCTGGTGAGCTCTTTTCTCAAGCCAGAGGAGCCTGCGCTCAAGCTGGCGACCTCGTGGTCTCGAACCTGGGTCCTTCCGCATCCCAGTCCGACACTGTATCCACTGCGCCACCACCTGGTCAGGCCAGATTGATTTTTGAAAGATTATGTGTTTCAAAAAATTTGTACATTTCTCTTAGGTTGTCTAATTTTTTGGCATACACTTGTTCATAGTACTTTCTTACAACTCTTTGTATTTCTGCTGTGTCCATTGTTACTTTTCCACTCTCATTTCTAATTTTATTTATTTGAGTCCTCTTTTTTTTTTCTTGTTGAGTCTGGCTAAGGGTTCATTGATCTTGTTTACCTTTTCAAAGAACTAGCTCTTAGTTTCATTCATCTTCTGTATTTTTTTTTTACTCTGTTACTTATTTTTATTCTAATCTTTATTATTTCCTTCCTTCTACTTACTCTGGGCTTTACTTGCCATGTTTTTTCTAGTTCTTTTAGTTGCAGGGTTAAGAAGTTTATTTGAGCTTTTTCTAGCTCCTTAAAGGTATGCCTGTAATACTATGAACATTTTTCTCAGGACTGCTTTTGCTGTGTCCCACAGATTTTAAGTTGTATGCTCATTTTCATTTGTTTCAAGGGTATTTTTTATTTCTTTTGTGATCTCAGTGTTGAACCATTTGTTACTTAATAACATGTTGCTTAGTTTCAAATTGTTTGAGTGTTTTTCAGTTTTTCTATTATTGATTTCTAGTTTCATGCCATTTTGGTCAGAGAAGATGCTTGATATTATTTCAGTCTTTTTAAATTTGTTGTGACTCATTTTATGCCCTAATATGTGCTCTATCCTAGAGAATATACCGTGAGAACTTGAAAAGAATGTATATTTTGCTGCTTTAGGGTGAAAGGTTCTGAAGATATCTATTAAATCCAATTCATCTAGTGTGAACCTTAATTCTGCTGTTTGTTAATTTTCTTTCTTGAGGATTTATCTAATGATGTTAGTGGGATAGTGAAATCCCTACTATTATAGTATTGCTGTTGATCTCATCCTTTATGTTCATCAAAGTCTGCTTTATATATTTAGGTGCTGCTATATTAGGTGCATAGACATTTGTAATGGTTATCTCTTCCTGTTGGATGGATTGCTCCCTTTATCATTATGTAGTGATCTTCTTATCCCTTACTATGGTCTTTTTTTTTTTTTTGAGTCTCTTTTGTCACAGATAATTATTGCTACCTCAGTATTTTATTTATTTATTTTTATTTTCTTTGTTCATTTTAGAGAGGAGAGAGAGAGAAAGAGAGGAAGGGGGAGAAGCAGGAAGCATCATCTCCCATATGTGCTTTGACCAGACAAGTGCAGGGTTTTGAACTGGCGTCCTCAGTGTTTCAGGTTGATGCTTTATTCTGTGTGCCACCTCAGGTCAGGCTACTCCAGATTTTTTAATTTGTTTTCATTGGCAGGATATATTTTCTCATTCTTTTACTTTCGGTCTATGTGTATATTTGTTTTAGGTGGGCCTCTTTTAGACAGCATATGTACAGGTCCTGTTTTTTTATCCATTCAGTTACCCTGTGTCTTTAGATTGGAGCATTTAAGCCATTTACATTTAAGGTTATTGATACGTAGTTTATTGCCATTTTTTTCTTTAAATCTACATTCCTCTTTTACTAAGCCCCCCCCCCCCCCCGCTTTGTTCTGTCTATAGCACGCCTCTTCACATTTCTTGTAGGACTGGTTTGGTTTGATGAAATCCTTGAGATTTTTTTTTTTTGTCTGGAAAGCTTTGTATTTCTCCTTCAATTTTAAACAATAGCCTTGCTGGATAAAGAATTCATGGTTGTAGGTTCTTGATCTGTATACCACTGAATATTTTTTACCATTTCCTTCTGGCATTAAGTGTTTCTGTTGAAAAGTTGTATGTCATCCTTATAGGGTTTCTGTTGTAGGAGATTGACTGTTTTTCTCTTACAGCTTTTAGTATTCTTTATCTTTTAGCTTTGGTATTTTCATTATGATGTATCTTGGTTTGGATCTCTGGGTTCTTTTTTAATGGTTTTTTTCTGCTTTTTGAACCTTTGTGACTCTTTCCTACATCAATATAGTGAAATTTTCAGCTATAATTTCTTCAATCAGGTTCTCTATTTCTTGGTCTTTCTCTTCTTCAGGAACCCCCTTATGTGGATATTGTTTCTCTTCATGTTATCACAGAGCTCTCTTACATTTTTCTCAGACTTTTTGATCCTCTTTTATTTTTGCTGTTCTGCTTTTGTGGTTTCACTTATCTTGACTTTTAAGTTACTGATTTTATCATCTGCTTCATCCAGCCTGCTTTTAATTCCTTCTAGTGTAGTCTTCATTTCTGATATTGTGTTTGTCATTTCTGGTTCTTCTTTATGATTTCTGTGTACTTTTTGATTCTTACGGTTTCTTTAAGTGTTCATTAAGTCCATCCATTGTTGCTTTAAAATCCTTAAGCATCCTAACAATTATTATTTTATACTTTGCATACGTAACTTGATTACTTTCATGTCATCCAGATCTTTTTCTGGGGATTTGTCTTGTTGATTCATTTGACTTAAGTTTTTCTGTCTTTTTATTGTTTCTGTTTGTGGCTTGCAGGCTTGTTTCAGTTGTGGTCTCCTTACCTATTACAGCCACTCTGAAGTCTTGATTTGTTTTTTTCAGTTTACTTTACTCAGCAGTGGGCTTGTTTACTGATCTCAGCAGAGGGCTTATTTGAAATTGTATCCAGGAACACAATGAGTGTGACCTCTGGGAATCTGAAGGTGGGTTTTTGCCTGCTGCTCTCCAGGTCCTGGTGCATTCTCAGCTTCAGTAGGGGGAGGTGTATCTCAGATCTTTCTGGAGATCTGAGTTATTGCCCCTCCACCCACTTCCTGCTTTCAGCTCTTTCTTTTGTGCTGATTGGATCTGGAGAGCTTTCTTGAGGTGGCTCACCCAGAACTACTTTAGGCTTCTGTTGTGTGAAGGGATGAACCCCTCTGCACTGAATGAGTCAGCTTTTGAGGTCATTCAAGGCATTCCACTGCCAATCACCGTCTGTTTCTCTCTACATTCCTAGTGAAAGATTAGCCAGTCCTCTCAACCCTCCTTGCCCCTGGGGCTCCAGGTAAGTGGCTGTGATATTTCCTGCTCTCCTTTTAAGGAAGGCACTTCCCACACAGAGAACTTTGCTCTTCTCTCCTCTCAATGCTTTTTGTCTCTCCTCCAGTCCCTGGATTTCTAGGCTGGGTCTCCGGTTCTGAGACTGAGGGTTTCTGTCTCAGGGTCTCTCTCTTTAATGACAGCCCTCCTGGACTCTCATCCTCCCCTTGCTTCTGGAAGCAGGGGAGCCTCCACCATGCCCCGACACTCCCTACCAGGATCAGTGTGTAGTCTTTGCTTCTTGGTTTTTGAGACCTGTTTTTTTGGTCCAAAGTTGATTTTTCACAATGATTCTTCCTAAATTAATTTGTAATCGAGTTTCGTGGTGTGAGCTGTAAGTCTCTGCATCTGCCTATTTTGCTGCTGTAAAGCCAGTATCCACGGCCAGGGCCACCATCAGAGCAGCCCAGCCCTTGCAGGTTCGCATTGGATTCGGACAGTTGGTAAAGAAACAACGGAGCCACAAACTGGTGGGCCATAGTCTTTAATTCTGGCTTGCACCTGGCGGGCAAGTAAAAACGCACACTGAGCTCCAAAACCCACTCACATTCAGTGCTCACAAAGCCACTCACTTATCCGAGTTTCCTAGAATGAAAGATTTCTATCTCACCAGCCTTATTCTCCTCAGTTCCCCATCTCCTTCCTTCTCCAGCATCAAACTGCACAAACTGGCCTCTCACTCAATAGTCTGCCATCTTGGCTGCTTCTTCTGGCCACATGGCCTCTTTCCGCTGCTCTCAGCTCTGCTCCCTCTGCTCTCTCATCTAATGATAATCTCGGGAACCAAGAGTGCAAGCTCCTATTCTACCTCTATTTTATACTGTAGAAATCCAAACCTTTAATCCAATATACAAAATAGGGAAGTCTCTAATACAAAGTCACTTCTCTGAGGCATGATTGGATTGTACCACCCTACATCAAAAAGGGTAGGAATGGCTTAATCCCAAAATCAAGCCCCAGGCTACAAGGATTCTCAACACACATTAATATCACCTGGGCAACGGCCTCCACGTGGGCAGTGCTGTCTTTAACAAAGTGAGCATAATATATTTTATCTGCCCAACAGCTGCCATCTTGAAATCCCCTAGATTCTTTGATAAAAGGAAGAACAAATGAAAGAAGAAAGGTCTGGAAACTATTTCTGCCAATGGATCTTGTTTCCAATACAGGATTTGGGGACATTTTGCTAGAAGCTGCCTTGTTCCCCCCAAAATCAACCTCGGCCTCCTTTTCAACCCTGAGTAGCTCCTAAGTCTCCGAATCAGTGCCCTCACTGTAGGAGAGGGAAACATTGGGCGAATGAGTGTAAATCTGAATATAATGTCAAAGGACAGGTGATTCAGAGAGACCACGGTGGCAATAGTGGCGGTGGCTGGGTCAGGCCCTAACAGGTGGCAGCTGCAGCTGAGGGTCAGGTGATTCGGGGAGGTAGACAAAAAAGCCTTTCCTGCCTGCGTCAACTAAGTTTGCTGCTGGGCTAGAGATAAGATGGAGAGGTCTTGGCGTTGTCAGTTTGGGCTGCCAGTTGCAGCAGCTATTAGAATTTGAGAATGAATAGAAGACTTAGGTATTTGGAAAGTTGCAGTTTTTTTCTTGTTATTGTCTAATTTTATTTGATGTTTTAGCTACACTATCATATTGTCCCCTATTCTTTGTCTGAACATTGAGGTGGGAGACACCTGTTTGAATGTAGCTAAACAAAATTTTATGTGGCTGCTTCGAGGTTTTTCTGGAGAGAATAGTGTCTATCCTCATCCTTCTTCTGTCTCTCTCAGAAAAATGGCCTTACTAAAATCAAGCACGCATCTTTCTCACATGGTTCTCTGAAATCCCAGGTTTGTTTCTAATTTTACTGATTCGTCTGATTCTTGTTTGTGTTTAATCTTTGTTTAATGTTGTCTAAAATGTGATTCTTTAAGACCTGAATTAAGTTCTTGCATGCAAAAACTGGAAATGCCGGCTCTAATATTAAAAAAAAAAAAAGAATAAAATGTGGATTCTAAGACTTGCTAATTTCCCAAACAGCTGCAAACTGCAAGCTGCTCCAAGGTGCAAACTGCTGCAAACTGTCAAGAAGGGTGAATTTGATTAAAATTTTTTTTTGCAATGGGAAAATAAAGTCACACTGGATTTTTACAGCCTTAGTGTACTCCCTTGATTGCCTTTTAATTAATGGGGTAGAAATGTTTTGAAAAATATAGAAATCTTACTTGGAAAAGCATTTACTATATATCTTGTTAAAATTTAAATAAAGACAGGTATTTCCTTACAATCCTCAGGGTCAAGGTATTATAAAGTGTACCCAGCAAATGCTTAAAGTTTAATTGTAAAAAATATAAAAAGGAGAGCATATCCTGAAAGTCCTGCAAATTTACTTTATCATGCTTTTTATTTATTTTTTTTTAAAGAAATTATTTATTTATTTATTTATTTATTTATTTTTACAGAGACAGAGAGTGAGTCAGAGAGAGGGATAGAACAGGGACAGACAGACAGAAACGGAGAGAGATGAGAAGCATCAATCATTAGTTTTTCATTGCGCGTTGCAACACCTTAGTTGTTCATTGATTGCTTTCTCATATGTGCCTTGACTCAGGGGGCTACAGCAGACAGAGTAACCCCTCACTTGAGCCAGCAACCTTGGGTCCAAGCTGGTGAGCTTTGCTCAAACCAGATGAGTCCGCACTCAAGCTGGCGACCTCAGGGTCTTGAACCTGGGTCCTTCCGCATCCCAGTCCGACGCTCTATCCACTGCGCCACCTCCTGGTCTGGCTATCATGCTTTTTATTTTAAAACCATTTTTGAATGCTGTTGTACAGGGCCATTCAGCAACCAAAAGACTCTGGAATTCTACAAGGAGTGCCAAACCTATTTCTCCTGCAAACTCCTACCATCCTTCATTTGATCCAGCTAATAACGCTGTCCTGTCTTTCCCATAGCTCCAGATATACAAAGCAAGTTTATATAGGTGGAGGAGGGCCCTCAAACCCCACAGCGAGATCTTCTGATCATGACTTTTAAGTTCTTTTTTTTTTTCTTTTATTTATTAAATTTAATGCAGTGACATTGATAAATCAGGGTACATATGTTGAGAGAAAACATCTCTAGATTATTTTGACATTTGATTGTGCTGTATACCCCTCCCCCAAAGTTAAATTGTCTTCTGTCACCTTTTATCTGGTTTTCTTTGTGCCCCTCCCCTGCCCCAACCCCTCTCTTCTTCTTCACCCCATCCCCTCTCCCCCCACCCCCCACCCCTGTTGCCATCACATTCTTGTTCATGTCTCTGAGTCTCATTTTTATGTCCCTTCTATGTATGGATTCATATAGTTCTTAGTTTTTTTTCTGATTTACTTATTTCACTCCGTATAATGTTATCAAGGTCCATCCATATTATTGTAAATGATCTGATGTCATCATTTCTTCTTTTTTGCATTTTTTTCTTTTGCATTTTTCTGAAGCTGGAAACAGAGACAGTCAGACAGAATCCCGCATGCGCCTGACCGGGATCCACCCGGCACGCCCACCATGGGGCAACACTCTGCCCACCAGGGGGCGATGCTCTGCCCATCCTGGGCGTCGCCATGTTGCGACCAGAGCCACTCTAGCACCTGAGGCAGAGGCCACAGAGCCATCCCCAGCGCCCAGGCCATTTTTACTCCAATGGAGCCTTGGCTGCGGGAGGGGAAGAGAGAGACAGAGAGGAAGGTGCGGCGGAGGGGTGGAGAAGCAAATGGGCGCTTCTCCTGTGTGCCCTGGCCAGGAATCGAACCCAGGTCCTCCGCACGCTAGGCCGATGCTCTACCGCTGAGCCAACTGGCCAGGGCCTGATGTCATCATTTCTTATGGCTGAGTAGTACTCCATAGTATATATGTACCAAAGCTTTTTAATCCACTTGTCCTCTGACGGACACTTGGGTTGTTTCCAGATCTTCGTTATTGTGAACAATGCTGCCACAAACATGGGGGTGCATTTCTCCTTTTCGAGCTGTTCTATGGTGTCCTTGGGGTATATTCCTAAAAGTGGGATAGCTGGGTCAAAAGGCAGTTCGATTTTCAGTTTTTTGAGGAATCTCCATACTGTTTTCCACAGAGGCTGTACCAGTCTGCATTCCCACCAGCAGTGCAGGAGGGTTCCCTTTTCTCCACATCCTCGCCAGCACTTATTCTGTGTTGTTTTGTTGATGAGCGCCATTCTGACTGGTGTGAGGTGATATCTCATTGTGGTTTTAATTTGCATTTCTCTAATGATTAGTGATGTTGAACATTTTTTCATATGCCTGTTGGCCATCTGTATTTCCTCTTTGGAGAAGTGTCTATTCATCTTTTTTGCCCATTTTTGGATTGGATTGTTTGTCTTCCTGGTGTTGAGATTTACAGATTCTTTATAAATTTTGGTTATTAACCCCTTATCAGAGGTATTGTCAAATATGTTCTCCCATTGTGTAGTTTGTCTTTTTATTCTTTTCTTGTTGTCTTTAGCTGTGCAAAAGCTTTTTAGTTTGATATAGTCCCATTTGTTTATCCTGTCTTTTATTTCACTTCCCCATGAAGATAAATCAGCAAATATATTGCTCCGAGAGATGTCGGAGAGCTTACTGCCTATGTTTTCTTCTAAGATGCTTATGGTTTCACGGCCAACATTTAAGTCTTTTATCCATTTTGAGTTTATTTTTGTGAGTGGTGTAAGGTGGTGATCTAGTTTCATTTTTTTGCAGGTAGCTGTCCAATTTTCCCAACACCATTTGTTAAAGAGGCTGTCATTACTCCATTGTATTTCCTTGCCTCCCTTGTCAAATATCAGTTGTCCATAGAATTGTGGGTTTATTTCTGGGTTCTCTGTTCTGTTCCATTGATCTATATGCCTGTTCTTATGCCAGTACCAGGCTGTTTTGAGTACAATGGCCTTGTAGTATAACTTGATATCAGGAAGTGTGATACCTCCCACTTTATTCTTCTTTTTTAAGATTGCTGAGGCTATTCGTGTTCTCTTTTGGTTCCATATAAATTTTTGGAATATGTGTTCTATATCTTTGAAGTATGTCATTGGTATTTTAATTGGTATTGCATTGAATTTATAAATTGCTTTGGGTAATATAGACATTTTAATGATGTTTATTCTTCCTAACCAGGTTCACGGTATATGCTTCCACTTGTTTGTATCTTCCTTGATTTCTTTCATCAATGCTTTGTAATTTTCCGAGTGTAAGTCTTTAGTCTCCTTGGTAAAGTTTATTCCTAGGTACTTTATTTTTTTGGTTGTAATTGTGAAGGGGATTGTTTCCTTATTGATTTTATATCCTGCCACTTTGCTGAATTCATTTATCAGGTCCAGTAGCTTTTTGACTGAGACTTTAGGGTTTTCTATATACAATATCATATTATCTGCAAGTAATGATAGTTTTACTTCTTCTTTTCCCACTTGAATTCCTTTTATTTCTTCTTCTTGTCTGATAGCTGTGGCTAGGACTCCAGGACCATGTTAAATAAGAGTGGTGAAAGGGGGCACCCCTGCCTTGTTCCTGATCTTAAGGGTATTGCTTTTAATTTTTGCCCATTTAGTGTGATGTTGGCTTTTGGTTTCTCATAGATGGCTTTTATCATGTTGAGGTATGTTCCCTGTATTCCCACTTTGCTGAGAGTTTTGATCATGAATGGGTGCTGGATTTTATCAAATGCTTTTTCTGCATCTATTGAAATTATCATATGGTTTTTCTCCTTTTTGTTTATATGATGAATCACATTGATTGATTTACAAATATTGTACCATCCTTGCCTCCCCAGAATAAATCACACTTGATCATGGTGTATGATTTTTTCCATATATTGTTGGATCCCGTTTGCTAATATTTTGTTGAAGATTTTAGCATCTATATTCATCAGAGATATTGGCCTATAATTTTCTTTCTTTGTGTTGTCTTTGCCTGGTTTTGGAATCAGAATTATGCTCGCCTCATAAAAGGAGCTTGGAAGTCTTCCTTCCTCTTGAATTTTTTGAAATAGTTTGAGAAGGATAGGAGTTAGTTCTTCTTTGAATATTTGGTAGAATTCCGTTGTGAAGCCATTGGGCCCCGGACTTTTCTTTGTTGGGAGTTTTTTGATAACTGTTTCGATCTCATTTGTTGTAATTGGTCTGTTTAGGTTTTCTGATTCTTCCAGATTGATTTTTGGAAGATTGTATGTTTCAAGGAATTTGTCCATTTCATCTAGGTTGTCTAGTTTTTTGGCATACCGTTCTTCATAGTATTTTCTTACAATATTTTGTATTTCTGTTGTGTCAGTTGTTATTTCTCCTCTCTCATTTCTAATTTTATTTATTTGAGTCCTCTCTTTTTCTTGGTGAGTCTAGTTAAAGGTTCATCAATCTTGTTTACCTTTCCAAAGAACCAGCTCCTAGTTTCATTGATCTTCTGTATTGTTTCTTTAGCCTCTATGTCATTTATTTCTGCTCTGATATTTATTATTTCCTTCCTTCTACTACATTTGGGCTTTACTTGCTGTTCTTTTTCTAGTTCTTATAGATGCAGGGTTAAGTTGTTTATTTGAGCTTTTTCTAGCTTCTGAAAGTGTGCCTGTAGTGCTATGAACTTCCCTCTCAGCACTGCTTTCGCTGTGTCCCATAAATTTTGAGTTGTTGTATGCTCGTTGTCATTCGTTTCTAGGAATTTTTTTATTTCTTCTTTGATGTCATTCTTAATCCATTCATTATTTAAAAACCTGCTATTTAGTTTCCATGTGTTTGAGAATTTTTGAGCTTTTCTGTTGTGATTCATTTCTAGTTCCATGCCGTTTTGATCGGAGAAAGTGCTTGATACGATTTCAGTCTTCTTAAATTTGTTGAAAGCACTTTTGTGCCCTAACATGTGGTCTATCCTAGAGAATGTACCATGAGCACTTGAAAAGAATGTATATTGTGCTGCTTTAGGGTGAAAGGTTCTGAAGATATCTATTAAATCGAGTTGATCTAGTGTTTTTGACCTGCTCCGTTTCCGACCTGGGCCGGTTCACCCCTCCTTAGGCAACCTGGTGGTCCCCCGCTCCCGGGAGGTCACCATATTGATGCCGAACTTAGTGCGACACCTGATCGGCATAGCGCACTACAGCCCAGAACTCCTGGGCTCAAGCGATCCTCCTGCCTCAGCCTCCCGAGTAGCTAGGACTACAGGCGTGCGCCACCACGCCCGGCTATCTAGTGTTTTCAATAAATCTGCTGTTTCTTTGTTAATTTTCTTTCTTGAGGATCTATCTAGTGATGTTACTGGGATATTGAAATCCCCTACTATTATAGTATTGATCTCGCCCTTTAAATCCATCAAAGTCTGCTTTATATATTTAGGTGCTCCTATATTAGGTGCATAGATATTTATAATAGTTATATCTTCCTGTTGGATTACTCCCCTTATCATTATGTAGTGGCCTTCTTTATCTCTTACTATATCCTTTGTTTTAAAGTCCAATTTGTCTGATATAAGTATTGCTACCCCAGCTTTTTTTTCATTTCCGTTTGCATGAAACGTTTTTTTTCATACTTTTACCTTCAGTCTATGTGTGTCTTTTGTTCTAAGGTGTGTCTCTTGTAAACAACATCTGTATGGGTCCAGTTTTCTTATCCACGCAGCTACCCTATGTCTTTTGATTGGATCATTTAATCCATTTACATTTAAGGTTATTATTGATATGTAGTTGTTTATTGCCATTTTCTTCTTTAAAGGTGTATTCCTTTTTTTGCTGTATTCTTTTCCCACTTTGATCTGTTTACAACAGGTCCCTTAACATTTCCTGCAGCATTGGTTTGGTTGTAATGAATTCCTTGAGTTGTTTTTTGTCTGGGAAGCTTTTTATTTCTCCTTCGATTTTAAACGATAGCCTTGCTGGATAACGTAGTCTTGGTTGTAGGTTCTTGTTCTGCATTACTTTGAATATTTCTTGCCATTCCCTTCTGGCCTCAAGTGTTTCTGTTGAGAAGTCAGATGTCATCCTTATGGGGGCTCCTTTGTAGGTGATAACTTTTTTTTCTCTTGCAGGTTTTAATATTTTCTCTTTATTGCTTAGCTTTGGTATTTTAATTATGATGTGTCTTGGTGTAGGTTTTTTTGGGTTTCTCTTTAATGGAGTCCTCTGTGCTTCTTGGATTTGTGAGTTTCTCTTGCATTAATTTAGGGAAGTTTTCAGCTATGATATGATTAAACAAAGTCTCTATCCCTTGTTCTTTTTCTTCTTCTTCAGGAACTCCTATGATGCGGATGTTATTTCTCTTCATGTTGTCACAGAGCTCTCTAAGAGTTTCCTCTGACTTTTTGAGTCTCTTTTCTCTTTTCTTCTCTGCTTTCATGCCTTCATTCTAGTTGTCCTCTAACTCGCTGATTCGATCCTCTGCTCTATCTATCCTGTTTTTAATTCCTTCCATTGTGGTCTTTATTTCTGATATTGTATTTGTCATCTCCAACTGATTCTTTTTTATACTTGCTATTTCTTTATTTAGGTTTTCATACTGACCGTCCATTGTTGTTCTAAGATCCCTAAGCATCCTTACAATCATTATTTTGAACTCCGCATCTGGAAGTTTGATTATTTCCATATCACTCAGTTCATCTCTCGAAGGTGTCTCTTGTGGTTTCATTTGGATTGCACTTTTTTGTCTTCTCATTCTCTTTTTTGGGTGTTTTATTTATAGAGTTGGTTGAGTCTAGGCTTGGTGTTGTCTGCCTCCAGTTTCCAGTTGTGTTATTTCTAGGTCTTCTTGGGTTGGTATCAGCTGTTATCTGTAATCCATTTTCCGATTTGGGCAGCTTTGAAGTCTTGATTTGTTTGTTTTCTTAACAGGTGATTGTCTTGTTTACTGATCTCAGCAGGGGGCTTCCTTGAAACTGTATCCAGGAATGCGATGGGTGTAACCTGAGACTCTCAAGGCCTCTTTAGCCAGCTAATCTCAGTGGGTGCAGGGTGTTTTCTCAGCTTCAGTAGGGGGAGGTGTATCTCAGATCTCCATGGAGACCTGAGTTACTGCCCCTCCTCCCCACTTCTTGTTTTCAGCTGTGTCTTGTTGCGCTGATTGGAGCTAGACAGATGTCCGGAGATCTCTGATCCGGAAGCACTTCAGCTCTGTTTTGTGAAAGGTTCAGTCCCTCCCCCAGCTATGGCCGCCTCCAGCACGGATGAGTCAGCCCTTTTAGCTTGTCTCTTGCATTCCTTAGCCCCTCACAGTCTGTCCCTCTCTCCTTCCTATCCGCTTGGGAGATAAACTGGTCTTTTCAACACACCTCGCTCTGTAGTCGCCAGGCAAGTGGCTGTGAGCAGTAGTTTCTGCTCCCCTCCCTCCGAGATCCTCTCTGGGCTCTCAGCTCCACCACCCCCTCCGTTCCGGCAAGCAGAGGAGGTTCAGGGGCTCCCTACCAGGACTCGTGTGGTTTCTTCTTTGTTCCTTGGTTTTTGAGAGCCGTTCTTGCAGTTCAGAGTTGGTTTCTCATGCTGATTTTTCCTAAATTGATTTGTATTCCAGTTTGGTGGTGAGAGCTGGGCGTCTGTGCATCCGCCTACTCCGCTGCCATCTTTTTCTCCCGACTTTTAAGTTCTATAATGACCAAGAGGAACAGGAAAAGGAAGACAGAGCCCAAAGAGATCAGGCAAAATACCAGCTCTTGGAATACACCCCTAAAGGCTCCAACGCCCCTGTGGACCCTCATAAGCCTCCATCAGGGCCGCCTTGCTTCATTAGTGGAAAGGAAGGTCATGTGGGTTAAAGCCTGGCTTCTCAGCCTCCGCCAGGGCCATGCCCTTGCTGTGAAAAAAAGGGACACAGGAAGGTAGGCTGTCCCCTCACTCCTCCAAGGGAGGGTTCAGTCTCTTCCAGCCTATTCCAGCCACCTGTGTCCTAAACTTGCCCAGCCTGCTGAGACTTGCCACTGAAGACTAAAGGTCCCCAGGGCCATTAGCCCCTTCTCACATCACCTCGGACGAGCCTAGGATAATTTTGCAAGTAGCAGGTAAGGCAATCTCAGTTCTTATAGACATGAGACATGAAGGCCACTTACTCTGCCTTTCCTGATTAATCGGGTTGTGCCCATGCCTCAAAGATCTCTATTATGGGTGTTGATGGCATTATTTTTCTCTCCCCATTTGCTATGGATCCACTGCCTTGTTTAATACATAGTGTCTCCTCCTGCCTCAATGCCCCATGGGGCTGGGATATTCTCCTAATTTAGATCACCTCCCTCTCTCTCTCTTTCTCCTTTTGTCTCTTTTTTTTTTTTTTTTTTTTGCCCACTTCTGTTACAAATTTACCTCTGTCCCCCAGCATAGTGTATCCCAAGGTTCTCCTCACCACCACATGGCTGGAAAGTTCCAGGGAAGGGCCCGTTGGGTTTATCTCTCCATGTTAAAGGAAACAGAAGCCACATTTAAATACATGCTGCAGATAGCCCTTTAAATCTACCTGAATCATTGCCAACTAGAAGCAGTGGTCACTGGGGCTTGGATTCTAGCTGTAGAGTGTGGAATGTGACCACAGTTCCAGTGCGTTGCAGACTTTTCCTGAATGTATGTGACTTTTGCTCCTTGGGACAGTTCTCAGACTGAAGTGGGGTTGGGTTATATTTATAAATAATGTGGATCAGTGATGGTGTCAACATATACCTGGTAAAATTACAGTAACATATTAAGGACATACAAAACTACAAAGATTTTATTTTAGATCTTGCTGTATTAGCTAAGACAATGCTTGATAATCTAATAGGCATAATTCACTTCATTGTATTGAGACACTTGTTTTATTATCGGTTAGTAATGGCTATTTTAACTTTGTTGTTTATTTTATATTTTTCCAGTTTTCCTCTGAATCGGAACATGAAAATCAGATGAGTATAAATCCAAATACATGAATCAAAGTTTAAAAAAATATAAAAGGGTGATATATCTGGGACCAAAAAATCAACAGGGTTTTGCAGTTAGATTTTGAGGGAACAGAGGTGCTGGGAACTGGCTTCTCCCCAACTCCCCATCTTGCTTACAAAAATGCTAAGCCTTCCCACACCTCCATGTGATGCTTGGCTTCCTCCCACCCCCATATTCTCCAGAAAAGACTGCAAGCAAATTTCCTCTTTATGTAAAGTTAGGGTGTTAAGTATTGGTGGGGGTTTTTTGCAATCAGTGTAATTCTAAGGTTGCCTTGGAAACTATAATCAGAAAAGTCATTGATTTGCTAATGGCCCACTTTGCCCTGTAAATAAAGGAAAATGCAGTTTCTTGAGGCAAACATGTTTTTCTGCTAGGGTGGTGTTTCTGCCAGCAGTATTTACAGAGCACTCCCGAACCCATCTTTTAATTCTTTAAGTCTATTTTCTTTAACTCTGCATTGTTCTTGCACGGCACCTGAATATACTCATCACATGGATCTGCAACAATTCACCCGGCACCTTCCGTCTAGGGCTGATGCTTCAACAACATGAGCTGTTTTTAGCTCCTGAGGCTGATATACTCAGACCAACCAAGCTACCTCAGTACTATGGCTGATATACGAATGAACTGAACCAAAGGCTAAATTGAGCCACATGCTGCAAAAGCGTAATTGAGAGAGCAGGGGGAGAGGATGGCGCAGAGAAGAAAATAGTCATTACTCTTGTAGCCCTGACCAGGAATCAAACCTAGGATGTCCCTATACCTGGTCGATGCTCTACTGAGCCAACCACTCAGGTCCTCTTTGATATTTTTGTTCAGGTTTTTGAACATAAATAAATACAAGTGTTCTTCTGAATTCCACTTATTAGTGAGACTACTTCATTAAAATAATTTTTTTTCCTGACCTGTGGTGGCACAGTGGATAAAGCAATGACCTAGAATGGTGACATCACTGGTTCAAAACCCTAGGCTTACCCGGTGAAGGCACATATGTGTGTTGATGCTTCCTGATCATCCCACCTTCTCTCTCTCTGCCCTTTCTATAAATGAACAAAATCTTTTAAAGAATAAATTTTTAGACAAACTTTTAATAAATTAAAATGAACAGTGTGCATTTAAGAATCTGCCATTCCTCATCAGTTGCCTCAGTGATAGAGTGTCAGCCTGGTGTGTAGATGTCCCAGGTTCAATTTCCTTCAGGGCACACAGGAGAAAAGCCTATCTGATTATCTCCCCACTCCCCTCTCAGTTGCTTCTCTCTCTCTCTCTCTCTCTCTCTCTCTCCATTTTGGAGCCATCGCTCCATTGGGTTGAGTTGGCCTTGGGCGCAGAGGATGGCTCTATGGCATCCACCTAAGGTGCTGAGAAATGCTTGGTTGATGAGCAAGAGAGTAATGCCCCAGATGGGCAGAGCATTCCACCCTAGTGGTTTTCTGGGTATTTTCTGCTCAGGGTGCATGCAGGAGACTGTCTCTGCCTCCTCTCCTTTCAGTAAATAGAACAAAAAAAAATGAGCCTATTTTCCAAACTGATGTAGTCTTTGTATTGTCTATGTCAAATAAAAATTTCTTTTTCTGTCCTTATCACTATTTTAGGAATTCTACAGCTGTGTTCTTTTATCAATCACTTCACTGTGCTAAATAGTAAATTTCTCGTAACAATGTTGACCACTTTTGATACATTCACTTGCCATCTGATTATCTTTGAAAGTATCTGTTCAAGATCCTTTCATGTTTTTAAAATTGTGGACTTTTAGAAATTTTATGATGTGGATACCAGTCTTCCCTCCACACTTTCCACAGAGATAAAGAAGGAGGAATAGACAAGAACAGATAGAAAGGGAGAGAGATGAGAAGCATCAATTCTTCCATGTGGCATCTTCGTTGTTCATTGATTGCTTTCTCATATGTGCCTTCACTGGCGGGCTACAGCACAGTGAGTGACCCTTTGCTCAAGCCAGAGCTAGCTTGCCCTCAAGCCTGTGACCTTCATCTTCAAGCCAGTGTCTTTTGGCTTAAGCCAACAACCCCACACTCAAGACTGGTGAGTCAGCACTCAATTCAACTACCTCAGGAACTTGAACCTGAGTTCTCTGCATCCCAGTCCAATTCAAGTTCCACTGCCCCACCGCCTGGCCAGGCTGAATACCAGTGTTTAAACAGATAAAACTTGTGAGGTATGTGTTGAGATTCCTTGTACGTATTAATATTTACTTACTCATGCATGCCAATGGTCCTCTAAGTGTTCCAACATCATTTGTTGGAAAGAATATGCGTTCACAGTCAAAGCCTTTGTTTCTTTCTCAAACAGTTGAGTGTATTTGATTTGTGCAGGTCTTTTAGAGGGATCTCTATTATGTTCCATTTATCTGTATTATGCTTTCCCAATATTGCCAATACATATACTACATGTAAGTTTTAAAATCTTTTGATGTAAACCTTGTAGGCTGGTTCTTTTCAGTTAGAATTTGTTCTTCCTATATTAAGTGTAGAAACCCAGCAAATATTATCTTTACCAAAATATCGATGGTAAGAGATTTTATATTGTCTACCCCTAATTAGTGGTGTGATAAGAGACTTCAATTTCGAGGTGTCTGTTCTAAAAATTATTGCCAGTATTTAACAAGAGGAACTTAGTACAACCCAAAAGATGGATTAAGATGCAAAATAACTCATCATTACTTCTTAAATTAATTGATGATATAAATGAGAAAAATACATCAGAGAAATGGTCACAGAACAGAGAAAATCGAGAAAACATGATGTCTTAAACTGATATTGTATTGTGGGTTGAGTACTACAACTTGGGAAAAAACAGTGGAAAATTTTGTGAACTTAGAGATTTCTCAGTTTGACAAATGTACCATAGTTATATAAAGTGTTCACATGATAGGAACTTGAAGTATCCTGCTTGAGAGCAGACTCCTCTGGCTGTGCACACTCTCAGCAGCTTGAGTGTGGATGGCCTGCTTTGCATGGAATTATACACATGACCCCATGGTCGCTAACTTGAACCCAACGTCACTGGCATGTGCAAGGTTTCACTAGCTCCACTGAAGGCTTCCCCACCCATCAAGGTCTGTATAAGAAAGCAATCAATGAACAACCTAAGCCACCCAATCTCTCCCTTCCTCTGTCTCTTTTGTCAATTAAGAAAAAAGCTGAAAAGAAACAATTGTGATCTAATATTATTTTCCTTCTCATAAAAAAATTTCTGTATTATAACATTTATGTATATCTACATGTAATTAATAGTAAGTGGGTATAGAAAAATTATGGGTGAACTAGTAGGATGATAACTCAAGTTACAAAAAAACTATGCATTAAAAAATGGTATGGCCCCGGGTTCGATTCCCGGCCAGGGCACATAGGAGAAGCGTCCATTTGCTTCTCCACCCCTCCGCCGCGCTTTCCTCTCTGTCTCTCTCTTCCCCTCCCGCAGCCAAGGCTCCATTGGAGCAAAGATGGCCCAGGCGCTGGGCATGGCTCTGTGGCCTCTGCCTCAGGCGCTAGAGTGGCTCTGGTCGCAATATGGCGACGCCCAGGATGGGCAGAGCATCGCCCCCTGGGGGGCAGAGCACCGCCCCTGGTGGGCGTGCCGGGTGGATCCCGGTCGGGCGCATGCGGGAGTCTGTCTGACTGTCTCTCCCTGTTTCCAGCTTCAGAAAAATGAAAAAAATGAAAAAAAAAAAAAAAAAAAAAAAAAAAAAAAAAAAAAATGGTATGGCCATGCTCAGTTGGTTAGAGCATTGTTCTGAATTGCAAATGTTGCCAATTACGACCCCAAGTCAGGGCATATACAGGAACAGATTGGTGTTCCTGTCACTCTCTCCTTCCTCTCTCTCTCTCTAAAATACACTAATAAAATAAACAGTATAGAAAATAGGTATACATTTATGAGGGGTACACATAATGGCACTATTTTTAGCATGCCGGCTTTTTCTACCCCCTTCTTATACCTTTCAAGATTTATGTCTCTTTGTCCTAAGCTCCAAGGTCCCATGTTTTCCTCTTTAACTTGTTACTGAAGGTTATTTATTTGACAGCTCACTTCTTCGACCTGTTTTTCCCTTAATAAATGTCTTAGAAAGAAAGGGGTATACTTGAAAAACATATTTATGTTTGTTTCTAATATTAAAAAATTTTTACAACCCAAATAATTAATTTATAGTTCATTTATGTTATAATCCCCTCATTTTCCAAATTCTTTAAAAATTTTGTTCACTGATTACAAACAGTAAGTGGGAGCGAGAAGAAATACCAGTTCTTGTCTGACTTATTATTTATGCATTTATTGGTTGATTCTCCACCAGAACTCAAACTTAAAACCTTGATGAAACAGGATGACACTCAAACAATCTGAGCTATCCATCCTAAGCTCATTATTCAAATTCTTACTTTCTTCCATGATTTGTTAGAACCTTTCTTTTTGGAATTAAGGGTCTTTTTTTATTTTTACACCACTAAAGATATAATTATGCCGACATCTTTTGTTGAAAACGTGTTGCAACTCTGAGTTGATGCTTCTCATCCCTCTCCTTTTTTGTCTGGCAGTCCCTGTCTGTCCTTTTATTGCTCACTTAAAAAGAAAGTACATACGTATTAAATTTTAATGTCCTATACATACTGATTCACCTTAAATCCTAGGTAGTTTATATTATAATTTTGCAATGATACTTGGAGTCATTTAAAAATTAAACCATACCCTACAAAAAATTTTAAATTATACTTCATTTTTACAGCTTTACATCTATAATTTATATTGATATATAACATTTATTATACATAGTAATTTTGAAAGTTATTGACGTTTACTAAGTTTACACTTCTGACATCATGAAAATCCAGTTTCTAGAAAACTTCATGACCTCATACATAAAGTAATTAAGTGGTTGTAGTATTTTTGTTATATTTTATAGATCTTTTCTATATTTGAAATACAATCCTTTACCAAATACTTGTGTAAATATTTTCTTCCAAACTCAGGCTCTAGGCTGCAACTATGAGTTGATGTTTCTCATCTCTATCCCTTTCTGTTTGTCCCTGTCTGTACTTTTTTATTGCTGACCAAAAAAAGTACAAATGTATTAAATTATAATTTAGTAAAATTTTTTATATTTTTGATGATTCATCCTTTATTTTCTTCCCCCAGAGCTCTGCATAAGTCAGGTTCAAAAAATTTCTCCCATTTACTTTGATAAGTTATATTTTCACTTTTTACATTTAGATCTGTGATCTATTTTGACTTAATTTTTGTTTAGGGCTTGAGTTAAGGGTCTTAATTTATATTTGTGCCACTAGAGATACAAATATAACACCATCTTTGGTTGAAAAGACGTACTACTCTGGCTCCCAGGTATTCCGGAGGAAACAGATGACTGCCTGTCTTTAGTTTGAGTAGCGTTGGGGTCAAATAGCATCTAAGCTTCTGTAGACAGCAACTGCTGTGTCCCGACTGTCCTGGTCTTTGCGGGTCACATACTATGTAACAGATGAAGGCATTTAGTATGATCGTGGTGTCAGGGTCAGGTTCGGGATATAAAGGACTCGGGATGGTCCTCATGTGAGGATGGCTGGTCCCGCTGTGGGAATAATAAGGGTGTGTGGTCAGTGTCTGAGGTGCAGACGGTGTCGTCAGGTTGCAGTTTTGAAGGCCCAGGCCCCCAGGGTGGTGATGGGCATGAGGTTCCAACCTCTGCAGTTGGGATAGAAAGGAATCCATAGCCTTGCACCGCTTGAGTATACATGACAGTTTTCCCTATTGTTAAACTTCTGAGGCCCTGGCCGGTTGGCTCAGCGGTAGAGCGTCGGCCTAGCGTGCGGAGGACCCGGGTTCGATTCCCAGCCAGGGCACACAGGAGAAGCGCCCATTTGCTTCTCCACCCCTCCGCCGCACTTTCCTCTCTGTCTCTCTCTTCCCCTCCCGCAGCCGAGGCTCCATTGGAGCAAAGATGGCCCGGGCGCTGGGGATGGCTCCTTGGCCTCTGCCCCAGGCGCTAGAGTGGCTCTGGTCGCAATATGGCGACGCCCAGGATGGGCAGAGCATCGCCCCTGGTGGGCGTACCAGGTGGATCCCGGTCGGGCGCATGCGGGAGTCTGTCTGACTGTCTCTCCCTGTTTCCAGCTTCAGAAAAATGAAAAAAAAAAACTTCTGTTGTTTGCACTTGGGCTTGTTATGAATAATGCTGCTGTGAAAATTCTTATACATACATTCTGGGTCAGATATACCTTTATTGGCTAGGGCAGTGGTCCCCAATTTTGAGGGAGGCCAAGGACTGGTTTAATATCAGGAAATATGTTCACAAACCGGCCTTTTGGGTGGGACGGATAAATGTATCACGTGATCAAGACAAGTGTCAAGACTGAGTCTTAGACGGATGTAACAGGGAATCTGGTCATTTTCCAAAAATCAAACATCGTTCAGACTTAAATATAAATAAAACAGAAATAATGTAAGTTATTCTTTCTCTGCGGACCGGTACCAAATGGCCCACAGATTGGTACTGGTCCGTGGCCTGGGGGTTGGAGACCACTGGGCTAGGGGATAGATATAGCTTAGATAAAATGTCAGAAAATGTGGTCAAGCCCAGGGCAAGCAGTTAGATGCCCTCTGTGTTTTAGCCTTTCATACAAGGGCCACCTAACTGCAGTGCAGAGCACATCCATTGGTCATTTTTGGTTGACACTTTTGCACTGCAAAGGCAGAACTGATTCCCACAATCCTATACCTAATGGTCCTCAATGCCAAAAATATGTATGTGTTCCTTTGCAGAAAATATTTGCAAACACCTGCTCTTAGCTTTTAATATGTAGCAACAGACACTTTTTAATTTCATTACCCACACACGTTCTTATTTGCTGGCATAATCTTCATTTTATTTATTATCCATCCCCCTGACAAAGTGACCTATATGAAGTGTATAAATTAAGTCCTGCTGTCTCTTAGTCAAACAAGGTGGCCCCAGTTCACATTGATATTGCAATGTAGGAGTTCCAGGCTGGGGATGTCAACCTGGTAATTGGATAATCTGGAAACACCACCAGGCAGCAGAGGGAGAAGATCTAACTGTTTATTACTTACTTTTGAAGCCTGCTGGTACCCCAGGGGGGAACCACCCCTAAGTAGCTCACTGCCTCCTCTTTCTGTACCTCCTCAGGGAGGTGAAAGCCACACTAATGACAGCAGAAAACACTGGCTTGTATATTGGAAACTCTTATTTTTCCTCATACACTTTCTCGGAACTTCTAGGGACCAGGCTGTGTTTCTTCAACACTCACCCTCTAAACTCACAGGTCTCCACCAGTGTAAACAGGGCTGCCAAGACTGTCAACAGTCTCTCTCTCTCGTTTCTCTCTCTCTCTCTCTCTCTCTCTCTCTCTCTCTCTCTGTATCTCTCCTCTCCAACAAAACAGATTAGATGGAAATACCCCTTCCCTGCAAACGATAGCAAAAAATCACTCCTCATATAAGCAGGCAATCTGCAGTTTGCAATTTGCCAACCTTAGGGCAAGCAGCAGCCGTCCATAGACGATACACACAGGAAGCTGTTCCAATACGAGCAAAACTAGAAAAAACCACCTGTTTACCCAAAAAGGGGAATATGAGTTTTAAAGGGGACTCTGGTTTGAAAAGCACCCTGAACCCAAACCTTACATTTTAGCCTTTTGTTGTTTATGGAAAAGGGATGAAGGTCTTATTATTTTCCGTAACTGCTTCCTGCTACTTATTTTCAGTTGAAGTATTTATGGGGCAGGGAATAGACAAGAGTCCTCAGACCTGGACTGGTTGGACAATGTCCTCAGGCAGTCACTTGCTGGGGAACTCGTTGGTATTGGTGTTGGTGTGCAGCCTGGAGGAGGAAAATGTAACTAGTGGTTTCTGTACTCGCTGACTCAGTCAGCCTCTCTATATACGACTTCTGGTGCACAGGGTGCAGAAGCATCCTGCAAGAATGAACACTTCAGCGACAATTATATGGGAGGTTAGGAGAGAAGAAGTGGCTAGTTCTCCTGAACCTGTCCCAATTCCCAAAATTGTTTTGAGGGTTTATCAAGAGAGGGGTGAGCTGCACTGCCCTTCTGTGCCAGAGTTGCTGAATCCCTGGAATGGGTACACTGGTTGTTGAGGGCTACATCACCATTGGGAGAGAGGAATGTTAAAGCACAGGCTCCTGCCCAGGTAGTAGGAAGGCCAAGGTAGCGTCCTCCCCGCAGAGGAACAACATTCCCTGTTGTGTCAGGCAGGGAGGAAGATGAATTGAGAAGAGGTGAGAAAGAGGATAGGGAGGTGTGCTCCTTTCTTGGAGTTCTGCTGTCCAGACTGATAATGTAGACACTATTCCTGCTCCAATAAGGGGAGAGAGATGGGTAGTTGCTTGTTGGGTGCAGTGAAAATGAGGGGGGCACCAGGGTGGGAGGTGATCCAGGGGAAAAGGGAGAGGGAGGGATAAGAGGAATTAAAAGAAGGGGCTTGTAAGGTAGGAAAGGAGGGAAACCGGACTGGATGGAGTAAGCAGCCGTTTATCTCAGGAGGGACCTGGTTTCTATTTGCTGAGACAACGGGTGTGGTTGTTAACTGTAGAGTGACAGTGATGTTGCATGTTGTGTTGGCAGAGGCCAACTGGAGTGTTCCTGATGTTTTGGTGAAGCATCAGGGGGCTTGATTTACCCTGTGCTCTCCATATGGAGCACTTTCCAGATTTTATTTATAGTTTTATCATACATTTAATTGGTCTAAATCTATTTTTAAAGATTTTATTTATTTATTTTTAGAGACAGAAAGAGAGAGAAGGCAGGGAAGAGCAGGCAGCATCAACTCCCATGTGTGCCTCGACCAGGCAAGCCCAGAGTTTCAACCAGAGACCTCAGCATTCTAGGTTGATGCTTTGTCCGCAGCACTGCCACAAGTGAGGCATCATTCTCAATCTTTATACTGTATTTAATTGTGCCTAATTTTTTTGTATCAAATAATCATACATTTTTTTATGTGAGGCTTGTTTTGCTTAATTTGAATGTGATGGGCGATTTTTTCCTTTTTTTTTTGCATTTTTGCATTTTTCTGAAGCTGGAAACAGGGAGAGACAGTCAGACAGACTCCCGCATGCGCCCGACCGGGATCCACCCGGCACGCCCACCAGGGGGTGACGCTCTGCCCATCCTGGGCGTCGCCATGTTGCGACCCAACTGGGTGTCGCCATGTTGCAACCAGAGCCACTCTAGCGCCTGGGGCAGAGGCCACAGAGCCATCCCCAGCGCCCGGGCCATCTTTGCTCCAATGGAGCCTTGGCTGCGGGAGGGGAAGAGAGAGACAGAGAGGAAGGCGCGGCGGAGGGGTGGAGAAGCAAATGGGCGCTTCTCCTATGTGCCCTGGCCGGGAATCGAACCCGGGTCCTCTGCACGCTAGGCCGACGCTCTACCGCTGAGCCAACCGGCCAGGGCCGATTTTTTCCTTTTTTTAATGTGTGTGTATATGTAATAAATGTCAGGTAAACTTATTCTGTAATTCACAGTAAATGTTTTGGAATTGCAAGCCATGAAAGACTTATTCCATGTGCTTCACAAAGGAAGGTGTTTTTTGGCCTGAGAAGGCAGTGGTGCAGTGGCTGGATCATCTACCTGAGCCTGAGGACTCAGGTTTAAAACCCTGAGATTGCTGGCTTAGCACAGGGTAGTCAGCTTCAGGGTGGGATCATAGACCTGAGCCCAACATTCCTGGATTCAGCCCAAAAGTCGCTGTCTTGAAGCCCGAGGTTACTGGCTTGAGGAAGGCGTCACCAGCTCAGCTGAATCTCCCTGGTTGAAACACATATGAGAATGATATCAATGAATAACAAAAAGTGCTGCAGCTACAAGTTCATGCTTCTCATCTCCCTTCTTGTTTGTCTATTTGTCTGTTTGTCTCTTTGTCTTTCTCACTTAAAAAAAAGTGTTTTTCTTTTACCAGCCTTTAGAAATGTTAAAAGAGCTAAGGTGGTATTTTTCCCGTAGCATGCCGTAGTCTGAGTGCATGGCAGTTGTTCCTACCGATAACTGAACTTGTGTTGTTTGCAGTCCAGGTGGTTAGGATCCAGCTGCCATGAAAATTCTTGTACTTCTGTTTCAGCAGTGCACTTTTTGTGTGTGTGTTTCGGGGAGTTTCATGGGCAAAAATACATAATTTAGACATTTAGCTGAGGGTGACAGTGCTGTATGTTAGTGTGTTTATAACTTCAGTCTGAACAGATGATACGGAAATGTTTTCCACAGTAAATGAACCCTTTACATTTCCTCCAGCTACAGACCATTAGTGTACAGTGTGGTTTATGTGCCTGTTAAAATCTCTTCATAGATTATCACTTTGAGGAATTTTCTCATGTTTTTATTTATTTATAATTATTTTCTTATTTCCTGATTTTGGAGAGAGAGGACAGGAGAGAGCGAGAGACAGAAATATCATTCAGTTCCTGTGTGAGCCCTGATGAGGGATCAAACTGTCAACCCTGTGCATCGAGACGGCACTGACCAGCCAGGCTCTCTGGCCAGGGCCCAATTCTTATTTTTATTTAACAACTTTTATTCATTGATCTGTGAGAGGGAAACATCGATTCATTGTTTCTCCCATCCCTGCATTCACTTGGTGATTCCTATGTGTGCTGTGACTGGAAATCAAACCTGAAATCCTGCCCTGGCTCATTGACTCAGTTGTGAAGTGTTAGCCCATAGTGTATATGACCTGGGATTGATTACCCAACAGGGCACAGAGGAGCGATGCCCAATTGGTAAGCCACCCCTGCCGCTCTCGCTTGCGATCTCTCTCTTACCTCATACAGCCATGGCTTGATTGGAGCCTTGGAGCCAGTTGGTTCCAGGCACCCATGATGGCTTTATGGCCTCTGCCTCAGACTCTAAAAGTTGCTGAGCCACAGAAAAACAACCCAGATGGGCAAAGCATGGCCCCCTAGGGGGGTTACCAGGTGGATTCCTTTTGTGTCTCGTCCGCCCACTTCTAGCATGGAAGTCTTATTGTCCCAGAACCATTTTTTTTAAAAAGCCATTCTTATCCCCTTCCCTGCAGAACTACCATTGTCATCACATGCTGTCTATGCATGAGTCTGTGCAAAGGCATTTTTTTACGTACCTTTGGCTGGTTTGTCTATTATACTGTCTTAATTATAGTGACTTGAAGCTCTCACTAACTCATAGAAAAATTTTCTCAACTTTAAAAAAAAATAAATAAATACCAGTTTAGGATTTTTGTTGGTATTTCACTGGGTCTATATATACATTTGGGAGACTTGACATAATTATTTATTTATTTAGACAGAGTGCAGAAGAGAGAGAAGGGAGAAACATCAACTTGTTTCACTTAGTTGTGCACCCAGTGATTGCTTCTCATATGTTACATGTCCCCCCTGGAGCTCATGTGGTGACCTAAGGATCGAGCTGGCAACTTCAGGACTGAACCGGCGACACGGCTGTTCAGGGAGTCATTCTATCCACTGAACCATCAGCCAGGGTGTAGACATGACATCTTTACAATGCTTTCACAGTCAAGTTTTCCATTTATGTCAGTCTGTTAACATTTCCCTCCAGCTCTTCCTGGCAAGCTCAGTGAGTTAGAAATCAACCAGAAGCACAGAGGTTGCTGGATCAATCTCCAGTCGGGGCACATACAGGAACAGATCGATGTTTGTGACTCTCTCTCTCTCTCTCTGTCTCTCTCTGTCTCTCTCTGTTTCTAATTCTCTTTTGGCTAAAATCCATAAAAAAACAATTTAGAGCTATTTCTCTTATTTCTTTTTTTTTAACCCAAAATGTATTTATTTAATATAGTCACCACAGGGGCTCAACCAGAGACTTAATTAAAAAAATAAAACAAAAATGATACCAGCTGAAGATACAGAGTCCTATACAGAAATCAAAGCAAGGACAGACCATCTAAGGAAAAAATAAAAAGCACAGGGACAGAGACCAGACAGCCTGCGTCAGGTATCGTGGCTGGAGACCTACTTGTTTTGCGTTGGTTTCTTGCAGGTACTTCTTAAAGGCTGTGGGGCTTTTCAGAACTCGGCAGCATGTGTGTTCACTGGGCTGTCAGTGTTGGGTTCTCCTAGCAGGCTCGGGATGGAAAGCGGGATGGTCCTCACATCATACAGGGCAGACCACTTGTCCTTTAGGATATCCAAGCAGAATTTACCCTGGGTGTCCACACTGGGGTGGAAGCAGGGCGTGAGAAACTTCACTGTGGGCACGCTGTATGGGTAACCCCTGGGGAATGCTAGAAAGAGCTTATACCTCAAGTCTTCATATACTGTGCCAGCTGCTCCATGGATGGTGCCCACCCATTTGAAAAGGTTGTCTGATTCTGGGAAGGCAGAAGTTCCTTTGTCACCAGACTTCATGAGGGTCATCACTTCCTGCTATGTGAACTCTTGCACACAGGGCCCTGGAGCAGCGACTCCATTGGACTGGGTGGGCTCCTTTCTGAGTTTCAGCAATGCTGGCAGCAGCTGGGTCAAGGTTCTTTGAGCAGCGCTGACAAATACACAGGAAGTCCAAGAGCATGACTGTAACTGCATATTTTTATTTATTTATTTATTTATTTATTTATTTATTTATTTATTTATTTTGTATTTTTCTGAAGCTGGAAACGGGGAGAGACAGTCAGACTCCCGCATGCGCCCGACCAGGATCCACCCGGCACATCCACCAGGGGCTACGCTCTGCCCACCAGGGGGCGATGCTCTGCCCCTCCGGGGCGTCGCTCTGCCGCGACCAGAGCCACTCTAGCGCCTGGGTCAGAGGCCAAGGAGCCATCCCCAGCACCCGGGCCATCTTTGCTCCAATGGAGCCTTGGCTGCGGGAGGAGAAGAGAGAGACAGAGGAAGGAGGGGGGGGGAAGCAAATGGGCGCTTCTCCTATGTGCCCTGGCCAGGAATCGAACCCGGGTCCCCCGCACGCCAGGCCAACGCTCTACCGCTGAGCCAACTGGCCAGGGCCTGCATTTTTTTTTTTTTTTTTTTTCATTTTTCTGAAGCTGGAAACAGGGAGAGACAGTCTGACAGACTCCCGCATGCGCCCGACCGGGATCCACCCGGCACACCCACCAGGGGCACGCTCTGCCCACCAGGGGGCGATGCTCTGCCCATCCTGGGCGTCGCCATGTTGCGACCAGAGCCACTCTAGCGCCTGAGGCAGAGGCCACAGAGCCATCCCCAGCGCCCGGGCCATCTTTGCTACTATGGAGCCTTGGCTGCGGGAGGGGAAGAGAGAGACAGAGAGGAAAGCGCGGCGGAGGGGTGGAGAAGCAAATGGGCGCTTCTCCTGTGTGCCCTGGCCGGGAATTGAACCCGGGTCCTCCGCACGCTAGGCCGATGCTCTACCGCTGAGCCAACCGGCCAGGGCCCGTATTATTTTTTTTTTTTTTTTTTTTTTTTAGTAAAAAATGATTTAAAAAATTTTTTGTGACAGAGACAGAATGAGGGACAAATAAGGTCAGACTGGATGGGAGATGAGAGGCATCAATTCTTTGTTGTGGCACCTTAGTTTCATTGGTTGATTTCCCATATGTGCCCTGACTGGGAGGGGGGCTACAGCAGACAGAGTGACCCCTTGCTCAAACCAATGACCGTGGCCTCAGGTGATTTTTTGCTCAAACCAGAGGAGCCTGCATGCAAACTGGCAACCTCAGGGTTTTGAACCTGGGTTTTCCATGTCCCAGTCAGACACTACATTCACTGCACCACTGCACTACCACCTGGTCAGGCTGATTTTAAAATTTTTTAAATTTTATTTAATAAAAGCATTGGCCAACAGTGTGGAAGTCCCGGGTTTGATTCCAGGCCAGGCACACAGGAGAAGCATGCATCCACTTCTGCACCCTTTCCCCTTTATTCTCTCTCATTCTCTCACTTTCCCTCCCACAGCCAAGGCTCCACTGGAGCAAAGTAGCCCAGTTGCTGCTGAGGAAGGCTCCATGACCTTTATCTCAGGTGCAAGAATGGCTCTGGTGCAACTGAGCAATGCCCCCAATGGGCAGACCATCACCCCCTGGTGGGCTTGCCGAGTAGATCCCAGTTGGGCGCATGTGGGATTCTGTCCCTTTGCCTCCCACTTCTCAGTTTAGGGGGAAAAAATTTTTTTTTCCTATTGAATTAATAGTGATAGGAAGGGAAAAAGAAATATGTTTTGTTGTTCTACTTATTTTTGAATTCTTTGGTTGCTTGTGTGTGTTCTGACCAGGAATAAAACACACAACCATGTCTTCTCTGAAAGATGCTCTAACCAACTTAGCTAACTGGCCAGGGCTTGGATTAGTATTTGAAATGTTTTTCCAGCCTATCCAGAGCATCAGCCTAGGACGCAGAGGATCCAGGTTTGAGACCCCGACGGCACCAGCATAATCTCAGGCTCATCTGGTATGAGCAGGGCTCTCAAGCTTGATCCCAAAGTCGCTGGATTGACAAAGGGGTTGCTTATCTGCTGTAGTTCCTCAGGGAACAGGAAAAACCAATCAATGAACAACTAAGGTGCCACAACAAAGAATTGATGCTTCTCATCTCTCTCCCTTCCTGTCTGTCTGTCCCTATGTGTTTCTTTCTCTGACTGTTTCTGTGAAAAAAAATTTTTCCATTGATTTGAGAGAGAAGAAGAGAAATACAGAGCAGAAGAGAGAAGCATTTTGTCATTGTTCCACTTAGTTCCATTTTAGTTGTGCACTCACTGCTAGCTTCTCATATATGCTCAGTGTGATGTAATAATGCTCTATCCACATAGCCACCCAGCCATGCCTTAACATAATTTTATTTTAAATTATATTTTTCCCTTCTGTAATCATGGAAATAGTGTACTTTGACACAGCTGTTAGTTTTCATCCTTTAGTGTCTTCTCTGAGAACTCTGGCTAATTTGGGTTCAGGGAGATTATTTCCCATATGCTTTTATAAGTTTTATACTTTCTCATATTATACTTAAAACTGTGATCTATTCAGACTTAATTTTTCTTTATGACTAGAGTTAAGGGTCTTAATTTATTATCCTGCCACTAGGTATACAATTACCCCAGCATTTTCTGATAAAAGACTTAACCCATTCGCTTATTTTGGTACCTTAATGAAAAAGTAATTGATGGTAATGCATTTGGATTCTCAATTCTGGTGATGCCTTTCTCATTGCTGCAGAAAAATGAAGCCTCACTTTACTGGCTTTACTTTTCAGTGGCTTTCCTCAAGATCTGGTACCAGTGTCAATTGTAGATTATCTAGGCTGCTCTTCCACTCTGGTTGGTGATTGCCAGACTCACTCGGTACCCATTTCTCCAAATCTTTTTTCTAGCCTGAAAAAATTTTAAGAATATTCCCGCTAGCAGTTTCCAGTTGGTGTTCCTTTACAGCAGTGGTCTCGTTCCCCCAGGCTGCGGACTGGTACCAGTCTGTGGGCCATTTGGTACCGGTCCGCAGAGAAAAAATAAATAACTTACATTATTTCCGTTTTCTTTATATTTATGTCTGAACGATATTTTATTTTTTTAAAATGACCAGATTTCCTCTGTTACATCCATCTAAGAATCACTCTTGATGCTTGTTTTGGTTACATAATACATTTATCCATCCTACCCTAAAGGCGGTCTGTGAAAATATTTTCTGACATTAAAATGGTCCGTGGCCCACTAAAGGTTGGGGACCACTGCTTTACAGGATGTATGACCTCGACTCTATAGAGTATCATTCTCTTCTGTTACAACACCTCTAAACTCTTGACCATTTCAAAAATTTTAAAAGAACTAACTTTTTTTAATACAAACTTCAAACAAACTGCTGTGGCCTTGTATTTCTGCTGAACCACCGAACAAAGCTCACTTCTTATTTTGCCTCTGGAAGCTACAGTCTCTGAAAATACACTCGATTTCCACAAACAGTCATAGTGCCAAGAAAACAGAGAATTTGAGGACCATCCCACCATCCAGCCACCCCACGTGACAGGCCCCAACATTGCAGATTTTTTACATATAGTTTTAGATTTCCCAAAATGGCGGCCTCCAATGCGGCTTTTCGGAGCCAGGGAGTATTGACAGATCGCCTTCAAAGGGAGTGCAGGAAATTGCCTCTGTTTCTTCAAATGCTTCAGTTCCCCATTGGCCACTGTTACAGGCTTATATCGGGATGACGCTTTCAGGCGCCAAGTTAGTTTGTGGAAGTGTGAATTTTATATTCCTCGTGGGCTCCAGAAAACCAGATCAGTGTGTTTTCCTTTGAAATATTCCAAAATGTTTTCTTTGGTAGGAGATTTGTCTCTGATATCTCAGAGTAACTGACAAAACAGAGTGGAAGTGGTGCAGTGTGGACCCCTGGAATTACGGCAGTGGGAGGAGTCGTGTAGAAGGAGCTCCAATGTATTGCCAAGGAAGCAGGTGACTGACTGCCTGTGGTTTGGGTACTGTTGGGCAAATAAGCTTTACAAATGTTTTTTTAAGTTTTCCTACATTTTGCATTGGCCTGGGGAGCAACTGTGTGTAGTCTGTAGAAGGCTGTGGTGTTTGCCCTCAGGGCGGCAGATTGTAAAGTGCAGGTTGCCTTTTTGTCAGAGGGGATATTGAATTGCTAATGTTTTCTGGAGAAGGGTTTTTTCCCCCCCTAGCCACCCTCCATGGCTGTCAGGTACATGATCCTATGCTCAAGGCAGTGACCACGGGGTTTGGAACCTTGGTTCTCAGCATCCCAGGCTGATGCTTTATCCACTGCATGACCGCTGGGTCAGGCACTTTTTCAATATTTTATGTATTTATTTTAGAAATAGGGGAGAGAAAGAGATGAAAGGCAGGGTGTAGGACCCAGAAGCATCAACTTGTAGTTGCTCTTTATATGTGCCTTGACTGGGCAAGCCTAGGGCTTCAAACCAGCACCCTGAGCATTCCAGTTTCATGCCCTATCCACAGTGTCACCACAGGTCAAGCCTGATGAGGTTTATAAGAAATTTATTGATGCATCTGCCAACAGATGGGCTGAGTGCAAAATGTCATCAGCATTGAGTGCCAGGGAATTTAAGCTTTTATAGATTCAGTGAGGAACACTAGCAAGATTAATTCTGGTGGGGAATTTTGGGACGGGGTGATAAGGGAGGATCACTTAATGAGAAAATTGCCCTAGTGGGGGTGTGGGTTGGGTAGTGAGGAGAGGTGAAATATCAATCATTTTTTCCCAGGTGGAAAATTAAGGAAATGCCCTTGTGCCAGATTACTTAAATCTGGCTAGTGGAGGATTTTTGGTAAGGGGCCCCAGACCCAAACATAACAGGTATAGAGGTACTTTTTTGAAGGAAAAGAAACTAAATTATTCTAGAAGCTAGTTATTTTTGAATTGTTAGATTTCTGTAAGGTGCAGAAGTTTTGTGCAGGGGGAAGAAACAAAAAGAAGGACTGACAAAGTAAACAGATAAAAAAGGTGGGGGACTGCTCTAAGACCTTAAATAAGCAGAAAGCAGAGAAGATTTACATGAGTGTCCCTATACACCTCAAGAGAAAAAGAGAAAAAAGAGGCTGGAACATTGACACATCTCACCTTCTACTGCTAAAAGCTTGTACATTCTTGCAGGACAAAATCTGCTTTCTGCTATTTTTCTTCAGTAACTCATGCTGCTGCTGTTTTTCAAAAAGTCACTGACCAAGGACATAGACCAGAATGTGCTCATCTGAGCACACTAGATGCACCAACACTCATGTCAGCAGATGCCCAGGGCAGCAGCCCCTAGGGCCTGTAGTTAATAGTCCCTCTAGTCCCTCTCAGTTGAAGGTACATTATCCAGTGCACCATCACCTGGTCAGGCTTAAAATGCCATTCTTAGGCAATGTCCGGGTGTCTCAGTGGTAGAGTGTTGGCCTGGTGTGCAGGAGTCCTGGGTTTGATTACCAGCCAGGGCACACAAAAGAAGCACCCATCTGCTTCTCCACCCCCCACCCTCCTTCCTCTCTGTCTCTCTCTTCTCCTCCCGCAGCTGAGGCTCCATTGGAGCAAAGATGGTCTGGGCACTGAGGATGGCTTCATGGTCCCTGCCTCAGGTGCTAGAATGGCTGTGGTTGCAACAGAGGGATGCCCCAGATGGGCAGAGCATCACCCCCTGGTGGGCATGCCGGGTGGATCCCGGTCGAGCGCATGTGGGAGTCTGTCTGACTGCCTCACCTTTTCCAGCTTCAGAAAAGAAAAAAAAAAAGCCATTCTTACCCTTTTCTCTACAGAGCCTGCTGTGCCATCACATCTCTATCAGTGCAGGGGTCTGCTCATCAGCATTGTATTTACTTCCTGTGGCTTATTTGTCTATAGTACTATTATTGTACTGTTATAATCAAATAACATTAAGTCTTGTAACTATAGTGCATGCATTTCCATTTTGTTATTAAAGCTGTATATAGCTGTTTAGGATTTTAAATGTTACTTTATTCAGTGTATATATACATTTGGGAAACAAGACATTTTAAAATGAATGGAATTCTGAGAGTTCTTTTAAGAGTACTTTTTAAAAATATTTTTACAAGACAGAGCGAGAGTCAGAGAGAGGGATAGATAGGGACACACAGACAGGAACACAGAGAGATGAGAAGTTTCAATTATCAATTTTTTGTTGCAGCTCTTTAGTTTTCATTGAATGCTTTCTCATATGTGCCTTGACCAGGGGCTACAGCAGACTGAGTAACCCCTTGCTCAACCCAGCAACCTTGGGCCCAAGCTGGTGAGCTTTACTCAAATTAGATGAGCCCACGCTCAAGCTGGTACCTCAAGGTCTTGAACCTGGGTCCTCTGCACCCCAGTCCAATGCTCTATCCACTGCACCACCACCTGGTCAGGCGACTACTGAGAGTCTCTTTCACAGTGAACCTTTCCATGTATTTAAGTTGCTGAAATTTATTTAACTTTTTAAAAATAAAAATAGTCTTAAATATTTTTAAAAATTTGACTAGACAGTGGCACAGTGGATAAAGCATTGGACTGGGATGTGAAGGACCCATGTTCAAAACCTTGAGGTCACCATCTTGAGCCTGAGGTCGCTTGTTTGAGAAAGGGGTCACTTGGTCTGCTGTAACCCCTGTGGTAAAAACAATATGACAAAGAAATCACAGAACAGCAAAGGACCCTAAATAAAGAGTGGATGCTTTTCATCTCTGTTTCTCTCTTTCTGTCCCTGTCTTTCTCTCTCACTGTCTCTATCTCTACAATTTTTTTAAATTTATTTATTGATTTTAGAAAAAGAGTATGTGTTGTAAAGTACCTGTATCTCAATGCCACAGGTTTATATAAAGACACTAAGTCCAGATAAATATTTAAGAGTTTTATTAAAGGAGAAGATTTATTAAATATGCCGGCCACATACGGCTGACATAGGGCAGTTGCAAACCCAAATTGTGTGCCTCTCCCACAGCCCTTGCAGCAGGTTATATACCTTTGTTCACACACACACAGTTTGGCAGGGAAAGGAGGTGGAGGATGGAACACAATTCATTAGCAAGCTTACAACATTTGTCTATACGACCTATAAAAATATTTCTACACATTAAAATTTATAAGGTAACAATAGCAAAAATGTTTCACATATTAAAAGATGTTTCTAAATTTTCTAGTGTTCATTTGCCATTCCTGTGTTTAGAGATATATACACATTAATTACAGGCTCTCAGGAGGGGAAGAGTAGTTTTCATGATACTAGGGAATAAAATGCCTGCAAATCGCTCATCAAATAAAAAAAGGCTTTTTCAATCTTTTTCTTCCTGCACCTGGCTAGCTATTTACCTGCTCTCTTACAGGTGTGTGTGTGGGGGGGGGGGGAGGATGGGAATCTAAATCTCCTTTCCCTCTTCATTTAAAATACAATGCTATTGGCCATCCTGAGTTGGTGCTAATCACACAAGTATAGAAATCACATCTACAAAGTCTCTCTTTATGCCTAGCTCAAATTAATAAACTGTTCTTTAAGCTTCCTAAACTATTAATATTAATTCTGCAGCTTTTTGGTACCTTACTACATTTCCCACTGATTTTATATCCTCAGTGAAATCTTTGACTTAATTTAATGATAGATTATGAGGCTGTTGAGTAGGAATATTAGCTTATAACATGTAGTAGATATTTAACAGAGAGCATTAATAGTAATACAGTTCACTAAAGAAACAAATGTTACTGTTTGATTCCCTATGAACTGCACAAATCTTTTGCAACTTACATAAAATTAACTGTCTTTTGTTTTACCCTAGTTTTCTTTTTAACCAAGGTCTGATTAAAAGGGAGTACTTAGTGAATTTTTTTATTCTTTAGCCATACGTATACTAACCAACTTCCAGTTTGTGGTTGGAGTAAAGCTGTGATGGCAAACTTTTTTATAAAAACCGCCCACTTATTCAGTGCTGGTCAACCTGGATTCACCTGCACACTAGTGAGCATTCCAGCTTTCATAGTGGGCCCACTAATTGGCGGGAGGCACCAGGTTGACCAGCACTGCAAAAGTGGACGGTTTTTATAAAAAGGTTCACCATCACGGGAGTAGGGCATGCCTTCTGCCTTGGCATAAGTGGGAGTGGTCAGGATCACGGTGTGTGGACCCATCCATGTGGGAGTCAGTCCTTGGGTGATGTACTGGATTACCTGGCAATGCTAGAAGAACCTCTCGGACAGTCTTTTGAACAGTTTGTTGAGTAATCTGCAAACCCTGCAGGTACTTAAGGAAGGGCTGGTTACAATCCCTTTATGATTTGATTCATGCATTTTATTTGCCCTGAACCTTTTTGGGCCTGTGGGCACAATGTAACTTCAAATTACTTTCTAATTAATATTGCCTTTTCTTTCTACCAGCTCTTTTTAGGCCTATGGGCACAATGTAACTTTATATTAGTTTCTAATTAATATTGGGTTTCCTTCCTACCAGCTTTGAAACTGTGGACACAAATGCAGGCCCAATACTAGAATGGGCAAGCTAAACCTGGAAATAATTTTATATAGTAATTTTCTAACAACTGTCACTGTACCATTTTTTTTTCTTTTTTCTGAAGCTTCAAACGGGGAGAGACAGTCAGACAGACTCCCACATGCGCCCGACCAGGATCCACCCAGCACGCCCACCAGGGGCGACGCTCTGCCCACCAGGGGGCGATACTCTGCCCCTCCGGGGCGTTGCTCTGCCACGACCAGAGCCACTCTAGCACCTGGGGCAGAGGCCAAGGAGCCATCCCCAGCACCCGGGCCATCTTTGCTCCAATGGAGCCTCGGCTGCGGGAGGGGAAGAGAGAGACAGAGAGGAGGGGGGGTGTGGAGAAGCAAATGGGCACCTCTCCCATGTGGCCTGGCCGGGAATCGAACCCGGGTCCCCCGTACGCCAGGCCGACGCTCTACCACTGAGCCAACCGGCCAGGGCCTGTACCATATTTTTAAAAGAAAAAACTTTTATCTATTTGTTAATTATTTTATTAAAGTCTATTTCTAAATGTTTACCTGGGAAAGACCCATATCTCCCTGTTTCTTTTTACAGTTTTCTTATTTGCTTAGTATTTACTTGGACACAAATTAAATACTCAGATATTATGCCATCTGTAATAAATCCTAAGTCTGGCTTTTCTAATTATTTTCCTGTTGGTTAAAACATTTTCTAAATGGTTTCAAAAAAACCTTTGGCAATAAGGGTCCCATAACCCCACAGGATTTGGGTGGCATCTTCCTATTCATTTGTTTGAATTCCTATGTTCTGATTTTTAGGCAGACTGAAATAATATAAAATAAACAAAATTAAAATAGCTAATGCTAACATGTTATAACAATTGTCATAATTCAATAAAATGATCAAAGCCTACTAGATTATTAAACGTCTTAACCAACACAACAGGATTCAAAATAAAATTCTTACAGTCTTAAGTTTTCTTAACATGTTAATGTAATTTTACTAAGTATATGTTGACCCTATTACTGCTTCATATTATTTGTAAATGTAACCCAATTTCTACTTCAGTCTGAAAAATGTCCCCAAGAGCAGGAGTCACACATATTCAGGAAAAGTCCACAAGGCACTGAAACTGTGGTCACATTCCTACACTGTAGATAGAGTCTAAGTCCCAATGACTATTGCTTCCAGCTGAAATTAGGAGCAAGTCCCAGCCTAAAATAAGCATGGGAATAAAGGATATACAGTACATTAAACAAAGCAGCAGAAAATAGGATTATCAATACCTACAATAGAGATCTTCGAGGGATAAATATAACTCTAATATTAGGCAAGGTATAGTAAGTGGCTCTTGTGTTTACAAGAAATGAGATCAGTTTACCTGCTACTTGGAAGAAATACACTAGGCTCATTCATGGTGATATGTACTGGGGTCAATGTTCATGGGCACCTTTAACCTTCAGTGGCAAGTCCCAGTAGACTGGGCAATGTCAGGTCACAGGTAGCTGGATTAGGGATGAAAGAGATTGAACCCTCCTTTCTAGAAGCAAAAGGGCTGCTTACCTTCCAGTGTGTCCCTTTTTCTCACAGCAAAGGCATGTTCCTGGTGAAGGCTAAGAAGCCTGGCAGGCCTCAGCTCAATGACCTTCTGTTCAACTTTTGAAGCAGGGCACTGATGGAGTCCTATGAAGCCCCTTTAGGGTGTTGGAGCCATTAAGGGCGTATGCCAAGAGCTGGTATTTTTCTGATCTCTTTTGGGCTCTGTTTGCCTTTTCTGTCTTTTTCTTGGTCATTATAGACCTTAAAAGCCATGCTCAGAAGATTTTGCTGAGGGGCTCGAGAGTCTATATCTGTCTATATAAACTTTTGGAAAAAGACAAAAAGCGTTATTGGCTGAATAAAATAAATGGGTAAAAGTTGGCAAGAGGAACACATTTGGTGTCTCCTTTAGGATTCCAGAGTCTCTCCAATGCTGAATAAGTACATTAGCATTTTAAAAGAAATTTTTAAGCAAAGAGCATAATTAAAATAAATTTGCTGGAGTGCCATGACATGACTCCCTTTCTTATATTACCTATCATTGAACAATATTGTTTCAAAATGATAATAAACTAAATATTATCTATATTAAAAGATTTAATAATTATATATTTTAATATCTAAACTAAGATTTTAATATTACAAGGCTACGAGACAGCAAGTAAAAGGAATTAACAAAAGACCTTTGAAATAATATATACATTTCTAACATGGGAAATACTTTTTCACACATTAGTGGGGGATTATAAGTCATTACTTCTAACCCAGTGATTGTAAAACTTATTAGTTAATAGTGCCAATTATTAACAGTACAATAATTGAAATTTCTTTTGAGAGCCCAATTTAAAATTATATAGGTAGGCATATTCTCTACTGAGGCTGATTCCACATATGGCACTCCACTGGAGAGCTATACTTAATGGGGCAAAAGGCCTTATGTGGTCCACAAACTGTTTACAAGTGACAGTTTGCCAACCAGGGTTCTTAGGAGAAGAGGAAAAAGAAGAGCCATCCGATGGGCCTGTCCCTTTTTGCACAACACAAAGGCTGAATGAACTTTAGCCTGGGCAACCACAGGATGGCAACAGCAGCAAGGATCTGGGCTTAGTTCCAAGGCAGCGCCTAACCTTCCTAGGGCTCCCGTTCCCTTTTCTTTTGTTGCTGTTTCAGGGATGCAGCTGCCGCGGGAGAGGTGGCACAAATGAGTGGGTGTTTGGACCCAGCATTTTCAAGAACTAGGCTGAATTTTATTTTCTCCTCCCCCCACCCCGGCTGCTGTCTAGCTTTATTTCTTACAACAAAAGCAGCAAATTAAAATATAATTTGTACAAATTTACCTTCCTAACAGTGGGCTGCTTTAGCCCACTTGAGGTTTCCAGTTTACCTGCAATTCCCTGGAAATTCTTTTTATACTTTTTACTATTGTAACTAAAGTAGTGGGTCTCCTCCGTGACTCCCATGCCTCCCTCATTAGATAACAATTATGCCACACGAAGGAACTGAGAGACTTAGAGGGGACCCAACACCTGCCTTACCCTGTGGGAGAGAATTGGAACCTTTCTATAATTTTTACACTAGTAGGGGCTACAAGCCACTACTCCTTAACTCACGAAGGGTCTGTCTTTGATAATTCTATTTTTTATGCAACTATTACTCATATTTCTATTATTCTTTCTGGAGCTGCAATGTAATACAAGGAACTGACAATTAATTAGAAAGGTCCACACTCATGGTTTTTTTAATTTCTAAATACTTTTTCTTTTCTCTAAGATTTTTCTAAAGCAAAGTTCTAAAATTAAATACTATACCTACCCTGTATTTTCCAAATGTGCAAATTTTTTTTGGTCAGTAGGTGGATATCTGAAACTAGTTTTTATTCTATACTTCTTCAGTATACTACTTACCTTACCATTACTTCAGCCCCCTCCCTCCCTGCCACTTTTCTTCACACAGCATGTCCCAGCCCTGCCTTCTGCTTTTCTCTCACTCAAACTGCTTACTTTCCAGCCCTTCAGCTCCAGAAGCTGGAGAAACACTTTCGATTTGTGAGCTCCGCTTTTCTCTCACTTCCTTGGCTGCTTGCAATATTGGACATCTGTTTTTCCAATGCCCTTCTTCCTTACAATAGGCACACTGATTCTTTCCTAGCAGAGTCCTAGTCTTTCTTGAATTGTTTCCTTTCTCTCCTTCTCTATTTCACTCCTTTGGGGTCCCTTATTCTTAAAAGAGTTTGTCTCTTGGAGTGCTGCTACTATTGCTTTAGTTATTCTTTTTTTCTGTTTTTGACTCAAATTTGACTTGACTAAGAAGATGTGGCACCTGGTCTGTATCGAGTATGTTTTAAGCCACTGTGGCGGATTCATTGTTAAATTTAGCTATTGATCAATGTATTATAAAGGTATTAATTATTACACCAGACAAAGGGATGAAGCCAACAGAAGAGAATAATTTCTTCAGGGGAGAAGTCTAAGAGGGTGCCCTAAAGCCAAAGGTCTTGAATCCAAGAAAAGATATGTAGTAAACCAGGGGAGAGGGGTCCAAACCATGAAATGTCACAAGAGATTTCTCAAAGGATCAAAGAAAATCTGCAGTATACACAAATCACCATTTAAGATTACTTTCTAGTCAGAAACTCCCAATTTTTGACACAAAAACTCAAGCCAGCCCTTTAAAACAGACACATTTATACATTAAATAAAGACTTCATATACAAATATTTATCAACTTATGACCTATGCAACTTATGACCATTTGACTTTTTGACCACAATGGCTAGACATGACTGCTCTGCTTCTGGCAGTGCAAGCATTTCCCACCTGGGCATATGACAGTGCAGACCAGCTTCTGGCAGCACTGCCATCTTATCGTTCACCATTTCAACTGTTATCTCAGACTTGGTACAGATTTTGTGTTTTGTGTCTTGGATATTTTTCATCAAACCCCTCCCAAGATGTCTACCAAGAGGAAATTGTCTTTGCAAATATTAACCCAGTTGTACTGGTAATGCGATGTTTTACTTAAACCTTACAAATGTAAAAGTAAAAAACAAAATGATGTAGAGATTATTCAAATGGCATAAAATGAACAAAGAAAATTATATATAACAATAATGAAAGAAAATTATGATAAAATATGACTTAAAGATATTTATAACATCATTTCACAGTACTGTACATATAGCCTACTCAACTTATGACCACATTGTGTTACGACTAGTCTATCAGAATGATTTGTGGTCGTAAGTCGAGAACTAGCTGTATACAAATCATAAATTAACAAATTTAAATGAGCATGCTTTATTTAAATTAAAATTATACCGAATATATATTTTTGACAAAGAGCTTCATAGATGAGGGAAGGTTTCCCCCTAGTGGCCTTTCAGGTGCACGCAGGCCAGGTCCCTGAAAGGACTTTAGGCTCAAACTTGGGTTTCAGACAGAAACAATGAGAGCAAAGAACAAGATCTCAACAAATACAAAGGTGTCCCTGAAAGTCCTGAGACAGACTGATCAGCTCAGTATCAACTCAGTCCCTACTCAGGTTTCTTCCCGACAGCACCATCAAATGTAATGTGGCACCACCAAATGTACCCATGCAGATCTTTTTCTGAGAGCATAACACAACTAGATGCCTTCGGAAGTTTGGGGTCTCAACTCAGTCCCACTTAATTGCCTTCCTAGAGCATGAACAAATGTGCAAACAAAAATAGACGTCTCAGAGAGCCCGAGACAGAACTGGTGGACCTGGTCAACTCAGTTCCCACTAATTGTCTTTCTAGGGTACGACTAAATCTGCAAACACAAATGGACATCTCCAGAAGCCTGCTTTCCAGAGTACAACCAGATGCATCCCAGAGAATTCTTCAGCAGGACCAACAGACTTCTTACCAACGTCTCGGTCTTTGGAGAGTCCCAGATCCAGACAGACTAGTTCCAAATAGCAAAGTAGAAGAGTGGCTCTACCTACACCTCCGGAGCTTAAATTCAGCAAAGCAGAAGATCTGTTCCACTTACACACTTCTGGAGTTACAAATTAGTAATGCAAGAGACTTGCTTTACCTACAAATTTTCAGAGATTCAAATCAGCAAAACAAAAGATTTACCCCACCTACATATCTCCGGAGTTACAAACTAGCAAAGCTACAAATATACCTTACCTACAACCTAGTCCCAAACAAATTGGACCACTAACAGTCTCAAACAGAAAACTGAAAGCAAGAATTCAGAGGAAAGATAGAATTCAGTAAAGCAAAAGAGTTGCTTCACCTACCTCCTTGATTTCTCTGCTGAATTGTCCAAACTGTCAAATTTGGGAACCAGGAGGCATCTATCGAAAAACTGTCTGAACCCACAGGAAAACCAGGAGCCCTGAAAACGTCTCAGGTGGCGCCTTTCCTTGAGGTTCAAGTAGGGTCGGGAAGCTCCCCAGAAAGACCCTTCGATTTCGGGTGTTTGTACCAGGTGATGCAAAACACTGAAGCCCCACGTTGGGCGCCAAATGTAGTAAACTACCTGTACCTCAATTCTGCGGGTTTATGTAGAGACACCAGGTCCAAATAAATATTAAAGAGTTTTATTGAAAAGATTTATTATATACGCCGGCCGCATATGGCTGACATGGGTTAGTTGCTAACCCAAATCATGTGCCTCTTTCACAGCCCTTGTGGCAGGTTATATATATTTGTTCACACACACACACACACACACACACACAGTTTAGTGGGAAAAGGAGGAGGAGGATGGGACACAATTAGCAAGCTTACAACATTTGTCTATAGGACCTATGAAAACATTTCTACACATTAAAACTTATAACAATAGCAAATATGTTGTTTTACATATTAAAAGATATTTCTAAATTTTCTAGTGTTCATTTGCCATTTCTTTGTATAGAGATATATATACATTAATTACAGGCTTTCAGGAGGGTAGGAGTAATTTCCCATTGTGCTAGGGGATAAAATGCCTGCGAATCGCTCATCAAGTAAGAAGAGGTTTTTTCAATCTTTTTCTTCCTGCACTTGGCTAGCTATTTACCTGCTTCCTTGCAGGTGTGTGTGTGTGTGGGGGGGGGAATGGGAATCTAAATCTCCTTTCCCTCTTCATTTACAATACAATGCTATCGGCCATCATGAGTTGGTGCTAATCACACAAGTATAGAAATCACATCTAAAAAATCTCTCTGTATGCCTAGCCCAAATTAATAAAATGTTCTTTAAGCTTCTTAAACTATTAATATTAATTCTGTAGCTTTTTGGTAACTTACTACAGTTGAGTGCAAGAGACAGCAGGAAATATTGATTTCTTCCAGTTATTAACACATTCATCAGTAAATTCTTGTATCTACCCTGACTGGGGATGAAATCTGCATCATTGACATTTCTGGATGACACTAACCAGCTAACTCAAGGTACCCAGCCAAGGCTCACCATTTTTTGCTCAATATAAAATATTTCTGTTGGTCTTCAAAATCATAGTTTATAAATTCTGTATTGTTTCTTGATGGCTTGTTTGTCTGTCAGTTACTGGCAAAGGTATGCCTCAATATTGTATTATTAATCTGGAATTGTTTATTTCTTCTTGTTTTGTGGTCCAGTTTCACAATACATTTCAATGCTATGTTAGGTGCATAGGAATAGCAAGATTTTAATAAACATTTTTCTTTCAAGATTTTACAGATTAATTTTTAAGAGACAAAAGTGAGAAAGGGTGGAGGTGGAAAAGAGAGGAAAGCATAAATTTATTGTAGTTGCTTCTCACTTGTGCCTTGACCTGGCAAGCCCATGATTTTAAACCAGTAACTTTTTCATTCTGGGTCAACACATGACCCATTGCACCCAATGGGTCAGGCTGGAAAGAAATTTCAGGCATTTACAAGGTGGTCAATTGAAACTAATATTTCTGAGCATTGTTTTTTTTCTCAGGAGTAACTTTAGGGTATTCTAGTTCATTTTCTGTAAGAGTATGGTTACAGCAGATTATTTGTGGGGAGTCTTTACATGGTGTGTCTTTTTTTTTTTTAGAGTAAATTGAAATGACAGATAGAAACAAACTGACTAAAAGGAAGAGAGATGAGAAATACTGACTTGTAGTTTCTGCTCCTTAATTGTTCATTGATTACTATATCATACATGCTTTAAACGTGAGGGTTCAGCAGCAGAACCAGTGACTCCTTGATTAGGCCAGTGACATTGGGCTTTAAGCCAGTGACCATAATAAGATCATATCTCTGAGCCCATGGTCAAGCTAGTGAGCCAGTGTTTACGCTCAGTGAGCACATTATCAAACTCAATGAGCCCACATGGAAGACTGCTACCTCAGTGTTGCGAACCTGAGTCCTCGGCATCACAGGCAACGCTCTGTCTACTGTGCCATCTCCTGGTTAGCCATGATGTACCTTTTTCTAACCTTTTATTTCAAGCTTTCCATATCATTGTTACTTACATGTCACCTATAATAGGATGTTATTTGATTGTAAATTTTATGTGACAGTTTTGTAAAGTTTGTATTTAATGTAACTAACAGGAATGCTTATTTTGTTTATACTTGATATAATTTTTCAACTGTTTTAAAACAGTAATCTAAGTGCATTTTAATTGTTTATATTCTCTTTTCTGTATTTCGTTTTGGGTGTTTTTTTGTCTTGTTTTAAATAATTTTCTAAATTGCACTGATTGATTTTTTTAGAGAGAGCAGGAAACAGAATATTTGGTGATTCAATTATTTATGCATTCATTGGTTGCTTCTCACATGTGCCCTGACCAGTGATTGAACCTGCAACCTTGGCATATGGGGAAGACACTGTTAACTAACTGAGCTATGAAACCAGGGCTCAGATGAGTCTTACAAGTTATATATTTCACATCTGTGTGCATAGAAATTAACACAGCTATTAGTTTTCATCCTGACAGAGATTATGTATAGTTTGGAACATTAAAAGAATTTGTGATAGGCCCTGGTCGGTTGGCTCAGTGGTAGAGCGTCGGCCTGGCGTGCAGGAGTGCCGGGTTCGATTCCCGGCCAGGGCACACAGGAGAAGCGCACATCTTCTTCTCCACCCCTCCCCCTTTCCTTCCTTTCTATCTCTCTCTTCTCCTCCCACAGCTAAGGCTCCATTGGAGCAGTGTTTGCCCGGGCACTGAGGATGGCTTTGTGGCCTCTGCCTCAGGCGCGGGAATGGCTCTGATTGTGGCAAAGTGATGTCCAAGATGGGCAAAGCATTGCGCCCTGGTGGGCATGCCAGGTGGATCTTGGTTGGGCACATGCGGGACTCTGACTGCCTCCCTGTTTCCAACTTCAGAGAAATACCAAAAAAAGTCTTTGTTATAGTGTCTCTGCACTTCTACAATAATAAAGGATTTCAAGGCACTTCAACTTCATTTACCAAGTTCCAGTTTATTTACATTTTTGTGTAATTTTCTTTTTTTCTATGTTTTGAACCTTAAATTCTATAATATTTACTTATGAGCCAGTGCTACCCTGGTGCAGTGACACATTGATGGGAGTGTCCATCTAATTCATCAAGGTTTCTGGTTTGATCCTTGCTCAGGACACCATTGGAGTCAACTAATGATTGCGTAGATGGGTAGAACAACAACTCCTTGGTCCTTTTTGTCTTCCTCATGCTCTCTCTCTCTCTCTCCCCCTCTGTATCTCTCTCTCTCGCTCGCTCTAATTTTCAAATCAATAAATTAATGCTGGGCCAACTTTGTACAAATGATCAATCCAGCCAAGGCTTTAGGGCAATAATTTCTATATATTATTTATTTATTTTATTTTATTTTTTGTATTTTTTTGAAGCTGGAAACGGGGAGAGACAGTCAGACAGACTCCCGCATGCGCCCGACCGGGATCCACCCGGCACGCCCACCAGGGGCCACGCTCTGCCCACCAGGGGGCGATGCTCTGCCCCTCTGGGGCGTCGCTCTGCCATGACCAGAGCCACTCTAGCGCCTGGGGCAGAGGCCAAGGAGCCATCCCCAGCGCCCAGGCCATCTTTGCTCCAATGGAGCCTTGGCTGCAGGAGGGGAAGAGAGAGACAGAGAGGAAGGAGGGGGGGTGGAGAAGCAAATGGGCGCTTCTCCTATGTGCCCTGGCCAGGAATCGAACCCGGGTCCCCCGCACGCCAGGCCAACGCTCTACCGCTGAGCCAACCAGCCAGGACATATTATTTTCATAGTAATTCTACAACTTACTCATATTTAGTAAGTTTATAGTTGTGACATCATTAAAATTCAGTTTTTAAAAAACTTGACAACCTCATACATAATGGAATTGATAGTGTTATTGTTATATTTTGCAAATTGTTTCTGAAATTTAAGTACAAATTTTTATTGGATTGATAATGTAAAAATATTTTCTCACAATCTGTCTCTAGTCTCCACTGTCTTAAATGTTGGTGCGTCTCTATCCCTTCCTTTCTGTCTGTCCCTGTCTTTTTGTCTTTCTGTTTGTCTTTCTTTCACTAAAATATTTTTTAAAAGAAATAAATTTAGTTACATGGTAGGATGTACTACTTTTCTCACCATTTAAGAAAAAATGTGCTTAGTCAATGTATTTTCTCTTTTAAAACGTAATTTCGGGATACAACTTTAGTTATCTTTCTTATTTTGGAGTTTATATTTTTTTATCAAGCATTGGCTTCACTCTCCAATACAAAATAAGAAAGTGGGTTTATCATGGACATCTGTGTCCCTCCTGTTGCCTCCACATATTATTCACCTGCCACTGTGTCTGCAGTTACCAGTTTTTAGAGGGTAAGATCATAAAATATGATTCACCTAAAATTACTAATTTAATGCCATAAAAATATTTATATATTCTTTTTAATTTTTAAATGTTTAGAGAGTGAGACACAGAAAGAGGGCCTTATTTTTGTATGTACCCTGTTAGGGATCAAACTGGCAACCTTTGTGTACCAGAAGACGGTCTAACCAACCAAGCTATCCTGACCTGTGGTAAAGTATTCTATAAAACAGAAAAAGTCTATTTAATGTAGTTTATTTCTGCCATTAATTCCTTTTTTGTGTGAAGCAGAGACAGAGAGAAAAACAAATAGAAGAGACAGACAGGAAGGGAGAAAGATGAGAAGCATCAATCCCTTGTTGTGGCACCTTAATTGTTCATTGATTGCTTTCTTATATGTGTCTTGAACGTGGGTCTTCATCAGAGCAAGTGACCACGTCCTCAATTGTGCAACCTTGGGCTAAAGCCAGCGACCTTGGATTTTAATCCAGTGACCTTTTGGCACAAGCTAGGATCCATGGGGTTATATCAATAAACATACATGTAAGCCAATGACCCCGTGCTGTATACACTAACCTAGTGGTTTTTAACTTGGGTTCTCTGTGTCCTAGTCTGACACTCTATCCACTGAGCCATGGCCTGGTCTGGTGTCTTTAGTTCTTTATATACATTGTTTGCCCAAGATTCCTCTCTCTCCTCACTATTAGTTATGTATATTTTTTGATGTTTTCAAGTGAAAAGATTTTAGTATAGTTGAGTTCTTTCATTGAGTTGATAATATATAGTTTAGTCTGTATTGAAGCTGTATTTACACATACTGTATATGTATATATGTCCTGATGTCATATCATATATCTAAAACAACATATATGTATATTATATGTTTGATTATGGTATGTATAAAATATGATATATTGTTGTATCAGAACAGCAAGAAACAGAACCTGTGCCATACAATTTAGGAGCCAAATTAAGGAGTCTTTTTTTGAAGCTAGCGACCGCACGGAGACCTAAGTCAGTCAAATTATGCAACCCAGAATCCAGTTTGAAGTCAGCTTTTAAGACAAACTTAAACACTGATTGAGGAATAGGGAGTAGGGGAATATTAGCAGGAAAACAAAGCAGTGATATAAGCTTATTTACAATATTTATTTATAGGATTAATTCAAGGTACAAACATTCTGGGAACACCTGCATTCTTTGGATGCTTGTATGTGCTATGACCAGGAATAAAACCCACAACCCTGGCTTCTCTGCATGGTGCTCTAACATGCTTAGTTATCCAGGTAGGTTTTGATTAATTTTTTTTTCCCTCTCTGTCTCTAAAGGAAAAACCCCTGTCCAGAGAGCTCGATTGGTTGAAGCATCATCCTGGAGCGCAAACATTGCTGGTTTGATTTCCCCAGTCAGGGCATGTACAGGAGTAGCTCTGTGCTCTTGTGTCTCCCCTTTTCACTCTCTGAAAATAATAATAATAATAATAATAATAATAATAATAATAAATACAGTGCTGATATTGTGCCTAGTGCATTGTTTTCTCATTTATTCCAGCATCTTTTTTATTTTAATGGGGTGACATTGATAAGTCAGGGTACATATGTTCAGAGAAAACATCTCAAAATTATTTTGACATTTGATTATGTTGCATAACCATCACCCAAAGTCAAATTGTCTCCCATCACCTTCTGTCTGGTTTTCTTTGTGCCCTTCCCCTCTTCCCACCCCCTCCTTCTTTTTTCTACCCCTCCTCTGGTAACAACCACACTCTTGTCCATGTCTCTGAGTCTCATTTTTATGTCCCACCTATGTATGGAATCATATAGTTCTTAGTTTTTTCTGATTTACTTATTTCACTCAGTATAATGTTATCAAGGTCCATCCATGTTGTTGTAAATGATCTGATGTCATTTCTTATGGCTGAGTAGTATTCCATAGTATATATGTACCATATCTTCTTTATTCAATCACTTATTTAAGGGATTTTTGGTTATTCCATGTCTTGGCCACTGTAAACAATGCTGCAATGAACATCAGGCTGCATGTGTCTTTACGCACCAATGTTTTTGAGTTTGGGGGGTATATACCCAGTAGAGGGATTGCTGGGTCATTGGTAGTTCTATTTCTAATCTTTGGAGGAACCACCATATTTTCTTTCATAATGGTTTTACTACTTTACATTCCCACCAACAGGGGATGAGTATCTCAGCATCTTTTGATGAAAGATATCCCATTGGCTCATTTTGGTACCTTGGTAAAAAATTAATTGACTGTAATATATTTGGATTCTCAATTCTGCTGGTGCCTTTTTCATTGCTGCAGAGAAATGGAGCCTCAGTTTACCAGCCTCACTTTTAGTGGCCTTTTCCCAAGGCTATGTCCCAATGAGAAGTTTAGATCATAGGCCACTCTTCCTCTCTGGTTGGTGATGGCTAGCTTCACTCAGAACCCATTTCTCCAAATCTTTTTCTGATCTTAATATTTTTTAGAAAATTTTCACTAGCAGTTTGCAGTTAGTGTTTCTTTACAAGATATATGACCTCTTCTCTGTGGAGTATCACTCTCTGCTGTTACATACACATCCTAACTCTTGACCATTTCTAAAATTTTTAAAAAATACTTCGTATTTTAAAATACAAACTTTGAGAAAACCACTGTGACCATATGATATTTTTGCAGAACCATCGAACACAATTTGATTCTCTTTTAATTTTGGTATGGAAACTTCAGTTTCTGAAAATACAGTAGCTTTCCACAAGAATCATAGTGCCAAGAAATCAGACCATTTGAGGAACTTCTCACCTTTTAGCCAGCCCAGGCTACAGGCTCCAATGTTGCTACTTTTCTTATACATATAGGGCTTCAGGTTTCCGAACATGATGGCACCCAATGCGTCACCACAGTTGCCAATGGTCATGGACAAATCACCTTCCAGGGCAGTGCAGGAATTTTCTTTGTTTATTTGAAAGATAGAGAGCTTCGTCGGCCCTCAGTGTGGCAGCCTGTAAATTGCCACTGTACATGGCTTGTTTTGATACCTTGCTCAAGGCTGTGACCTTGGAAGTTGAAATCTGGATTCTCAGAATCCCAGGCTGATCGTTTCTTTAGTGCACCACAGCCTGGTTAGGCATTTTTTCATGATTTTATTTATTTATTTTAGAGATCACAGAGAGAGAGAGAGAGGGAGAGTGGCAAGGGGGAGGATCGGGAAGCATGATCTTTTAGTTCCTTCTTATATGTGCCTTGACTAGGCAAGGCTGGGGCTTCAAACCAGTGCCCTGAGAATTCCAGGTTGATGCCCTACTCACAGAATCACCACAGGTCAGGAATAATGTGTTGTGTAAGAAGTATACTGATGCATCTGTGAACAGATGGGCTGAGTTCAAAATGGTGTTAGCCTTGTGTGCCTGAAGTTTTAACTTTCATAGGGTTAGTGAGCAAGGCTAGCAAAATTAATTTTGGTTGGGAATTTTGGAGTGGGGGAAGGGAATTACGAAATGAGGAAATTACCCCAGTGGGGGTATGAGTGGGAGTGGTAAGGGGAGGTGGAAGATCAGTCAGTTTTTCTCAGGTGGAGAGTTAAGGAACTGCCATGGCCCCAAATCTCTTGAACCTGGTTAATAAAGAATTTTTGGTAAGGGGTCCTAGACCCCAAGCTAACTAGTATGAGGTACTATTTGAAGGGAGAGAAAAAAACTAAGTTCTAGAAGCTAGTTATTTCTGAATTGTTAGAAAGATTTGTTTAACGTGCAGAAGTTTTGTGCAAGCGGAAGAATCAAAAAAAGAAAAAAATGAGGAAATAAAGAGAGGTTAAATAAAAGGGGTGACTGCTCTAAGACCTGAAACAAGCAGGAAGCAGTTAGAGAAGACTGACATGAGCATCACTGTACATACACTCCTGGAATAAAAGGGAAAAAATAGGCTGCAATTTTTACAGAGAGAGGGGCTGATAGAGACAGAGAGACAGGAAGGGAGAGAAATGGAAAGCATCAGTTCTTTGTTGCAGCACTCTTTAATTGGTTGCCTTCTCATGTGTGCCTTGGTGGGGGTGCAGGGGCGTGACAGCAGAGTGAGGGACCCCTTCCTCAAGCACTGACCTTTGGCTTCAAGCCATTGGCCATGGGGTCACGTCTATAATCCCATGATCAAGCCTGCAACCCCGCCCTCAAGGTGGCAACCTCTGGGCTTTCATCCTGCATCCTCAGCATCTCAGTCTGATGCTCTGTCCCCTGTGGCACCACCCAATCAGGCTTAAGGGATGACTTTCTGTTAATTTAAATCTTAGATTTATTTTTGCAATGGTTTGTTTCCAGTGGGTATGTCATTCATCTTGTTGACTGTTTTTAATTCCTGTGTATTTTATTTTTTTCAAAGCTATGATAAATAGCACCATTTTTCTTAGTATTTTAGATACCTCATTGCAACTTTTGTATACTAGTTGTGTACAGCCCACCTTGGCTGTTAGTTTTTGTCTTATATCCTGTATTGTTTCACAGACTGTAGCTGGTCCATTATTCCATTTATCTGTATTTGTGAATTTTAAGAGTTCCAGCTCTTTGAATCTTTTTCACTCTATTTTTTTTTTCTCCATTTCTCTCCTCTGCTGACCTCTGGTTAAGTAGCTTCACTGGTCAGCCCTCTTTCTCCAGTGTAATTCAGAGTTTTCTAATAACCACAATGGAAATACAATTGATACATTTTTCTTGTCCCACAGATGGTAAGATACATGAGAGTAAAACTGATAATAAATGATATTATCCAAAAATATTTTTAGGGAAACTACCTCTGATATCACTTTATTAGCTTATTGTTATATATGTGCTTAAATGCATGCCTATGCAGTTGCAAAATTTTTATAAAAACATTACCATTTTATAAGTTTTATATTTTTTATAGTTAAAATAGTATTTTAAGTATATTCCACAGTTTTGGTTTTTTTTACACTATCATAATTTTTGGGGTGAATGTAGGACCTTCACCACGTGGTGACACAGGGGATCAAGTGTTGGCTTTGAACACAGAGGACCATGGTTTGAATCTCCAAGGGTGATGGATTGAGCACAGGCTCACTGGTCTGAGCCCAAGGTCACTGGCTTGAGTAAGGGTCACTTCCTCAGCTAGAGGCCCCTCCAATCAAGGTACATTTGTACATATGAGAAAAGAACCAATGAACAACAAAGGTGCTGCATTGAAGAATTGATATTTCTCATCTATGTTCCTTCTTGTCTGTCTGTCCCTGTCTGTGTCTCTTTCAAAAAAGAAAAAAAAAATCAAGTGGATGAAGAATAGTAATGTGTGTGTGAGCACAATGTGATGACCATTTATGCAGTAAAATATACATAGACCTGACGTTGTGTCAACTTGATTCAGAGAACAGGTTGTCATTGTGTTTTGTAGGCTGTTTCCTAACTATTTCAATTCTTAAAAAAAAAATTAGCCTTCCCTGTGGTGGTGCTATGCATAAAGCATTGAGCTGGAAGCTGAGGTATCTGGTTTGAAACCCGGGGTTGCCCAGTGAAGGCACATCTGAGAAGCTACTGCTCCTAGTTGATGCTTCTTGCTACTGGTACTTTCCATTCTCTCTCTCAAAAAAAGTTTAAAACAAACAAAAAGAAAAATTTTCATTGATTTGAGGGACTCAATGAGAGAGAGTGAAGCATCAATTCAGTATTTCATTTAGTTGTTCTATTTAGTAACATACTTACTGATTTTATCACATGAGTGCCTAACCAGGGATTATACCTGCAACCTTGATGCACAGGGACCAATGAGTCACTATCCAATGAGTCAATCCTCCAGGGCATAATTTTTTATTCTTTTTTCTTTTCTCTTTTTTTTTGGGGGGGACAGAGAAATAGAGAGGGACATGTAGTGGAATAACCCATTGCATGACCTTAGATGGGAACACAGCCAACAAGAAAAGAATGTTTTGCCAAGAGAATTGTTTTGTGACTTGAAGGTGGGTCACTGAAACAGGTCTATGTGACTGAAGGCAGTTGCTGGGCTTTTTTCTCAGTAAAACATTTTCATAAGATTTCTGTTCCTTCCAAGGTTATCCCTTGAGATAAAGAGAGGAATGTTGTGGAAACCATAAAAGCAATAGCAATTAATGCCTCTTGATATTATATTGTTATTAAGCTACCATGCAGGTGTACTAAATGTATATTTAAGTAAAAGTTACACTTGATGTTATGCCAATTTCTCAGTAAACAAGCTTTTTGAAGTCTTGTGAATAAAAATAGGACACAGCGCGAACTCGGGGCCATTTGCCTGAGCAAGCGGTGTTCCTTTGCTAGTCCTTGATGATTTCATCTGCTGATCTCTCTCTCTGCACCCCAACTCACAACATTTGGCGCCCAATGTGGGGCCTTAAGAAGAGATTAGTAACAGGTGGAACCCCGAAAGGGTAAGTTGGACGCACTGTGTATTTAAAACTTTCAGGAAAACTACAAAGTCATGGGAAATTCCCATTCATTATTGGACAATTATGTACAAGTTTTAAAATCCCTTTTAAAAGGGTCTGGGATTCAGATAAAAGACAAAGTTTTGCTACATCTTTTAAATGCCATTCAGAAACATTGTTATTGATATACTCCTGAGCATTGTAATCTATTGAATTTGAATGCTCGGCAACAAGTAGGAAAATCTTTACGCCATGCTCATCAGCACAGAGATCCACTTGATGCTGAAATGTGGGCTGCTTACAATCTTATTGCTATAGCCTTTGGCCCTTCACAATCAGATGGAGATTCTATTAAAGACTTGAATGAGGTTATTTTTAATGAGCTTGAAGAATTTGATTCAGCACAGAATGAACAGAATGATGATTTGGACAATACTGTCTCTGCTTCTGAACTTACTGATAATGTTAATGAAATTCAGCCATCCACAGGGTTTCTTCCCTCTTTCTTAAAAAATGAGGAAGGCCCTATGGATGATGTTGCCTATCTAAAACATTTATTAAATGAATTACAACTTACACTGGAACACCAAGAGTTTGGTAATTAGTATACTGCTTATCCTGTTCAAAAGCAAGATATATGTGAGCTTATGGCTCCTCCAATTCAAGGTCAAAAATTAATTAGTAGGCCCTGGCCGGTTGGCTCAGCGGTAGAGCGTCGGCCTAGCATGCGGAGGACCCGGGTTCGATTCCCAGCCAGGGCACACAGGAGAAGCGCCCATTTGCTTCTCCATCCCTCCGCCGCGCTTTCCTCTCTGTCTCTCTCTTCCCCTCCTGCAGCCGAGGCTCCACTGGAGCAAAGATGGCCTGGGCGCTGAGGATGGCTCTGTGGCCTCTGCCTCAGGTGCTAGAGTGGCTCTGGTCGCAACATGGCGATGCCCCAGAGGGGCAGAGCATCGCCCCCTGGTGGGCAGAGCGTCGCCCCATGGTGGGCGTGCCGGGTGGATCCCGGTCGGGCGCATGTGGGAGTCTGTCTGACTGTCTCTCCCTGTTTCCAGCTTCAGAAAAATGAAAAAAAAAATTAATTAGTACTGGAAAAAGAAGGATTTTTTAATTCCCTGAAATCTCTGAAATGCAACAGGTGCTTGTGCATCATGATGATTTAGAATCTAATTCTAGTAAATTTTTTGCATCTATTTTTCCAATTATTTGACAGCCTTTTTCTCTTAATTCTCCAGATCCTGGGGGAGGGCATATTATCCAATTTGACCAAATTGAATTTACTTTCTTAAAGCTAGTCAAACAATCTGTTACTACGTGTAGACCTCAGTCCTCATATGTTCAAAATCTTATCTCTTCCTACTGTAATGATCATTTAATGATTCCTTTGGATTAGGATTTACTTGCTATATGGTTTTGGAACCAGGACAATATGTACAATTCAAGTCTTGGTGGAGAGAGGAGGCTCTTCTAATATTTTGCATGAACGCCAGAAATAATTCCCCGGGAGCTACTTTTGAAATGCTCATTGGCGTTGATGCTAATGCAGCTGTGTGACAACAAACTGGTTATACTGATGCTGTTATAGCTCAGATTAGATTGCTTCTTAAAGCCTGGATGCAAATCACTGGAGTTGGAGACAAGGAAGAAAAGCTTGCAGCTTTACATCAGTTGGTACAAATTCAATTAGAATTAGGACATATAGAAGAATCATGAAGTCCTTAGAATTCTCTAGTCTGTGTAATAATAAATAAATATTGATTTTCTTTGGTGTTTTAGCTACAATCCTCTGAGCTATCATTTTGTTTCTTTCTTATTCTTTGCCTGGAAACTGCGGCGGGGTACATGTGTTGGATCTGACTATAGAAAATATTCCAGCAGCTGCCAAGTGAATTTTCTTGGGGAAATTTTGTTTAGTCTCATTCATCATCAGTCCCTTGTCAGAAAATGCCCTGATTAAAATCAGGCAGGCATCTTTCTAGTCTGACTGTGCTCTGAAATCCCGGGTTTCTTTTTGGTTTCTCTGGTCTGGTTTGTCTGATTTTAATTTCTCTTTAGTTTTTCTTTGATGTTGTCTAAAATGTGATTTTTAAGGACTGAATTGTTTACATACAAAGATTAAAAATGCCGGCCTTCATATTGAAAAAAATAGTTTCATCCATATATTTTTTGCTTTAAAATTAGAAATTATAAGGAGCGCTCATTTAAATTTAAATTGAATAGAATATAGATCCTTAAGACTGTCTAATTTTGTTAATACATTGTAAGGTATATTCAAAGTTTGAAATCAAATAAGAATTCAAGTATTAGGATTAATTAAAGTTGTATGTTATACTTGTGTTTCTGTGTTGAAAATTGTCTTGTGTGTAAAATATGTTCATATTTGTAAAACTAAGGAATTAAGTAAAATTAAGTCATTTTAAGAATTTATCTCAAGCTGCTTCAGACAGTTGGCTGCTTGGAAGGCAACATCCTGAAAAAGGAGGCACTGAGGAAAGCAGGAATTTAGTTCCTCTAATGCCCTATAATAGACTTAACAATACAAAAGACTTTTAGATATAGAAGCTAATACATCTCTTATTACTAAGCAACATTAGTTTTCTTTTTAGCCCACTTAGACAGTAGTCACTAAGCTGCATAGCTTAGGAAAGTCCCTAACAAAGCTCTAAGATTTCTTTTACAATAGAAAAATAACAAAGATCATTTGGTCTCTAATTAAAAAAAAATTATCTTATAAATAATTAAAAGAGCAACTTTTTAAATTACAGTATGAACTTTCTGACAAGGAATTTTTTATACTCACTATGACCATTCTGTCAAAGCTCTTAAAAAGTTACAAACGACTTCCTCCCAGTATAAAACTGTCTTTATATGCAGAAACTGCTATCCTCTTTTATGGACTCTGAATGTTTTATTTCAACAAATTTAGAAATGGTAGCTCAAATTGTTCTTTCAAAAGTGAAAGAGTTACAATTTATGACATTATTCAAACTAATCAAAATGCTAATGCTAACCCTCTTATTAATATTACACAAAATGAACTTTTTAAATAGACAGTTTACTAATTTACAACAGCAATGTAGACAAAATGTAGGGGTGAGAATTTGCTCTTATCTCCACAGATACAGGAGACCACTAAATACCTTCCAGAAAATTGAAGCCTTGGCATAAATTAGAAATAGAAGAAATGGAAATTTGATAATTAAGTAAACTTACCCAGAAGGCAAAAAATGTTTTAATTAAGACTTCAAAAAACATCTTTGACTCTATTTCTAGCAATGCTAGCTGTTGTGTCTATACAATAAGTAGAACTAACTATTCCTACTAAGTTTATAATACTTCTATAAGCAATGTTGAGTAGCCTGACACTGTATCAACATTATGTAAATCAACCTTTAAAAAGATTCGTCAGAAATATCCTCAACCTTTAATAATCCATTATATAAATGACATATTAATAGCTTGTAAAAATAATACTGAACTTTCAGTCATCCTTAAAAATGCTTCTGAAACCTTAAATCAGTATAATTTAACTATAGCTGAAGACAAAATTCAAACATCCTGTTCTATTAACATTGTTACTGATTCACAATATGTAGAAAATAGAGATAGACTTATAAAAACTGTTTATATTTCAAATGATAGTTCTAGATTGCACAAATTGTCTCAAAAACTACAACTTTTATTATAAAAATGAAATTCACGTGTCTATATAACTCACATTCATTCTCATACAGCTTTACCAGGACCTATGTCTACTACAGATAATGAAATTAATCAATTACTCATTAGATCAATAAAAATAGCTAGTAAGTTTTATACAAAGATTCATACAAATAAAAAAGATTTTATGCAAAAATTTAAAATAACCTGGCAAGAAGCTTGGAATATTTTCAGAAACTGTCCTCAGTATAGTATTATAAATACTCCTTTATCACCAAGAGGAATGAATCCTAGAGGACAACACAGTAATAACCTGTAACAAATAGATATTGCTCATATTTCTTCTCTTAAGAAACTATCTTATGTACAGTTTTATTAATATTTATTCTTCCTTTCGATAGGCCACACCTTTGCCTCTAGAAAAGGCTAATTGTGTCATTCAACATCTTATTAAAACTTTAATGTTATAGGCATTCCTAAAGCAATTAAAACTGACAATAATCCTGCATATACATCTACTAAATTTCAACAATTCTTAGCATTTTAGAATATTAAACATACTACTAGAATTCCATATAATCCACAAGAACAAGCAATTATTGAATGCAGTAATTGCACTCTGAAAAATATGTTACTTAAACAAAAGGGGGGAGAAGAAAGGAGATTATCTACTAAAATTATGTTACACAAAACTTTATTTACTTTAAATTTCTTAAAAACAGGAGAAAATAATTTGCTGCAGACAGACATTAGACAAAAAATAACAGTTCTAAGATTAATCAACCTATACATTATAAAAGTGAGTTGGATCAATAGGTACCTAGTGTAGTACAACATTGGGGAAGAGGGTTTGCTTGTGTCATTGCAGAATCTGGTGAAGTCCTTTGGAGTCCTGCTAACAGAATTTAACAACATGAATAAGAACAATAGATTCTTTCCATATCTGCCCATTGCTGTGATGGAAGAAATGAATTTCAAAAGAAGAATCTTAAAGGTGCTGCTGCTTGGTATTGAAAAGGCTAAAATACCAAGTTAGGTTCACCTTAAAAAGCTGACCTTTAATGGTAAAAAGAAAATGCTGCAAACTACCTAAAAAGAAGAAAATGCTACTAACCTGTTTTTAGCAATGATTGCTTTGGTAACAATTCTGATAAGTAGAGCTGAAAATTCTAGTTATTAGGCATATGTCCCTAATCCTCCATTAAGTAGAGCTATTCATTAGGAAAATAGTGCCTTTCCTATTTTTGTTAATGACTCTAATTGGCTTCTAGGACCTTTTAATGATAGAGGTCCCTTAGCACCTTTGGAATAAGGCATAAAATTAGAAAATTACATAACAGGAGTTGAGGAATTACCTATATGTATAGGACATGAGCCACATTGTTTAAAAATAAAAGATCAAGCTTGGCTCTCTATTGTCAAAGGTAACAGTAAAGGAGATAAAAAAAAACCCAAATACCACATTTGTTACAAGGATATAGATTTAAAAGTAATACATCTGTACATAAAACATCATAGATTAAAGCCCTCATAGCTCCACCCAAGTTAAAGGACCAGTTGCTGATTTAAGGTGACATAAGAACAATGATTTAATTACAGCTGGTGGTCAAGGTAATCATACTATCATATGGCATAGAGGAAGGATGTCACTTCGAGCTCCTCATATAAAATTTGGTCCTGTACAATATCATTTGTGGAATGTAGCCATGGCACTTAAACATGTCAGTATAGAAAGTAAAAATCTGGAGAAATTATCTTTCTAATCACATTATGTTAATCTTTAAAAAAAATGAAACACAATTTATATCTGCTTGTGTTAGATTGCTTTAGATGTTTATTATAGGTGAAATTTTTAGGATTCACTATGGGACTTTTTATAATAGTATTAATTCTATGTTTTCTTTTATATGTAGTCTGTCAACGAATCAAACCAAAAGAAATAAGGGACGAATGACAGAAGGCTGTTTTCTGTAGTGCTTCATAACATTCAGCATAAACAAAAAGGGGGAAATGTAGTACAATAACCCATTGCATGGCCTTGGATGGGAACACATCCAACAAGAAAAGAGTGTTTTGCCAAGAGAATTGTTTTGTGACTTCAAGGCGGGTCACTGAAACAGGTCTATGTGACTGAAGGCAGTTGCTGGGCTTTTTTCTCAGTAAAACATTCTCATAAAATTTCTGTACCTTTCAATGTTATCCATTGAGATAAAGAGAGGAATGTTGTGGGAACCATAGAAGCAATAGCAATTAATGCCTTTTGATATTATATTGTTATTAAGGTATCATGCAGGTGTACTCCATGTATCTTTAAGTAAAAGTTACGCTTGATGTTATGCCAATTTCTCAGTAAACAAGCTTTTTGAAGTCTTGTGAATAAAAATAGGACACAGCGCAAACTCGGGGCCATTTGCCTGAGCGAGTGGTGGTCCTTTGCTAGTCCATGATGATTTCATCTGCTGATCTCTCTCTGTGCCCCTGACTCACAACAACACATGTTCATGGAGAATTAGTGTCATTATCTTTCTCTATTTTTTAAAGTATATTAATTTAATGAGAAAGTAAAGGAAGGAGAGTAAGACAGGAATGTTGATGTGTTCCTGTATGTATATTGACAGGATATTGATCTGACAACCTTTGTGCTTTGGGTTGATGATCTAAACAACCCAGCTATTGGACCCAGGTGTGTTAATTTTTTTTAAGTGTTGCTAGAATTATCAAGTTAATGAATCCATGTGGTGTAGAGCTTTTCTCTCCGAGTGTTTTTTTAAACTTATTATTACTCTTTTATCTATGTCCTGACTTACTTGTGGATCTCCTTTGATTTTTCTTCTGGATTAATTTTTTATGCCCTATTCAATGAGCCACCACCTGGTCAGGTCACCCTTTTTATTTTTTTTATTTTTTTATTTTTTTATGGCAGAAACAGAGAGTCACATAGAGGGACAGACAGACAATAATGGAGAGAGATGAGAAACATCAATTCTTTATTGTGTTTCCTTAGTTTTCCATTGATTGATTTCTCATATATGCCTTGTCCGGGGACTACAGCAGACCAAGTGACCCCTTGCTCAAGCCAGCAGCCTTGGGTCCTATGCATCCCAGTCTGATGCTCTATCTACTGCTGGGCAAGGTTAGGTTACAGGTAGCTGAACTAGGGCTGTAGAGAATGAGCCCTCTTTTTGAGGAGTGAGGGGTCAGCCTACCCTCCAGTGTTTCTTGTTCCCACAGCGTCGGCAGAGCCCTGGCAGAGGCAAAGAATCCATACAGGTTTTAGCCCAATGATCTTCATTTTCACCCTTGAAGCAGGTCTCTGATGGAGTCTTATGAGGCCACTTAGGGGCATTGGAGCCTTTAAGGGCATCTGTCAAGGGTTGGTATATTGCCTGATCTTTTTGTGCTCTGTCTGCCTTCTGTTACTCTCGGTTTTTATAGACTTTAAAAGACATGGTGGGACAGCTTGATCACCTGCATTGAGTGAAGGGGGTAAAAATTTGCAGGAGGAGGAGGTTTGGAGAGTGCTAAGAAGATTTTATATGTGGCACAGGCTCATGAGAAAGGGATGAGAGCAGAATAAAAAAAGTTTTAGGCAGTTGCTCTTGTACGGTGAGTCTCTCCTCCTGGCTCATGGTGTCCTACCAAACATTCAGGAACCCACTGAGGAGCCTCAGCAGACCTAGAAAAAACACATCCTTGGCCCCATAGAAGAACAGGGTCTGGTCCATCCTAGATTCCTGTGAGCGGGTCCTTCCATTGCACTTCAGGGAAGACTATCCTCATTGGATTCTAGAGTCTCTAGGCCACTGAATGGCCATGTAGATCAGTAATCAAAAATTTTTTAAGTAAAAAGAGTGTGATACAGAAAATTTGCATGAGGTCCAGGTTATGATTCTCTCTTTTTAAATTTTTTCTAATTGACCTTTAAGCATTTGATGGGCATGCTCCACAATGCCTTGACCCTGAGGATTATAAGGAATACCTGTCTTCAGGTCAATTCCAAAAGTCTGGCAAAATGTAGCAAATGCTTTTACAACTAAGTCTCCCATATTTTTAAAAACATTTATATCCCAGTGATTAAAAGACAACCTAGATTGCACATAAGGCTGAAAAATTTATAATGACCTTCTCTCTCTTCTTGTTGTAAAAAACGTAGAGCTTTGTTAAGGAAATTTTCTTTGCCCTCAGCCTAACAGCTCTGTGACTGTTGCATAAATGAGCCAAGAAGAAAGCTGATGTTGCTCAGCACTAATAGGTATATCAGCTCCTGTATCTAAGAGTCCTTTGAATTTATTCCTTTGTATACTTAACTCCATTTTAGGGCATCAGAGGAGCCGAATTCCTGATTTTCTCAGGGCCCCTTTTGCAGGATGTGGCCTGACTAGCAGAATTAGCACTTTTATCCTATTCCAACTGCCTGAAGCAGGTCCCGAAAAATTCTTGAAATGATTTATCAGGGCCCTGCTTAATTTTTCTCAATTCCTTTCTTTCACAAAGCTGAGTACAGTTTTACACAGAAACAAGACAACTTACAGTACAGAAATACAAGTATAACATGTAAACCTGATTAATCCTAATACCCAAGTTGCTATTTGGCTCTCAGCTTTGAAGACAATTCAAAACATACTCCACAAAACACAAAATAAATTAACAAGTCTTTAGAAGCTAAGTTCCATTCTATTTAAATTTAAATGAGCGATTCTTACATGTTCCAATTTTTAACCAAAAATGTAGAGATGAAACAATTATTTTCTCAACATAAGAGCTGGCGTTTTAAATGTTTGCATCCAAGAACTTAATTCTGGCCTTAAAAGCAGACACATTTTGGAAAACATCAGACAAAAACTACACAGAAACTAGAATCAGACAAACCAGAGAGAAACCTGTGATTTAGGAGCATAACCAGACCAGAAAGATGCCTGCCTGATCTCAGTCAGGGCATCTTCTATCAGAGGGAGTGGTGATGGAAGTAAACAAAATCTCCAGAAGAAAAGGTACTCTTGGCAGCTGAGTGGGAAATTTAGTAGTTAGATCCACCAGGGGTCCCATGCCTAAATTTCCAAGCAATGTATAGGAAAGAAACAAAATGATAGTTCAGAGGATTGTAACTTAAACATTAAAGAAAATTAGACAATAACAGGAAAAGCTGTAGCTTTCCTAATACCTGAGTCTCCTATCCATTCTCAAATTCCATAATTGTTGTAATTGGTGGCTCAGGTTGACCATACCAAGACTTCTCCTCTACCTCCATTTTAGCTGAGCGGCAGACTAAGCTGCCAGAGAGAACTAGGAGCAGCCAGCCTGTCATTGCTCAGGATGATTGAGCAATGTTTGGCCTGCTGGAATCAGAATTTGCTGAGGAAACTCTGACATAGCCCCTACTGTTTGATTGGGCTAGGGACTGCCCCATTGTCCATTTCCCTGAATCACCTTGATTTCCCTGAATCCCTTCAGCTGTATGCTTAGATTTACATTCATTCACCCAATATTTTCCTCTCTTGCATCCTGTGCAGAGGTCAGGATATTTAGGAACTGGCTACCCCTTAGGGGAAGGCTGAAACTGATATCTGAAGACAGTAGGGCTATTTCTAGCAAAATATCCAAGATCTCCACATTGGAAACAAGATCTTCTGGCAGAACTACTCCCTGGCCTCCCTTCCTTCTTTTGTTCTGCCGTTTATCAAAGTATTGTCCTGGAGTCCTCCCCTGGGGTACTGCGGCAATAGCCAGACCTTTTCTATATGATGGCCCAATATCATCACATATTCTGATGTAATTCCCTGTATCTCAAGCCGTATGTAAGAGTTGGTTGGAGTGAGGACCTCCAAGGTTCTGAGACAAAAACTCTGGGAGCATCATGATGAAGGTCAGAATGAGCAGAAAGTTGAGCATAAGAAGGAGTAGAGGGCAGCGGAGGTGCAAACATTAAGTTGGTCATGCCCATGACACCCTCCTTATCTCCCAAGTCATCCTCAGACTCTAATGTCTTATATTTACATCTCTTCATTTTTAGCTCACCCTGATATTTTTATACAAAAGCTCCTCCTCAAATAAAAACATTTGTACAAAAAAAAAAGGTCCCTTGCTTTTTACCCTAATTGTCCCATAATTCATTCCTTCTGACTATACTTTCTCTGAAGCTTTAATCAGTGTGCACCCTGGGGAGATCCATCATCTGCCGTTAGTTTAGTATTCCTCAGGTCCCTGTTCAGGTGCCATCTGTCGTGGAGCAGCGCGGCTAGTAATTGTTCAGGTCCTGAGTGAGAATGCTAAAGAATAAAAAAATAAACTCAGAGAGAGAAAGAATGAAATCGGAAGGCCTCTGCAATGCCTTTACCTTGCAAGGGTAAGACTCTCCACCCCCATACCACTTTATTTACAGGGCAGAGAAAAATCATCAGCAAGTCAAAGAGATCTCTGATACAAAGTCACATTTCCAAGACAACCCAAGGATTTTCCCAAGTGCATAAAACCCTCCACCCTGCATAACATCTTAACTTCTCAAAACAAAGCATAAAAAGAAATATGCCTCCAATCTCTATGAGGGACACAGATAGGATGAGTAAAAACGAACCAGCGTCATAGGTAACATGGAAGTGTGGAGAAAAACATAGTCTTTAGTGACTTAAGCAAGTGAGGCTTCGGCCAACGTCAGCTTACTGCCAGTCTCCCACACCACTGTTCCCCAAAAATTTAAACCGCAAGAACCCTGTTGGCTTGCAGATTCCAGCAGAAGTGTAATGAACAGTTAATTTTTCAACTCATTCTCAAAAATGACCCATACTTGAACCTGACCAGGTGGTGGTGCAGTGGATAGAGCACTGGACTGGAATACAGAAGAACCAGATTTGAATCCACAAGGTAGCTGGCATGAGCGTGGGCTCATCAGGCTTGAGGGTGGGATTATAGAGATGACCTCATGGTCGCGGGCTTGAAGACCAAGGATTGCTGGCTTGAGCAAGGGGTCAATAGCTTTGCTGTAGACTCCTCACTCCCACTCCTGCCAAAGCACATATTAGAAATCAATCAATGAACAACAAACGCGATAAAACAAAGAATTGATGCTTCTCATCTCTCTCCCTTTCTGTCTGTCTTTCTCTTTCTCTCTCTCTCTTTCACACATGCACACCCAGACACACAATCTATATTTGGAACAGCTCTGTCTCAGATTTTCTAAAATTTATACCAGACCTTACATACTGCTGAGAAATTACAAGTCAAATTATGTAAAAATGCAGTTTATGTTGTGTATCACAGGAACAAAGATGTGTACAAAGAGCCATTTATATTTACTGTTTATAGTAGCTATTTGAGTTTATTTAAAAGACTACATTACTGTTCGTAAATTTTAACCTAACGTTGATCAGCATTTGGGTTCATCCTCATGTGAAAAGGAGATTTTTCTGCAGGTCAAAATTGGTTTAGTTTCAGAGCTACCCAAGAAGGAGCCATAATTCCTGAGGCATGGGCTGACAGGAGGTCTGAGACCCTGCATCCATCTCTAACCACTTCTAATAATTTTTAATATTTCTGCCTTAACCAGTTATTGGAAGTTTTCCTAAGTAGTATCAAACTCTGATTTCTGAGCAGTATAATTGTAATTCAGAAATTAATGTGCTGTTCAATCAGCTTTACAAAGGCACAGAGAATTTTACATGATTAGTAAAGTTATCGTTACAGTTCTATGCGTGTATTAATACATTTGATGGCCTAATTGTAATATCTTAATCTTAATGTAAATAAATGTGACTGTCTTTTACTGAATTATAATTATTTTGTTATTATTGAGGTTTAATACAGTTAATAGATTTAGTAATTATGTCTCCTGAATGTATTTACAATTCACTGATGAACATTAAAAAGTTTTTATATGTGTGAGCTCTGCAACTGAGACTTTAAAAAAAAAGGCAACTTCGCTTGTGAGAAGTATGGACAGTAAAGTAATTAAGAGCTTCAGCATTTTTTAGGCTCAAGTGTACCTTCTGATCTTTTGTTAGGTTGTCAGTATCCTGAGGTTATATTTAGCCTTGTCTTTATGGTTTTTTTCCTCAAAACTGACTTGATACCCAAGATATTATGCCTTGAAACACTGAAATGCATACTTGTTTTTTGTTTACTATTTCTCAGATCACATATTAGTTTCAACCATTCTTTCAAAATAAAGACCAGATAATTGTATGCTCTCTAATTAGAAATAACTGGTTCTAGATGTTTTTTTCTTTGTAAATTTACAACTGCCAAAGTTTAGCTGAAAGTCAAATATTATGATTTCTATAGTGGAAACTTATGATTGTTTCTCTGGTTATATTGACATGAATCCATATCAATAAATCTAATATATTCATAAAGATATTAGATGCATCAATACTTCATTAAGATTATTTATTTAAAACTATACTGGTCAAAAAAATAAATACTTTAATTGAAAAGAAAAATGGGCATAATCAAACATCAAATAGGTCTCAAATATGACTATGTATGCAAACATCTGGATTTTTAAAAATGCACAACCACTTTGCTAGGACAGTGCAACACAATGGTAAACACTAATGTTATTGCAACCAAGCTCCCCATGTTCAAACCATGACTGTAGGAATATTTGAATGAGTAGTATAAGCTCCTTTTAGTCAAATTCTTCTTGTCTAAAAAATGAAAATATTATTAGATTCTATCTCACACTCCTGTAAATATTAAGTACTTTAAAATAGATAACATGATAATAATAGTGACTATCTCCTGGCCAAGAAGCTTAGTTGGTTAGGGCATCATCAAGATATAGATTCTGCGTAGTTGCAGGTTCTACAGTGTGTCCGTAGTGTCATGGTGCACTTTTGACTGTTCACAGGAAAGCAACAAAAGACGATAGAAATGTGTAATCTGCATGAAATAAAAGGAAAACTCTCCTAGTTCTATACCTATTCAGTGCAGTTTAATGTAGCATCACGCACAGAGTTTTAAGGGCTCCTTACGTTGCTATCCCGTATAGCCTCTACAGACTCATCACTGACTGATGGCCTACCAAAACAGGGATTCTCCACCGAACTGCCAGTTTCCTTTAACTGCTTATCCCACCGAGTAATGTTATTCCTATGTGGTGGCGCTTCGTTATAAATGTGCCAATATTCAGGTTGCACTTTGGTCACGGATTCAAATTTAGCGAGCCACAGAACACACCAAACTTTCCTCTGTACCGTCCACATCTTGACTGGCATGGCCGTGGGCTGCTCTGCTGTATACGCGGTGTTACATCATCATCTGCGCATGCGCACATGCTGCCACATCATCCTACAGAAACTGGGAGGGTTTTCCTTTTATTTGGTGCAGGTTTCACATTTCTATCATCTTTTGTTGCTTTCCTGTGACCGGTCAAAAGTGCACCATGATATTACAGACATACTGTATATCCACTCAGGGCACAAACAGGAATCAACCCATGAATACATGAATGGGTGGAACAACAGATTGGTGTTTCTCTCTCTCTCTCAAATCAATAAATAAAAAACTTTTAAATTCTACTGACTAAATAAGCATTACATTAAACATTCAGCTTTGAAATTTAAAAAATATGTATATTTAAAAATGTTTAGGAAAAAGTAATTGTAAATGATGATTTTTGAATTTATTTTCCATGGTTAGCCTCCAATCATGTTTTTATGCAGAATTGTCCTCTTATGAATGTAAACACTGAGCACTGGGATATAAGGGAGTGACCTCCCTGAATTTTACATTTGCAATGATCTTCTTATTTCAGATGCTTATCGGAATCCTGGAGAATTTCTTACTCTTCTGTCATTATATGTCCCTTTACCTCAGTGGATACAGGACAAAGCCAGCAGATTTTTTTATTTATGATTTTAATTTGTGTTTACATAGATTCAAGTGTCCCACCGAATATATCTTCCCCCACCCCCTTATTTCCCCAAGCCTGCAGATTTAATTGTCATTCACCTGATTAAGCAATTCTGAAATCATTCTCTCAAGGGGAGTTCTGGAGACAATAGCAGCATTGGGTCTGCAATATTTTCTCATTGATTTTGGATGCAAACTTGTCTTTTGCATTCAGAAAGTAGCCAGAAGTGTATGCATGGCTACCATCTGGTTCTTGAGTGTCTTCCATGCAATTACATCAGTTGTTGGAACTCTCGGTGGGCAGAGCTTAAAGCAAATGCTGCCAAATACACAAACACCTCAAATATCCTCTGCTGGATCCTGAATATAATGCTAAATATTAAAGTTCCTGAGTATGTGACTGACAAATGGAACACCAAAATCATCTCAAACATCTTTGGATATGCTCCATTAAAGTTTACTCTAATAATATATATGATCCATATAAAGTAGTCATATCTTCTCATGATATTTTGTGTTTGGGACTCTGACTTGGGCCAGGAAAACCATGGTTTCTATTCTGTACAGGCATAACCAGCAGGTCCAACGCCTTCATGTGACCAACGTGTCTCCCAGACCGTCTCGTGAGATTAGAGCTATCCAAAACATCCCTGTTCTAGTGACCGTTTTAGTATATTTTTATGCCTTCTCCCCCATTACACCCATTTATATTTCTATTTTTGGTAAGACCACTAGGTGGCTAGTGAACACTTCTGTCTTAATCAATGCATGCTTCTCAACTGCCAGCTCCTTTGTCCTCTTGAGTCATAACCACCCTGTACTCAGTTCACCTTTGTGTGCACTGGAAGATGTAAGCAGTTTCTGCATTCCTGCATCTCGTCAAAAGAATATACACTGTCTACCTTTCACTCTCTTTAGTCATCTATTCCTGATTCTGCAAGGAATCGTGAGTATAATTACATTCAGTCTCATTGCACATAGAGTTTTGAATAACAGAGATTCTGCTGCTACAATAAATACTAAATCATGTTTGTTTTACTACATAATAATACTTATTATGTAAGTACTCGCATGATTATTTTTTAATGATGGTTGCAGTAGAGTAGTTCAGAGTCCTGTGAACAATAAACAGTCCTGAAATAATGTAGAGACACTGGAAATGTTTTTGAGTGTGTAGTCTTTCATGAGAGATAGCAACTTTGTCAATATTTACTGGCCATCCCATAGAGAGGGTAGTGCCTTGAACGGAATCCATGTGGGATGTTCCTCCAAGAAGCTCAGGGTAGAGCTTTCTGTGTGCTGTATTGTAATGCAAGTGGCCTTAGTTGAAGCTGGAGGAAAAATGAGGATTTAGTTATTATGGACTATGACTGCCAAGTGTGAATATGGTGTCCTACATCCTCAGAGAATGATAACTGTTCAAAATAAAAAAATGTGTATGAAGAGATGTGCATTAACAAATTTTAAAATACTGTATATTAAATATTGCAGTAGTGAACTGTATGAAACAAAGAAATGTTTATTGAAAATACCTGCCTAGATAAAATAGTTCCACATTCTAAATTGACAAAATGGTTTCTGAAACTTTATGAAGAAAATTATATATTAAGTGTATGATAGGGAATTTGCATAAAAGGAGATTGACATAAACTCTGCAAAAGGAGCATAAAAGTACCATTCTGCCAAAAGTAAGGAGTGATTTAATTAAATCCACTCATGTCTCAACAGATTCGCAGAATATTTAATTACCATAGAAAAATGATCAGAAATGCTTTCCCGTGGCATAGATTATGGTTTCTTTTTATATTTTCTCAAGAAATTTGTGATTTTGATTTCTTTGTTAATTTACACATTATTTTAGTAGAATGCTGTTTACTTCTGTGTCTGTGTCTCTGCCAGATTTCTTTTTCTAAATTTTACCAGTTTCATACCTATCTGATTGGAGAAAATGCTTTACATTATTTTGGTCTATTTTTTTTTCTTTTTGGAAAGGGACTGAGAGATGGACAGATAGTAATAACAGACAGAAAGGGAGAGAAATGAGAAGCATCAATTTTGTGTCAGGGCTTTTTGTTGTGGCTCCTTAGTTGTTCATTGATTGCTTTCTCATATGTGTCTTGACTTGGGGATGCCAACAGAGGGAGTGACCCCTTGCTGAATGCAGTGACCTTGGACTTCAAGCCAGAAATCTTTGGGCTCGAGCCAGCGACCATGGCATCAAGCTGGATGACTATGTGTTGAAGTTGACAACTCGATGTTTCAAACCTGGGTCCTTGGCATCCTAGTTCAACTCTCTATCCACTGCACCACTGGTAGTCAGACAAGACTCATTAGGTTTTGTAGGTAACACTAGGGAACAATTTTCTTTTCATTTTCTGTTGCGTGAGGTTTTAGAATTTTTTCTATATATTACTGTATCGCTGATTTCAAATCTGAAATGTGTGGGGTTTTTTGGTGCATGCTTTAGTATTTATGCAATTTTTATTTTACTTTTTTACATTAATAACATGCGTTGGTTTTTAAATTAAAGTTAAAGGACATTGACACTTGGATTGAACATAACCACAAGGCAATTAATGTTTTACAAACATCACTTTTACATAATTGTAGTTGTTTTTAAATTTAAAAAATTATTATCTGATAAAAACACCCTCTTATTTTGTTTTAAGATTGAATCATGGCTTCTTCGAGTAGGCGTAAATGTTAGAATACTCCTGACACCTTCTGTTATATATGTGACTGTTAACACTTCAATGCCAAGGCGCAATATTTCATCATTTGTGACACATGCATATATTGCCTATTTTCAAGTTCTCCTTGTTAATCAAGACAAGAATTTGGCTCCTCATATTGTGTGTCATAACTGTGAGGAAGTGCTCTATGACTGGACAAAAGGAAAATGCAAAGGAATGCCTTTTGGTATTCTCATGGTATGGCATGAATCTAAGGACCACAGCAGTGACTGTTATTTCTGTCTGATCCATACAAAGGGCATTGGCAAGAAAAAATGGCATATGATCGCATATCCTAATATTCCTTCAGCAATATGACATATCCCACACTCCGAGACACTCCCGGTTCCAGTTTTCAATGGTTTTATTTCTTCTAAGGACGAAGACAGTGAACATAGTGATCAAGTGTATTTTGATAAGATGCATGAGGAAATGGTTGTAGAATCTGAAGGGTCTTCTTCTTATGCCAAGCAGTTATTAACCCCTCAGCAGTTTAGCTAACCCAAATTGAATGACTTAGTAAGAGATTTGGGCCTATCAAAGAAAGCAGCTGAGCTATTAGCCTCCAGTCTTCAAACAAAGAATATACAGTGTGTCCGTAAAGTCATGGTGCACTTTAGACTGGTCACAGGAAAGCAACAAAAGACGATAGGAATGTGAAATCTGCACCAAATAAAAGGAAAACTTTCTAAGTTTTATACCTATTCAGTGCAGTTTGATATGGGGTCACGCACAGATTTTTTATGGCTCCTTATGTAGCTATCCCGTATAGCCTCTACAGACTTGTCACTGACTGATGGCCTACCAGAACAGGGTTTCTCCACCAAACTGCAGTTTCCTTCAACTGCTTATCCCACCGAGTAATGTTATTCCTATGTAATGGTGCTTCATTATAAATGTGCTGATATTCAGGTTGCACTTTGGTCACGGATTGGAATTCAATGAGCCACAGAACACACTGAACTTTCCTTTGTACTGTCCACATCTCCACTGGCATGGCGTGGGCTGCTCTGAGGTATACACAGTGTTACGTAATCATCTGCACATGCGCACATGCTGCCACATCATCCTACAGAAACTGGGAGGGTTTTCCTTTTATTTGGTGTAGATCTTACATTTCTATCATCTTTTGTTGCTTTCCTGTGACCGGTCAAAAGTGCACCATAATTTTATGAACACACTGTACTTTACCAGTTGGCTAAAGTATCCCACTTCAGGAAGCGTGCAAAAATTTTTGTGGACTTCTTTTTAGAAGACAGACACTTTGTTTATTGTCATGATATCAGTAGTCTTTTCAGCCAGCTAGGTGTTACCACTTACAGTCCAACAGAATGGTGGCTATTTCTTGACAGCTCTAAACACAGTCTGAAATGTGTTTTTCTACACAACAGTAATGTTTATGCAGTGGTTCTAATTGGTTATTCAACTCATCTGCAAGAGAATTATAATGACATAAAAATTGTCCTTGACTTTCTGAAGTATGAGGAGTATAACAGAATCATTTGCGTGGATCTTAAAATGGTAAATTTCCTGCTAGGACAACAGAGAAGTTTCACAAAGTATCCTTGCTTTCTGTGTTTGTGGGACAGCCAAGCTCGGAAGAAACTCTGGCCACAGCATGAGTGGCCAATATGTAAAGTTCTGGATGTAGGGATGCAAAATATTGTGAATGAACCTGTAGTTAATCGAGATAGGATCATTTTTCCCCCACTTCACATCGACTTGGCTTAATGAAGCAGTTTGTTCAGGCTTTAAATACAGAAAGTGAATGCTTTCAACATATTATTTCTGCTTTTCCTTCCTTGTCTTTTGAGAAGATAAAATCAGGTGTATTCGCCTGACCTGTGGTGGCGCAGTGGATAAAGCGTCGACCTGGAAATACTGAGGTTACTGGTTCGAAACCCTGGGCTTGCCTGGTCAAGGCACATATGGGAGTTGATGCTTCCAGCTCCTCCCCCCTTTCTCTCTCTCTGTCTCCCCTCTCTCTCTCTCTCTCCCTCTCCTCTCTAAAATGAATAAAAAAAAATTTTAAAAAAAATCAGGTGTATTCGATGGACCTCAAATTAGAACACTAATACGTAAAAAATATATGCCAGGAAGATGAATAAGGAGGAGAAAGAAACATAGCAGTCTTTTGTGGCAGTTACAAAAAACTTCATTGGCAACAAAAAAGGAGAAAACTATGAACTTCAGGTTCAAAAAATGCTGTTGGCTTTCCACGACATTGGATGTAACATGAGCATTAAGATTCACTTCCTGAACAGTCACCTTGATAAATTTCCCCAAAATCTCGGAGTTGTTAGTGATGGCAGAATAATGCTGGAGCATCAAATGAGATTGTCCTCAAGAAGTACACAAACGCAAGAGCTACAAACGAAAATTTTTGCCTGAATAAAATTTAATAAGTTTTGCAAAATTTTATGATTAAAATGTGTTTTAAATTCTAATGCAATTATATCTTTTAGAGTATTAGTGTATTTACTGTGTTATATAAAGCATTGTATTTTCACAAAGATAATACCCAAGAAGACATTCTACTTCATCATGTTAAACTAAATGTTGAAAATTTTACAATAAGATGAAAACTCAAATCTTGAATTGCAAAAAAACTGTAGCTTACAGAGAAAAACTAAATCATATTTGAGATCAGCACACTTGAGTTAGGTAAGAACAAGTGTTTTTGTGAATGCAACAAAAAATTTTGTTTCCCAGTGTAATCTGTGAAAATACTTGGAATTTTCTACTTTGATGAGAAATTCTCAATTAGGCCCTGGCCCTTGGCTCAGTCGTAGAGTGTCAGCCCGGCTTGTGGATATCCTGGGTTTGATCTTGGCCAGGGTACACAGGAGAAACCACCATCTGCTTCCCTTCCCTGCATACTTCTATCTCTCTCTATTACTCTCTCTTCCTTCCTCTCTTTCTTTCTTTCCCACTCCTCCTCTCCCTTTCCAACTGCCTTGGCTTAATTTGTTCAATCACATAAGACCTGGGCACTAAAAATGACGTTCTGGAGCATCTTCCTCAGGTGCTAAAAATAGCTCAGTTGCAACCATGGCTCAAGATTGGCAGAGCATCAAGTCCAGCAAGGGTTGCCAGGTAAAATCTGGTAGGTAGGGGTCCATGCGGGAGTCTGTGTCTCTGTCTCCCCTCTCACTTGGAAAAGAAGAAAACCCAAAATGAAATCCTTGATTACCTGCACCTGAGCTCCTTTGCATTTTTGGGCCTTCACCTCACTCCAGGGGGGTTCAGATTTGAATTGGAGTGTGGCCTTGGCCTTATATTTGTAAAGACTACTTTGAGGAAACTGACTTACAGTTATACAAAGACAAAGAGAGTGATACCATCCCTTTTCTTATAAATGTTTATTATATGTATTTTACTATCTTCCTTTATGGCTAGAAATCTCAAATATTCCTCAATACACATGAAAATCCTAGGGATAGTTTTTTTTAACTTTTTTGTGCCTTTATGGAAATATTTCTATGTGAGCAGCAACATGAAAATTACAATTAGTTCTTGCTCGCTTGTATTTTGCCTGATTGATGCGTAAGTATGGGGGAGCGCCATGTGTGTAAAGTCTATGTAAGGCTGTGGGTGCTTGCCCTCAGGGCGGCAGATGACAAATAGCAGCTTATCTCACACCATTGGTAGGATCCAATGTTTGCTGTTGTTTGCCTGGAAAGTGGTTTCCCCACCACCCCTGTAAAGCCTGTAGCCACAGCCAGCATCACAGCCACCTGGCCCGTGCAGGTTCACATTTGATTCAGACGGAAGGTAATGAAACAACAGAGCCAAGAACTAGTGGGCCATTACCTTTAATCCTAGGTCACACCCGGCGGGTGAGAAAATACACACAGTTGGAAAACACTTCCCTTTTCATTCAGGGCTCCCATAGCCACTGACTCATCGGAGGATTCCTAGAATCAAATGTTTCTACCTCACCAACCTATTCACCTCTTTTCCACATCTCCTTCTCTCTGTACAAACTCTGCACAAACTGGCTTCACCTTCAGAACTGCACCATCTTGGCTGCCATGATAATTTCCGGAACCGAGAGCATAATTAGTTCTGGATTGAAATTACTGTGATCGTAACATGGTAAGCATATATATATTTTAAAAATATGAACAAAGGTATTAATTTTTCTCATTTATTTTTAATATGATATACAGAAATCCTGTGTTGGCCCCGGCCAGTTGGCTCAGTGGTAGTGCATTGGTCCAGAGTGAATGTCCTGAATTTGATTCTTGGTCAGGGAACACAGGGGAGGGGTTTGTTTCTGGCTCCACCCCTCCACATTCTGTCTCTTTCTCTCTTCCTGCAACCATGGCTTTACTGGCTGGAGCGAATTGGCCTCCAGCACTCAGAATGACCCCAGTGGCCCCCTGCTCAGGCGCTAAAATAGGCCCCAGTTCTAATGGAGCAAATGCCCCAGAAGGGCAAAGCATCGCCCCCCTAGTAGGCTTGCGGTATGAATCTCAGTCGGGGCACGTGTGGCAGTCTGTCTCTCTGCCTCTTCTCCAATCACTAAAAAGAAGAAGGAAGTTTTCCATTAAAATACATTGAAAAGTCTGTTATTCCTCAAACAAAAGGTATGTGGTTATATTGTCATTTCTACTTACTCATTTTATATACAAAGTCATCAGTTATTGGTTTTTAAAAGAGTTTCATATAGTGCATTTTGAATAAATATAGAAATATTGAATAAATAAATAAAAACAGTGTGCCTGACCTGTGATGGTACCGCGGATAGAGCATCGACCAGGAACGCTGATGCTGCCAGTTTGAGAGTGTGTTTGGAGGTTCTAGCAGGGGAGCGCAGCACTGTACACCCTTGATCTAAGAATGATCTTCTCCTCTATTGGGGAAAGTTGTCCTCTTCAACCAAGCCACAGCTTCAGGAGGGACGCAGGTAGAATGGTGAGGGAGGAAGGAGACACCCGCCTAGCCAGCCAGATCAGCCAAGTCAACCCTGGTAATCAATGGGTCAGAGCCAGATTGCCCTCACACTCTAATGTTGCCAATTTGAAACCCCAGGCTTATCTGGTCAAGGTACATATGGGAGTTGATGCACCCTGCTCCTCCCCCCTTTGTGTCAGTCTCTTTCTCTAAAATAAATAATATCTTTTAAATAAAAAGAAAAAAATTCTATTTATCTCCGCATAGAGCCTGCACATTTAGAATTATTGTATCATGACCTGATGTCAGCAGACATGGCGAGAATGACCCCGTTCCTAGCACCTGCCAGGCCATATCACCTGGAATTTGCCACTGGCCTTGACCGCCAGGCTGCCTTGTTCTTTTTCCATTCAGAGTTCCCCTTCCTCGCTAGGTTGTAAGCAGTGTGCAGGTAACTACATCCTTTCAGTCATTCCAAGTATTAATACTACAGGGCCAGGCATATCAGAGACACTTAATACAAGTATAATTTTGACTCAAAATTCTATTTTCCCGGCCCTGACCGGTTGGGTCAGTGGTAGAGTGTTGGCCTGGCGTGCAGGAGTCCCGGGTTCGATTCCCGGCCAGGGCTTACAGGAGAAGCGCCCATCTGCTTCTCCACCCCTCCCCCTCTCCTTCCTCTCTGTCTCTCTCTTCCCCTCCCGCAGCCAACGCTCCATTGGAGCAGGGTTGGCCCAGGCAGGGAGGATGGCTCAATGACCTCTGCCTCAGGCGCTATAATGGCCCTGGTTGCAACAGAGTAACGCCCCAGATGGGCAGAGCATCGCCCCCTATTGGGCATGCCGGTTGGATCCCAGTTGGGCGCATGCGGGAGTCTGTCTGCCTGCCTCCCGGTTTCCAACTTCAGAAAAGTACAAAAAAAAATTCTATTTTCTGGAATGTATCCAAAAAAAAGAAGTGATTGTAATACACACACATATGCACAGGAAGGTCCAGAGATTTTTTTTATGGGAGTTTTTTTTTAAGGTAACTATAGATTCATGTGCAGTTATAAGAAATAATACAGCCTGACCTGTGGAGCTGCAGTGGATAGAGTATTAACCTGAGTGCTGAGGTCACCGGTTCAAACCCTGAGCTTACCTGGTCAAGGCACAAATGGGAATTGATGCTTTCTGCTCATCCCCATTTCTCTCTTTCTCTTCTCTAAAACAAACAAATTATTTTTAAAAAGTAATACAAAGGAATCCGTTGTACCTTTACCCAGTTTACCCCAATTGTTTCAAGGGCAAAATTATAGTGCAGTATCACAAACAGGACATTGAGATAAATAGTATCCATCAATTTTATTTAGATTTTTCTACAGAATTGTTTTCTAAAATGAAAAAGTAGAAATATAAATATCTCACAGTAGTGGTATATTAAATAAATTATGGTCTGCTATAATGGCATATATTTATTCATAATGATATTGACTTATATTAACTGAGGAAGGAATTTAGGATGAATTACTAAGCCAAGAAGGAAGGTTTTAAAATGTATGTATAGTGTGGGAGCAGAGACTTGGTAAAATTAAGATCTCAGCCTCTGCCTGACCCATGGTGGCGCAGTGGATAAAGTGTAAACTTGGAACATTAAGGAAGCTGGTTCAAAGTCCCGGGCTTGCCGGGTCAAGGCACATATGACAAGCAATCAACAAATAACTAAACTGAAACCACCATGAGTTGATAATTCTCATTCCCCACCTCCTCTCCCTGTAAAAGTGATAATTAAAGCATTAAACAAACAAAGAAACAAACAAACAAAAAAGGAACCCAGATTCTGTGGTCCGACTTTCAGGATATGATTCGTAGCTCTGACACTTACTATTGTTAAAAGTGTCTGGCTCCACTTAAGACGCGGCGCTGGCAGCGGAATCCCCGACTTCTGAGGCGGCGAGTGGCCGGGCTGGCCGCCGAGCGTGCGGGGCGGGAAAGAAGTGCTGAGCGTCCGCTCCGGCGCCGGGCTCGGTAGGCCGGCTGGCCGGCCGCGGCCCTGCGGAGCGCCCTCCTGTGCCCCGCCTGCGGGCACCCTGGCCGTGAGCACCTGTGCGGCGCGGGGCCGCTGGGCGGCGGCATGAAGGTCACGTCGCTCGACGGGCGCCAGCTGCGCAAGATGCTCCGCAAGGAGGCGGCGGCGCGCTGCGTGGTGCTGGACTGCCGGCACTACCTGGCCTTCGCCGTCTCCTGCGTGCGCGGCTCGCTCAACGTCAACCTCAACTCGGTGGTGCTGCGGCGGGCCCGCGGCGGCGCGGTGTCGGCGCGCTACGTGCTGCCCCACGAGGGCTCTGCAGGAGGGCGGCGGCGTGGCGGCCGTGCTCGTGCTGGACCAGGGCAGCCGCCACTGGCAGAAGCTGCGGGAGGAGAGCGCCGCGCGCGTCGTGCTCGCCTGCCTGCCCGCCGGCCCGCGAGTCTACTTCCTCAAAGGAGGATATGAGACTTTCTACTCGGAATATCCTGAGTGTTGCGTGGACGTAGAACCCGTTTCACAAGAGAAGACGGAGCCCGAGAGAGCCCTCATCAGCCAGTGTGGGAGACCAGTGCTCAGCATCAGCTACAGGCCAGCCTACGAGCAGGGCGGCCCAGTTGAAATCCTTCCGTTCCTCTACCTTGGAAGTGCCTACCATGCATCCAAGTGCGAGTTCCTCGCCAACCTGCGCATCACGGCCCTGCTGAACGTCTCGCGGCGGACCTCCGAGGCTGGCTCAGGCCACCTACACTACAAATGGATCCCCGTGGAAGACAGCCACACGGCTGACGTTAGCTCCCACTTTCAAGAAGCAATAGACTTCATTGACTGTGTCAGGGAAAAGGGAGGCAAGGTCCTGGTCCACTGTGAGGCTGGGATCTCCCGCTCCCCCACCATCTGCATGGCTTACCTCGTGAAGACCGGGCAGTTTCGCCTGAAGGACGCCTTCGAGTACATCAAGCAGAGGCGGGGTGTGGTCTCACCCAACTTTACTTTTATAGGCCAGCTCCTGCAATGAGTCTGAGATCCTGCCTTCCACGCCCACCCCCCAGGCTCCCTCCTGCCAAGGGGAGGGAGCCAGCTCTTCGTTCCTAGCCCATTTGCAGACACAGCCCTAACGTGCAGGGTTCCTACTGCACGTTCCTTACCTCGGTGCTGGCGCCAGTGCCCACCCACTCGCCGGTCTCAGAGCTCAGCAGGAGCCCCATGGCCACAGCCACATCCTGCTAGACCTGGATGGGGGAACCTGCCCAGCCCCAAGAACAACTGTGATCCTGTTTTTTAAACTTGCAGACATTAAATACCCGTGCAATACTGAAGACCCCTCGCTCTCTCCCGCTGCCCCCGTGAGATAGATTAGCGAGGGGTCGCCAGGTTTGCAAATGAACTTCAGACTGACCTCGGGCATAGGTTCTTGGGACCGAAGGAAGGCCAAGCCATTATGAGAGTGCAGCCTGTGCCGACTACTGTACTTCCAGACCCCCTGCCCTCTCAGGACCGCCAGTCCTGGCACCTCCAAGTTCGCCTTTTCATTTCAAGCATAAGGCAATAACCATCTGGAGCCACACGGGAGAGAGCAGTTGCTGGACGTGAGAAAGGGCAGGTACAAAGCCACTTCATTCTGAAGGAAGCACAGTTTCCACCGGACTTTTTTACCTTTGGCAGTCTCCACATCTGTCTCTGTCGCTTCAGGGAATAAGCTGATTATCCAGTCAGGAAAGCAACCCTACAGGGTTCATGAGGACTCAAGAAGAAGGCTGATTTGGACCCTCCTACCTTTTTGAGATTCCCTCTTGGGTCCCACGGAGGCAGTTCATTGAAGTAGCGAGTCGTAGGCACGTCTGGGTTTGCCTTGTCACTGTGGGTCATTCCCTGACTTTGGACTTTTGGCATGACTCTTACTCATACTTGAACCTTTCTCGCTGCACCTCTACTCAAAGCAACTTGGGTGTCATTTTGAAGACAGTTCTTTTAGACTAAAAACCACCTGTTTGAGGTGGTGGCAGTGGGTACCAGGAGGAAGAGGTACCTGCTGTCTGGGTCTGTGTCACTGACCTGGTCTTTACCCAGCTTGCTGTCCTTATCCGTGCTTGTCTGTCTCTTGTGACACTTGTTTTTTCCCCTGCCCCTGGGGGTTGTCTTCAAACTGTTGACTTCTAGGATTTGCTGATTTCACAGAGTGGTACTACTTTGTTTCTGTCTGTAGGTTATTTCTCCAGGGGAAAAGGCAATAATTTCCTAAAAACCCATACGAATGTGAAGAAAAGTAGTATGTTACTGATTGTTGTCATTGTCATTGTTTTTTTTTATAGTGTAAAAAGAAAAAAAAAGTGTCTGTTCCCTACAGGTAAGATTACAATAAAATTAACACCTACCAGGTATGACTGTCTCAATTCTTAAGAAAAGAACCTACATAAAACACAGTAACATGTTATTACTGAAGATCAATAATATCACATATCATTTTTTTTTTGTGACAGAGACAGAGTGAAACAGAGAAAAAGACACCTAGGGACACACAGGAGGAAGAGAGAGATGAGAAGCATCAATTTTTAGTTGTAGGTCCTTTGTTGTTCATTGATTGCTTTCTCATATGGGCCTTGACTGGGTGGGAGGCCACAGCAAAGCAGAGTGACCCCTTGCTCAAGCCAGTGACATTGGACTCAAGTCAGCAACTTTGGGCTTCAATCCAGCGACCTCGGGGTTTTGAACATGGATCCTCTTCCAGTCCAACACTGTCCACTGTGCCATCTCCTGGTCAGGTATGCCACTACATATTGCTATGAAAGAAATTCAAACACGCTGGTCCTTTTTCTTTTCTTTTAAAAAATATATTTATTGATTTTAGACAGAGGAGAAAGGGGAGGAGAGGAGCGGGAAACCTCAACTGGTAGTTGCTCCTTGTACCTTAGCCAGGCAATCCCAGGATTTCAACCTGGTAACCTCAGCATTCCAGGTTGATATTTTATCAACTCAGCCTCCAGAGTCCAGCCTGTTTCTCTTTTATTGCTATGCAAAAATATATGATTGTCAAACGTGCTGTCTATATAATCAATGCTAACTGAAAAATTTCAGAGCCACTTAAAAATAAAATTCTTTGGCACTCTCTCCTGGGAGCACCCCCCCCCCGTCTCCCTTCCACCTAAACTGCTGTTTTTTGCCTCTGTGAGTTGTTAATTAAAGACCATCTCTTCTACTTCTGTGACTTTCTAAGTAAACATCCCCTTATATTTTGGAAAACACAATTTTTATTTATTTTATTTTAATTTTTAAGTATTTCTGTCGGGAGCCAATCTACAACTGCTGGCTGACAAGGTCACAGCAGGAGAAGACCCACAACTGCTGGCTGACAAGGTCACAGCAGAAGAAGACCCACAACTGCTGGCTGACAAGGTCACAGCAGAAGAAGATCAAAAACTGCTGGTTGACAAAGTCACTGCAGTGAAGACCAATGGCTGCCAATGGCTGCGGGTTGACAAAGTCACTGCAAAGGAAAGGCACAATGATACTTCCCCCTTTGACCTTTTTGAATTAATCTGGCCTTATATTCCCCCTTTTCTGGGTGCGTGCTATTATTTATGGCACAGGGATAATAGTACCGTGCTTTCCCTGTAGATTCGTAGTAATTTCTTTGGAAATGAGACAGAGGATGTGAGTTCCACAGAAAAGCCTATAAGCCCCTTGAACTGGGCTCATAGACATAAGAGGCTGGCTATGAAATCCCTTGTAAAGGGTTAAGTTTGTAGGAGAATTTCTTCTTATTAATCATGTTAGAAAAAATAGATTGTGACTTATGAATAGGTAGGAAACAGTAACTATACACAGAGCACCTTTTAGCCTTCACTTAATTCATCACTTTTCCTCCCTAGCCTTTTCATGTGGTAGAGTAAAGAAACTTTCCATTCTTCTTCTTTTTTTTTTTTTTAATTTATAAATAAATTTTTATTTTAATGGGGTGACCCATTCTTCTTGCATACCTGACCTGCAGGTGGTGGAACACTCTGAGAAAAGTAAAGTTAGAACTTAATTAGTGTATGAATATAGTAAATAAATAAAATTTGACTAGACAATAGAATCCTAGACAAGGTAGAGTTATTAATCAGTACTGACCTTTTGGAAGTTTGTATCAATATTGTTATTGCTGTTCAAGTTATTGTATAATTGTACTTTGAATGACTTACCACCTGATTTATCGTTTATAGAAATGAATTAACTGTTACCTAGAAAATGTAACCATAGTGAAACAAAAACAATGATTAATCAATGTATTCTGAATATCATGCGATTGTAACTTAGTGTGTGTGCATAAAAGGAAAGCTAGACCAGCAATTGAGAGAGATGCCTGGCAGTAAATGCTAACTAGAGAATAAAGAGAAAGAAAAGAATTCGGCTCTCTCACTCGATTCATGCCAATGCCGTCTCTTCCTGTGGGACCCCTGGATTCTCCCCGGGGCTGGACCCCAGCATATTTCTTAATTTTATATTTTATTTTTTGTATTTTTCTGAACTGAAAACCAGGGCAGAAGTGAGGCTGACTTCCACTTGTGCTGAACCAGTACCAACCCGGCATGCCCACCAGGGGGCAATGCTCGGGCATCTCGGGCATTGCTCTGTTGCAACCAAAGCCATTCTATCGCTAGAGGCAGAGGCCATGGAAACAACCTCACCACCTGAGCCAGCTTTGCTCCAATGGATCCTTGGCTGCCAGAGGGAAATAGAGAGAAAGCAGAGGGAAAAGAGTGGAGAAGCAGATTGATGCTTCTCCTGTATGCCCTGGCTAGGAATCAAACTCAGGACTTCTACACATTAGGCCAATGCACTACTGCTGAGCCAACCAGCTAGGGGTAATTTATTTATTTTTTTCTATTTTTCTGAAGTGAGAAGCATGGAGGCAGAGAGACTCCCTACGTGTCTGACCGGGATCCATCTGATATGCCCATGAAGGTCGATGTTCTGCCCATCTGGGGCATTGGTTTGTTGTGACCAGAGCCATTCTACTGCCTGAGTGGGAGGACATGGAGCCACTGAAGGCTCCCGGGACAATTTTGCTCCAATGGAGCCTTGACTGCAGGAGGAAAAGAGACAGAAAGAAGAGGGGTTAGAATGGAGGTGAAAGTCTCTTCTCCTGTGTGATTGGAAAAGAATTGAAGATTTATTTATTTATTTTTGGTGTCAGACATAGAGACAGAGGAGGGGACAGATAGGGACAGACAGACAGGAAGGGAGAGAGATAAGAAGCATCATTCTTCATTGCACACTTTAGGTGTACATTGATTGCTTTCTCATATGTGCCTTGACCAGAGGTTGCAGCTGATCAAGTGACCCTTACTTACTCAAGCCAGTGACCTTGGCTCCAAGCTAGCAACCTTTCATGGCTGAGGCCAGCCAGGTTCACATTGATACCAAGCAGACAGTAGTGGAATGCTGAGCTGTAAAACGTTGGGGTATTATCTTTTCTTACATTCTTTCAGTGAGAGGCGAGTACACAGGCAAGGGGAAACAGGTTCTAACAACAGCAGGCAAGCAAATAGTAAAGCATCCCCTCTCAGTGACAGGCATGCAATCTGCAATTTCCCAAACACTGCCCTGAGTCCAATTACCTGTAGTCTTACATATACATACGTTATGCACATGTGGCTCTGCCATGTGCTCACATCCTAATCATGCAAATTGCAAGCGAGCAAGCCTAACACAGCTGTTTTCCAAACGGTCTAGAATAGAAGAATGTATAGGCAAGAGCCTAGGCCAGGCTGCCTTGGCTCTCTAGAAAATTTATGGATTAGAAATGACCCTGCAGTGGAACAGTAGCAAAAAGGGGACCTCGGGCAGAGGTTTAGGCAATTAGCTGGAGATGCAATGCAGCTGCCCAATGCTCTTCTGGATGCAAGTCTTTGGGAACACTTAGAGTTTAGGAAATGCAAGCCTGTTGGGAAAAGGGGTGTGCTAACAGGAAAAAGAGAGTGCTCTTGTGACATCCGAATAAAGGCCATAAAATATATTAATAGGCTTTAGAAATAACTTCAAAGGAACTAGTCCAGTAAATGCAACCCATTCCCGGGACAGATGAGTCCTTGAGATAAGGAAGGTGTTAGACTCCCAGGATGACTAGGAACAGATGGAAGTCGTTAGACTCCCAGGATGACTAGGAACAGATGGAAGTCGTTAGACTCCCAGGATGGCTAGGAATAGATGAATCCTTGAGATAGGAAAGTCGTAAAACTCCCAGGATGATTAGTGTAACCCAATCCTGGAGGATAGATAGGGACTTTTCCAGCTGGGGGCTTTCAACTGTATGACTGGTTACTAAGGCACGTGACTAAAATTTAATTTGGGGGAGGCAATTGCTAAACACAAAATTCGCTTCTGTATGAACCGCTTGCTTCTACGCTATAAAAACCCCTAGATTGTAGGCGCTCGGTGTGACTCTGGTGACTGCCACCTGAGCTCACCCCTGCGCAGGTTTTGCTTTTTCTTTGCCATAAAACTTTGTTTAAACTCTCCAAACGTCTCCAGTGTCTATTTTACCCAGCAAGTGCAACATTTTATGGGGGCTCGCCCGGGATTCCCATTATGGGAATTTTGACTGGGGACAGGCGGAACAGCTCGAACTGGTGAGTATCTTGTTGTAGAATTCCTTGTTTCTGTAATCTGGCTCCAGAGCATTTGCAGTCTGTGGTGGCAGACAGGATGCTGTCAGTGACCCGCCCAGACACTCAGGCCAAGGGCAGGACGCTGCCGGCCGAGGTTTCTGTTTCTGTCTGAAATCGATCGATCGTTTTAAAAGTAGTGAGCTCACTCACGCAGCGCCGTGCCGCTGTCTGGTTGTTTGTTTAGCCTGAATGACTGAGTGGGAAATTTTGTGTATTGTCCTCCTGGGACTTGCTGCACTGTTGTGTTGGGTGTTCATTTGTTTGCCAGTACAGTGTGATCAACGTTCATCTATTTGGACCACTCTGCTTATAGGGTGGGGAATCCTGTGTGTTGTCTTTTTAGGACTAGAAGCATACCAGGCTAAGAGGAACAAGTACCGTGAGATGGGACAGCAAGAATCTACACTTAAATCCCCTCTTGATTGCATTTTAAGTAACTTCTCTGATTTTCAGAAGAGAGCCCAGGGTTACGGGGGACCTCCACCCGATCGAGAATCTCTCCAGACCTTAAGCCAAGTGGAGTGGCTATCTCTTAAGGTTGGATGGCCATCTGAAGGAACCTTTGATCTGCCCATAGTTTTTGCAGTAAGAGCCATTATATATCAGGTGCCCCATCCAGATCAATATGTGTATATAGATATTTGGATAGATATAGCTACAGACAAACCTGGGTACATTAAGAGTGGCATAAAAAGCTAATCAAAAGGTTAAGAGAGCCTATTTGTGTGAGCGCAGCGAACATTAAGCCTCGCCCTCCCTCCGCTCCACCTGCACCTGAAAAAGAGCCTCCCAAATCGTATCCGGTCCTTTCTGATGTTACTGAGGATATAGTAGACCCTGTAAATTATCCTCCTCCTTATCAGAAGCCCAGGGAGCCAGATTCAACTGTGCCTGAGAATGTCCAGAGTCCTCCCCACACCTGGGGGGGAAACCCCTTATGCTCAACCTTCCTTTGCTGGAGGTGCCCCAATGTTACCTCTTAGGGAGGTGCTGCCCCCACTAAATGAAGGACCACATGCACCATCCCAAATGATTTATATTCCTTTTCTACTAGTGACCTTATAATTGGAAACATCAGACCCCGCCATTTTCAGAGAAACCTCAGGGGTTAATTTCTTTGCTTGAGACTGTTTTCAGGACCCATCAACCAACTTGGGATGATTGTCAGCAGCTTTTGCACACTTGTTCACAACGGAAGAAAGAACCCGCATCAGCCAAGAAGCTGAAAAAGTATTTAGGGAAGAGGGGGCACTGAAAGGGACCTAGAGAGGACTCTCCCCAGGAGCCCCCCCAGTTGGGATCCAAACAATGACAGGGATAGGGAATCGCTTGCCCAATATCGCCAGGCTCTATTAAGGGGGATAAGGGCAGCTGCTAAGAAACCAACCAACTTTAGTAAGGTAGGTGAGGTAACTCAGGGGAGGGATGAGTCCCCTGCTGCATATTTAGAGCGGCTAATGGAGGCCTACCGGGTTTATACCCCTATTGATCCTGAGGCAGAGGAAAATCGCAAGCTAATAAACATAACCTTTCACTCAGGCAGCCCCAGACATTAGAAAGAAGCTCCAGAAAATAGAAGGATTTGAGGGAAAGAATAGGAGTGAATTATTAGAAATAGCACAGAGAGTCTTGTCAATCGCGATGACCCTGAGTTAGGGAGAGCAGCTGTAAAACTACTCTTGGCACAGCAATCAAAAGGAAAAAAGGGAAACAGCAGCCCTTTAAGGGAAAGAAGGAACTTTCCCGCAGAAGCAACTAGATAGAGACCAGTGTGCTTATTGCAAAGAAAGAAGGTCATTGGAAGAAGGATTGCCCTGAGCTACAGGCCGTAAATCAGGAACAAGGCTCACAAGTTTTGCTCCAATTAGATTGACGGGGCCAAGGCTCCATTACCGTTGGCCCCCAGGAGCCTATGGTCACACTGTCAATTGAAGGGAAACCAACTACCTTTCTAGTTGACACGGGGGCCACTTATTCCGTCCTAAAGAGACCACTTGGGACATTACAAAAGGAATCCACAAAGGTAATAGGGGTCACTGGCAAAGCTGTCTCATATCCTCGAGCCACTGCTCGGATTACAGACCTGGCGCGAGGGACTATTACTCATTCATTCCTGATTATTCCAGACTGCCCTTACCCGCTGTTAGGACGAGATTTGTTGCAAAAATTTCAAGCAACAATAACCTTCAACCAGGAGAAGGATGCAGAAGGCAAGGTATTAGTGACTGTGCCAATATCAGAAGAATACCTGATTGCCTCCCTCCCGGAAGGTAAGAGCGGGTTTACGGATCCCCGAGGAAGTAAAGCAGCAGGTTCCTGGAGTTTGGGCAGAGAACAATCCTCCGGGATTGGCAATACATCAGCCGCCTGTAGTAGTGCTGTTGCGGAGCGATGCTAGCCCAGTACGCATCAGACAGTATCCTGTGCCTGCCCGGGCTAAACAGGGTATAGCACAGCACTTGAGGCGCTTATTAGAAGCCGGGATTCTCCGGGAATGCCAATCTGCCTGGAACACTCCTTTGCTACCAGTACAAAAGCCTGGAACTCAAGACTATCGCCCAGTGCAGGACCTGCGTGAAGTGAATGTTCGGGTAGAGACCATACATCCTACTGTGCCAAACCCCTATACCCTATTAAGTTCATTGCCACCGACTCATGTTTTCTATTCAGTATTGGATTTAAAAGATGCCTTCTTTTGCATTCCATTAGCAAAGCAAAGTCAGGAAATGTTTGCCTTTGAGTGGAATGATCCCGAGAATGGACTTTCAGGCCAATACACTTGGACCAGGCTCCCTCAGGGTTTTAAGAACTCCCCAACCATATTTAATGAGGCTTTGCAAAGACTTACAGGAGTTTCGAGCCGGCCACTCTTCAATTGTACTGCTGCAGTATGTGGACGATCTCCTTATCGCAGCCCCAAACCAGGAGAGTTGCCAGAAGCTACGTTAGAACTACTCCAAGAATGCAACGGATGGGCTATCGAGTATCTGCTAAGAAGGCCCAAATTGTCACCCAAACCGTGAGTTACTTGGGGTATGACTTGAGGGGGGACAACGTAGTTTGTCTAGCCAAAGAATTCAGACCATATTACAGATTCCTGAGCCTGTAGTAAGACAAGTACGAGAATTTTTAGGTGCTGGGATATTGCAGACTTTGGATACTGGGATTTGCAGAACTGGCCAAACCTTTGCATGAGTTAACACGGGGAAAAGAGGAACAATTTGTATGGACAGAGGAGGCACGAGAGTCTTTTCAAAAACTTAAGGAGGCCCTAGTTGCAGCCCCGGCATTAACCCTGCCAGACTTGTCTAAGTCTTTCAACTATTTGTGACTGAGAAAAAGGGCATTGCTCTAGGGGTCCTCTGTCAAGAACTGGGACCTTGGAAGACCAATAGCCTATCTGTCCAGAAGACTAGATCCTGTGTCATCAGGATGGCCCAATTGTTTGAGAGCACTTGCTGCTACCTCCATCCTTGTTAAGGAGGCCAGTAAACTGACTCTGGGTCAAGACATTCAGGTCATTGGAGAGCACTATTTAGAACAAGTGCTGCGGGCTCCACCGGATAGGTGGATCTCGAACCCGACTAACACAGTATCAGGCACAGTTGCTGAACCCCCCGCAATACAATTTTTGAAAACAACGCCTTGAATCCTGCTACATTGCTCCCGTTGCCAGACTCATCGGTGATCCATGACTGTAGACAAGTATTAGATACCATTACAGGAGCCAGACCAGATCCTACGGGATCAGGCCTACGAGAAAGGCAGATTTAACTTTGTTTACAGGATGGACGTAGCTATGGTTGGGGATGGGCAAAAGGTATGCTGAACAGAGCGGTGACCATCAAGACAGCTGTGTTATGGAAAAAGGCACACTGCCTAAGGGCAACATCCTGCACAAGTGTGCCGAGCTTATCGGACGCAACATCAGGGCCCTTAGAATTGCTGAAGGCGAAAAGTGCAAACATTTATACAGACAGTAGATATGCCTTGCCACTGCCGCATAGTACATGGCGCCATCTACCGGGAGCGTGGGTTGTTGACTACTGCAGGAAAGGAAATTAAAAACAAGAATGAGATTTTAGCTCTATTAGAAGCCATTTGGTTGCCCAAAAAGGTGGCAATAATACATTGCAAGGGACATCAAAAGGGGGATTCCCCTATAGTGAAAGGAAACCATTTTGCTGATCAAGCGGCACGGAATGCAGCAGAAGAGGAGGAACACACTAACCAACTGCTGCTCATCCCACCCCCTAGTTTACAAATAGAACCAAGGTATGAGCCAAAGGAAGAAGAGAAAGGTAAGCAACTAGGGGGGTAAGAAAAGTAAACAGGGATGGATAGAATTACCAGACAGCAGAATATACCTACCACAAGGAGTGTTAAGACAAATAATTCAAGAAATACATAGTAGCTCCCACTTAGGACAACAAAAACTAGAACATTTAGTAAGAAAATATTATGAGGGAGCAGAAATCAGAGATATCATACACTCTGTGGTGTCTAGGTGTCAGGCTTGTGCCAAAGTAAATGCTGTCAACAAGAAATTACCTCCTCTCATCAGGCACCGAGGAAAAGCTCCTGGAGAACTATGGGAAGTAGACTTTACCGAAATGACTCCAGGGAAATTAGACTACAAATATTTGCTGGTTTTAATAGACACCTTTACTGGTTGGACTGAGGCCTTTCCAACAAAAGGAGAAACTGCTTCAACAGTTTGTAAAATACTTTTGAGAGAAATCATTCCATGATATGGCATTCCCATTGCTGTGGGGTCAGATAATGGACCTGCTTTTGTGTCCAAAATATCACAGGAATTGGCAAAAAGATTAGGGATCAATTGGAAATTACATTGCATTTATCGGCCTCAAAGTTCAGGGCAAGTTGAGAGGATGAATAGGACCCTTAAAGAGACTATAATTAAGTTATGAGAGGAGACTGGCGAAAATTGGGTAGAGCTACTCCCTTTTGCACTATATAGGGTTCGAAATACACCTTATACAGGAAAATGGACTCCTTATGAGTTAATGTATGGGCCACCGACTCCTTTGGTTCCACAAATAACGAGGGAAGAAATTGAGGTTTCTAATCAGAGTTTTCTAAAGTCCTTACAGGCATTACAACTGATACGTGCAGAAGTACGGGCGCTTAGAGACAAGCAGAAGGACCAACTCAAAGGACTTCCACTGCCAACTCCACCGGAGCCAGGACAATGGGTATGGATTCTTAACCACCGTCGCGGGAACCTTGACGCTCGGTGGCAAGGACTGTTCCAGGTACTGTTCAGCACGCCCACGGCTGTGAGGATAGCTGAAAAACCTTACTGGATTCATCTATCACATGTAAAATTAGCTCAAGAACCAGGCTTAAAGAAAACAAAATGGAGAGTCAAAGCGGATCCCCACAATCCCTTAAAAGTACGGTTCTTACCCGAATCGTAGTAATAGTTTTCTTTTATATGTTGTACAGCATTAAACCAGTACTTGCTTTCCAGGAAACCCTGAATCATCCAGAGAATTTATGGGTAGCCTTAGCACGCACCCTAAATGTCTCATCGTTTTGCCTTGAACAGGATAGTCATACTCATTTCATGCTAGGAAAATGTCTACGCCCGGTATGTAAACCGGCAGCTGACATAAGGAATTTAACTTTCTTCTCCAGTATCCCTAATAAGACTGTAACTTATCTAGATTTAGCAAATTGGGGAAAAGCTTCTTATCAGTTGCCAAGCTATGCATTACAGATTCATACTCCCCATAGCATTATTGTACCAAATGATACTTGTGTTCTTTTTGTTAATTGTAGTAAAAATTGTAAAACTACCCCTGGCTTTTTACCCTGTAATAATACTATCAAATACCCTTCCATTTATGGCTACATTACCTTGCCTACTGGATGGTTCTTTACCTGTAACTCTATGACTTATAATTATATTCCCCCTAATCTTACTGACACCACTTGTTGTTTAGCTAGGATTGCTACTTTTTTTTTTAATTTGTTTAATTTTTTTACAGAGGCAGAGATAGACAGGGACAGACAGACAGGAATGGAGAGAGATGAGAAGCATCAACCATCAGTTTCTCGTTTCGCGTTGCGACTTCTTAGTTGTTCATTGATTGCTTTCTCACACGTGCCTTGACCGTGGGCCTTCAGCAGACCGAGTAACCCCCTGCTGGAGCCAGCGACCTTGGGTCCAAGCTGGTGAGCTCTTTGCTCAAGCCAGATGAGCCCACGCTCAAGCTGGCGACCTCGGGGTCTCGAACCTGGGTCCTTCCGCATCCCAGTCCGACGCTCTATCCACTGTGCCACCACCTGGTCAGGCAGGATTGCTACTTTCTTACCTAATAAGAATGATTTGTTACTTCTTGAGCACAATACCACTCTTTGTAGTAGGCGTGCTGCCTCCCTCCCTGTAGGACCTGAATGTCATGATGAAGTACGATTACTGTCCGATACTGAAGGATATGCCATAATTTTAAGTGGCACAGGGAATCTAGCATGGGGTGCTTACAATCATAGACAAATCCAGCATTTAGCTTGTAACTTAGCTAAAAGCATCAACGAAACGTCTCAAGCATTAGCTCTTTTAAATAATGAACAGCAGCAATTACGCCAAGCCGTTTTAGATAATCGGGCAGCTATTGACTATTTACTATTATTTCACCACCAGGGATGTGAAAAAGTTAAAGGAATGTGTTGCTTTAATTTAACTGATAACAGTAATGAAATCCAGGATAAAATAGATAAAACAATTAGCAGAGCACATTCAGCAAAATAATGACAACTTAGATTGGTTCACTTCTATATTCAAACTGTCACCCTGGCTAACTACATTGATAACTACACTAGCGGGACCATTGTTAATACTGTTGTTGGCCCTCACTATTGGACCCATAATCCTCAACAAGTTATTTGATTTTATTAAGGAAAGAATAGAAACAGTCAAAGTAATGGTTTTATCTCAGCCCTACCAACGCCTTAGTATAGTCGAAGAATCTCCATTATAGTTAATGATTTAACTAGTACAAAGAAGAGGAGAAAATGTGACATCCGAATAAAGGCCATAAAATATATTAATAGGCTTTAGAAATAACTTCAAAGGAACTAGTCCAGTAAATGCAACCCATTCCCGGGACAGATGAGTCCTTGAGATAAGGAAGGTGTTAGACTCCCAGGATGACTAGGAACAGATGGAAGTCGTTAGACTCCCAGGATGACTAGGAACAGATGGAAGTCGTTAGACTCCCAGGATGGCTAGGAATAGATGAGTCCTTGAGATAGGAAAGTCGTAAAACTCCCAGGATGATTAGTGTAGCCCAATCCTGGAGGATAGATAGGGACTTTTCCAGCTGGGGGCTTTCAACTGTATGACTGGTTACTAAGGCACGTGACTAAAATTTAATTTGGGGGAGCCAATTGCTAAACGCAAAATTCACTTCTGTATGAACCGCTTGCTTCTACGCTATAAAAACCCCTAGATTGTAGGCGCTCGGTGTGACTCTGGTGACTGCCACCTGAGCTCACCCCTGCGCAGGTTTTGCTTTTTCTTTGCCATAAAACTTTGTTTAAACTCTCCAAACGTCTCCAGTGTCTATTTTACCCGGCGAGTGCAACACTCTCAGCCTTCTGTTTTGAGCGTTTGTAAAGACTGAGTTAGGAGAAGATTTCAATAGAACATTCATCAACTTTTCTAGGTGAGTTCTTTATGGGTTTTGTTCTCTACTGATTAGTCAGTGCCAGGGTGTTATTAGTCCGTGCAGCTGATCCTGGCATAGCCCCGTTGGTTTTGCTGCTTTATTTGGGATGGAGCTCAAATACAGCTAATGTTATATTTAGAGAGGTGACCTTTTGTATTTGGCGTAAATTGCTCAACCAGTTCAGTTATCTGTCTCAGTTTCCCCATTCTACTTCTAAAGGAATGTTCCTAGCTTCTTTGTAACCTGCCTCATCAGTATGCTGTAAACAGGTTTAAAAAAAGTATTTGAAGGTAATTGATGTCAAGTGTGGAATGGGACAATAAGTATATATTTTTTAATTTTAAATTCATTTTAGAAAGCGCGGAAGGGAAACAGAATTCACCGGCGGTTTCTTTTATTTTCTTCTTTTTTTTTTTAATTTTTTTTAAATTTTATTTATTCATTTTAGAGAGGAGAGAGAGACAGAGAGAGAGAAGGGGGGAGGAGCTGAGCTAGAAGCATCAACTCTCACATGTGCCCTGACCAGGCAAGCCCAGGGTTTAGAACCTGTGACCTCAGCATTTCCAGGTCAACACTTTATCCACTGTGCCACCACAGGTCAGGCACCAGCGGTTTCTTGTATATGTCCCATGCAGGGAAGGAACCCACAACCTTGGCATATCAGATGATGCCCTAACAACCTGAAGAACCAGGGCCCTCATTCTAATGCTTAATAAGTGCACACACAAGTATGAAAGACATATGGGTATTCCTGACCTTAGAAAACAACCATTGCTGTACTGTAAACGTCAGGTTAAAGAACCTCTCCCACCACCTTCTTGATTTAGTTTCACCTTTTCAGTGTTATTGCGCATGCCTGGCCTCAACAGACTCCACCCTCTGTCTCTCCCTCCCTGGGACACCCCGCCCATACTCTTTTTTTTTTCCAGCTTTTGGGATGTCCCGGCGCGCTTGCCCAGTCTATCCAGGCCACGCCTCGAGGACGTTCCTTATTTCTTCTGAGCGCCATTTTCTGCAGACCGGGAACTGGACGCGAAGGTCATAGTACGAAATGTGAGTTCCCGTTTTTCTACGTTAAACCTTCATTTCATAACTCCTTTTCTTCACAGTCTGGATGTCGTCGTGGAACTTATAGTTCCCTCAGGCGGCCCTGCCGTCCGTGCAAATTCAGCCGACCCCGCGAGAGTCCGGCGCTTTCCTTGGGGGTGGGGGTTAAAATGGCTCCCAGGCTGCTCCCTGCGCTCGGCTCTTCTTTTCGTTAAGTAACTGCATCTTCGTAGTTTTTACTTTTAAAACCGAAAGTGAGCTCTCCGTTCGTCAGTAGCCAATAGTGTTCTGAAGGAGTTTGTGTTCTGTCCTCCCACGGGTACAAACTTTCACTCGTAAAGTTCTGGCCGCGGGATGTACCGCAGATCCACGTGCCGAGTGTTCTTCCCACACGTACGTAGAACTGATTGTGAGCTGCGGGATGTGTTAATTAACTTGATTGTGCTACTATTTCCGTCTATGTGTATTTCAAGGGGTCACATGGATTCCTTCAAGTGTACATAATTTTTATTTCTCAATAATGGCTCAGTAAAGCCCCAACGGATAACTCAGGCGGTCGGTGTGCTTGGCTTGCTCTGCTTCACATTGGATTGCTCAGGAATTCTGCAGATACATTTTTTTGTGCCTCCTCCCCCCCCCCCCCCAGAAGGTCTCTTTGTGATATTTGTGGTAAGTGAAGCAGCAGCCTGCAAGAATGAACACTTCAGTGAGAATTATAAGGGAGGTTAGGACAGAGGTGGCTGGTACCCCTAAACCTGTCCCAACTCCCGAAGTTATTTTGAGGGTTACCAAGAGAGGGGTGAGCTGCACTGCCCTTCTGTGCCGGACTTGCTGAATCCCTGGAATGGGGAGAGACTGGTTGTTGAGGGCTACATTACCTTTGGGAGAGAGGTATGTTAAAGCACAGGCTCCCGCCCAGGTAGTAGGAAGGCCAAGGTAGCGTCCTCCCCCGCAGAGGAACAACATTCCCTGTTGTGTCAGGCTGGGAGGGAGATGAATTTAGAAGAGGTGAGAAAGAGGGTAGGGAGGTGTGCTCCTTTCTTGGGGTTCTGCTGTCCAGACTGATAATGTAGACGCTATTCCTGCTCCAATAAGGGGAGAGAGATGGGTAGTTGCTTGTTGGGTGCAGTGAAAATGAGGGCAAACACTGGAGGAGGAGGTGATTTAAGAGAAAAGGGAGAGGGAGAAATATGAGAATTAAAAGAAGGGGCTTGTAAGGTAGGAAAGAAGGGAAACCAGACTGATTGGAGTAAGCAGTTGTTTGTCTCAGGAGGGACCTGGTAGTTTACTTGAGACAAAATTGTGGTTGGAATCCGTAGAGTGACAGTGATTGTAAGGTATTTTTCCCCGCCGAGAAGGAAGGAACAGGTCTCGGAGCCACCAAGTGTGGTAAGTTCAAAAGGCTTTATTCAGTACAAAGCGTTCCCCAGACGAGACTCACTGGCGTGCAAGATGGAGGTCAGGAAAAAATCGCACATGGAGAGACCGCGCGGGTATATTTAAAAAGGGGTCCCTCTAGGGAAGTCGAGCTAAAATGACATAGAGAAATCTTACTGGCTGACAGTCAATCGCTTTTGTTTCCAAGGCGTCCTAGGAAGTTTCTTTTTGGTGCGCTTGACTGTGGGCGGTCCTAGCCGAAGTTCCCGGAGCCTAAGTTCCCCAGATGACCAGCCCTCTATCCACCGACCTTACAGTGATATTGCATGTTGTTTTGACAGAGGCCACCTGGAGTGTTCCTGATGTTTTGCTGAAGCATAAGTGAGCTTGAGTTACCGGGAGCTCTCCATACCGAGTACTTTAAGGATTTTCAGTATACTTTTAGCATACATTTAATTATTATTAATCATTTTTAAAGATTTTATTTATTTATATTTAGAGAGAGAGAAAAGGCAAGGTAGAGCACGCAGCATCAACTCATATGTGCCTTAAACAGACAAACCCAGGGTTTCGAACCAGATACCTCAGTGTTCTAGGTCAATGCTTTATTTTGGGTGCCACCAGAGGTCAGGCATCATCCTTATTAATCATTACATTTTATTTAGATGTGCCTAACTAACTCTTTATCAATTAATCGTACATCGTTCACTCTTTATGTAGTCTACTTTAGCTTAATGTGAATCTGCTGTGGTTTCTTTTTTCTTTCTTTTCTTCGTGTGTGTGTGTGTGTGTGTGTGTGTGTGTAAATGAATGTCAGGTAACCATATTCTATAATGCTTACACAGTTAATAGTTTTGCAGTTGTAAGCCACAGAAGATCTTTCACATGTGCTTCACAAAGGAAGATGTATTTTGGCCTGACCAGGTTGTGCTGCAGTGGATGGATCATTGATCTGGGACTGAGGACTCAGGTTTGAAACACTGAGATTGCTAGCTTGAGTGCAGGATCAGGGTCACCGTCTTGAGTGTGGGGTCATAGACATGGCCCCAATGTCTGTTGCTTGAGCCCAAAGTCGCTGGCTTGAGCAAGGGATCACTGGCTAAGCTGGAACCCCCTGGTCCAAACATATATGAGAATGCTATCAATGAACAAATAAAGTGCTTTAGCTATGAGTTTATTCGTCTCATCTCTCTTCCTTCCTGTCTTTTTGTCTATTTTTCTGACTCTCTATTTTTAAAAAAGTGTCTTTGTTTTAACATGCTTTAGAAATCTTAGAAGAGCCAAGGTTGTATTTTTCCCATAGCATGCCCTGGTTGGAGTGCATGGCAGGTGTTCCTGCTGATAACTGAACTTGTATTGTTTGCAGTCCAGATTGTTAAAATACAACTGCCATGGACATTCTTGGACTTGTCTTCTGTTTTAGCAGTGCACTTTTTATGTGTGTGTGGGGGGGCGTTGCATGGGAAGAAATACATAGTTTAGACATTTACCTCAGCATGAAAGTGCTGTATCTTACTGTGTTTATAAGTTCAGTCTAAATAGATACCAAAATTTTTTCCATAGTACTTTTACCCTGTCCATTTTCTCCAGGAATGTGTCATTAGTTTATAGTGTGGTTTATGTGCCCTGTTTATAATCTTTGCAAAACTTACCACATTGTGAAATTTTCTCATATATTTTTTATTAATTTTATTTTTTTGTTTACTGATTTTGGACAGAGAACACAGGAGAGAGAGAGATAGAAACATCATTCTGTCCCTGTGCGTGCTCAAGTCTAGACAGTGACATTCTGCTCAAGACAGTGATCTTGGGCTCAAGTCAGGGAACATGGGCTTTAAGTCATCAACATTTAAATTCAAGCCAGCAATCATAGTATCATTTTGATAATCTTATGAACAGGCTGCTCCCCCCACTAAACCTGGGAAGGGCACGCTCAAACCTGTGACCTGAGAATTTTGAACCTGGGTCCTCAGCATCCCAGGTTGAAGCTCTACCCTCTGAGTGATTTATCATTTTTTTCTTCATTATTTTTTCTACATTATTTATCTTTATTTCTTTGGGATTTGTAGAGGCCTATAAAATACTGCCTCATTTAATATGTAAAGTATTGAAATATATTAAGTGTAATTTCTCCTTCACATTATAGAGTCTTCCACTCAGATGAATGCATAGATGAGAATGAAAAATTGCACACTACAGACTGGGGCAAAACAAGGTTTACAGTTGTTAATACGTGTAAAAAATCTTGAATGAGTCTTTGTGATTGCTGAGAACAGCTTGGCAAAGGGTGTGCTTGAAAGGAAGGTGCTGCAGGACTTTAAAGGAACACAAGACACAGCATGGAGAAAAGATGGGTACAGGGGACTCCCAGCCTCTAGGACTGAGGCACAGATCTCTGCAGCCTCATCATATGTATTCGTTTCTTTACTAATCAAGGAAACTACAGGAACCTGGGATAAAGTAGCAGAGCACAGATTCTGGCACATTGGATGATTAACTAATAGTTTCCGGTATGCAGTAAATGGTATAAGGATCAGTGCTTCCTTTAAACAATCTTTGAAAATTATCAACTTTTAGGAATTCTATGTTCTGGATACTAGTCTTTTATCAATAAAAAATTTTGAATAAATGTGTTGACATTCCATTTATTTCTTTATTGCCACATGCCAGTGGTCCTCTAAATATCCCACCATCATTTTTTGGAAAGCATACCTTTCTAAATTGAAGTCTTTTAACTTTCTCAGACAATTGTGTTTATATGATTTGTGCAGGGTTTTTTGTGGGATCTCTCTATTTATCTGCACGTTTATGCTTTCACAACTACTATCAATTATGATATTACATATAAGTGTTGAAATCTTTTGATGCGGGCCTTGTACACTGGTTGTTTTTGTCAAAATTGTTCTTGCTATTTTCAGTGTAAAACCCTGCCAATACTACCTTACCAGGAGATCAGCTGTAAGACAATTTGGTATTTTCTACCCCTAGTTATTTGTGTGATAGAGACTTCAATTTTGAGGTGTCTGTACCAAAATGCATGATCACTCTTTAATGAGGTACATTTAGTACAACCCTAAAGATGAATTAATATACAAAATACCTCATCAGTACTCCTGAAATTAATTGAGAACATCATTGAGAAAAATGTGACAGAGAAATGGTTACGGAATAGAGAAAAATGGTATCTGAATATAATATTGTGGGTTAAATTGTGCAACAGAAAATGGATGGTAGTGTAAAAACTTGTGAAATCAGAGTAGAACCTGTGACTTGGTTGCATATTATACCAATGTTCATTTCTCAATTTGACAAATGTACCGTGGTGATTTAAAAGGTTCATGTGATGGGATGTTAAATGAAGGTTCAATATATGTGAACTTTTTGTAGTAGTCCTTAATGACTTCCATATTAATAACAAACTTACCCAAAACAAGCTTATTATGAATAGGTTTAACCTATGCAAATTATATCAATAAAAATGAAAAAGGAACCAATTTTGATCTAATTTTATTTTACCTTCTCATAAATATTTTCCTATTATAAGATGTTTATGGATAGCTGTATGTAAGTAATAATAAATGGGTAGTAAAAATGGGTATAATAAATTAACTAGAGGCACATAAACGCATGTGTTAATACAGGGTTCGAGAACCTCTTTGGCTGAGAGAGCCATGAACACCACATATTTTAAAATGTAATTCCATGAGAGCCATAAAACGACCCGTGTACATTATGTATTCATTATCCAGTAAAAATTTGGATAATGTGTCCCGAAGGACAGTTGTCATTGGCTCCAGCCACCCGCAACCATGAACATGAGCGGTAGGAATGAATGGATTGTAATACATGAGAATGTTTTATATTTTTAATGTTATTATTTTTTTTATTAAAGATTTGTCTGCGAGGCAAATGCAGCCAACAGAAGAGCCACATCTTGCTTGCGAACCATAGGTTCCCGACCCCTGTGTCAACAGAAGGTATGCATTAAAGTGTAGGATCACTTTGAGGGCTCTCTCTGCAGCATGCTGGTCCCTTTCCCCACCCCCTTATTCTTCTCAAGGTTTCTCTCTCTCTGATCCTAAACTCTGAAGGTCCCTTTTTTTTTGCCTCTGTAACTTGTTTCCTGAAGTCCATTGTTTTGATGGCTTACTTCTACTTCTGTTTTTCTCGAAGTGAAATTTTTCTAGGCCCTGGTCAGTTTATTCAGGCAGTTCAGAGCATTGTTAAGTTGGTGAGTGCATCTGGGCCAGAGGAAATGTACCAGTCACTGAATTTTCTCCTCAATCCACAGGTCCTAACTCCCTGGAGCAATAGAATCACGAAGATCAGGAAGCCACAGAATTGGGTGTCAGCATCTCTGGCAACACACCCAACTGAAGACAGGTTTCTGAGCTGAAACTTAGAGCAGACTCACAACACACCAACACATACCCTCTCTATTGTGAGGTTTTTTCCAACAATAGAAAAAAATGATCCTGGCTCAGGTGATTTTGGGTTTTTTCCTTCTCTTTGTTTTATTGATTTTAATTTGTGTTTATATAGATTCTAGTGTAGCCCTGAATGCATCCCCCCTCTACTTTATTCCCCTCAACATCTCCCTAGTCCAGAGGTCGGGAACCTATGGCTCGTGAGCCAGATGTGGCTCCTTTGAAGGCTCTCATGGAATTACATTTTTTTAAATTAAATTTAATGCAGTGACATTGATAAATCAGGGTACATAGGTTGAGAGAAAACATCTCCAGATTATTTTGACATTTGATTGTACTGTATACCCCTCCCCCAAAGTCAAATTGTCTTCTGTCACCTTCTATCTGGTTTTCTTTGTGCCCCTCCCCTCCCCACCCCCTCTCTCCCTCCTCGCCCCATCCCCCCACACCCGTTGTCATCACATTCTTGTTCATATCTCTGAGACTCATTTTTATGTCCCATTTATGTATGGATTCATATAGTTCTTAGTTTTTTCTGATTTACTTATTTTACTCCGTATAATGTTATCAAGGTTCATCCATGTTATTGTAAATGATTCAATGTCATCATTTCTTATGGCTGAGTAGTATTCCATAGTATATATATGCCAAAGCTTTTTAATCCACTCATCCTCTGACGGACACTTGGGCTGTTTCCAGATCTTCGCTATTGTGAACAATGCTGCCACAAACCTGGGGGTGCATTTCTCCTTTTGGAGCCGTTCTCTGGTGTTCCTGGGGTATATTCCTAAAAGTGGGATAGCTGGGTCAAAAGGCAGTTTGATTTTCATTTTTTTGAGGAATCTCCATACTGCTTTCCACATAGGCTGCACAAGTCTGCATTCCCACCAGCAGTGCAGGAGGGTTCCCTTTTCTCCACATCCTCGCCAGCACTTATTCTGTGTTGTTTTGTTGATGGGCGCCATTGTGGCTGGGGTGTGAGGTGATATCTCATTGTGGTTTTAATTTGCATTTCTCTAATGATTAGTGATGTTGAGCATTTTTTCATATGCCTATTGGCCATCTGTATGTCCTCTTTGGAGAAGTTTCTATTCATTTCTTTTTCCCATTTTTTGATTGGATTTTTTGTTTTCCTGGTGTTGAGATTTACATGTTCTTTATAAATTTTGGTTATTAACCCCTTATCAGACGTATTGTCAAATATGTTCTCCCATTGTGTAGTTTGTCTTTTTATTCTGTTCTTATTGTCTTTAGCTGTGCAAAAGCTTTTTAGTTTGATATAGTCCCATTTGTTTATCCTGTCTTTTATTTCACTTCCCTGTGGAGATAAATCAGCAAATGTATTGCTCCGACAGATGTTGGAGAGCTTACTGCCTATGTTTTCTTCTAGGATGCTTATGGTTTCATGGCCTACATTTAACTCTTTTGTCCATTTTGAGTTTATTTTTGTGAGTGGTGTAAGGTGGTGATCTAGTTTCACTTTTTTGCAGGTAGCTGTCCAATTATCCCAACACCATTTGTTGAAGAGGCTGTCTTTACTCCACTGTATGCTCTTAACTCCTTTGTCAAATATCAGTTGTCCATAAAAGTGTGTGTTTATTTCTGGGTTCTCAGTTCTATTCCATTGATCTATATGCCTGTTCTTATGCCAGTACCAGGCTGTTTTGAGTACAATGGCCTTGTACTATAATTTGATATCAGGAAGTGTGATACTTCCCACTTTATTCTTCTTTTTTAAGATTGCTGAGGCTATTTGTGTTCTTTTTTGGTTCCATATAAATTTTTGGAATATGTGATCTATATCTTTGAAGTATGTCATTTGTATTTTAATAGGTATTGCATTGAATTTATAGATTGCTTTGGGTAATATAGACATTTTAATGATGTTTATTCTTCCTAACCAGGTTCACGGCATATGCTTCCACTTGTTTGTATCTTCCTTGATTTCTTTTATCAATGCTTTATAATTTTCTGAGTACAAGTCTTTAGTCTCCTTGGTTAAGTTTACTCCTAGGTACTTTATTTTTTTGGTTGTAATAGTGAAGGGGATTGTTTCCTTAATTTCTCTTTCTGACTGCTCATTGTTGGTGTATAAAAGTACCTCTGATTTCTGAGTATTGATTTTATAACCTGCCACTTTGCTGAATTCATTTATCAGGTCCAGTAGTTTTTTGACTGAGACTTTAGGGTTTTTTATATACAATATCATATCATCTGCAAATAATGATAGTTTTACTTCTTCTTTTCCAACGTGAATGGCTTTTATTTCTTCTTCTTGTCTGATTGCTGTTGCTAGGACTTCCAGGACTATGTTAAATAAGTGGTTAAAGGGGGCACCCCTGCCTTGTTCCTGATCTTAAGGGGATTGCTTTTAATTTCTGCCCATTGAGTATGATGTTGGCTGTGGGTTTTTCGTAGATGGCTTTTATCATGATGAGGTATGTTCCCTGTATTCCCATTTTGCTGAGAGTTTTGATCATGAATGGGTGCTGGATTTTATCAAAATGCTTTTTCTTCATCTATTGAAATTATCATATGGTTTTTCTCCTTTTTGTTTATGTGATGAATCACATTGATTGATTTACGAATGTTGTACCAGCCTTGCCTCCCCAGAATAAATCCCACTTGATCATGGTGTATGATTTTTTCCATATATTGTTGGATCCAGTTTGCTAATATTTTGTTGAGGATTTTAACATCTATATTTATCGGAGATATTGGCCTATAATTTTCTTTCTTTGTGTTGTTTTTGCCTGGTTTTGGAATCAGAATTATGCTCGCCTCATAAAAGGAGCTTGGAAATCTTCCTTCCTCTTGAATTTTTTTGAAATAGCTTTAGAAGGATAGGAGTTAGTTCTTCTTTGAATATTTGGTAGAATTCAGTTGTGAAGCCATCAGGCCCCGGACTTTTCTTTGTTGGGAGTTTTTTGATAACTGTTTCGATCTCATTTGGTGTAATGTAATCTGTCTATTTAGGTTTTCTGATTCTTCCAGATTGATTTTTGGAAGATTGTATGTTTCAAGGAATTTGTCCATTTCATCTAGGTTGTCGAGTTTTTTGGCATACAGTCCTTCATAGTATTTTCTTACAATATTTTTAATTTCTGTTGTGTCAGTTGTTATTTCTCCACTCATTTCTAATTTTATTTATTTGAGTTCTCTCTCTCTTTTTCTTGGTGATTCTAGTTAAAGGTTCATCAATCTTGTTTACCTTTTCAAAGAACCAGCTCCTAGTTTCATTGATCCTCCGTACTGTTTCTTTAGCCTCTATGTCATTTATTTCTGCTTTGATCTTTATTATTTCCTTCCTTCTACTACATTTGGGCTTTACTTGCTGTTCTTTTTCTAGTTCTTATAGATGCAGGGTTAAGTTGTTTATTTGAGCTTTTTCTAGCTTCTTAAAGTGTGCCTGTAGTGCTATGAACTTCCCTCTCAGTACTGCTTTTGCTGTGTCCCATAAATTGTGAGTTGATGTATGCTCACTATCGTTCGTTTCTAGGATTTTTTAAATTTCTTCTTTGTTCGCATTCTTCATCCATTCATTATTTAACAACCTGCTATTTAGTTTCCATGTGTTTGAGAATTTTTGAGCTTTTCTGTTGTAGTTCATTTCTAGTTTCATGCCGTTGTGATCGGAGAAAGTGCTTGATATGATTTCAATCTTCTTAAATTTGTTGAGACCACTTTTATGCTCTAACATGTGGTCTATCCTAAAGAATGTACCATGAGCACTTGAAAAGAATGTATATTGTGCTGCTTTAGGGTGAAAGGTTCTGAAGATATCTATTAAATCGAGTTGATCTAGTGTTTCCAATAAGTCTGCTGTTTCTTTGTTAATTTACTTTCTTATAGGATCTATCTAGTGATGTTGTGGGGTATTGAAATCCCCTACTATTATAGTATTGCTGTTGATCTCGCCCTTTAAATTCATCAGTCTGCTTTATATATTTAGGTGCTCCTATATTAGGTGCATAGATATTTATAATAGTTATATCTTCCTGTTGGAATACTCCCCTTATCATTATGTAGTGGCCTTCTTTATCTCTTACCTTATCCTTTGTTTTAAAGTCCACTTTGTGTGATATAAGTATTGTTACCCCAGCTTTTTTTTCATTTCCATTTGCATGAACTTTTTTTTCCCCATCCTTTTACCTTCAATCTATGTGAATCTTTTGTTGTAAGGTGTGTCTGTTGTAGACAGCATATGTACGGGTCCTGTTTTCTTATCCATGCAGCTACCCTATGTCTTTTGATTGGATCATTTAATCCATTTACATTTAAGGTTATTATACATACATATATATGTAGTTGTTTATTGCCATTTTATTCTTTAAAGCTGTATTCCTTTTTTGCTATATTCTTTTCCCACTTTGATCTGTTTACAACAGGTCCCTTAACATTTCTTGCAGCATTGGTCTGGTTGTAATGATATCCTTGAGTTGTTTTTTGTCTGGGAAGCTTTTTATTTCTCCAATTTTAAATGATAGCCTTCCTGGATAAAGTAGTCTTGGTTGTAGGTTCTTGTTCTGCATTACTTTGAATATTTCTTGCCATTCCCTTCTGGCCTCAAGTATTTCTGTTGAGAAGTCAGATGTCATCCTTTGGGGGCTCCTTTGTAGATGATAGCTTTTTTTTCTCTTGCAGGTTTTAATATTTTCTCTATTGCTTAGCTTTGCTATTTTAATTATGATGTGTCTCAGTGTAGGATTCTTTGGGTTTCTCTTTAATGGAGTCCTCTGTGCTTCTTGAACTTGTGAGAGTTTCTCCTGCATTAATTTAGGGAAGTTTTCAGCTATGATATGATTGAACAATGTCTCTATCCCTTGTTCTTTTTCTTCTTCTTCAGGGACCCCTATGATGCAGATGTTATTTCTCTTCATGTTGTCACAGAGCTCTCTTAAGGGTTTCCTCAGACTTTTTGAGTCTCTTTTCTTTTTTCTTCTCTGCTTTCATGCCTTCATTCTAGTTGTCCTCCAACTCGCTGATTCTATCCTCAGCTCTATCTATCCTGTTTTTAATTCCTTCCATTGTGGTCTTTATTTCTGATATTGTATTTGTCATCTCCGACTGATTCTTTTTTATACTTGCCGCTTCTTTATTTAGGTGTTCATAATGACCATCCATTGTTGTTCTAAGATCCCTAAGCATCCATACAATCATTATTTTGATCTCCGCATCTGGAAGTTTGATTATTTCCATATCACTCAGTTCATCTCCTGAAGGTGTCTCTTGTGGTTTCATTTGGTTTGCACTTTTTTGTCTTCTCATTATGTCTATGTTTGGGTGTTTTGCTTATAGAGCTGGTTGTGTCTAGGCTTGGTGTTGCCTGCCTAAAGTTTTCAGTTGTGTTTTTTCTAGGTCTTCTTGGGTTGGTATCAGCTATTATTTGTAATCCACTTTAAAATTTGGGCAGCTTTGAAGTCTTGATTTGTTTGTTTTCTTAACAGGTGATAATCTTGTTTACTGATCTCAACAGGGGACTTCCTTGAAACTGTATCCAGAAATGCATCAGTGTAACCTGAGACTTTGAAGGCCTCTTCCACCAACTAATCTCTCTGGGGGCAGGGTGTTTTCTTAGCTTCAGTAGGGAGACCTGCGTTACTGCCTTTCTTCCCCACTTCTTGTTTTCAGCTGTGTCTTGTGCTAATTGGAGCTGGAGAGATGTCAGGAGATCTTTGGTCTGGAAGCAATTCAGTACTGTTTTGTGGGGAAGGATCAGTCCCTCCCCCAGCTATGGCTGCCTCCAACACCAATGAGTCAGCTTTTTTTTTAGGTCCTTTCCTGCATTCCTTAGCCCCTCATAGTCTGTCCCTCTCTCTTTCCTTTCCACTTGGGAGATAAGCTGGTCTTTTCAACACACCTTGCTCCCTGGTCGCCAGGCAAGTGGCTGTGAGCAATATTTTCTGCTCTTTTCCCTGGAGTTAGATCCCCTCTGGGCTCTCAGCCTCACCCCCCCCCCCCTATTCCTGTAAGCAGGGGAGATTCAGGCACTCCCTCCCAGGTTTGTCGTGGCTTCTTCTTTGCTCCTTGGTTTTTGAGAGCTGTTCTTGTAGTCCAGAGTTGGTTTTTCACTGATTTTTCCTAAATTGATTTGTATTCCAGTTTGGTGGTGAGAGCTGGGCGTCTGTGCATTTGCCTACTCTGCTGCCATCTGCAGGTCTCCGGAATTATATTTTAAAATATGTGGCGTTCATGGCTCTCTCAGCCAAAAAGGTTCCCAACCCCTACACTAGTCCCTGCCCATAGCTACCTCCCCCCTTTTTTCTGGTTTATCTCATCCTGTCATCCATTCTTCTCTTGAGAGCGACAGGGAGGGTGCAGGATAGACAGGAAGAGATTAGAAGCATCCACTTGTAGTTGAAAAACTTGAGCTGTTCATTGATTACTTCTCATAATTACCTTGTCAATAAGGTAGGTCTTAATTCAAGCCAATTAACTTCTGCTCAAGTCAGTGATCTTAAGCTCAAGTCAGAAACCTTGGGCTTTAAGCCAGCGACCTTTAGGCTCAAGCCAGCAGCCGTGGGATCATTTCAATGAAATTACAGGCCAGCTACCCCACACCAGAGCTGGAGAGTATGGGTGCTCAAACCAGAGACCTGAGAGTTTTGAACCTGAATCCTCAGGTCTCAGGTTGATGTTATCTCCACTCTTTCACTGCCTAAGTAGGCATTTGTGTTTATCCTTTTTTTTCTTAATGGATTTGTAGAGGTGTATACAAAACGAGCTTACATTATAAAACCTTGTGATCAGATAAATCCATAGATGATAGAATGCAGAGTTGCAGACTACAGATTTGGGCAAAAATAAGTTGCAGTTGTTGTTATATGTAAAACAGAGTTTATTCTTGTATAATTTTTTATGATTGTATTTTTGATATGTACAAATGGAAACCTACTTTTATTCCAACTTGTAATTTACTAGGTATGTGATTATTCAGTTGTATAATAAAATGAAATTTCTTTCACTCTATAGATACATTATATAAAGTGAAAATGGGAGAAAATGTAACATTTATTTTACCTCATCAAAAGCACATCACACCATTAAACAGCACAGTGTTGTTTCAGGAATGCCTGACATTTCACGATGTGGCCGTGAACTTCACCTGGGAGGAGTGGCAGCTCCTGGACCCCAATCAGAAGGACCTGTACCGGGACGTGATGTTGGAGAACTACAGCAACCTGCTGTCAGTGGGTGAGGACAGCTCCCCTGTTTCACTTATAAGTTGCCTTTTTGTAGCTTCTGAATAACTACAGTTCTCTGAAAAGGAAGAACCTTAGATTCTTCCATTACCTCAAAGAAGAATGTATAACATTCTGCTTCCTAAGACAAAGGGCTTTGTTTACAGATGTGAAGCATGTTCATTTCTTAAAATGTAACATTCCTCATCTTGACAGACCACAGCCCAGTTCAGTGTGTTTAACTCTTCTGTCATTTTTCCCTCTGAGCAGGGTATCAATCCACCAAACCAGATACACTTTCCAAGTTGGAGCGAGGAGAAGAACCATGGACAGTAGGGGATGAACCCCAGCATTTAGTCTGTCCAGGTGAGTGGGAGTCAAGCACCCAGGGGGTTGGCGTCTTAATGGCAAGAAGTCATATTTTAGTCAGAGAACACATCAGACCTGTAACATTGGATGAATAAATCAAACCACCCCTTCACCAATGGGAACCCTTTTTATTTGTAGAAATTTAAAGGGAAACATACCCCTTTTTTCTCATTTGTTTCATCACACTTATTTTCTGTAAATGTTATTTTTCTTTGTGTGTTTTTTTTAGCCCTCTCATATTTTACTCTCTGTCCATCCTCACTGCGTCTCAGCTTGTGGTACACCCTCTTTCTCTGAAATTCCACATTCTGGGCCACTTTGGAAAGACAGAAGTATGAATTCATCACAGTTTTGTTACTACTGCCTTGTATGAAAATAGTGCTTTTCTTCAATAAAAGCCATCCATATCTTGGAAGCTGTGTCGCCATGAGAGTCTGGTTTTCATTGTGCATTTATGTCATTCTTTGCTTCCCTTTTCTCCAGCTGTTTTCATACTCAGTTCTCTTCACTGTTAAACCTTTCCTCAGTTCCCATTATTGAACCTATTTTTGTTCCATGAAATAGACTCACATACTGTCATCTCCCTCATTGTTGTCTAATGTGCGCTTCCTTCCTGTTCGTTCCACTCACTGTCATGGCAGCCAGCCTCCAACTTCTCATTTTCTATGAGAGTGAGAATCACCACCATTCCTTCATCCTTTTTGAACTTTAGAATTCAAGATTAGACATTTTAAATTTCATATGTCCTAGCATCACCTAGGATGTTCACTACATTCTGAGCTCTTATTTACTTTTGTTTTACTTACGTTTTTTTATGTAGCTGTCTTACATTCCTGTAATGCAGGGGTCCCCAAACTTTTTATACAGGGGGCCAGTTCACTGTCCCTCAGACCGTTGGAGGGCCGGACTATAAAAAAAACTATGAACAAATCCCTATGCACACCACATATCTTATTTTAAAGTAAAAAAACAAAACAGGAACAAACACAATATTTAAAATAAAAAACAAGTAAATTTAAATCAAGAAACTGACCAGTATTTCAATGGGAACTATGGGCCTGCTTTTGGCTAATGAGATGGTCAATGTGCACCTTTCATTGACCACCAATGAAAGAGGTGCCCCTTACGGAAGTGCAGCTGGGGCTGGATAAATGGCCTCGGGGCCGCGTGTGGCCCGTGGGCCGTAGTTTGGGGACCCCTGCTGTAATGTTTCATATAATGAACTCGAATAGACCTTGTTACCATGCCACATGAGGTCAAGCTCAAACTAATTCCAACTTATGTGTGCTTCACGTGCCATCTTTTCCAAGTTTCCTAAATTAGATTTTTTTCATGAGATTTTTTTGCTGCCTTTGTTTTCCTAAAGCTTCTGATTTTACATTAGAGTTAAAGGTTTTATTTATTTTAATTCACCGATGAATCAACTTAGCCCCTTAAATGAATAGCTAATTAGTTTTTACTTTATTCATTTAGTTGTGCAACCATCACTTTTGTAAAAATTTTGGGACATTTTTTTCTGTACACATTTTCACGGTGCTTTTTTATATCCGTAGTTTTGTAGCACCTTTCAAAATTGGAAAGAGTGAATTGTCTGAGTCTGTTCTTCTCTTTCAAGATCATTTTGAGGCCCTGGACAGTTGGCTCAGAGGTGGAGCATCAATCACCCTGGCATGTGAAGGTCTAGAGTTCCATTCTTGCTCAAGGCACACAAGAGAAGCACTTATCATCTTCTCTACCCTTCCCCCTCTTCTTTCTCTATCTCTATTTTTCCCATCCACAGCCAAGGCTCCATTGGAGCATGTGGTGCTGGGTGATGAGGATCACTTCCTGACCTCCACCTCAGGTGCTAGAATGGCTCCAGTAGCAAAGGAGCAATGCCACAGATGGGCACAGCGTTAATCCCTATTCAGCATGCCAGGTCGATCTTGGTCAGGCACATGCAGGAGTCTTTCTCTGCCTCCTCAATTCTCACTTCAGAGAAGTACAAAGAGGAAATATAGAGATCATTTGGACAGCTGCATTTTTCTTCAATTTCAATATAAATTTTAAAATAAGCTTGTCAATTTCTTCAAAACTAACCAGCTAGTGTGTCGACAGTGATTACAGCTATCTCATTCTATAGTGTATAGTGTTATTTTTTCTGCAGTGTACTCTTTTTACTAATCCAGGATTATGGGTTTTCCTTTATTTAATTAGGTCTTTGATTACTTCCAAGATCAGTTTGTTAGTTTTAGAATAAAACATTTTAGTCTTTATTTTTGTATGTGTGTGACAGAGACAGAGAGAAGGCTAGAGCAAAAGATAAAAACATACAGGCAGAAAGAGAGAGAGGTGAGATGCATTAACTATTTGTGCAGCTCCTTAGTCTCCTTAGTTTATTGATTGCTTTCTGGAATGTGCCTGGACTTGGAGGCTGCAGCAGAGCAAGTGACCCCTTGCTATGGACAGACACCATGGGCTCAAACCAGCTTCTCTGGTGTCATGCCTATGATCCCATTCTCAAGCCAGTGACCTCACTGGAAACATCAGCGTATTGAACGTAGGTCCTCAGTATTCCTTTTCAACACTCTTATTTTCTCACCACTGCCTTGTCAGGCTAGCCTTTCCTAAATCGTACCCCTGTGATTTTCTTCTTTATTACGCAGAAATTGCAATTGTTTTCTTAAAAGAATTTATTATTGCTGGAACTTTAAAATAATATTACCTTCCCATCAATTTCTGAAAACACTAAGTGCCCAATAATTGGTCCCAAGTTTCCTGTCAAGTGAAATAACAGCTTTTCCTGCACTGAGCTTTGTGATGTACTGTTATCTTGATTAGACAGTTTGTCCTCTTCTGAAAGACTCTTTAGTATGTTCCATAACTATGATTTCTGCCTGCATGATGTGATTGGTTTATGTTTTGGGGGCTTTTGTTTTTACAGAAACAGAGTCAGAGAGAGGGATAGATAGAGACAGACAGGAACAGAGAGAGATGAGAATCATCAATCATAAGTTTTTCTTGTGACACATCAGTTGTTTATTGATTGCTTTCTCATATGTGCCTTGACTCTGGTTCTTCAGCAGATCGAGTAACCCCTTGCTCGAGCCAGCGACCTTGGGTCCAAGCTGGTGAGCTTTGCTCAAACCAGTTGAGTCCGTGCTCAAGCTGGTGACATCAGGGTCTTAAACCTGGGTCTTCTGCATCCCAATCCAACTCTCTATCTACTGCGCCACTGCCTGGTCAGGCTGCTTTATGTTTCTAAAACTTGAGTTTTGACCAGGTGGTTATATAGTATTAAGAACATCAAAGTTGCCTGACCAGGCGGTGGCGCAGTGGATAGAGTGTCAGACTGGAATACGGAAGGACTAGGTTCGAGACCCGGGGGTTGCCAGCTTGAGGGCTGGCTCATCTGGCTTGAGCAAAACTCCCTGGCATGGACCCAAGGTCACTGTCTCAAGCAAGGGGTTACTCAGTCTGCTGAAGGCACGAGGTCATGGCACATAAGAGAAAGCAGTCAATGAACAACTACGGTGTCACAACGGGAAAAAAAAAAAGATGATTGATGCTTCTCATCTCTCTCCGTTCTTGTCTGTATGTCCCTATCTATCCCTGTATCTGACTCTCTATCCCTTTAAAAAAAAAAAAAAAAATCGAAGTCAAAATGGAGGACCTAGGTTTGAGAATCCAAGTTCGCCAGCTTGAGCGCAGGTTCATCTTGTTTGAGTAAAGCTCAACAGCTTGGAACCAAGATTACTGACTTGAGCAAGGGGTCTCGATTTGCTGTAGACCCCCGGTCAGTGCATATATGAGAAAGCAATCACTGAGAAACTAAGGTGTTTTAACAAAGAATAGATGCGTTTAATCTCTCTGTCTTACTGTCTCTTTGTCCCTATCTGTCCTTTTTTCTGACTCTGTCTCTCAGAAAAAAACTCAAAAAAATTGATTTTGAATCTGACCTCTGGTGTCCCACTGGATAAAGCGCCCACCAGGAACACTAAGCTTGCCGGCTGGTAAACCGCAGGGTTGACTGGTCAAGGCACATATGCAAGTTGATGCTTCCTGCTCCTCACTCTTCTCTGTCTCTCCCTCTTTTCCAAAATGCATAAAGTATAAAAATAAAATATAAACCTGCTTTTAGAGCCTGACCTGTTGTGGTTCAGTGGTTAGAGAAGTGATGTACAATGCAGAGGTTTCCAATTTAAAGCTCTGGGTTTGCAGGATTAAGGGACAAGTGGCAAGGAATAAAAACCTAAAGTGAAGCAACTATTAGTCAATACTTTTTGCCCCACACCAGCTCTCATCTCTCTATGTACTCTCAATAAATCAAATCTTTTTTAATCTTAATTTAATGAGAAGAGGGGAAGCAGAGACAGACTCCCACATGCACCTCAAATGGTGATCCATGTGGCAAGCCCACTAGGGGGTGATGCTCTCCACACCTGTGACCCTTGCTCTGTTGTCATCAGAGCCATGTTTTTACTGCCCGAAGTGAAGGTCATGGAGTCATCCTCAGTGCCCCAGGCCTATATGCTCCAATGGAGCAATGGCTGTAGGAAAGAAGGGAAAAAGAGAGAACAAAGTGAGAGGGGAAGGTGGATGGATGGAGAAGCAGATGGACACTACTGTGTACCCTGATCTGCAATGGAACCCAGGACATTCACATGCATGGCTGATGATGTAACATCGAGCCAACCAGCCAGTGTTATTTTTACATTATTATTTATTGTTTTTATATTATTATTATAATTTCCTATATTAGCAATTGTAAACCTAATTCTGCCCCACCAATATTTTCTGACAACCTCCTCTGTTTAGGTTTCCATTGTATCTTTTTTACTGTTTTTCAGAGTGATTGCCTTTACTTCCTTGCTTCAGGTTTCTTCCTCTTGGTAGTTACTAAACTGGGTGTCCTAGAAATGAATTCAGTTCTGATACTATGTACTTAGAACTAATGTCAGAACCTACGAGTTAAAAGAATTCAGTTTCAGCCCTGGCCGGTTGGCTCAGCGGTAGAGCGTCGGCCTGGCGTGCGGGGGAACCGGGTTCGATTCCCGGCCAGGACACATAGGAGAAGTGCCCGTTTGCTTCTCCACCTCCTCCTTCCTCTCTGTCTCTCTCTTCCCCTCCTGCAGCCAAGGCTCCATTGGAGCAAAAATGGCCCGGGCGCTGGGGATGGCTCCTTGGCCTCTGCCCCAGGCACTAGAGTGGCTTTGGTCGCGGCAGAGTGACCCGGAGGGGCAGAGCATCGCCCCCTGGTGGGCGTGCCGGGTGGATCCCAGTTGGGTGCATGCGGGAGTCTGTTTGTCTCTCCCCATTCCACAAGACGTTGTCTTCACTTTTCATTTCAATTTCTGTATCCACATTAAACCTGTGCTCTGACCAGTTGGATAAGTTGGAGGTTCTAAAAAAGCCTTCCTTGAATTCAGTTAATTTCCAGAGCAATGCTAATAGTTATTTATATTAAAGGGAGATAGATGAATAAGTACATAAGTCAAAGTCTGAAGTATTCCTGAATACAGGCCTTTCTCTGTCCATGGAACTGAGATGAACCATACATCAGACACAAGGATGTATTTGCTAACTGAAAAGCTGATCAGATATGAAAATGATTTTCATAAACCTTATTGCTCTAGGCCATCTATTCTGTCCTAGAAGACAGTTGGTGGGGCTGAAGGTAAACCTTCCACACTGTGGTCCTTCTGGTAACTAGCTGCATCCTGAGGCCATTTAGAAACTTTTGCTTAGTCTCCTCGGCAGCAGACACCTAGCGTTTTTATAAATGTTCTTTTATGGAGAATAAAAGATAATTTCACTTCGGAAATTACAAGGGTTATACAAACTAACTGTCTGAAACAAATTCATCTTGTCTTCACTAAACCAAATACAAAGAACAGTGTCCCAACATTTCCTGTTCTGCAGTCTTACGTGTTCTCATCAGACTAGCATATTCTGTATTCTGTTTGCATCCAGGTTGGTTCTGTATTTAGCCTTGGAATCCATATGGATGCCAGTAGTTGGTCTGTCTATGTGATTTTTTAGGATTCCATGACTGGTTGTAGAATTTTTGAATGAGTGAGGTGGCCACATTTTCCAAGGAAGAAAACAGCCACGTGAAGGGATTTCTATTCTCTAGTACCATCTCGGGGATATGTTAAAATCCTGTAGTAAGACCCTTCACTAGCATAATCGCAGCAGTTATCAAAAGGAATTGTTTTGGCCCTGGCTGGTGACACAGTGGATAGTGTTGCCCCAGCATATGCATACCCCAGATTTGATTCCTGGTCAGAGCACACATGAGAAATAACCATCTGCTTCTCTTCCCCATCCTTGACTACTTCTCTCTTCTCTCTTTCCCTTTCTCAGGCAGTGTCTCAGTTTGCTCCAGCATGGGCCTAAGAGTTCAGGATGCCTTTGTCAGTGTGCATTTCCCTGAGATACTAAAAATAGCTAATTACTTTGGCATCGCATTCACATGTGGTTGCCATGTGGATCCATGTCAGAGCACATGCGGAATATGCCTGATCATTTTTCCATGTCTTACCCTAAAGAAAATAACAGAAAAACATGAAAATGAAACAGTTTTTTTTAAAACAAAATATACTTTTATCACATAGGAAACTTAGAGGTTTACAGGCTATGTCTAGAATGTGGATGACTCTAAGTTAGTTTTCTTTATTTTACAACCCGTGGGGTATCACTAGAGTACTTTACAAAAAGTTATAACAAATTTTAATTTTGAACTAAGATTATGAAAGATTATAGGATAATTTACTGTTCTCTTTCCTAGAATTTAAGGAAGTTAATGTGATTTTGCAAAGTCCCTTCGAAAGTCCACCCATTGCAAAGAGTGGAGAAGAATATTATGAACATGATATGTTTGCAAATACTGTTAATCAACGGGAAAGCCAGTCTATATTGAGGCAACACTGCAATACGTTGGAGATATATGGAAAACCTTTAAAATCAAAATTAAGGTTTGAAAACCAAACAGATAGTTTCAATCTAAAGAACTCTGATTTCTTCAGTTGTGATGGGACATCCATTCCATGTCATAACCATGAACTAATTTACACTAAAATTAGGTTGCATCCCAGTACCAAATTAATTGAAAATATGTCCCAGGTCACTCAGCAACAGAGAAATGACAACGAAGAGGAAGCCCTCGCATGCACTGAATGTGGGAAAACTGTTGTCGAGATGACTCAGCTCACTGATTTTCGTGGAGATAAATCTTATAAATGCAGTCTGTGTCAGAATGCCTTCTTCAGAAAATCCAGTCAGAAAGTTCATACAGGACTGAATCAGAGTGAATACAATATATATAATAAAACCAATAAATCACAGCTGAATATACATCAAAAAACTCATGCAGAAAAACTTTACAAATGTAGTGAATGTAGGAAAGGTTTCATTTACAAGTATCAGCTCAGCAATCATCAGCAAACTCATAGAAGAGAGAAGTTGTATGTATGCAGTGAATGTGGAAAAGGCTTTACAGTGAATAGTAAACTGATTATACATCAAAGGACTCATACCGGAGAAAAGCCATATGTATGCAGTGAGTGTGGGAAAGGATTTCCAGAGAAGAAGAGTCTGATTAGACATCAAAGGACTCATACTGGAGAGAAGCCTTATGTATGCAGTGAGTGTGGAAAAGGATTTCCAGAAAAGAGGAAGCTGATTTTACATCAAAGGATTCATACTGGAGAGAAGCCTTATGTATGCAGTGATTGTGGAAAAGGATTTCCAGAGAAGAGGAAGCTGATTATACATCAAAGGACTCATACTGGAGAGAAGCCTTATGTATGCAGTGATTGTGGAAAAGGATTTCCAGAGAAGAAGAAGCTGATTATACATCAAAGGACTCATACTGGAGAGAAGCCGTATGTATGCAGTGAATGTGGGAAAGGTTTTATAGTGAAGTGTCAACTGATTATACACCAAAGGACTCATACCGGAGAGAAGCCTTATGTATGTGGTGAATGTGGGAAAGGTTTTACAGTAAAGATTCAACTGATTGTACATCAAAGGACTCATACTGGAGAGAAGCCATATGTATGCAGTGAGTGTGGAAAAGGCCTTTCAGTGAAGAGGAATCTGATTAGACATCAAATGACTCATACTGGAGAGAAACCTTATGTATGCAGTGAGTGTGGAAAAGGATTTCCAGAGAAGAGGAAGCTGATTAGACATCAAAGGACTCATACTGGAGAGAAGCCTTATGTATGCAGTGAATGTGGGAAAGGCTTTACAGTGAAGAGTCACCTGATTATACATCAAAAGACTCATACTGGAGAGTAGCCGTATGTATGCCTTGAATGTGGAAACGGGTTTCCAGAGAAGAGGAATCTGACTAGACATTAAAGGACTCATACTGGAGAAAAGCCATATGTATGCAGTGAATGTGGGAATGGCTTTATAGAAAAGAGTCACCTGATTATACATCAAATTATTCATACAGAAGACAAGCGCTATGCGTGCAGTGAATGTGGAAAGGACTTCAGAGTGAAGTGCAAACTGTACATCAAAGGACTCGTACAGAATACAATTTCTATGTATGCAGTGTATGTGGGAAAGGTTTTCCTAAGAAGAGTGCTCTTACTGTATATCAGCAAGTTTATTTATGTAATTATTTATTTATTATTATTTTTTTTGTTATTTTTCTGTAGCTGGAAACAGGGTGGCAGTCAGACTCCTGCATGTGTCCGACTGGGATCCACTCGGCAGGAAGTTCATTTATTAATAAAACCATTACTCTGCAGTGAAAGTGGAAAAGGCTTCCCCATATAGACTACTATATATATACATGTATGCAAACTCATGCAGAGAAGCTGTACAGATGCGGTGATTATCATGAAGCTTTTTTTAAAAAGATTTTATTTAGTGATTTGAATGAGGTAGTGATTAACTGCTAGACTTGAGTCAGAAACATGAACTTCTAGCAGTTTTTTCTCATATGCCGGGTAAAGCCATACCAGGGCTTTCAAACTAGCATTTTCATTCTCCTTTTTGCTTCCTGAATTTTTCATGTTTGTCTCTGCTTCTGCTTTCTGAGTATCCATAATTACCCGTAGGTACTGGGGCTTCAAGCTACATATGAAATCTTTTATGGAATCATGAGGCAGTGTTCCCTAGGTCGTCAGTGCACTTTATCTGGTCTCAGAGTACTTCCTGTCTTAACACCAGGTTCTTGTAACCATCATGACAAAAGGAATTTTTAAAGGGTTTTTTTTTTTTTTTTCCCCCAGCAAAAACGTCCTCATGCTTTCCATTCATGGTAACATTCTTTTTTCCAATCCTAACCCTTGGATGCACAGCTCTTTTCATATGTAAATAATTTATATAGAGTATTAGAAAAATGAATTCCTTTAGCAGGTATCCTTTTGAGATGATCAATATGACCTAATGAGATACACTAAATACATTATACGGCTCTCTGTCCTGTTTCTGGCCCAGAGCTCCTGACACCTTTATCAATTCCTAAGTGACAACAGAACCATCAACATCTTTTGTTATACTGAGGTGACTTGATTTGAATTTTAAGTTCCACTACACAGCCAGAAGGGCAGGAGTCTAGAAATAGCATAAATAAATTGTGCCTATTGAAAAGCCACCAGAAAATAAAATCCCTAGAAGAGGGATTTCATAGAGCTTCTAGGTGGGTGAACACTTCTCAGTGTTGGAAGTGTTATGTACCCAAAGCACATGAGGAGACAAGCTCCTGTGCTTGAGACCTCCCAGACCTTGAGCTGTATATCACTTCATCTTGTTCACCTATAATTTTTATGATACCCTTTAAGAAAGCAGAACCTGATTCTGTTTAGTGATGTGGGTCACTCTGGGAAATCAATTGAACAAGAGGAGGGATTGTGGGAACCTCCATTTGAAGCCAGGTCAAAAGTTGTAGGTAACCGGGAGAGCTACTTGATTTGTTTCACGTCTGAAGTGACCTGGAAGCAGTGTGTAGCACTAAGCCATTGCCTGTGGGATTTGATACTATTGGGTAACGTAAATTTTATGGCACACAGGTGGTGTGGGAAATTTTTAATGTGGGACTTCCCTTCGCACAATAAAATGCACATGTTGGGTGACCAGTATTGTGAGTGTGGCAGTAGTGAGAGTAGAGAAACCAAGGAGGAGGACTGCACTGCATGTGTTTTAATAGTGGACCTCAATTTCAAACTAACATTAAGCCCAAAGGTCTTCAGATTTTTTTTCAGAGACAGAGTCGGAGACGGACAGACAGGAAAAGAGATGAAAAACATCAATTCTTTGTTGCGGTTCCTTAGTTGTCCATTGATTTCTCATATGTGCCTTGACTGGAGGTGGGAGCTACAGCAAACCAAGTGACCGCTTGCTCAACCCAGTGAGCTTGGGGTCTGAAACCTGGGTCCTCTGCATCCCAGTCCTATGCTTTAACCACTGTGCCACTGCCTGGTCAGGCGGTCTTTGGATTTCTTTGTGACATACAGACAACATCAGACCTTATGGAAACTGGATTCACCCTTGCTGCTCCTGTGTAACATCTGTATTAACTTTTGTTTTTTAACTAAAGTGATGGACAAAATGCATCTCCTGCCATGTTGCCCCTGGATATATTCCAGCCTGTAATAATTTAAGAACTTTCTCTGTGCTAGTGACCACTCCTTGGGAAGCAAAGTCATTTGGAACCTCAAAGACATTTGTTTATTGCACCTGACAGTTATAGCAAATGTTATGGTCACACCCATCAATAAGTTTTTAATACATTCTATGACATTCTGGAATTTGTTTAGGGCCAGAACTTGGAATTTCAGAAGAGAGCCTGAGACATGGCTACTCCGTTGTTCTAGCAACAGCCAAAAAAGGATTTGGACACAGCTCTGGATTGGAAGTAGTTTTGTACTAGTGTTCAGTTTCTGGGTGCTGCTCTTGGGGGCTTCAGAGTCTTGAGGGCTTCTGAGCAGGATTCTCTGGATCCTCTGTGAAGGGCCTGTGAGTTTGGTAAAGTAGGAATACATACAAATTGTCACTTGTGGATTTATGTGGATTCAGTCTCTGAAGATCTAGGCATCAGTGTGTGTTTATTGATTAAGGTGTACTCTGCAGAGATTAACAACTGAACATTTGAAGGTCAAGGCTTAATGTCTCCATGTCAGTTACATTTAGACTTGTTGATGGAAAATTGCTATGTGTGTTGCATGAACCCTGTTTGTCTAAGTTAGCAATGAATCTAAATCTAATTTAATCTTTGAGGAGTGTCAATGTACAAGAGTTTGGTAAATTTCAGATTGAATTTGAAGACACTGGAGTACAAGGTGTGTATGTGTTTCAGGACTTTCTAAATTTTTTTATTTTTAGTGTGGAGAGAGATAGAGATACAGAGGAGGGCAGGAGGAGCAGGAAGCATCAACTCCCATCTGTGCCTTGACCGGGCAAGCCCAGGGATTCTAAAGTGTAACCTCAGCTTTCCTTGTCAATGCTTTATCCACTGAGACACCGTAGGTCAGGCCTTCAGATCATAGGAGTCTGAAAGTTTTAGGTTCCATAGCCCTGGAATAGTGGGAGTTTTATAGCTCATGTTTTGGATATTGGAAACATTTTAATTTTTTATGTTCAAGCTTCTTATTAAAATTTTGACTCCTAAGGCATTTGAAGTCTTGCTCCTTGTCGTATGTTCTCACTTTTGGTTCAAATCAACTCTTCCAAAAAGTTGAGTCTTCTACATCCGTGTGAATTGATGTCATCACAAATCTGAGTAATTCATCGTGATCAAGTGGTGTTTCAAGAAAAAAATATTTTTTAATCTTTTAGGAAAGTTTCCTCTTTGACTTTTTTTTTGAGTGAGAGGAGGGATAATAGACATACTTCGCCCTGGCCAGTTGGCTCAGCGGTAGAGCGTCGGCCTAGCGTGCGGAGGACCCGGGTTCAATTCCCGGGCAGGGCACACATGAGAAGCGCCCATTTCCTTCTCCACCCCTCCGCTGCACCTTCCTCTCTGTCTCTCTCTTCCCCTCCCGCAGCCAGGGCTCCATTGGAGCAGGCATGGCCCGGGCGCTGGGGATGGCTCTGTGGCCTCTGCCTCAGGCGCTAGAGTGGCTCTGGTCGCGACATGGCGACGCCCAGGATGGGCAGAGCATCACCCCATGGTGGGCCTGCCGGGTGGATCCTGGTCGGGCGCATGCAGGAGTCTGTCTGACTGTCTCTCCCTGTTTCCAGCTTCAGAAAAATGCAAAAAAACAAAAAGAAAAGAAAGACATACTTCCACGTGCACCACAACCAGGATTCACTGTTTGTTGGAATAGTGAAGAGGATAGTTTCCTTAATTTTTCTTTCAGACAGATCATTGTTGGTGTACAAAAATGCCTCTGATATCTGAGTATTAATTTTATATCCTGGCACCTTGCTGAATTCATTTATCAGGTCCAGCAGGTTTTGTGACTGTGATTTTAGAATTTCCTATGAACAGTATCATATCAGCAAATAATAATAGTTTTACTTTTTTTTTCCAATTTGGATGCCTTTTATTTCTTGTCTTGTTGCTGTGGCTAAGACTTCCAGAATTTTGTTGAATAAGAGTGGTGATGGGGGAAACCCTGCCTTGTTCAGACCTTAAGGGGATTGCTTTTTAATTTTTCCCATTGAGTATGATGTTGACTGTGAGTCTGTCATAGATGGCCTTTATCTTGTTGAGGTATGTATCCTAGATTCCCATTTTGATCGTAAATGAGTGCTGGATTTTATCAAATGCTTTTTCTGAATATTGATATTATGTGGCTTTTCTCATTCCTTTTGTTTATGGGATGAATGACATTGATTGATTTGCATATGTTGTACCAGCCTTGCCTCCATAGAATAAATCCCACTTGATCATGATGTATGATTTTTTTCATATATTGTTGGATCCAGTTTACTAATATTTTGTTGAGAATTGTAGCGTCTAAATTCATCAGAGATATTGATCTATGTTTTCTTATTTTCTGTTGACTTTGCCTAGTTTTTGAAGCATTATTATACTCACCTCATAAAAAGAGCTTGTAATTTTTCGATCCTCTTGAAGTTTTTGAAATAGCTTGAGAAGGATAGAAGTTAGTTCTCTTTGAATGTTTGGTAGAATTTGCCTGTGAAGCCGTCTGGTCTAGGGATTTTGTTTCTGGGAGTTTTTTGATAACTATTTCAATCTCATTTGTTGTAATCGGTCTATTGAGGTTTTCTGATTTTTCCAGATTGATTTTTGAAGATTATATGTTTCAAGGAATTTGTCCATTTTTCCTAGGTTGTGTAATTTTTTGGCACACACTTCTTTATAGTACTTTCTTACACTCCTTTGTATTTCTGCTGTGTCCATTGTTACTTAACCACTTTCATTTCTTATTTTCTTTATTTGAGTCCTCTCTTTTTCTTTTTTTTTGTTTTTTGAGTCTGGCTCAGGTTCACTGATCTTGTTTACCTTTTCAAAGAACCAGCTCTTGGTTTCATTGATCCTCTGTATTGTTATTTTAGCCTCTATGTCATTTATTTCAACTCTAATCTTTATTATTTCCTTTATTCTACTTACTCTGGGCTTTACTTGCCATATTTTTTCTAGTTCTCTTAGTTGCAGGGTTAAGATGTTTATTTGAGCTTTTTCTAGCTTCTTAAGGTATGCCTGTAATGCTATGAACATTTCTCTCAGGACTGCCTTTGCTGTGTCCCACAGATTTTAAATTGTTGTATACTCATTTTTCTTTGTTTCGAGGATATTTTTTCTTTTCTGATCTTATTGTTAAACGATTTTTTATTTAATATGTTTAGTTTCCAATTTTAGTGTTTTTCAGTTTTTCTATTGTATTTGATTTCTAGTTTCATGCCATTTTTGTCAGAGAAGATGCTTGATATGATTTCAATCTTCTTAAATTTGTTGTGACACGTTATATGCCCTAATATGTGGTCTATCCTAGAGAATATACCATGAGCCCTTCATTGTATATTTTGCTGCTTTAGGGTGAACGTTCTGAATATATCTATTAAATCCAACTGATCTAGTGTGAACCTTAATTCTGCTGTTTGTTTGTTAATTTTCTTTTTGAGGATCTATCCAGTGATGTTAGTGGAATATTGAAATCCCCTACTATTATAGTATTGCTGGTGATCTTGCCGTTTATATCCATCAAAGTCTGATTTATATATTTAGGTGCTGCTGTATTAGGCGCGTAGATATTTATAATGGTTATCTCTTACTGTTGGATGGATTGCTTCCTTTATCATTATGTATTAGTCTTCTTTATTTCTTACTATAGTCTTTTTTAAAAGTCTATTTTGTCTCCACAGATAAATATTGCTACCCCAGTATTTTATTTAATTTTTATTTACTTTATTTATTTATTCATTTTAGAGAGGGAGAGAGAGAGAGAGAAAGGGAGAGTAGCTGGAAGCATCAACTCCTGTATGTGCCTTGACCATACAGTTACAGGGTTTTGAAGTGGCAACCTCAATGTTTCAGGTTATGCTTTATCCTCTGCGCCACCTCAGGTCAGGCTACTCCAGCTTTTTTAATTTGTTTTCATTATCATGAAATACTTTTTTCATTCTTTTACTTTCAGTCTATGTGTATCTTTTGTTTTCAGGTGGGTCTCTTGTAGACAGTATATGTATGGGTCCTGTTTTCTTATCCATTCAGCTACCCTGTGTCTTTAGATTGGAGCATTTAATCCATTTACATTTAAGGTAATTATTGATATGTAGTTGTTTCTTGCCATTTTTTTCTTTAAATCTACATTCCTCTTTTACTAGATTATTTTCCCCCCTGCTTTGTTCTGTCTACAGCAGGCTTGTTCACAATTCTTGTAGGACTGATTGGGTTTGGTGAAATCCTTGAGTTTTTTTTTGTTTCTTTTTGTTTTTTGTCTGGGAAGCTTTGTATTCTTCAATGTTAAACAATAGCCTTACTGGATAAAGAAGTCATGGTTGTAGCTTCTTGTTCTGCATTCCTTTGAATATTTCTTAGCATTCCCTCTGGCATCGTGTTTCTGTTGAAAAGTTGTATATCATCCTTATAGTGGTTCTGTTGTAGGAGATTGGCTGTTTTTTTCTTACAGCCTTTAGTATTTTTTTTTGTTTGTTTTAGTTTGGTAATTTGATTATGATGTATCTTGGTGTGGGTCTCTTTGGGTTCTTTTTTTTTAAGGGTTCACCTATGCTTCTTGAACCTGTGTGACTCCTGCAAAAATACAGTGAAATTTTCAGCTATAATTTTTTCAATCAGGTTCTCTATTTCTTGGTCTTTCTCTTTTTCAGGAAAAGATGTGGATATAGTTTCTCATCATGTTGTCACAGAGCTCTCTTACAGTTTCCTCAGACTTTTTTTTTTTTTTCATTTTTCCGAAGCTGGAAACGGGGAGGCAGTCAGACAGACTCCCGCATACGCCCATCTGGGATCCACCCGGCATGCCCACCAGGAAGCGATGGTCTGCCCCTCTGGGGCATCGCTCTGTTGCATCCAGAGCCATTCTAACACCTGAGGCAGAGGCCACAGAGCCATCCCCAGCGCCTGGGCCATCTTTGCTCCAATGGAGCCTTGGCTACGGGAGGGGAAGAGAGAGACAGAGAGGAAGCAGAGGGGGAGGGGTGGAGAAGCAGATGGACGCTTCTGCTGTGTGCCCCGGCCGGGAATCGAACCCAGGACTCCTGCATACCAGGCTGAGACTTTACCGCTCAGCCAACCGGCCAGGGCTCCTCAGACTCTTTTTTTTTTTCACTGTTCTTCTGTGGTTTCATTTATCTTGTCTTCTAAGTCACTGATTTGATCCTCTGCTTCATCCAGCCTGCTTTTAATTTCTCCTAGTGTAGTCTTCATTTCTGATATTGTGTTTGTCATTTCTGGTTCTTGCTTATGATTTCTGTGTCCTTTTTGATGCTTATGGTTTCTTTATTTAGATCTTCATTAAGTCCATCCATTGTTGCTTTCGGATCGTAAAGCATCCTAACAATCATTGTTTTATACTTTGCATCCAGTAACTTGATTACTTTTGTTTCATCCAGATCTTTTTCTGGGAATTTGTCTTGTTGATTCATATGACTTAAGTTTCTCTGTCTTCCCATTGTTTCTGTGTGTGGCTTGCAGGCTTAGTTCAGTTGTGGTCTCCTACCAGTAGAGCCACTGTGAAAACTTGATTTGTTTGTTTTCAGTTTACTTTACACAGCAGTAGGCTTGTTTACTGATCTCAGCAGAGATCTTATTTGAAACTGTATCCAGGAACCGAATGGGTGTGACCTCTGAGAATCTGAAGGTGTGTTCTGCCAGCTGCTCTTCAGGGCATGGCGTTTTCTCAGCTTCAGTAGGGGGATGCTTATCTCAGATCTCCCTGGAAATCTGAGTTACTGCCCCTCCACCCCACTTTCTGCTTTCGGCTCTGCCTTTTGTGCTGATTGGAGCGGGAGAGCTTTCTGGAGGTGGGTCACCCAGAACCAATTTAGTCTTCTGCTGTGTGAAGCAATCAACCGCTCCCTCAGCTATGGCCACCTCTGTATTGAATGATTCAGCTTCTCAGGTCATCCCAAGCATTCCCCTGCTCGTCACCATTTGTCTCTCTCCCCACTTTCCTAGTGAAAGATTAGCCAGTCGTCAGCCCTCCTCGCCCCTGGAGCCCCAGGCAACTGTCTGTGAGTGATATTTTCTGCTCTGTCCTTTTAAGGCACCTCCCTTTAAAGTTCTGTGCCACTTTACATGCACCAAACTTTGCTCTTCCTCCTCTCAATGCTTTTCATCTTGCTCCGCCAGTCCCTGGATTTGTAGATTATGTGTCCGGTTCTGAGACTGAGGGTTTCCATCCTTCAGGGTCACTCTGTTTAATGACAGCCCTCCTGGACTTTCAGCCTCCCCTTGCTTCTAAAAGCAGGGGAGCCCCCACCAAGTTTCAACACTCCCTACTGGGATCAGTGTGTAATCTTTGCTTCTTGGTTTTTGAGACCTGTTCTTTTAGTCCAAAGTTGACTTTTCACAATGATTGTTCCTAAATTAATTTGTAATCGAGTTTGGTTGTGTGAGCTGGAAGTTGTGTATTTGCCTACTTTGCTTCCATCTTGGAATTCCAAGGATTCTTTGATAAAAGGAAGTACAAGCGAAAAAAGAAAAGTCAGGAAAGTACTTCTGCCCATGGATCTCTTTTTCCAATGCAGGAGTTTCAGACATTTTGCTAGAAGATGCCTTGTTCTCCCCAAATATTATCCTCGGCCTCCTTTTCAAGACTGAGTAGCTCCTAAGTCTTCAAATATTTGCCCACACTGTAGGAGAGGGAAATACTGGGGAATGAGTATAAATCTGAATATAATGCCAGAGGACAGGTGATTCAGAGAGGCCACAGTGGCAGTAGCAGCAGCAGCTTTGTTGGGCCCTAACAAATGGCAGCTGCAGTCAAGGGTCAGGTGATTCAGGGAGGTGGACAAGGAAGCCTTTCCTGCCCACGTCAACTAAGTTTGCTGCTTGGCTAGAGGTGAGATGGAGAGATCTTGGCATTGTCGGTTTGGGCTGCCAATTGCAGCAGCTATCAGAATTTCAGAATGAGAAAAGACATAGGTATTTGTATAGTTGCAGCTTTTTCATGTTATTGTCTAATTTTCTTTGATGTTTTAGCTACACTATCATTTTTTCCCCTATTATTTGTCTGAAAATTAAGGTGGGAGACACCTGTTTGGATGTAGCTAAACAAAATTTCATGTGGCTGCTTCAAGATTTTTCTGGTTAGAATATTGTTTAGTCTCATCCTTGTTCTATCTCTCTCAAGAAATGACCGAACCGGCCCTGGCCGGTTGGATCAGCAGTACAGCGTCAGCCTGGCGTGCGGGGGACCTGGGTTCGATTCCCGGCCAGGGCACATAGGAGAAGCACCCGTTTGCTTCTCCACCCCCCCCTTCCTCTCTGTCTCTCTCTTCCCCTAGTGCAGCCAAGGCTCCACTGGAGCAAAGATGGCCCGGGCGCTGGGGATAGCTCCTTGGCCTCTGCCCCAGGCACTAGAGTGGCTCTGGTCGCGGAATAGCAACGCCCCCTGGTGGGCGTGTCGGGTAGATCCCGGTCGGGCGCATGCGGGAGTCTGACTGTCTCTCCCCGTTTCCAGCTTCAGAAAAATACAAAAAAAAAAAATGGCCGAACTAAAATCAAGCAGGCATCTTTCTAATATTGTTCTCTGAAATCCCAGGTTTGTCTCTAATTTGTCTGATTCTTCTGATTCTTGTTTGTGTTTAATCTTCGTTTAATGTTGTCTAACATGTAATTTTTTTAAGACCTGTATTAAGTTTTTGCATGCAAAAATTGGAAATGCTGGCTCTAATATTAAAAAAAATAGAATAAAATGTGGATACAAAACTTGCTAATTTGCCCAAACTGCTGCAAACTGCAAGCTGCTCCAAGTTGCAGACTTCTGCAAACCATCAAGAAGGGTGAATTTGATTAACAGAAGTATAAAAAATTTTTTTGCAATGGGAAGATAATAAAATTCCTACTGGGTTTTTCAGCCTTAATGTACTCTGTAGATTGCCTGTTAATTAATGGGGTAGAAATGTTTTGAAAAGTATGAGAATCTTACTTGGAAAATCATTTACTATATTTTCTTAAAATTAACATAAAAACCAGTATTTTCTTACAATCCTTAGGGTTAAAGTATCACAAAGTGTACCCAGCAAATGCTTAAAGTTCATTTGTAAAAAAATATAAAATAGAGCGCATATCCTGAAATTCCTGCAAATTTACTTTCTCATGCTTTTTATTTATTTATTTTTAAATTTTTTTAAAATATTTTATTTATTGATTTTTTAGAGAGAGAGGAGTTGAGAGAGAGAGACAGAGAGAGAGAGAAAGGGGAGGAGCAGGAAGCATCAACTCCCATATGTGCCTTGACCAGGCAAGCCCAAGGTTTCGAACTGGCGACCTCAGTGTTCCAGGTCGACGCTTTATCCCACTGCGCCACCACAGGTCAGGCAACATGCTTTTTATTTTAAAACTATTTTTGAATGCTGTTGTACAGGGCCATTCAGCAACCTAGAGACTCTGGAATCCTACAAGGAATGCCAAATTTAATTCTCCTGCAAATTTCTACATTTGATCCAGCTAATAATGCTATCCTGTCTTTCCTGTTGCTCCAGATATGCAAAGAAAGTTTATATAGGTGAAGAAGGGCCCTCAAATTTTGCAGTTGAGATCTTCAGATCATGACTTTTAAGTTCTATAATGACCAAGAGGAACAGGAAAAGGAAGACAGAGCCCAAAGAGATCAGGCAAAATACTAGCTCTCGGCATATGCACTTAAAGGCTCCAAATCCCTATGGAACCTCATAAGCCTCCACAGGGCCTTGCTTCAATATTGGAAAGGAAAGTCATTGGGTAAAAACCTGCCTGGCTTCTCGGTCTTCACCAGGGCCATGCCCTTGCTGTGGGAAAAAGGAACACTGGAAGGTAGGCTTCCCCCTCACTTCTCCAAGAGAAGGTTCAGTCTCTTCCAGCCCTATATCTGGCCACCTATGTCCTAACCTTGCCCAGCCTGCTGGGCATTGCCACTGAAGACTAAAGGTGGCCAGGGCCATTAGCCCCTTTTCACATTACCGTGGACAAACCTAGAATAATTTTCCAAGTACCAGGTAAGGCGATCTCATTTCTTACAGGCACAAGGGCCACTTACTCTGCCTTTCTTGAATATTTGGGTTTTGCCCATCCCTGAAAGATATCTGTTGTGGGTGTTGATGGTATTCTTCTTCTTCCCATTTGCCATGGATCCACTGCCTTGTTTAATACGTAGTGTCTCCTCCTGCCTCAATACCCAATGACTATTTAGAGCTGGGATATTCTTCAAAATTAGATTCCCCCCTTTCCTTTTTGCCCACATCTGTTATGAATTTACCTCTGCCCCACGGCGTAGTGTATCCCAAGGTTCTCCTCAACACCACATGGCTGGAAAGTTTCAGGGAAGGGCCCGTTGGGTTTATCTCTCCATGTTAAAGGAAACAAGCCACGTCTTCATACATGCTGCAGATGGTGTTTTCAGTCTACCTGAATCATTGCCAGCTGGAAGCAGTAATCACTGGGACTCGGATTCTAGCTGTAGAGTGTGGAGTGTGACCACAGTTCCAGTGCATTGCAGACTTTTCCTGAATGTGTGTGACTCCTGCTTTTTGGGACAGTTCTCATACTGAAGTGGGTTGGCTTATATTTATAAATGTGGAGCAGTGATGATGTCAACATGGACTTGGTGAAATTACATTAATACATTAAGTACATACAAAACTGCCAAGATTTTATTTTAGATCCTCATGTATTAGCTAAGACTTTGCTTGATAATCTAATAGACGTTATTAACTTTCTTGTATTAAGATACATGTTTTGTTATCTGTTAGTAATGGCTATTTTAATTTTGTTGTTTATTTTACATTTTCCCAGTCCTCCTCTGAATTGAAACATGGAAATCAGATGAGTATAAATCCCAGCACAGAAATCGAAGTTTAAAAAAATATAAAAGTGGGATATATCTGGGACCAAAAAATCAACAGCATTTTGCAGTTACATTTTGAGGGATCTGAGGTGATGGGAACTGACTTGTCCCCAACTCTCCACCTCCTTTGCAAATGGCTAAGCCTTCCCCACACCTCCATGTGATGCTCATCTCCACCCCACCCCCCCATATTCTCCAGAAAAGACTGGAAGCAAATTTCCTCTTTACATAAAGTTAGAATGTTAAGTATTGGGGGTGGGTTGCACTTGGTGCAATTCTAGGCTTGCCTTGTAAACTATAATCAGAAAAGTTACTGATTTGGTAATGGCCCACTTTGCCCTGTAAATAAAGGAAAATGCGGTGTCTCCAGGCAAACATGTTTTTTTTTTTTTGCTAGGGCGGTGTTTCTGTTAGCAGTATTTGACAAGCCCTGCCGAACCCATCTTTTAATTCTTTAAGTCTGTTTTCTTGAATTCTGCATCATTCTCGCTCGGGACCTGAACATTCTCGTCGCACGGGTCTGCAACAGTTCACCTAGCAGCTTCCATCTAGGGCTGATGCTTAAACAACGTGAGTTGTTTTTAGCTACTGAGGCTGATATACTCACACCAACCAAGCTATCTCAGCACTGGAGCTGATGATGTATGAATGAATTGATCCAGAGGCTAAATTGAGCCACATGCTATAAAAGAGTAATTGAGAGAGCAGGGGGAGAGGATGGGGCAGTGAAGAAAATAGTTACTTCTCTTGTAGCCCTGACCAGGAATCAAACCTGGGATGTCCCTACACCTGGTCAATGCTCTACTGAGCCAACCATTCAGGGCCTCTTTGATATTTTTGTTCAGGTTTTTGAACATAGGTAAATACAAGCATTCTAAATTCTACACATTAGTGAGACCACTTCATTAAAATAATTTTTTTCCTGACGTGGTGGCAAAGTGTTTAGTGCAATGACCTGGAATGGTGATGTAGCTGGTTCAAAACCTTAGGCTTCCCTGGTGAAGGCAGATATGTGTGTTGATGCTTCCTGATCATTCCACCTTCTCTCTCCCCTTTTCTATTAATGAACAAAATCTTTTAAAAAATAAGTTTTTATACTCTTGTTCATGTCTCTGAGTTTCATTTTTATATCTCATCTATGTATGGATTTATATAGTTGTTAGTTTTTTCTGATTTACTTATTTAACTTTGTAATAATGTTATCAAGGTCCATCCATGTTATTGTAAATGATCCGTTGTCATCATTTCTTATGGCTGAGTAGCATTCCGTAGTATATATGTACCAAAGCTTTTTAATCCACTCGTCCACTGACGGACATTTGGGCTGTTTCCAGATTTTTGCTATTGTGAACAATTGTGCCACAAACACGAGGGTGCATTTTTCCTTTTGGAGCAGGTATATGGTGTTCTTGGGGTATATTCTTACAAGTGGGATAGCTAGGTCAAAAGACGGATCGATTTTCAATTTTTTGAGGAATCTTCATACTGTTTTCCACAGAGGCTGCACCAGTCTGCATTCCCACCAGTAGTGCAGGAGGGTTCCCTTTTCTCCACATCCTCACCAGCACTACTTCTGTGTTGTTTTGTTGATGAGCACCATTCTGACTGGTGTGAGGTGATATCTCATTGTGGTTTTAATTTGCATTTCTCTAATGATTAGTGATGTTGAGCATTATTTCATATGCCTATTGGCCATCTGTATGTCCTCTTTGGAGAAGTGTCTATTCATTTTTTTCCCCCATGTACAGGAGTGTGATGGTAACGGGGCGAGGGGAATGGAGAGAGGAAGAAGAGAGAAGCGGTGGGGGGAGGGGACGGGCGCTAAGAAAACCAGATAGAAGGTGACGGAAGACAATTTGACTTTGGGTGATGGGTATACAGCACAATTAATTGTCAAAATAATCTGGAGATGTTTTCTCTCAACATGTACCCTGGCTTATCAATGTCACTGAATTAAATTTAATTATAAAAAATTTTATTTTTAAATAAATTTTTAGATGAAATTTTATTATAACCAAGAGTGTGCATTTAAGAATCTACCATTCCTTGCCAGTTGCCTCAATGATAGAGTGTCACCTCGTGTATAGATGTTCTAGGTTCCATTTCCTTTATGGCAGACAAGAGAAAAGCCTATCTGATTATCTCCCCATTTCCCTCTCAGTTGCTTTTCTCTCTCTGTCTTCTGCAGTCATGACTCCATTGGATTGAGTTCGACTTGGGCACTGAAGATGGCTCTATGGCATCCACCTAAGGTGGTAAGTGAAGTTCGGTTGTTGAGCAAGAGATTAATGCCCCAGATGGGCAGAGCATTCCCCCCTAGTGGCTTTCTAGGTATTTTCTGGTCAGGGTGCATGCAGGAGACTGTCTTTGCCTCCTCTCCTCTCAGTAAATAGAACCAAAAACATGAGTCTATCTTCCAAACTGATGTAGTCTTTGCATTGTCTATGTCAAATAAAAATTTCTGTCCTTATCACTAGCATTATATATATATATATATATATATATATATATATATATATGGAATTTTACAAGCTGTGTATTTTTATCAATCACTTCACTGTGCTAAATAGTAATTTTCTGGTGAAAATGTTGACCATTTTTTATATACTCACTTGCCATCTGATTATCTTTGAAAGTGTCTATTCAAAATCTTTCATGTTTTTAAAATTGTGGACTTTTAGAAATTTTATAATGTGTATACCAGTTTTCCCTCTACACTTTTCAGAGATAAAGAAGGAGGAATAGACAAGAACAGATAGAAGGGGGAGAGATGAGAAGTATCAATTCTTTCTTGCGGCATCTTAGTTCTTTGTTTGCTTTCTCATATGTGTCTTCACTGGCGGGCTACAGCACAGTGAGTGACCCTTTGCTCAAGCCAGAGTTGCTTTGCCTCAAGCCTGTGACCTTCATCTTCAAGCCAGTGTCTTTTGGCTCAAGCCAACAACCCTGCACTCTAGACTGGTGAGCCAGCACTCAATCAAGCTACCTTGGGGACTTGAATCTGAGTTTGCTGCATCCCCGTCCAATTCAAGTTCCACTGCCCTGCCGCCTGGTCAGGATGGATACCAGTATTTAAACAGATAAAACTTGTGAGGTATGTGTTGAGATTACTTTTACGTATTAATATTTACTTACTCATGCATGCCAATGGTCCTCTAAGTGTTCCAACATCATTTGTTGGAAAGCGTATACGTTCATAGTCAAAGCCTTTGTTTCTTTCTCAAACTATTGAGCGTATTTGATTTGTGCAGGTGTTTTTGTGGGATCTCTCTTCTGTTCCATTTATCTGGATTATGCTTTCACAAATATTGCAGTACCAATACTACATATGAGTTTTAAAATCTTTTGATGTAAGCCCCGTAGGCTGCTTGTTTTTGGTTAGAATTTGTTCTTCCTATATTAAGTGTAGAAACCCAGCAAATACTATCTTTACAAAAAGACCAACGGTAAGACATTTTATATTTTCTACTCCTAGTTAGTGGTGTGATAACAGACTTCAATTTTGAGGTGTCTGTTCTAAAAAATATTGCCAGTATTTAACGATACAAACTTAGTACAACCCAAAAGATGGATAAAGATACAAAATACCTCATCATTACTCCTTAAATTAATTGATGACATAAATGAGAAAAAATGCATTAGAGAAATGGTCACAGAACAGAGAAAATCGAGAAAACATGATGTCTTAAATATTGTATTGTGGGTTGAGTACTACAACTTGGGGAAAAAAAAGCTGTGGAAAATTTTGTGAAATTAGAGATTTCTCAATTTCAAAAAATGTACCATGGTTATATTAAATGTTCACATGATAGGAACTTGAGGTCTCCGGCTTAAGAGCAGACTCCTCTGGCTGTGCGCACACTCACCAGCTTGAGTGCAGGGTGGCCCGCTTTGCATAGAATTATAGACATGACCCCACAGTTGCTAACTTGAGCCCAACGTCACTGGTATGTGCAAGGTTACACTAGCTCCACTGATGGCCCCCCCACCCGTCAAGGTCTGTATAAAAAAAGCAATCAATGAACAACCTAAACCACCCAAACTTCTCCCTTCCTCTGTCTATCTCTTTGGTCAATTACAAAAAAAGCTGGAAAGAAACAATTGTCATCTAATTTTATTTTGTTTCTCATAAAAAATTTCCATATTATAACATTTATGTATATCTACATGTAATTAATAGTAAGTGGGTATTAAAAAAATTATCAGTGGAAAAATTATAGTAGAATGATAAACTCAAGTTACCAAAAAGCTATGCATTAAAAAACTGTATGGCCATGGGTCAGGTGGTTAGAGCATTGTTCTGAATTGCAAATGTTGCCAATTGCGACCCCAGATCAGGGCATATACAGGAACAGATTGGTGTTCCTGTCACTCTCTCCTACCTCTCTTTTTTTTCTAAAATACAGTCATAAAATAAACAGTAAAGAAAATAGATATGCGTTTATCAGGGATACACATGATGGCTCTATTTTTAGCATGCCAGCTTTTTCTACCCTCTTCTTATACCTTTCAAGATTTATGTCTCTTTGTCCTAAGCTCCAAGGTCCCATGTTTTGCCTCTGTAACTTGTTAACTGAAGGTTATTTATTCGACAAACATATTACATTTTAATTTAGTAAAATTTATTATAATTTTTATAATTCATCCTTTATTTTCTTCCCCCAGAACTTTGCATAAGTCGGGTTCAAAAAATTTCTCCCATATACTTTGATAATTTTTATACTTTCACCTCTTACACTTAGATCTGTGATCTATTTTTACTTAATTTTTGTATAGGGCTGGAGTTACGATCTTAATTTATACATGTGCCACTAGAGATAAAAATATACCACCATCTTTGGTTGAAAAGATGTACCACTCCAGCTCCCAGGTATTTCGGAGGAAACAGGTGACTGCCTGTCTTTAGTTTGAGTAGCGTTGGGATCAAATAGCATCTAAGGTACTGTAGACATCAACTACCGTGTCCCGACTGTTCTGGTCTTTGCGGTTCACACTGTATGTAACGGGAAAAGGCATTTAGTATGATCGCGGAGTCAGGATAAGGTTTGGGATATAAAGGACTTGGGATGGTCCTCACGTGAGGGTGGCTGGTCCCACTGTGGGAATAATAAGGGTGTGTGGTCAGTGTCTGAGGTGCAGATGGTGTTGTGAGGTTGCAGCTTTGGAGGGCCAGGCCCCCAGGGTGGAGATGGGCATGAAGTTACCACCTCTGCGGTTCGGATAGAACAAAATCCATACATAGCCTTGCAATGCTTGAGTATACTACAGTTTCCCTATTGTTAATTAAACTTTTGTTGTTTGCACTTTGGCTTTTTCTGAATAATGCTGCTGTGAAAATTTTTATACATACATTCTGGGTCAAATATATTTTTATTGGCTAGGGGGTACGCATAGTTTAGATAAAACCTCAGAAAAGGTGGTCAAGCCCAGGGCAAGCAGTTAGATGCCCTCTGTGTTTTAGCCTTTCATACAGGGGTTGTCTAACTGCAGTGCAGAGCCACATCCATCGGTCATTTTTAGTTGACACTTTCCACTGCAAAGAACTGATTCCCTCGAACCTAGACCTATGGTCCTCAATGTCAAAAATATATGTGTGTTCCTTTGTAGAAAATATTTATGTGTTCCTTTTGCAGAAAATATTTGCAAACACCTGCTCTTAGCTTTTAATATGTAGCAACAGACACATTTTTTAATCTCGTTACCCACACACTTTCTTATTTGCTGACATAATCTTTATTTTATTTAATATCCATCCCCCTGACAAAGTGACCTATAAGAAGTGTATAAGTTAAGTCCCGCTGTCTCGTAGTCAAACGTGGTGGTCTCAGTTCCCATGAATATTGCAATGTAGGAGTTCCAGGCCAGGGATGTCAACCTGGTAATTGGATAATCGGGAAACACCACCAGGCAACAGAGGGAGAAAATGTAACTGTTTATTACTTACTTACTAGTGAAGCCTGCTGGTGCCCCGGGGGCCAACAATAACAACCCCTAAGCAGCTCCCTCCCTCCTCTTTCTGTACCTCCTCAGGGAGGTGAAAGCCACACTAATGACAGCAAAAAACACTGGCTTGTATATGGCAAAGTCTTATTTCCCCTCATACACTTCCTCAGAACTTCTAGGGACCAGGCTATGTTACTTCTACATTCACCCTCTAAACTCCCAGGTCTTCACCAGTGTCAACAGGGCTGCAAAGCCCGTCAACAGTCTCTCTCTTGACTTTCTCTCTCTCTTGACTTTCTCTCTCTCTCTCTCTTTCTCTCCTCTCCAGAAAAACAGATTAGGTGGAAATACTTCTTCTTCTGCAAACAGCAAAAAATCACTCCTCTCTCTATAGGCAGGCAATCTGCAGTTTGCAATCTGCTGCCCAGAGGGCAAGGAGCAGCCTTCCATAGACTATACACACAGGGCGCTCCCCCAGTACAAGCAAGCAAAACTAAAAATCCACCTGTTTACACAAAAAGGAAAATATGAGTTTTAAAGGGGAGTCTGGTTTCAAAAGCACCATTTTCATTTTAACCTTTTGTTTATGGAAAAGAGATGAAGGTCTCATCATTTTCTGTAACTGCTTCCTGCTAGTTGGGGTCAGTGAAGAATTTATGGGGCAGAACATAGACAAGAGTCTGCAGGCTTGGACTGGTTTAAAAATGTCCTTAGGCAATCACTTGTTGGGGAAATGGTTGGTATTGGTGTTGGGGTGCAGCCTGGTGGAGGAAAATGTAACTGGTGGTTTCTGTACCCACTGTCTCAGTCATCCCCTTTATAAGAACTCTTGAGCATGGGGCGAAGTAGGAGCGTGCAAGAATGAACACTTGAGTCACTATTACATGGGAGGTTAAGACAGAAATGGCTACTACTCCTGAACCTGTCCCAATATCCACAGTTATTTTAAGGGTTACCAAGAGAGGGGTGAGCTGCCTTGGCCTTCTGTGCTGGAGTTGCTGAATCACTGGAATGAGTAGAGAGTGGTTGTTGAGGGCTACATCACCATTGAGAGAAAGATACATTAAAGCACAGGCTCCTGCCCACGTAGTAGGAAGGCCAAGGTATCATCCTCATCACAGCAAAAACATTCCCTGTTGTGTCAGGCAGGGAGAGAGATGAATTGAGAAGAGGGAGGTTTGTTCCTTTCTTGGGGTTCCGCTGTCCAGACTTATCATGTAGATGCTATTCCTGCTCCAATAAGAAGAGACAGATGGGTAGTTGTTTGTTGGGTGCAGTGAAATTGAGGGGAACACCAGAGTGGGAGGTGATCCAGGGGAAAAGGGAGAGGGAAGGATAAGAGGAATTAAAAGAAGGGGCTTGTAATGTAGGAAAGGAGGAAAACCGGACTGGATGAAGTACGCAGCTGTTTATTGTAGGAGAGACCTGGTCTCTATTTGCTGAGACTAAAGTGTGTTTGGAATCCGTAGAGTGACAGTAATGTTGCATGTTGTTTTGGCAGAGGCACCTGGAGTGTTCCTGATGTTTTGGTAAACTGTTAGGGAGCCTTACTGTGTTCTCTCCATACAAAGCACTTTCCGGATTTTCTTTATAGTTTTTATTATACATATAATTGGTCTTATTTTATTTTTAAAGATTTTTTTTTATTTATTTTTACAGACAGAGAAATGAGAGAAGGCAGAGCAGGCAGCATCAACTCCCATATATGCCTTGACCAGGCAAGCCCAGTTGTTTCAAACCTGAGACCTCAGCATTCTAGGCAAATGCTTTTTCCACTGTGCTGTCACAAGTGAGGCATCGTTCTCAATCTTTATACTGTACTTAATTGCACCTAATTTTTTTGTATCTACTAGTTATACATCATATATTTTCAGGCTTTTTTTGCTTAATTTGAATGTGATAAGTGACTTTTTCTTTTCTAAATGTGTGTGTGTGTTTGTGTGTGTGTGTAATAAATGTCAGGTAAACTTATTCTATAATGCTTACACAGTAAATATTTTTAAATTACAAGCCATTAAAGACATTTTATATGCTTCACAAAGGAAAGTGTTTTTTGGCCTGACCAGGCAGGATGCAGTGGCTGGATCATGTACCTGAGCCTGAGGACTCAAGTTTAAAACCCTGAGATTGCTGGCTTGAGCATGGGGTCATCAGTTTGAGGGTGGGATAATGGACAAGAGCACAATGTTTCTGGCTTCAGCCCAAATGTCACTGTCTTGAAGCCAAGGCATCACTGGCTCAGCTAAATCGCCATGGTCGAGACACATAAGAGAATGATATCCATGAACAATAAAAAGTGCCGCAGCTACAAGTTCATGCTTCTTATCTCTCTTCCTTCCTGTTTGTCTATTTGTTTGTTTTTCTCACTTAAAAGTGTTTTTGTTTTAATGTGCTGTAGAAATGTTAAAAGAGACAAGATTGTATTTTTCCCATAGCCTGCCATAGTTTGAGTGCATGGCTGTTGTTCCTACCGATAACTGAACTTGTGTGTTTGCAGTCCAGATGGTTAGAATCCAGCTGCCGTGAAAATTCTTGTACTTCTGCTTCAGCAGTGCATTTTTTTGTGTGTGTTTTGGGGAGTTTCATGGGGAAAATACATAGTTTAGACATTTTCTTCAGGGTGAAATTGCTGTATGTTAGTGTGTTTATAACTTCCATCTGAACAGATGATATGGAAATGTTCTCCACAGTAAATGTACCCTTTACATTTTCTCCAGCTACAGATCACTATTGTACAGTGTGGTTTATGTGCCTTGTAAAATCTATTCATATCTTGACCAAGGCTTGAAGCCCTTCCATGCAGGCTACTCCTTCAGGGGTGGGGTGAAAGCCTGGAATAATGCAGAGACCTACACCTGAACAAAGGTGCTCACCCCTGCCCTCAGGGCCGAGCATAATGCCACCCGTGGGGGTGGAGTAAAGGCTGAGGCCACCGAGGCTTGTACACCCAAGCATGAGATCACACCACTCCTGTGAAGGAGAGGTGAAAACCACAGCAACAGCCTCAGTGGTCATGCACCGGCAACGCCCATACCCAAATGCCCTAGGCAGCAACAGCAGAGGGGGTTTCGGGCCTGCAGACTGACCACACGTAGGGAACACAGAGGCTATACCCAGTGAGCTCCAGTGGCCAAAAACTTCTTTACACAGGCAAAATGAGAAGGCAGAGAAATGCAACACAAATGAATCAAGAGATATCACCAGAAAAGGACTTGAATGAGTCACATATAACCAAATTACCAGATGCAGAGTTTAAAATAACGATTGTTAGGATGCTTAAAGATCTTAGAATAACAATAGATGGTCATTACCAACACCTAAATAGATAGAAGATATGAAAAAGGACATTGAAATAATAAAAAAGAATCAGGCAGAAATGACAAATAATATATCAGAAATGAAGAACACAATGGAAGGAATTAAAAGCAGGATTGATGAAGCTGAGAATCGAATCAGCGAGTTAGAGGACAAGATAAATGAAGACATGGAAGCAGAGCAGAAAAAAGTAAGGCTCAAAACATCTGAGGAAACTTTAGAGAGCTCTGTGACAACATGAAGAGAAATAATATCTGCATCATAGGGGTTGCTGAATAAGAGAAAGAACAAGGGATAGAGACTTTGTTCAAACATGTCATAGATAAAAACTTCCCTAAATTAAGGCAGGAAAACATTGCACAAGTTCAAGAAGCACAGAGAACTGTATTAAAGAGAAACCTAAGGAAATCTACACCAAAACACATCATAATTAAAATACCAAAGCTTAGTGACAAAGAGAAAATATGAAAAGCTGCTAGAGAAAAAAAAAGGCTATCACCTATACAGGAGCCCCCATACGGATGACTTCCGACTTCTCAACAGAAACAGTTGAGGCCAGAACGGAATGGCAAAAAATATTCAATGTAATGCAAAACAAGAGCCTACAACCAAGACTACTTTATCCAGCAAGGCTATTGTTTAAAATTAAAGAAGTAAAAAGGTTTCCAGACAAAAAAAAACTCAAGGAATTTACTACAACCAAACCAATGCTGCAAGAAATGCTAAGGGGCCTGTTGTAAACAGATCAAAGGAGAAAAAGAATATAGCAAAGGAGGAATACAGTTTTTATCTTTAATTTTTTATTCATTTTAGAGAGGAGAGGGAGAGACAGAGAGAGAGAGAGATAGGGCAGAGAGAGAGAAGGGGGGAGGAGCTGGAAGCATCCACTCCCATATATGCCTTGACAAGGCAAGCCCAGGGCTTTGAACCAGCGACCTCAGCATTTCCAGGTCGATGTTTTATCCACTGTGCCACCACAGGTCAGGCAGAGGAATATAGTTTTAAAGTATAAAATGGCAATGAACAACTACATATTCATAATAACCTTAAATGTAAATGGATTAAATGATCTGATCAAAAGACATAGGGTAACTGCATGATAAGAAAAAAGGACTCATACATGTGCTGTCTACAAGAGACACACCTTAAAACAAAAGATGCACAAAGACTAAAAATAAAAGGGTGAAAAAAATATTTCACGCAAATGGAAATGAAAAGTAAAGCTGGGGTAGTAATACTTATATCAGACAAAATGGACTTTAAAACAAAGGCTATTTTGAGAGATAAAGAAGGTCACTATATAATGATAAAGGGAGCAATCCAACAGGAAGATGTAACTGTTATAAATATCTACGCACCTCTCCAGGCAGAGAAGAACAGAAGCTCCATCTCCACACATGCTGCATATGGCTTTTCCAGTCTACCTGAATCATTACCAGCTAGAAGCAGTGGTCATTGGGACTTGGATGTCAGCTGCAAAGTATAGAATTGTGAAAACAATTCCAATGTCATGCGGACTTTTCCTGGACTCCTGCTCCTTGTGATAGTTCCTAATAGACTGAACGGGGCTTGGGTTGCATTCTCAGGGATTTGGAATGGTGTTGGTGCCAACTTGGACTTTATGAAGAGGTTAAGGACACTACTCTTTTATGGATTCTTGTTTTATTGTCCAAGAGTTTGCTTAAAGGCTTTAATCACTGTAAAAAAAATTATATATATATAAAAGACTGAATAAAGAAGATGTGCCACATATATACTATGGTATACTACTCAGCCATAAGAAATGATGACATCAAATCATTTACAACAAAATGGTTGGATCTTGATAAGATTATACGGAGTGAAATAATTAAATCAGAAAAAAAGAACTGCATGATTCCATACATTGGTGAGATATAAAAATGAGACTAAGAGACATGGACAAGAGTGTGGTGGTTATGGGGGGGAGGGAAGGAAGGAGAGGGCAAGGGGCAGGGGGAGGGGAATGAAGAAAACTAGATAGAAGGTGACGGAGGACAGTCAGACTTTGAGTGATGGGTATGCAACATAATTGAATGACAAAATAACCTGGACATGGTTTCTTTGGATATATGTACCCTGATTTATTGATGTCACTCCATTAAAATTAATAAAAATTTATAATAAAAATCTACACACCTAATATAGGAGGACCTTTATACATTAAGCAGACTTTGATGGATTTAAAGGGCGAGATCAACAGCAATACTATAATAGTAGATTTCAATACCCCACTAACATCACTAGATAGATCCTCAAGAAAGAAAATTAACAAAGAAACAGCAGACTTAGACCTTAAGGACACAGTAGATCAACCTGATTTAATAGATAACTTCATAACCTTTCATTCTAAAGCAGCAGAAAATACATTCTTTTCAAGTGCTCATGGTACATTCTCTAGGATAGACCACATGTTAGGGCACAAAAGCGGTCTCAACAAATTTAAGAAGATTGAAATTACATCGAGCGCTTTCTCTGATCACAATGGCATGAAACTAGAAAACCACAACAGTAAAACTGAAAAATACTGAAACACTTGGAAACTAAATAGCATGTTATTAAATAATGAATGGGTTAAAAATAAGATAAAAGAAGAACTAAAAAAATTTCTAGAAACAAACAATAATGAGCATATACCAACTCAAAATTTAAGGCACACAGCAAAAGCAGTCCTAAAAGGGAAGTTTATAGCATTATAGGCATACATTAAGAAGCTAGAAAAAGCCTGACCTGTGGTGGCGCAGTGGATAAAACGTCGACCTGGAAATGCTGAGGTTGCCGGTTCAAAACCCTGGGCTTGCCTTGTCAAGGCACGTATGGGAGTTGATGCTTACAGCTCCTCCGCCCTTCTCTCTCTCTGTCTCTCTCCCTCTCTCCACTCTAAAAATGAATGAATAAATTTTAAAAATTTTAAAAAAAGAAGCTAAAAAAAGCTCAAATAAACAACTTGACCCTGTATCTCAAAGATTAGAAGAACAGAAAGTAAAGCCCAGAGGTAGTAGAAGAAAGGAAATAATAAAGATCAGAGCAGAAATAAATGACATAGAGGCTAAAGAAACAGTACAGAGGATCAATGAAACCAGGAGTCTGGTTAAAGATTCATCAATCAGACTCACCAAGAAAAAAAGAGAGGACTCAAATAAATAAAATTAGAAACGAGAGTGGAGAAATAACAACCGACACAACAGAAATACAAAATATTGTAAGAAAATACCATGATGAAGTGTATGCCAAAAAACTCGACAACCTAGATGAAATGGACAAATTCCTTGAAACATATAATCTTCCAAAAATTAATCTGAAAGAATCGGAAAACGTAAGCAGACTAATTACAAAAATGAGATTGAAACAGTTATGAAAAAACCCCCAACAAAGAAAAGTCCTAATTCTACCAAATATTCAAAGAAGAACTAACTCCTATCCTTCTCAAGCTATTTCAGAAAAATTGAAGAGGAAGGAAGACTTTTATGAGGCAAGGTCCTTTTATGAGGCAAGCTAATTCTGATTCCAAAACCAGGCAAAGGCAACACAAAGAAAGAAAATTATAGGCCAATGTTCCTGATGAATTTAGATGCTAAAATCCTCAACAAAATATTATCAAATGGCCTGACCTGTGGTGGTGCAGTGGATAAAGCATCGACCTGGAATGCTGAGGTCGCCGGTTCGAAACCCTGGGCTTGCCTGGTCAAGGCACATATGGGAGTTGATGCTTCCAGCTCATCCCCCTTCTCTCTCTCTCTTTCTCTCTCTCTCTCCCTCTCTCTCTCCTCCCTAAAATGAATAAATAAATAAAAAATTTTAAAATTATTATCAAATGGGAACCAGCAGTATATTAAAAAAAAATCATACACCATGATCAAGTGGGATTTATTCTGGGGAGACAGTCTGGTATAATATTCACATATCAATCAATGTGATTCATCACAAACAAAAGGAAGGAGAAAAGCCACATGATAATTTCAATAGATGCAGAAAAAGCATTTAATAAAATTCAGCACCCATTCATGATCAAAACTCTCAGCAAAGTGGGAATACAGGCAACATACCTCAACATGATAAAGGCCATCTATGACAAACCCACAGCCAACATCATACTCAATCAGCAAAAATTAAAAGCAATCTCCTTAAGATCAGGAACAAGGCAGGGATGCCCCCTTTCACCACTCTTCCTCAACAGTTCTGGAAGTCCTAGCCACAGCAATCAAACAAGAAAATGAAATAAAACGCATCCAAATTGGAAAAGAAGTAAAACTATCATTATTTGCAGATGATATGATATTGTATATAAAAAACCCTAAAGTCTCAGTCAAAAAATTACTGGACCTGGTAAATGAATTCAGCAAGGTGTCAGGATATAAAATTAATACTCAGAAATCAGAGGCATTTTTATATTCTAACAATGAACTATCAGAAAGAGAAATTAAGGAAGCAGTTCCCTTCACCATTGCAACCAAAAAAATAAAGTACCTAGGAATAAATTTAACCAGAGAATTTAAAGACTTGTACTTGGAGAATTATAAAACATTGATAAAAGAAATCAGAGAAGATACAAACAAGTGGAAGCATATATTGTACTCATGGTTAGGTAGAATAAACATCATTAAAATGTCTATATTACCCAAAGCAATTTATAAATTTAATAAAATGCCAATCACTCACTTTAGAGATATAGAACATATATTTCAAAAATTTATGTGTAATCCAAAGAGAAAACAAATATCCTCAGCAATCTTGAAAAGGAAGAATAAAGTGGGAGGTATCACACTTCCGGACATCAAGTTATACTACAAGGCCATTGTACTGAGAACAGCCTGGTACTTGCATAAGAACAGGCATATATAATAGATCATTGGAACAGAATAGAGAACCCAGAGTTAAACCCACACCTTTATGGACAACTGATATTTTATAAAGGAGGTAAGAGCATACATCGTAGTAAAGATAGCCTCTTCAACAAATGGTGTTGGGAAAATTGGACAGCTACCTGCAAGAAAATGGCACTAGACCACCAACTTACACCATTCATAAAAATAAACTCAAATGGATAAAAGGTTTAAATTTAAGCCATAAAACCATAAGCATCTTAGAAGAAAACATAGGCAGTAAGCTCTCCGACATCTCTCACAGTAATAGATTTGCCAATTTATTTCCACGGGCAAGTGAAATAAAAGACAGGATAAACAAATGGAACTATATCAAACTAAAACTTTTGCGCAGCTAAAGACAATAGAACAGAATAAAAAGACAAACTACACAATGGGAGAACATATTTGACAATACGTTTGATAAGGGGTTAACAACCAAAATTTATAAAGAACTTGTAAAACTGAAACCAGGAAGACAAACAATCCAATCAAAAAATGAGCAAAAGAAATGAATAGACACTTCTCCAAAGAGGACATACAGATGGCCAATAAGCATATGAAAAAATGCTCAACATCACTTCATTAGAGAAATGCAAATTAAAACCACAATAAAATATCACTTCACACCAGTTAGAATGGCACTCATCAACAAAACAAAATAGAATAACTGCTGGCGAGGATGTGGAGAAAAGAAATCCTCCTGCACTGCTGGTGGGAATGCAGACTGGTGCAGCCACTGTGGAAAACAGTATGGAGATCCCTCAATAAATTGAAAATGAAACTGCCTTTTGACCCAGCTATCCTACTTAGTAATATACCCCAAGAACACCGTAGCAGTGTTTCAAAAGAAGAAATGCACCCTCATGTTTATGGTAGCATTGTTCACAATAGCGAAGATCTGAAAACAGCCCAAATGTCTGTCAGTGAACAAGTGGATTAAAGAGCTATGATACATTGGCTCAGCGGTAGAGCGTCGGCCTAGCGTGCGGAGGACCCGGGTTCGATTCCCGGCCAGGGCACAAAGGAGAAGCGCCCATTTGCTTCTCCACCCCTCCGCCGCGCCTTCCTCTCTGTCTCTCTCCTCCCCTCCCGCAGCCAAGGCTCCATTGGAGCAAAGATGGCCCGGGTGCTGGGGATGGCTCTGTGGCCTCTGCCTCAGGCGCTAGAGTGGCTCTGGTCGCAACATGGCGACGCCCAGGATGGGCAGAGCATCGCCCCCTGGTGGGCAGAGCGTCGCCCCATGGTGGGCGTGCCGGGTGGATCCTGGTCGGGCGCATGCGGGAGTCTGTCGGACTGTCTCTCCCTGTTTCCAGCTTCAGAGAAATGCAAAAAAAAAAAAAAAACTATGATACATATATACTATGGAATACTACTCAGCCATATGAAATAATGACATCGCATCATTTACAACAACATGGGTGAACCTTGATAACATTATACTGAGCGAAATAACTAAATCAGAGAAAACTAAGAACTATATGATTCCATACATAGATGGGACATAAAAATGGGACTCAGAGACATGGACAAGAGTGTGGGGGTTTTGGGGTGCTGGGGAAGAGAAAGACAGGATTGGGGAGGAGAGGGGTACAAAGAAAACCAGTTAGAAGTTGACGGAAGAAAATTGGACTTTGGGTGATGGGAATGCAGCATAATCTAATGTCAAAATAACCTAGAGGTGTTTTCTCTGAACATATGTACCCTGATTTATCAATGTCACCCCATTAAAAAAATCTATCCCTATCTTATCACTTTGAGAAATTCTCTTATGTCTTTTTTATTTATTTATATTTATATTCTTATTTCCTGATTTTGGAGAGAGAGGACAGGAGAGACAGAAATATTTCGTTCCTGTGTGGGCCCTGAAGAGGAATCGAACTGGCAACCCTGTGCATCAAGATGACACTGACCAATCTGGCTCTCTGGCCAGGGCCCAATTCTTTCTTATTTTTATTTAAGAACTTAATATTAATTGATCTGCAAGAGAGAGAAACATCGATTTATTGTTTCTCCCATCCCTGCATTCACTTGGTGATTCCTATGTGTGCTGTGACTGGAAATCAAACCCGAAATCCTGCCCTGGCTCATTGACTCAGTTGTGAAGTGTTGGCCCATAGTGTATATGACCTGGGATTGATTACCCAACAGGGCACAGAGGAGCGATGCCCAATTGGTTAGGCACCCCTGCCCCTCTTGCTTCTTGATTTCTCTCTTAACTCCTACAGCCATGGTTTGATTGGAGCCAGCTGGTTCCAGGCACTCATGATGGCTTTATGGCCTCTGCCTCAGGCTCTAAAAGTTGCTGAGCCACAGAACAACAACCCAGATGGGCAGAGCTTGGCCCCCTAGTGGGGATTGCCAGGTGGATTCATTTGGTGTCACAACAGAAGTCTGTTACTCCCTCCTCTCCTGTCACTGAATTAAAAGCAAGTCTGCAACTTTGGCATATCAGGACAGTGGTACAACCTACTGAGGTATTTGGCCTGTGTTTCAGGTATCTGAAAGTTTTATGGACTGGTCCATTAGAGCCATCTCTAAAAATGATGGTTCCACTTCTAGCAGGGATGTCTTATTGTCCCAGAACCATTTTTTTTAAAAGCCATTCTTATCCCCTTCCCTGCAGAACTACCATTGCCATCACATGCTGTCTCTGCATGAGTCTGTGCACAGGCATTTTTTTGCTTACCTTTGGCTGGTTTCGCTATTGTACTGTCTTAATTATAGTGACTTGAAGTTCTCACTAACTGATAGAAAAATTCTTTCAACTTTAAAAAAGTGTAAATAGATACCATTGGGATTTTCATTGATATTTCACTGGGTCTATATATACATTTGGGAGACTTGACATATTTATTTATTTATTTAGACAGAGTGCAGAAGAGAGAGAAGAGAGAAACATCAACTTGTTCCACTTAGTTGTGCACCCAGTGATTGCTTCTACATGTCCCTCCTGGAGCTCATGAGGTGACCTAAGGATCGAGCTGGCAACTTCAGGACTGAACCGGCGACACGGCTGTTCAGGGAGTCATTCTATTCACTGAACCATCAGCCAGGATGTAGACATGACATCTTTGCAATCTTTCACAGTCAAGTTTTCCATTTATTTCAGTCTGTTAACATTTCCCTCCAGCTCTTTCTGGCTAGTTCGGTGAGTTAGAAATCAACCAGAAGCACCAGAGGTTGCTGAATCATTCTCTGCTTGGGGCAAATACAAGAACTGATTGACGTTCGTGACTCACTCTCTCTGTTTCTAACTCTCTCTTGGCTAAAATCCATAAAAAACAATTTAAAATTTTTTCTCTTATATTTTTTTTCAACTCAAAATGTATTTATTTAATATAGTCACCACAGGGGCTCAACCAGAGAATTAATTAAAAAAAATAAAACAAAAATGACACCACAGCTGAAGATAGAGTCCTGTACAGAAATGAAGGCAAGGAGAGACCATCTAAGAAAAAAAAAAAAGACAGCACAAGGACAGAGACAGGACAGCCCAGGTCAGGGATCTTGGCTGGAGACCTGTTTTGCGTAGGTTTCTTGCAGGTACTTCTTAAAGGCTGCGGGGCTTCTCCAGAGCTGAACAGCATGTGTGTTCTGTGGGCTGTCAGGGTTGGGTTCTAGCAGGCTCTGGATGGAGAGCAGGATGTTCCTGACATCATACAGGCAAGAACACTTGTGCTTTAGGATATCCAGGCAGAATTTACCCTGGGTGTCCACACTGGGGTGGAAGCAGGGCGTGAGAAACTTCACTGTGGGCGCGCTGTATGGGTAGCCCCTGGGGAACGCTAGAAAGAGCTTATACCTCAAGTCTTCATAGACTGTGCCAGCTGTTCCATGGATGGTGCCCACCATTTTAAAAGATTGTCTGATTTTGGGAAAGCAGAAATTCCTTTGTCGCCAGACATCATGAGGGTCATCACTTCCTGCTATGTGACCTCTTGCCCACCGGGCCCTGGGGCAGCGACCCCACTTAACTGGGTGGGCTCCTTTCTGAGCTGCAGCTATACCAGCAGCAGTTGGGTTGAGGTTCTGTGAGGCCGCCCAGGGAGTGCTGACAGATACACAGCAACTCCAAGAGCACGGCTCCAACTGTGCATATTTCTTTTTTTTAGAAAGAAATGATTTAAAAATTTATTTTTTGTGACAGAGACAGAAAGAGGGACAAATAAGGTCAGAGTGGACAAGAAATGAGAAGCATCAATTCTTTGTTGTGGCAACTTAGTTTCTCCAGGATTCCTTTCTCATGTTCCTTGACTGTAGGGGAGGGGGCCTACAGCAGACAGAGTGAACCCTTGCTCAAGCCAATGACCTTGGGCTCAATCTGGTGATTTTTGTTCAAACCAGATGAGCCTGAGCGCAAACTGGCAGCCTAGGGGTTTTGAACCTGGGTCTTCCAAGTCCCTGTCTGACACTATATCCACTGCACTACTGCCTGGTCAGGATGATTTTAAAATTTTTTTAATTTTATTTAGTGAAATCATTGACCAACAGTGTGGAAGTCCCAGGTTTGATTCCAGGCCAGGCACACAGGAGAAGCATGCATCCACTTCTGCACCCTTTCCCCTCTATTCTGTCTCATTCTCTTTCTTTCCCTCCCACAGCCAAGGCTCCACTGGAGCAAAGTAGCCCAGTTGCTGCTGAGGATGGCTCCATGACCTTTACCTCAGGTACTAGAATGTCTCCGGTGCAACTGAGCAATGCCCCCAATGTGCAGAGCATCAGTCCCTAGTGGGCTTGCTGACTGGATCTCAGTTGGGCGAATGTGGGATTCTGTCCCTCTGCCTCCCCACTTCTCAATCCAGGGCGAAAATTTTTTTTTCCTATTGAATTAATAGTGATAGGAAGGGAAAAAGAAATTAAAAAAAAGAAATATACATTGTTTTGTTGTTCCACTTATTTTTGCATTCTTTGGTTGCTTGTGTGTGTTCTGACCAGGAATAAAACACACAACCATTTCTTCTCTAAAAGATGCTCTAACCAACTTAGCTAACTGGCCAGGGCTTGGATGAGTACTTGAAATGTTTTTCCAGCCTAACCAGAGCATCAACCTAGGACGCAGAGGATCCAGGTTTGAGACCCCGAGGGCGCCAGCATAATGTCAGGCTGATCTGGTATGAGCAGGCCTCTCAAGCTTGATCTCAAAGTCGTTGGCTTGACCGAGGGGTTGCTTATCTGCTGTAGTTCCCTGGTTAGGGAACATGAAAAAGCAATCAATGAACAACTAAGGTGCCACAACAAAGAATTGATGCTTCTCATCTCTCTCCCTTCCTGTCTGTCCCTATCTGTTTCTCTCTATGACTCTCTTTCTCTCTGTGACAAAAAAAAAATTTCCATTGATTTGAGAGAAAGAGGAAGGGAAATATAGAGCAGGAGAAAAAGAAGCATTTTGTCATTGTTTCACTTAGTTGTTCGATTTTAGTTGTGCACTCATTGCTAGCTTCTCATATATGCCCTCAGTGTGATGTAATAATGCTCTATCCACATAGCCACTCAGCCAGGCCTGAACGTAATTTTATTTTAAATTATATTTTCCCCTTCTGTAATTATAGAAATTGTGTACTTTGACACAACTGTTAGTTTTCATCCTTTATTGTATTCTCTGAGAACTCTGGCTAATTTGGGTTCAGGAAAATTATTTTCCATACGCTTTTATAAGTTTTATAATTTCTCATACTTAAAACTGTGATCTATTCTGACTTAAATTTTCTTTATGACTAGAGTTAAGGGTCTTAATCATGCTGCCACTAGGTATACAATTATCCCAGCATTTTCTGATAAAAGACTTAACCCATTGGCTTATTTTGGTACCTTGGTGAAAAAGTAATTAATGGTAATGTATTTGGATTCTCAATTCTAGTGATGCCTTTCTCATTGCAGCAGAAAAATGAAGCCTCACTTTACTGGCTTTACCTTCACTGCCTTTCCTCGAGATCCGGTACCAATGTCAATTGTAGATTATCTAGGCTGCTCTTCCTCTCTGGTTGGTGATTGCCAGACTCACTAGGCACCCATACGCACCATTTCTTCAGTCTTTTTCTAGTCTGAAAAATTTTAAGAATATTCCCGCTAGCAGTATGCAGTTGGTGTTTCTTTACAGGACGTATGACCTCTTCTCTGTAGACTATCATTCTCTTCTGTTACACCACCTCTAAACTCTTGACCATTTCAAAAATTTTAAAGGAACTCACTTTTTAAAAAAGCAAACTTCAAAAAAACTGCTGTGTCCTTGAGGTATTTCTACGGAACTACCGAACAAAATTTAGATCACTTCTTATTTTTCCTCTGGAAGCTACAGTCTCTGAAAATATACTCGATTTCCACAGAGTCATAGTGCAAGAAAACAATGAATTTGAGGACCTTCTCACCTTCCAGCCACCCCAGGCGACAGGCTCCACATTGCAGCTTTTCTTACATAGGGTGTTAGGTTTCTCAAAATGGCGGCCTCCATTGCAGATTTTTGGAGCCAGGGAGTACTGACGATTGCATTCGAAGGGAGTGCTGGAAATCGCCTGTTTCTTCTAATGCTTTAGTTCCTTGTTGTCCACCTTAACGGGGTTATATCGGGATGATGCTTTCAGGTGCCAAATCAGTTTGCGGAAGTGTGAATTTTATATTCCTCGTGGCTCCAGAAAGCCAGAGCAGAGTGCTCTTGTCCTTTGAAATTGTCCGAAATGTTTTCTTTGGTGCGAGGTTTGTCTCTGACATCTCAGAGTAGCTGACAAAACAGAGTGGAAGTGGTGCAGTGTGGACTCCTGTATTATGACAGTGGGAGGAGTCCTGTGGTAGGAGCTCCAATGTATTTCAAAAGAAGCAGGTGACTGCCTGAGGTTTGGGTACTGTTGGGCAAATAAGCTTTACAAATATTTTTTAAGTTTTCTTACTTATATTTTGCATTGGCCTGGGCAGCACCTGTGTGTAGTCTGTGGAAGGCTGCAGTGTTTGCCCTCAGGGCAGAAAATTGTAAAGTGTGGATTTGCTTTTTGTATGAGGGGACATTGTATTGCTAATGTTTGCTAGAGAAGGGTTGGTCTTTAAAATCATAGTTTATAAATTCTGTATTGTTTCTTGATGGCTTGTTTGTCAGTTACTGGCAAAGGTATGTCTCAATGTTGTATTATTAATCTGGATTTGATTATTTCTTCTTGTTTTGTGGTCCAGTTTCACGATACATTTCAATGCTATGTTAAGTGCATAAGAATGGCAGGATTTTAATAATTACTTTTCTTTCAAGATTTTATAGATTAATTTTTAAGAGAAGAAAGAGAAAGGGTGCAGGTGGTAAAGAGAGGGAAGCATGAATTTATAGTAGTTGCTTCTCACTTGTGCCTTGACCTGGCAAGCCCATGATTTCAAGCCAGTAACTTCTTCATTCTGGGTCAACACCTGATCCATTGCACCCAATGGGTCAGGCAGGAAAGTAATTTCAGGCATTTACAAGGTGGTCAATTGAAACTAATACTTCTGAGTGTTAAGCCTAATCTGGAGGGACCTGAAACATTGAAGACACTGAACAAAGTCCATCGATTATACACCAAAGTTTTATTGTCTAGCTTGGCCAAGCAGCAGCAACTCCGACAGAAATCTAAAGGAGAGCGCGCTGGCCCTTTGTTCTACTTAGTTTTTATAGTTTTGTAAGTGGGAATTACACAAGCAAAAATTGTAATTAGGAGCCCCTTACCACTATTGGTTACAGTCATATTTCCTTTAACATGATAGGACCATGTTCAATTTGCAAGTCATACATCCTTTTGGAGAAAACAACATTTACAAGTCAACACAATGGCAGAAAGATATCTTTTTACATATTAAAAGGCATTCCCATATTATCCTAGTGTTCATCTGCTGTCTCTCTGTCCTGAGTCACAGGCATTAACTACATGCATTTACATAGGACAGGTAGTTTCCGTGGGGACAAATGCCTGCAAATGGCTCATAGTTATAAGAGAAGCTTTATTTTGGCTTTTCTCTCCCTGCACCTGGCTAGCCATTTACCCCACAGGTGTGGTGGAATGTCTGGGGATCCATGTTTTCCTCCCCTTTACATTTACAATACAATGCCAAGGGCCATCCTGGTTATGCCAATCACACAGTACAGAGACTATTCTCACAATTTCTCTGCACACCTTAACCCAAATTAATAAAAATTTCCCCAAGCCTCTTAAAATATTAATATTAATTCTGTAGGTTTTGGTATCTTACAACACCTCCGGGTGAAGTGACTCAGTGGCTCCTCATTGAGAAATGTTTTTCTTTCTCAGGAGTAACTTTAGGGTATTCTGGTTTATTTTCTGTAAGAGTATGGTTAGAGCAGATTATTTGTGGGGAGTCTTTACATGGTGTGTCTTTTTCTTTCTTTTTTTCTTTTTTAGAGAGAGAGTAAAATGGAATGACAGATAGAAACAGACTGACTAAAAGGAAGAGAGATGAAAAATACCGACTTGTAGTTTCTGTCCACTGCGCCATCTCCTGGTTAGCCATGATGTATCTTTTTCTAACCTTTTATTTCAAACTTTCCATATTATTATGTTATTTACATGTCACCTATAATAGGATGTTATTTGATTGTAAATTTTATATGAATGTGACAGTTTTGTAAAGTTTGTATTTTTTTTTTTTTTTTTGTATTTTTCTGAAGCTAGAAATGGGGAGAGACAGTCAGACAGACTCTCGCATGCGCCGGACCGGGATCCAACCGGCATGCCCACCAGAGGTGATGGTCTGCCCACCAGGAGGGCGATGCTCTGCCCCTCCGGGGCCTCGCTCTGCTGAGACCAGAGCCACTCTAGCGCCTGGGGCAGAGGCCAAGGAGCCATCCCCAGTGCCGGGGCCATCTTTGCTCCAATGGAGCCTCGGCTGCGGGAGGAGAAGAGAGAGACAGAGAGGAAGAAGAGGGGGAGGGGTCGAGAAGCAGATGGGCGCTTCTCCTGTGTGCCCTGGCCGGGAATCGAACCCGGAACTTCTGCACGCCAGGCCGACGCTCTACCACTGAGCCAACCGGCCAGGGCCTGTAAAGTTTGTATTTAATGTAACTAACAGGAATGCTTATTTTGTTTATATTTGATATAATTTTCAACTCTTTTAAAACAGTAATCTAAGTGCATTGTAATTGTTTATATTCTTTTTTCTGTATTTCTTCTTGGGTTTTTTTTTTTTTTGGTCTTTTTTAAAATAATTTTTTAAATTGCACTGAGTGTATTTTTAGAGAGAGAGCAGGAAACATAGAATAATTTGTTGATTCACTTATTTATACATTCATTGATTGCTTCTCACATGTGCCCTGACCAGTGATTGAACTTGCAACCTTAACATATGACAGCGGTTCTCAACCTGTGGGTTGCGACCCCATCGGGGTCGCCTAAAGCCATCGGAAAATACATAATGCATATCAGGTATTTACGTTCTGAATAATAACTGTAGCAAAATTACAGTTATGAAGTAGACTCCGAAATTATTTTTTGGTTTGGGGTCACCGCAACATGAAGAACTGTATTGCGGGGTCACGGCATTAAAAAGGGTGAGAACCACTGGCATATGAGGAAGGCATTCTTAACTAACTGAGCTATGAAACAGGGCTCAGATGACTCTTATAAGTTATATATTTCACATCTGTGTGCATAGAAATTACCACAGCTGTTAGTTTTCATCCTGACAGTAGAGATTATATATAGTGTGGAACTTTAAAAATCTTTGTGATAGTGTCTCTGCACTTCTACAATAAAGGATCTCAAGGCACTTCAACTTCATTTACCAGGTTCCAGTTTATTTACATTTTTGTGTAATTTTGTTTTTTATATGTGTTTTGAACCTTAAATGCTAATATAATATTTACTTATGAGCCAGTGCTAGCCTGGTGCAGTGACACATTGATGGGAGTGTCCATCCAATTCATCAAGGTTTCGGGTTTGATCCTTGCTCAGGGCACCATTGGAGTCAACTAATGATTGCATAGATGGGTTGAACAACAGTTCCTCGGTCTTTTTGTCTTTCTCATGCTCTCTCTCTCTCTCTTTCTCCCTCTGTTTTTCTTTCTCTTTTTCTCTCTCATTCTCAAATCAATAAATTAATGCTGGGCCAATTTTGTACAAATGATCAAACCAGCCATGGCTTTAGGGCAATAATTTTCATATGTTATTTACATAGTAATTCTACAACTTACTGATATTTAGTAACTTTATAGTTGTGACATCATTAAAATTCAGTTTTTAAAAAACTTTACAACCTCATACACAATGGAATTGCTAGTGTTATTGTTATATTTTGCAAATTTTTTCTGTAATTTAATTACAACTTTTTATTGGATAGATAATGTAAAAATATTTTCTCACAATCTTTATTTCTAGTCTCCACTTTCTTAAATGTTGGTGCATCTCTAACCCTTCCTTTCTGTCTGTTCCTGTCTTTTTTTCTGTTCATCTTTCTTTCTTTCACTAAAATATTAAAAAAAGGAAATAAATTTAGTTACATGGGTGAATGTACTTCTTTTCTCACCATTTAAGTAAAAATGTGCTTAGTCAATGCATTTTCTCTTTTAAATACATAATTTCTAGATACAACTTCAGTTATCTTTCTTATTTTGGAGTTTACATTTTTATATCAAGCATTGGCTTCACTCTCCAATACAAAATAGGAAAGTGGGTTTTTCATAGATATCTGTGTCCCTCCTGTTGCCTCCTCATATTATTCACCTGCCACTGTGTGTACAGTTACCAGTTTTTAGAGGGTAGGATCATAAAATATGATTCATTTAAAATTACTAATTTAATGCCATAAAAATATTTATATATACTTTTTAATTTTTAAAAGTTTAGAGAGTAAGAGAAAGAAAGAGGGCCTTATTTTTGTATGTATCCTGTTAGGGATAAAACTGGCAACCTTTGTGTACCAGAAGATGGTCTAACCAACCGAGCTATCCCAACCAGTGGTATAGTATTCTATAAAACAGAAAAAGTCTATTTAATGTAGTTTATTTCTGCCATTAATTCCTTTTTTTGTGTGAAGCAGAGACAGAGAGGAAAACAGAAGAGACAGACAGGAAGGGAGAAAGATGAGAAGCATCAATTCCTTGTTGTGGCACCTTAATTGTTCATTGATTGCTTTCTTATATGTGTCTTGAATGTGGGTCTTCATCAGAGCAAGTGACCACTTCCTCAATTGTGCAACCTTGGGCTAAAGCCAGCGACCTTGGCTTTTAATCCAGTGACCTTTGGGAACAAGCTAGGATCCATGGGGTCACATCTATGAACATACATGCAAGCCAGCGACCCTGTGCTGAATCCGCTGACCTTGGGGTTTTAAACTTTGGTTCTCTGTGTCCTAGTCTGACACTCTATCCACTGAGCCATGGCCTGGTCTGGTGTCTTTAGTTCTTTATATACATTGTTTGCCCAAGATTCCTGTCTCTCCTTCTCAGTATTAGTTATATATAATTTTTGGTGTTTTCAAGTGAAAAGATTTTGGTATAGTTGAGTTCTTTCATTGAGTTGATAATTTAATATATAGTTCAGTCTGTATTGAAGCTGTATTTACACATACTGTATATGTATATATGTCCTGATGACATATCATATCTAAAACAACATATATGTATATTATATGTTTGACTATGGTATGTATAAAATATGATATATTGTTGTATCAGAACAGCAAGAAACAGAACCTGTGCCATAAAATTTAGGAGCCAAATTAAGGAGTCTTTTTTTGAAGCTAGTGACCGCACGGAGACCTAAGTCAGTCAAATTATGCAACCCAGAATCCAGTTTGAAGTCAGCTTTTAAGACAAACTTAAACACTGATTGAGGAATAGGGAGTAGGAGAATCCTAGCAGGAAAACAAAGCAGTGAAACAAGCTCATTTACAATACTTATTTGTAGGATTAATTCAGGTATAAACATTCTGGGAACACCTGCATTCTTTGGATGCTTGTATGTGCTATGACCAGGATTAAAACCCACAACCCTGGCTCCTCTGCTTGGTGCTCTAACAGGCTTAGTTATCCCGTAGGTTTTGATTAAATTTGTTTTATCTCTCTCTGTCTCTAAAGAAAAAAGCCCTGTCTAGAGAGCTCAATTGGTTGAAGCATCATCCTGGAGCGCAAAAATTGCCAGTTTGATTTCCCCAGTCAGGGCTCATACAGGAGCAGCACTGTGTTCTTGTCTCTCCCCTCTCCGCTCCCTAAAAAAGAAAAAATAATAATAATAAATACAGTGCTGATGTTGTACCTAGTACATTGTTTTCTCATTTATCCCAGCATCCTTTTTTATTTTAATGGGGTGACATTGATAAATCAGGGTACATATGTTCAGAGAAAACATCTCAAAATTATTTTGACATTTGATTATGTTGCATAAACATCACCCAAAGTCAAATTGTCTTCCATCACCTTCTATCTGGTTTTCTTTGTGCCCTTCCCCTCTTCCCACCCCCTCCTTCTCCTTTCTACCCCTCCTCTGGTAACCACCACACTCTTGTCCATGTCTCTGAGTCTCATTTTTATGTCCACCTATGTATAGAATCATATAGTTCTTAGTTTTTTCTGATTTACTTATTTCACTCAGTATAATGTTAATAACGTCCATTCATGTTGTTGTAAATGATCTGATGTCATTTCTTATGGCTGAGTAGTATTCCATAGTATATATGTACCATATCTTCTTTATTCAATCCTTTATTGAAGGGATTTTTTTCAAGGGGTTGTTCTCATGTCTTGGCCACTGTGAATCAGGCTGCATGTGTCTTTACGCATTAATGTTTTTGATTTTGGGGGGTATATACCCAGTGTTAAGCCTAATTCGAAGGAACTTGAAACGTTGAAGACACAAACAAAATTTGTCGATTTCACACCAAAACTTTATTGTCTAGCTTGACCAAGCAGCGGCAACTCCAACAAAAATCTGAGGGACAGCGCGCCGGCCCTTTGTTTTACCTAGTTTTTATAGTTTTGTAAGTGGGAAGTACAAAAGTAAAAATTGCAATTAGGTGCCCTTTACCATTATTGGTTATAGTCATATGTCCTTTAACATGATAGGACCATGTTCAATTTGTAAGCCATACATTATTTTGGAGAAAACAAAATTTATAAGTCAACACAATGGTAGAAAGATGTCTTTTCATATATTAAAAGGCATTCCTATATTTTCTAGTGTTTATTTGCCATTTCTCTGTCCAGAGTCACACGTATTAACCATATGCATTTATATAGGAGAGGTAGTTTCATGGGGACAAATGCCCACAAATGGCTTATTACTATAAGAAAAGGTTTATTTTGGCTTTTTTCTTCCTCCATTTGGCTAGCCATTCATCCCTTTCCCCACAGGTGTGGTGGAATGTTTGAGGATCCATGTTTTCTTTTCCTTTGCATTTATAATACAATGCCAAGAGCCATCCTGGTTTTATGCCAATCACACACTATAGAAATTATTTTCAATTTTTCTTGCACACTTAAATGCAAATTAATAAATGTTCTTTAAGCTTCTTAAAATATTAATATTAATTCTGTAATTTTTGGTACTTTACAACACCTGCGAATAAGGTGGCTCAGTGGCTCCTCACCAGTAGAGGGATTGCTGGGTCATATGGTAGTTCTCTTTCTAATTTTGTGAGAAACCACCATACTTTCTTCCATAATGGTTGTATACCAACAGTGGATGAGTGTCTCAGCATCTTTTGATAAAAGACTTGTCCCATTGGCTTATTTTGGTACCTTGGTAAAAAATTAATTGACTGTAATATATTTGGATTCTCAATTCTGGTGGTGCCTTTTTCATTGCTGCAGAGAAATGGAGCTCACTTTTAGTGGCCTTTTCACAAGGCTCAGAACCAATGAAAACTTTAGATCATCTAGGCCACTCTTCCTTTCTGGTTGGTGATGGCTAGCCTCACTCAGAACAAATTTCTCAAAATCTTTTTCTGGTCTTAATATTTTTTAGAAAATTTTCACTAGCAGTTTGCAGTTAGTGTTTCTTTACAAGATGTGTGACCTCTTCTCTGTGGTGTATCACTTTCTGCTGTTACATACACATCCTAACTCTTGACCATTTCTAAAATTTTAAAAACACTTCCTATTTTAAAATACAAACTTTATAAAAACCACTGTGACCATATAATATTTTTGCGGAACCATCGAACACAATTTGGTTCCCTTCTAATTTTGGTCTGGAAGCTTCAGTTTCTGAAAATACACTCGCTTTCCACAGAATCATAGTGCCAAGAAATCAGACCATTTGAGGAACTTCCCACCTTCCAGCCAGCCCAGGCTACAGGCTCCAGTGTTGCTACTTTTCTTATACATATAGGGCTTCAGGTTTCCCAACATGGCGGCCCCCAATGCATCACCACGGTTGCCAGTGGTCACTGACAAATTACCTTCAGGGCAGTGTGGAAATTTTCTTTGTTTCTTTGAAAGATAGAGAGCCTCATCAGCCCTCAGGGTGGCAGACTGTATATTGCCACTGTACATGGCTTGTTTTGATACCTTGCTCAAGGCAGCAACCTTGGGAACTGAAACCTGGATTCTCAGCATCCCAGGCTGATGATGCCTGGTTAGGCATTTTTTTCATGATTTTATTTATTTATTTTAGAGATGAGAGAGAAAGAGAGGGAGAAAGGCAAGGGGGAGGAGCGGAAAGCATGAACTTGTAGTTCCTTCTTATATGTGCGTTGACTAGGCAAGGCTGGGGCTTCAAACCAGTGCCCTGAGAATTCTAGGTTGATGCCCTACTCGCAGCATCACCATAGGTCAGGAATAATGTTTTGGATAAGAAATATACTGATGCATCTGTGAACAGATGAGCTGAGTCCAAAATGGCGTCAGCCTTGTGTGCCTGAAGATTTGACTTTCATAGGGTTAGTGAGCAAAGCTAGCAAGATTAATTTTGGTTGGGAATTTTGGGGTGGGGGAAGGGGATTACTTAATGAGGAAATTACCCCAAGGGGGGGTGTGGGTGGGAGTGGTTAGAGGAGGTGAAAGATCAGTCAGTTTCTCTCAGGTGGAGAGTTAAGGAACTGTCATGGCCCCAAATCTGTTGAACCTGGTGAGTAAAGGATTTTTAGTAAGGGGCCCTAGACCCCAACCTAACTGGTATAGAGGTGCTATTTGAAGGGAAAGAAAAAAACTAAGTTGTTCTAGAAGCTAGTTATTTCTGAATTGTTAGAAAGATTTGTTTAATGTGCAGAAGTTTTGTGCAAGAGTGTAGCACTCGCCGGGTAAAACAGACACTGGAGACGCTTGGAGAGTTTAAGACAAATCTTTATGGCCAAAAGAATTAGAGAACAAAACAAAGGAAAATAAACCTGCGCAGGGGTGGACTCTAGTGGTAGTAATAAGAGCCACACCGAGCGCCTACAGTCTAGGGGTTTTTATAGCGTAGCAAGCAAGCAGTTCATACAGAAGCAAATTTGGCATTTAGCAATTGGCTCCCCCAAATTAAATTCTAGTCACGTGCCTTAGTAACCAGTCATACAGTTGAAAGCCCCAGCTGGAAATATCCCTATCTATCCCCTAGGATGTGGTTACATTTACTGTCTTAGGAGTTCTTTGTGACTTCCTTATCTCAAGGACTCCTTAGCTCCTAACCATCCTGGGAGTCTAACGACTTCTCTATCTCAAGGACTCTTCAGCTCCTAGCCATCCTGCGAGTCTGGGCTCACCTGTTTACTGGACTAGTTCCTTTGAAGTTATTTCTAAAGCCTATTAATATATTTTATAGCTTTTATTCGAATGTCACAGAGGAAGAATCAAAAAGAGAAAGGACTTAGGAAACACAGGTTAAATAAAAGAGGGGGCTGCTCTAAGACCTGAAACAAGCAGGAAGCTGTTAGAAAAGATTAACATGAGCATCACTGTACATACACCCCATGAAAAAAAGAGAAAAAATTGGCTGCAGTGTTAAGACATATCTAACCTTCAACTGATAAAATTCTGTCCAATCCCTCAGGCCAAAATGTGCTTCTGCCGCTAATTCTTCAAGAACTCATGCTGCTGTGTTTTTTTTTCCCCAAAAAGTCACTGACCAAGGCCATAGACCAGGATGTGCTAATATGAGCACACTAGATGCACAAATCCCATATTAGCAGATGCCCAGGGCTGCAGCTCCTATTGCCTGGAGATATTACCTCCTCCAGTCCCTCACTGTTGAAGTTACTCTACCTGTTATAAAGTAGCTTACCTTAATTCCATGGGTTAAGTAGAGACACCAAGGCAGGATACAGAAGAAATTTTAGCAAGAGATTTATTAATAATTGGCTACATATGACTTACATAGGGCATAGGTAACCCTAATCATGTAGCCTCAAATATAGCTCTGAGGCTAGTTATATAGACATGATCACATACAGGTTGGGGAAGCATGACCCAATAGTTAATTACTAACAGGTTTGCAACATTCATATATAGGATCTATTGAAAGGAAAAAACATTCCTACATATTAAAATTTACAAGGTAACACAACAGCAAAAAAAAATATGGCATTATACATATCAACACAGTAGCAATAAATGTAGTTTTACACATCAAAAGACATTCACAAATCTTCTAGTGTCTACCCCCAATCCCTGTTGCCACAGCTAAATGGTTATTTTAGGATGAGGAGAGAGGCCAAATGAAAATACCCTTCCAAAAATATTGGAACTAACTTATTAGGTTTCCCAATAAGCTAGTCCCCAATTGTTTAGTTTACAAATTTTTGTACATATAAAGGATTTCAAGAGGGATGATTATTAGAAAGCATATAAAATGTTACAGTATGCAGGTTTTTCAAGCAAGGGGAGTGGTCTTGTGATCCTTTTGTCTAGAGGTACATACATCAATCACACAATTTCAGGAAGGGAGGGGATTTACATGACGTCAGAGGATAAGCGTTTGTAAATTGCCCATCAAGGAGAAAGAAAAGGGTGAGGAAAGGGCTACTCAAATCTCTCTTCCCTCTTTCGCATTCCTGGCTGGCTGTTTATGTTCTTCCTCACAGATGTAAGGAAGAGAGGGGCTCCAAGTCTCCTTCCTTCCATTCAAAACCCAGTACAAAAACCTCCAGTTACAATAAAATAGCCCTTCCTAAGCAGGAATGGGATTGGCCATCTTGAGCTCGTGTAAATCAGACAAAAGTATAAAAATCCTATTTACAAAATCTCTGTGAACACTTGGCCTAAACCATAAAATGCCTTTTAAGCCTTTTAGTATAAGGGGGATTCTTATCTCAGTACATAGTATGTCCTTGTAAGTCAGGAAGTTCCCACATTCTTCTCCCTCCATTCTGCACAGAAAGGAGGGGGCAAGAAGCCTGAATTTTCTCTTCAAAATAGCCTTGCCAATACTAACTTTTACAGTTCTTTGGCACCTTATCACATTCCCCACTGATTTTATTTCTTGAGTCAAATCCTTGACTCATTTTAACGAGGTGCGTGAGGCTGTTGAGTAGGCAGGGGCCTAAAGTGAAGGCTAGTGTTAGTGATCTGCAGATCCTCTAAGTAGAAACATCAGGCTATAATATGCAACAGATATTTAACAGGTAGACTTGATATTTTCATTAACAGTAATACAGTCTATTGAAGAAACAAATGCTATTGATTAATTTCTTACAACCTGTATAAACATGCAACTTACATAAAATTAACCACCTTTTATAACAACTTACTTTTTTCTTTTGTCTTTCAAAAGTATTCCTTACCTTATACCTTTTATTATTAAAACTGTACAATTCCTTTCTAGTCAGAACTGCTAATTTTAAAAAATCTTAACCTTTAGTGACAACTAAGTTGGCAATAAGTGATTTTTCTTTAAAGTATACTTTCTTTTGGAGGTGTCCTCCCTCTAAGTAGCTAGTATTTATAGGTTAAGTTTAAGCACATATATATTTCCATTTACCTTGTAGCTCCCTTCTATCGAAGGGACTTATATCTCCCTTCTGTATGACTCATAGCAGTACATGGATCAACCCTTAAGACAACTTGTTCTGGCTTTTCTTTTACTTCAGTTTCTGTCCCTCCTCAAAATCTAATTAAAAGGAGGTTCTTAGTGAATTTCTTCTTCCATTAGCTTGCATAGATCAGCCAGCTTCCGGTTTGTGGCTGGAGCAGGGTATGCAGTCATTCTAAGGGTAAACTTACGGGGGTTGGTGGGGTCAGTCTCCACTGTCCATGAGGGTGTCTCTGCTGGGACTGCAGGCTTCAAACAGCTTTGGTGGACCCAGGCAGGTATGCCTTCTACCTTAGCAGCAATGGGAGTGGCTAGGATCACGGTGTGTGGTCCAATCCACGTGGGAGTCAGTCCTTGGGTGGTGTAGTTCTTTACCCAGACTGAGTCCCCAGGCTAGAAGGGAAGTACTCGATCTCCTGGCAGTGTCGGAAGTGCCTCTCAAACAGTCTTTTCAACAGCCTGCAGAGTAATCTGCTGACCCTGTAAGTACATAAGGAAGGAGTGTTACTTAACTCACCTTTTTTTCTTCTTGAGTTTTGGTAGTAAGGGAGGGGAGGTTCTGGGCTGACAGAGCTGAAATGAGCAATGGGGATGGCAACTCAGCTGCCCCACAAATGGAAAGGAACTTTCTGGAAGAGGAAGGAGGAAGAGAGCTGTCAGCAGAGTCAGTGGAGGGTTTGGAGGGGTTCAGGAAGTGGCTTTTACTATGGGGCCTCCCTGCAAGTCTCCAGCTATGGCCAACTCACTCCAGCACCCACCTGGAGGCTGGGACACTCAGGGGCAGACACCCCAGGGCCTCCTGGGACAGGCTGAAGTGCTCAGTGACGTGCTGGCTGCTGGAGGACAGCAGGCAGCCAAAGGCATGCTGGGAGTGGGTGGGGCGCTGCCAGAAGTCTTGGGTGCGCATGGGCCCACTGGCGCTCCTTTCATAGGGTGAGCGTCCCCGGAACTCACGGTGGTTTTTGGTGAACAGGATGTAGAGAAAGGGGTCGATGCAGCTGTTGCCGTAGGTGAGGCAAGTGGTCAGGTAGTTGGCAATACGTGAGCTGTGGGGTGTGAGCGGCTGAGCACCAAGGTACTGGACCAGCAGCTGCCATATGCAGAAGGGCATAAATCATACCCAGAAGAGCAGCGCAATGCCCAGAATGAGGTACAGCACTCTGGGGTTGGGCAGCCGCTGCATCTGAGGAAAGGAGGCTTGCTGCCACAGCCAGTTGGCCCAGGCCAGGTGCATGTAGAGCAGCACTGTGACCACACCAGGCCCCAAAATGCTGGTCTCAAAGAGCATTAGGTAGACATGGTGGGTGCTCTGGCACCAAGCTGGCAGGCAGAGGCTCTCATGTTCCCTGTGTACCAGCCGCATAGCCAGAATCATGGGCAGAGCCAGCAGCAGTGCCAGCAGCCACGTGCCAAGCATCAGGACCTTGTCGTAGCCCTCTGAGAACTGTGTGGTGTCCAGCGGCCTCAGCACTGCAGCATAGTGCTCACTGCTCATGACGGTCAGGGTGAAGATGCTGGCATGCATGGTCAGGAAGTCCAGGCTAAAGAGGACATGGCAGCCCACGTCTCCAAAGTGCCACTCCTTGGTGATGTAGGTGGTCACAATGAAAGGGATGCTGAGCAGGTCGCCAGCACAAGGTTGACAACATAGATGTACATGGAGGTTGAGGTGCGCAGGAAGCGGCACGTGACTACCAGTGTTTACACGTTGCCCACCACACTCACCACGCCCATGACCAAGAGGGAAAAAAGCACATAGAGGTCATGGACTGATGTGCACAAATACCTGATAAGTTCTGGAAAAGGGGCGAATTAGGAAAAATCCTTCTGCTTTTGTAATACATTTGAAGCTACATAAGTGAGTTACTGAGTTGAAAATCAAAATAATTTGGAATTGAGCGGATAATTCATAGACATTTGTGGTAGAAGGTGTTTCATTACATCAACCATTTGCAAAATATACCCATTGTCTGAGAATTCAAGATTCCTTACATAGTTTTTACCACTTCCAGTTCTCGAAGGCTGCATTTTTCACCCTGCACACTGTATCCTCTGACACACTGAAGTTGCTGTTTTGTGCAGGTAATAAGGTTCCAGCTGCATTCGTTTGAATAAAAATATTTATTTCCCCTTCCCTCCCCACACACCCATTTGTTATAGAGACTGGCCTCTCTCTATGAAGTTTTTCTTGTCAAAAATCATGTGGTATGACAGAGCTTTATTATGTGCATTTCCATCTAAAAAATCCAAAATGTCCACTTCTGTTTTTTTTACTGTTTTTCCTCCCCTGGGTCCCTTCAGCTTGATTTTGCACTAATTCTACCCTGGGTTTTGTTTTTTGTTTCCGTTTGTGCCAAAAATCCTTTTGGAATTTTGGTATAGATTTCATCCTGTCTGTAGAATGCTTGAGTAACCTGTACATTTCAACAATAGTAACTCATTTACAAACCATTATTAAGGGATGCCTGTTTTTTCTTCATTTTCACATAGAGAGGGGCTGATAGAGACAGAGAGACAGGGAGGGAGAGAAATGGAAACCATCAGTTCTTTGTTGCAGCACTCTAGTTGTTAATTGATTGCCTTCTCATGTGTGCCTTGGCGAGGGTACAGGGGCATGACAGCAGAGTGAGTGACCCCTTTCTCAAGCCACTGACCTTTGACTTCAAGCCATTGGCCATGGGGTCATGTCTATAATCCCATGATCAAGCCTGCAACCCCGCACTCAAGGTGGCAACCTGTGGGTTTTGATCCTGCATCTTCAGCATCTCAGTCCGATGCTCTGTCCCCTGTGGCACCACCTTATCAAGCTTAAGGGATGGCTTTCTGTTAATTTAAATCTTATATTTATTTTTGCAATGTCTTGTTTCTGGTCTCTATGTCATTCATCTTGTTGACTTTTTAATTCCTGTGTATTTTATTTTTTTTCAAAGCTATGATAAATGGGACCATTTTCCTTAGTATTTTAGATAGCTCATTGCAACTTTTGTATACTAGTTATATACAGCCCGTCCTGGGTGTTAGTTTTGGTCTTGTGCACTGTATTGTCTCACAGAATGTAGCTGGTCCATTAGTCCATGTATCTGTATTTGTGAATTTTAAGAGTTCCACCTCTTTGAGTCTGTTTCACTCTATTTTTTTTCTCCATTTCTCTCCTCTGCTGACCTCTAATTAAGTAGCCTCACTGGTCAGCCCTCTTTCTCCAGTGTAATTCAGAGTTTTCTAATAAACACAATGGAAATACAATGGATATATTTTTTTTGTCCCACAGATGGTGAGATACATGAGAGTAAAACTGATAATAAATGATATTATCCAAAAATATTTCTAGGGACGGTCCCTCTGATATCACTTTATTAGTTTATTTTTGTGTATATGCTTAAATGCATGCTTATAAGTTTTATATTTTTTTGTAGTTGAAATGGTATTTTAAGTATATTTTACAGTTGTGGGTTTTTTTACACTATCATAATAATTTTTGGAGTGAATGTAAGAACTTTCACCACGTGGTGGCACAGGGGATTGACCGTCGGCTTTGAACACAGAGGACTATGGTTTGAATCCCCAAGGGTGATGGATTGAGCACAGGCTCACTGGTTTGATCCCAAGCATGCTGGCTTGAGTAAGGGGCACTTCCTCAGCTAGAGGCCACTCCAATCAAGGTACATTTGTATATCTGAGAAAAGAATCAATGAATGACAAAGGTGCTGCATCGAAGAATTGATATTTCTCATCTATGTTCCTTCTTATCTGCATGTCCCTGTCTGTGTCTCTTTCAAGGAAAAAAAAATCAAGTGAATGGGAGAATAGTAATGTGTGTGTGACCACAATGTGATGACCATTTATGCAGTAAAATCTAGATAGACCTGACCCTGTGTCAACTTGATTCAGAGAACAGGTTTCCATTGTGTTTTGTAGGCTGTTTCCTAACTATTTCAATTCTTTAAAAAAAATTTTTTTCATCCTGTCCTGTGGTGGTGCTATGCATAAAGCATTGATCTGAATGCTTAGGTATCTGGTTTGAAACCTGGGGTTGCCCAGTGAAGGCATATGTGAGAAGCTACTGCTCCTAGTTGATGCTTCTTGCTACTGGTACTTTCCATTCTCTCTCAAAAAAAAATTTAAAATGAACAGAAAGAAAAATTTCCATTCATTTGAGGGACTCAACAAGAGAGAGTGAAGGTTCAATTCAGTATTTCATTTAATTGTTCTATTCAGTAACGTACTCACTAATTTTATCATGTGGGTGCCCTAACCAGGGATCTCAATGCAACCTTGATGCACAGGGACCAATGAGTCACTATCCAATGAGTCACTCTTCCAGGGCATATATATTTTTTTTTTCCCATTTTTCTGAAACTGGAAACAGGGAGAGACAGTCAGACAGACTCCCGCATGCGCCCGACCGGGATCCACCCGGCACGCCCACCATGTGGCGAAGCTCTGCCCACCAGGGGGCGATGCTCTGCCCATCCTGGGCGTCGCCATGTTGCGACCAGAGCCACTCTAGTGCCTGAGGCAGAGGCCAGAGAGCAATCCCCAGCGCCCGGGCCATCTTTGCTCCACTGGAGCCTTGGCTGCGGGAGGGGAAGAGAGAGACAGAGAGGAAAGCATGGCGGAGGGGTGGAGAAGCAAATGGGCGCTTCTCCTGTGTGCCCTGGCCGGGAATCGAACCCAGGTCCTCCGCACGCTAGGCCGACGCTCTACCGCTGAGCCAACCGGCCAGGGCCATAATTTTTTAATTTTTATTTTCTTTTTTTGTGTGTGACAGAGACAAAGAGAGGGACATGTAGTGGAATAACCCATTGCATGGCCTTGGATAGGAACACAGCCAACAAGAAAAGAATGTTTTGCCAAGAGAATTATTTTGTGTCTTGAAGGTGGGTCACTGAAACAGGTCTATGTGACTGAAGGCAGTTGCTGGGCTCTTTTCTTAGTAAAACATTTTCATAAGATTTCTGTTTCTTCCAAGGTTATCCCTTGAGATAAAGAGAGGAATGTTGTGGAAACCATAGAAGCAATAGCAATTAATACCTTTCGATGTTATGTTGTTATTAAGCTACCATGCAGGTGTACTCCATGTATCTTTAAGTAAAAGTTACGCTTGATGTTATGCCAATTTCTCAGGAAGCAAGCTTTGTGAAGTCTTGTGAAGAAAAATAGGACACAGTGCAAACTCGGGGCCATTTGCCTGAGCAAGCAGTGGTCCTTTGCTAGTCCTTGATGATTTCATCTGCTGATCTTCCTCTCTGTGCCTCGAACTCACAACAACATTTGACGCCCAACGTGGGGCTTTAAGAAGAAATTAGGAACAGGAGGAAACGGTAAGTTGGACGCGCTGTGTCTGCGAAACTTTCAGGAAAACTAGCAAAGTCATGGGAAATTCCCATTCATTATTGGACAATTATGTACAAGTTTTAAAATCCCTTTTAAAAGGGTCTGGGTTTTAGATAAAAGACAAGGTTTTGCTACATCTTTTAAATGTTATTCAGAAACATTGTTATTGGTATACTCCTCAGCATAGTAATCTGTTGAATTTGAAGGTTTGGCAACAAGTAGGAAAATCTTTATGCCGTGCTCATCAGCATGGAGATCCACTTGATACTGAAATGCAGACTGCTTATAATTTTATTGCTACAGCTCTTGGTCCTTTGCAATCAGATGGAGATTCTGTCAAAGACTTGAGTGAGCTTATTTTTAATGAGCCTGAAGAATTTGATTCAGCACGGAATGAACAGAATGATGATTTGGACAATACTGTCTCTGCTTCTGAAGTTACTGATAATGTTAATGAAATTCAGCCATCCACAGGCTTTCTTCCCTCTTTCTTAAAAAATGAGGGAGCCCCTATGGATGATGTTGCCTGTCTAAAATATTTATTAAATAAATTACAACTTACACTGGAACAACAGGAGATTGGAAATCAGTATACTACTTATCCTGTTCAAAAGCAAGATATATGTGAGCCTATGGCTCCTCCAATTGAAGGTCAAGAATTAATTGGTACTGGCAGGGGAAGGATTTTTGAATTCCCTGAAATCTCTGAAATGCAACAGGTGCTCATGCATCATGATGATTTAGAATCTAATTCTAGTAATTTTTCTGCATCTATTTTTCCAATTATTTGACAGCCTTTTCCTCTTAATGCTCCAGATCCTGGGGGAGGGCATAATATCCAATTTGACCAAATTGAATTTACTTTCTTAAAGCTATTCAAAGAATCTGTTGCTATGTATGGACCTCAATCCTCTTATGTTCTAGGTCTTATCTCTTCCTATTGTAATGATTATTTAATGATTCCTTTGGATTGGGATTTACTTGCTAGTATGGTTTTGGGACCAGAAAAATATGTACAATTCAAATCTTGGTGGAAAGAGGAGGCTCTTCTAATATTTTGCATGAACCCCAGAAATAATCCCCTGGGAGCTACTCTTGAAATGCTCATCGACGTTGATGCTAATGCAGCTGTGTGACAACAAACTGGTTATACTGATGCTGTTATAGCTCAGATTAGATTGCTTCTTAAAGCCTGGATGCAAAGCACTGGAGTTGGAGACAAGGAAGAAAAGCTTGCAGCTTTATATCATTTGATATAAATTCAATTAGAATTAGGACATTTAGAAGAATCATGAAGTCCTTAGAATTCTCTAGTCTTTGTAATAATAAATAAATACTGATTTTATTTGGTGTTTTAGCTACAATCCTCTGAGCTATCATTTTGTTTCTTTCTTATTCTTTGCCTGGAAACTGAGGCAGGGGACATGTGTTGAATCTGACTAGAGAAAATATCCCAGCAGCTGCCAAGTAAATTTTCTTGGGGAAATTTTCTTCAGTCTCATTCATCATCAGTCCCTCTGTCAGAAAATGCCCTGATTAAAATCAGGCAGGCATCTTTCTAGTCTGACTGTGCTCTGAAATCCCGGGTTTCTTTTTGGTTTCTCAGGTCTGGTTTGTCTGATTTTAATTTCTCTTTAGTTTTTGTTTGATGTTGTCTAAAATGTGATTTTTAAGGACTGAATTGTTTACATACAAAGATGAAAAATGCTGGCCTTTATATTGAAAAAATAGTTTCATCCATATATTTTTTGCTTTAAAATTAGAAATTATAAGGAGCGCTCATTTAAATTTAAATTGAATACAATATTGATCCTTAAGACTGTCTAATTTTGTTAATACATTGTAAGGTATATTCAAAGTTTGAAATCAAATAAGAATTCAAGTATTAGGATTAATTAAAGTTATATGTTATACTTGTGTTTCTGTGTTGAAAATTGTCTTGTGTGTAAAATATGTTCATATTTGTAAAACTAAGGAAGTAAGTAAAATTAAGTCATTTTAAGAATTTATCTCAAGCTGCTTCAGACAGTTGGCTGCTTGGAAAGCCACATCCTGAAAAAGGAGGCACTGAGGAAAGCGGGAATTTAGTTCCTCTAATGCCCTATAATAGACTTAACAATACAAAAGACTTTTAGATATAGAAGCTAATACATCTCTTATTACTAAGCAACATTAGTTTTCTTTTTAGCCCACTTAGACAGTAGTCACTAAGCTGCATAGCTTAGGAAAGTCCCTAACAAAGCTCTAAGATTTCTTTTACAATAGGAAAATAACAAGGGTCATTTTGTCTCTAATAAAAAAAATTATCTTATAAATAATTAAAAGAGCAACTTTTTAAATTACAGTCTAAACTTTCTGACAAGGAAATTTTTATACTCACTATGACCAAATTTCTGTCAAAGCTCTTAAAAAGTTACAAATGACTTGCTCCCAGTATAAAACTAACTGTCTTTATACGCAGAAACTGCTATCCTCCTTCATGGACTCTGTATGTTTTATTTCAACAAATTTAGAAATGGTAGCTCAAATTATTCTTTCAAAAGTGAAAGAGTTACAATTTATGACATTATTCAAACTAATCAAAATGCTAATGCTAACCCTCTTATTAATATTACACGAAATGAACTTTTTAAATAGACAGTTTCCTAATTTACAACAACAATGTAGACAAAATGCAGGGGTGAGAATTTGCTCTTATCTCTACAAATACGGGAGACCAGTAAATACCTTCCAGAAAATTGAAGCCTTGGCATAAATCAGAAATAGAAGAAATGGAAATTTGACAATTAAGTAAACTTACTCACAAGGCAAAAAATGTTTTAATTAAGACTAAGACTTCAAAAAACATCTTTGACTCTATTTCTAGCAATACTAGCTGTTGTGTCTATAACAATAAGTTGAACTAACTATTCTTACTAAGTTTATATTACTTCCACAAGCAATGTTGAATAGCCCGACACTGTATCAACATTATGTATATCAACCTTTAAAAATATTCGTCAGAAATATCCTCAACCTTTAGTAATCCATTATATGAATGACATATTAATAGCTTGTAAAAATAATACTGAATTTTCAGTCATCCTTAAAAATGCTTCTTAAACCTTAAATCAGTATAGTTTAATTATAGCTGAAGACAAAATTCAAACATCCTGTTCTATTAACATTGTTACTGATTTACAATATGTGAAACATAGAGTTAGCCTGACCTGTGGTGACGCAGTGGATAAAGCGTCGACCGGGAAATGCTGAGGTCGCCGGTTCGAAACCTTGGGTTTGCCTGGTCAAGGCACATATGGGAGTTGATGCTTCCAGCTCCTCCCCCCTTCTCTCTCTCTGTCTCTTCTCTCTCTCTGTCTCTCCCTCTCCTCTCTAAAATGAATAAATAAATTTAAAAAAAATTAAAACAAAAAACATAGAGTTAAACTTATAAAAACTTTTTATATTTCAAATGAGAGTTCTAGATTGAACAAATTGTTTCAAAAATTACAACTTTTATTATAAAAATGAAATTCACCTGTCTATATAACTCACATTCATTCTCATACAGCTTTACCAGGACCTATGTCTACTACAGATAATGAAGTTAGTCAATCACTCATTAGATCAATAAAAATAGCTACTCAGTTTTATACAAAGATTCATACAAATAAAAAAGATTTTATGCAAAAATTTAAAATAACCTGGCAAGAAGATTGGAATATTGTTAGAAACTGACCTCATTATAGTATTATAAATACTCTATTATAAAGAAATGAATCCTAGAGGACAACATAATAATAATGTATAGCAAACAGACATTACTTATATTTCTTCTTTTAAAAAACTATCTTATGGGCCCTGGCCGGTTGGCTCAGCGGTAGAGCGTTGTCCTGGCGTGCGGGGGACCCGGGTTTGATTCCCGGCCAGGGCACATAGGAGAAGCGCCCATTTGCTTCTCCACGCCCCCTCCTTCCTCTCTGTCTCTCTCTTCCCCTCCCGCATCCGAGGCTCCATTGGAGCAAAGATGGCCCGGGTGCTGGGGATGGCTCCTTGGCCTCTGCCCCAGGGGCTAGAGTGGCTCTGGTCTCGGCAGAGCGACACCCTGAAGGGGCAGAGCATCGCCCCCTGGTGGGCAGAGTGTCGCCCCTGGTGGGCGTGCCGGGTGGATCCCGGTCGGGCGCATGCGGGAGTCTGTCTGTCTCTCCCCATTTCCAGCTTCAGAAAAATACCAAAAAAAAAAAAAAAAAAGATGTTGAATGACACAATTAGCCTTTCCCCTGGCTGGGAATCGAACCCGGGTCCCCCACACGCCAGGCCAACACTCTACCGCTGAGCCAACCGGCCAGGGCCATCAACATCTTATTAAAACTTTTAATGATATAGGCATTCCCAAAGCAATTATAACTGACAATAATCCTGCCTATATATCTACTTAATTTCAACAATTCTTAGCATTTTAGAATATTAAACATACTACTAGAATTCCATATAATCCACAAGAACACGCAATTATTGAATGCAGTAATTGCACTCTTAAAAATGTTACTTAAACAAAAGGGGGGAGAAGAAAAGAGATTATCCTCTAGAATTATGTTACACAAAGCTTTATTTACTTTAAATTTCTTAAATACAGGAGAAAATAATTTGCTTCAGACAGACATTAGACAAAAAATAACAATTCTAAGATTAATCAACCTATACATTATAAAAGTGAGTTGGATCAATAGGTACCTAGTGTAGGAAGAGGGTTTGCTTGTGTCATTGCAGAATCCGGTGAAATCCTTTGGAGTCCTGCTCACAGAATTTAACAACATGAATAAGAACAATTGATTCTTTTCATATCTGCCCATTACTGGGATGGAAGAAATGAATTTCAAAAGAAGAATCTTAAAGGTGCTGCCGCTTGGTATTGAAAAGGCTAAAACACCAAGTTAGGTTCACCTTAAAAAGCAGACCTTTAATGGTAAAAAAAAAAATGCTACGAACTACTAAAAAAGAAGAAAATACTACTAACCTGTTTTTAGCAATGATTGCTTTGGTAAAAATTCCGATAAGTAGAGCTGAAAATTTTAGTTATTAGGCATATGTCCCTAATACTCCATTAAGTAGAGCTATGCATTAGGAAAATAGTGCCTTTCCTATTTTTGTTAATGACTCTAATTGGCTTCTAGGACCTTTTAATGATAGAGGTTCCTTAGCACCTCCGGAAGAAGGCGGAAAATTAGAAAATCATACAACAGGAGTTGAGGAATTACCTATATGTATAGGACATGAGCCACATTGTTTAAACATAGAAGCTTAAGCTTGTCTCTCTATTGTCAAAGATAACAGTAAAGGAAATAAAAAAAACAAACACCACATTTATTACAAGGATATCGATTAAAAAGTAATACATCTGTACATAAAATGTCATAGATTAAAGCCCTCACAGCTCCGCCCGAGTTAAAGGGCAGGGTACTGATTTAAGGTGGCATAAAAACAATGGTTTAATGCTCTGGCCGGTTGGCTCAGCGGTAGAGCGTCGGCCTAGCGTGTGGAGGACCTGGGTTCGATTCCCGGCCAGGGCACATAGGAGAAGCGCCCATTTGCTTCTCCATCCCTCCGCCGCGCCTTCCTCTCTGTCTCTCTCTTCCCCTCCCGCAGCCAAGGCTCCATTGGAGCAAAGATGGCCCGGGCACTGGGGATGGCTCTGTGGCCTCTGCCCCAGGTGCTAGAGTGGCTCTGGTCGCAACATGGCGACACCCAGGAGGGTCGCAACATGGCGACGCCCAGGATGGGCAGAGCATCGCCCCCTGGTGGGCAGAGCGTCGCCCCCTGGTGGGCGTGCCAGGTGGATCCCGGTCGGGCGCATGCGGGAGTCTGACTGTCTCTCCCTGTTTCCAGCTTCAGAAAAATGAAAAAAAAAACAAAAAAAACCACACACAAAAAAACAATGGTTTAATTACAGCTGGTGGTCAAGGTAATCATACTATCATATGGCATAGAGGAGGGATGTCACCTTGAGCTTCATATATAAAATTTGGTCCTATACAATATCATTTGTGGAAAGTAGCCATGGTACTTAAACAATGTGAGTATAGAAAGGAAAAATCTAGAGAAATTATTATTTTTTTATTCATCTTTAGAGAGGAGAGTGAGAGACAGAGAGAGAAGGGGGGAGGAGCTGGAAGCATCAACTCCCATATGTGCCTTGACCAGGCAAGCCCAGGGTTTTGAACCGGCAACCTCAGCATTTTCAGGTTGACGCTTTATCCACTGCGCCACCACAGGTCAGGCTGGAGAAATTATCTTTTTAATCATATTATGTTAATCTTTAAGAAAAATGAAACACATTTTATATCTGCTTGTGTTAGATTGCTTTATATGTTTAGTATAGGTGAAACCAAATAATATAGATAGCTGAAAATTATTCAATAACTTGCAATAAGTGTACTTTTTATACATGTATTAATTCTTCTATTCTTTTTATAAAAATAGTCAAAGTATTTATATTTTTAGAACCTGAACAGGAGTCTAGATTCCAGTACAGATGCATTGGATGTAGCAGGGTTCCCCTTCCATGATGCTGTTACAACATCTTATTAAGTCCTTAAATTGAACCAAGAGACTGGTTGGACTGATCATTGCCATCATTATAGGACTATTAGATGTAACCACCGCAACTGCTATATCTGGAGTTGCATTACATCAAAATATAGAATGTGAACTTTGTGTAAAAATGGCTTGAAGATTCTCAACAAATGTTAACTGCTCAATAACGTATAAATAGTATCATTAATACTAAAGTTAACAATTTAAAACAGACTATACTTATGTTAAGAGATCAAATTGTTAGCCTGGAAAGACAAATTAAGCTAAGATGTGATTAGAATGTAACTACTTTTTGTGTTACCCCTATTTCTTAAAATCATACTTATTTCCATTAGGAAAATGTTAAAAAGCATTTGTTAAATCATGATAATGTAACTAAAAAAAATCATTAAATTACAAAGACATATTCATAAAGCTTTTCAAAGAAAATGAGAAATTCTAACATGTCAACCTATATTGAAGAGATTAATGGATAATTTATCACAATTATATCCTATTGAATATATTAAAGGATTATTAGGATTCACTGTGAGATTTTTAATAATAGTGTTAATTCTATGTTTTCTTTTATATGTAGTCTGTCAACGAATCAACCAAGACAAATAAGGGATGAACGACAGAAGGCTGTGTTTTCTGTACTGCTTCATAACATTCAGCATAAACAAAAAAGGGAAAATGTAGTGGAAAAACCCATTGCATGGCCTTGGATGGGAACACAGCCAACAAGAAAAGAACAATTTGCCAAGAGAATTGTTTTGTGACTTGAAGGTGGGTCACTGAAACAGGTCTATGTGACTGAAGGCAGTTGCTGGGCTTTTTCTCAGTAAAACATTCTCATAAGATTTCTGTACTTTCCAAGGTTATTCCTTAAGATAAGGAGAGCAATGTTGTGGAAACCATAGAAGCAATAGCAATTAATATCTTTTGATATTATATTGTTATTAAGCTACCATGCAGGTGTACTCCATGTATCTTTAAGTAAAAGTTACGCTTGATATTATGCCAATTTGTCAGTAAACAAGCTTTTTGAAGTCTTGTGAATAAAAATAGGACACAGCATTAACTCAGGGCCATTTGCCTGAGCGAGCAGTGGTCCTTTGCTAGTCCACGATGATTTCGTCTGCTGATCTCTCTCTCTGCACCACCAACTCACAACAACACATGTTCATGGAGTAAGTGTTATTATCTTTATTTTTTAAAGTATATTAATTTAATGAGAAAGTAAGGGAGGTAGAGTAAGACAGGAATGTTGATGTGTTACTGTATGTATCTTGACGGGAGATTGATCTGACAACCTTTGTGCTTCGGGTTGATGATCTAAACAACCCAGCTATTGGGCCCAGGTGTGTTAATTTTCTTTAAGTGTTGCTAGAATTATAAAGTTAATCAATCCATGTGGTGTAGAGCTTTTCTTTTTAAGGAGTGTTTTTTTAAACTTATTATTACTTTTTTATCTATGTCCCGACTTACTTGTGGATCTCCTTTGATTTTTCTTCTGGATTAAATTTTTATGCTCTACCCACTGAGCAACCACCTGTTCAGGCCCCCCTTTTTATTTATTTATTTATTTTTTGTGGCAGAGACCCAGAGAGTCAGTTAGAGGGACAGACAGGCAGGAATGGAGAGAAATGAGAAACATCAATTTTTCATTGCAGTTTCTTACTTGTCCATTGATTGATTTCTCATATATGCCTTGACCAGGAGGGCTACAGCAGACCGAGTGACCTTTTGCTCAATCCAGAAGCCTTGGGTTCAAGCTGGTGAGCCTTGCCCAAACCCGACAAGCTCGCACTCAAGCTGGCGATTTGAGGTCTCATACCTGGGTCCTCCGCATCCCATTCGGACGCTCTATCCACTGTGCCACCACCTTGTCAGGCCCCACTTTTTATTTTTTAACATGAATTTGTGTGCTGTAATATACACTCATCTGACTTCCCATGTTCTGATTTGAAGGCAGACTTGAAAAATACAAAAATCCACAAGATTAATACACTAAATTCTAACAAATACCAAAAGAAGTATCTTAATACATTGAAGGGACTAAAGTATTTTTAATTATTAAGCAAATTCTTATTTTTAGCCTATAAAGCAGGATGTATAATAGAGTCTGCTCTTTTGAATATCCTTAATATATTAAGCAAGTCTATGATGCCACCAATACTATTGCACATTCCCTGTAGATGCAACTCAACAGCAGTTCAGTCCCAGGGAGCAGGAGTCACACTCAGGAAAAGTCCACATAGCACTGAAATTGTTGTCACATTTCCATACTCTGTAGTTAGTCTCCAAGACCCAATGACCACTTAATGGGCTACCAACACATTAAGCTGTTGTCTTAAGCTTAATGTTAATTATGAATTTCTGGTGATGATTCAGGTAGACTGAAAGGGCCATTACAGGAATATGTAAAGATGAAACTTATCATTTCTTTAACCTATAGAGATAAAATGAGGAGTTTTTCAGCCATGAGGTAGTGATTCACTATGGTAGGTGGTAGAGGTAAATTTGTAACAGAACTGGCCAAATCTGGCTGGCCAAGAAGAGCAGCAAAGCCAATTATGAGAATGTGAGGTGAAAGGAGAGAGAAATACCTGAATTTAAAGACTAGGTCCTGGCCTAAAATAGACATGGGCCACCAAGGCAGGAGGAGTAAAAAGTGTGTAATGGAGATATTATGTATAATACACAAGGCAGTGGACCCCTGGCAATCGAGGAAAATAAGATCATCAACACCCACAACAGAGATCTTCAAGGGATGAACAGGACCTGAATATTCAGGCAAAGCAAAGGAAGTGGCCCCTGTGTCTATAAGAAATGAGATTGGCTTAGATCAACCTAAGCTAGAATGATTGCCCTTGGCTCTTCAATGGTGATATGAAATGGGGCCAATGGCCCTGTGCACCTTCAGTTTTCAGGGTTTATGAACAGCAGACTGGGCAAGGTTAGGTTACAGGTGGCCTAGCTAGGGCTGTAGAGCCTGAGCCCTCTTTTGAGGGAGTGAGGAGTCAGTCTACCCTCCAGTGTCCCTTGTTCCCAGAGCGTGGGGAGAGCCCTGGCAGAGTCAGAGAATCCATACAGGTTTTAGCCCAGTGATCTTCATTTTCACCCTTGAAGCAGGTCTCCGATGGAGACTAATGAGGCCCCTTAGGGGCATTGGAGCCTTTAAGGGCATCTGTCAAGGGCTGGTATATTGCCTGATCTTTTTGTGCTCTGTCTGCCTTCTGTTACTCTCGGTTTTTATAGACTTTTTTTTTTTAACAATTTATTTTTTAATTTTTTATTTTTATTTTTAACAGAGACAGTGAGTCAGAGAGAGGGACAGACAGACAGGAACGGAGAGAGATGAGAAGCATCAATCATTAGTTTTTCGTTGCGCGTTGCAACACCTTAGTTGTTCATTGATTGCTTTCGCATATGTGCCTTGACCGTGGGCCTTCAGCAGACCAAGTAACCCCTTGCTGGGGCCAGTGACCTTGGGTTCAAGCTGGTGGGCTTTTGCTCAAACCAGATGAGCCCGCGCTCAAGCTGGGGACCTCGGGGTCTTGAACCTGGGTCTTCCGCATCCCAGTCCGACGCTCTATCCACTGCGCCACCACCTGGTCAGGCGGTTTTTATAGACTTTAAAAGTCATGGTGGGACAGCATGATCAGCTGGATTGAGTGAAGGGTATAAAAATTTGCAGCAGGAGGAGGTTTGGAGAGTGCTAAGAAGATTTTATATGTGGCACAGGCTCACGAGAAAGGGATGAGAGCCAAGTAAAGAAAGTTTTAGGCAGTTGCTCTTGTACGGTGAGTCTCTCCTCCCTGCTCATGGTCCTACCAAATGTTCAAGGACCCACTGAGGAGCCTCAGCAGACCTAGAAAAAACCCATCTTTGGCCCCATAAAAGAACAGAATCTGGTCCTTTCTAGATTCCTGTGAGCGGGTCCTTACATTGCACTTCAGGGAAGCCTTTCCTCATTTAAATCTACAGTCTCTAGGCCACTGAATGGCCATGTAGATCAGTAATAAAAATTTTTTTAAGTAAAAAGAGTGTGATACAGAAGATTTGCAGGAGGTCCAGGTAATGACTCTCTTTTTTCTTTTTCTAATTGACCTTTAAGCATTTGATGGGCATGCTCTACAATGCCTTGACCCTGAGGATTATAAGGAATACCTGTCTTCAGGTCAATTCCAAAAGTCTGGCAAAATGTAGCAAATACTTTTACAAGTAAATCTTCCACATTTTTAAAAACATTTATATCCCAGCGATTAACAGACAATCTAGATTGCACATAAGGCTGAAAAATTTATTATCACCTCTCTCTTCCTGTTGTAAAAAAACTTAGAGCTTTGTGGCCCTAGCCAGTTGGCTCAGTGGTAGAGCGTCGTCCTGGCGTGTGGAAGTCCCGGGTTCGATTCCTGGCCAGGGCACACTGGAGAGGCGCCCATCTGCTTCTCCACCCCTGCCCCCTCTTTCCTCTCTGTTTCTCTCTTCCCCTCCCACAGTCGAGGCTCCATTGGAACAAAGATGGCCCAGGTGCTGGGGATGGCTCCTTGGCCTCTGCCCCGGGCGCTGGAGTGGCTCTGGTTACGACAGAGCAACGCCCCGGATGGGCAGAGCATTACCCCCCTGGTAGGCGTGCCGGGTGAATCCCAGTCGGGCGCATGCGAGAGTCTGTCTGACTGTTTCCCTGTTTCCAGTTTCAGAAAAATACAAAACAAAAAATAACTTAGAGCTTTGTTAAGGAAATTTTCTTTGCCCTCAGCCTGGCAGCTCAGTGACTGCTGCATAAGTGAACCAAGAAGAAAGCCGATGATGCTCAGCACTAATAGGTATATCAGCTCCTGTATCTAAGAGTCCTTTGAATTTATTCCTTTGTATACTTAACTCCATTTCAGGGCATCAGAGGAGCCAAATTCCTGATTTCCTCAGGGCCCCTTTTGCAGGATGTGGCCTGACTAGCAGAATTAGCACTTTTATCCTATTCCATCTGCCTGAAGCAGGTCCCGACAAATTCTTGAAATGATTTATCAGGGCCCTGCTTAATTTTTCTCAATTCCTTTCTTTCACAGAGCCAAGTACAGTTTTACACAGAAACAAGACAAATTACAGTACAGAAATATAAGTATACATGTAAATCTGATTAATTCTAATACCCAAGTTGCTATTTGGCTCTCAGCTTTGAAGAAAACACAAAACATACTCCACCAAACACAAAATAAATTAGCAAGTCTTTAGAATCTAAATTCCATTCTATTTAAATTTAAATGAGCTATTTTTACATGTTCCAATTTTAAACCAAAAATGTAAGAATAAAACAATTATTTTCTCAACATAAGAGCTGGCATTTTAAATGTTTGCATCCAAGAACTTAATTCTGGCCTTAAAAGCAGGCACATTTTTGAAAACATCAGACAAAAACTACACAGAAACTAGAATCAGACAAACCAGAGAGAAACCTGGGATTTAGGAGCATAACCAGACCAGAAAGATGCCTGCCTGATCTCAGTCAGGTCATTTTCCATCAGAGGGAGTGGCGACAGAAGTAAACAAAATCTCCAGAAGAAAAGGTACTCTTGGCAGCTGAGTGGGAAATTTAGTAATCAGATCCACCAGGGCACACAGGAGAGGCGTCCCATGCCTAAATTTCCAGGCAATGTATAGGAAAGAAACAAAATGATAGTTCAGAGGATTTTAACTTAAACATTAAAGAAAATTAGACAATAACAGGAAAAGCTGTAGCCGAGGGCGGCGCAGGTGCAAACATTAAGTTGGCCATGGCCATGACACCCTCATTATCTCCTGAGTCATCCTCAGACTCTAATGTCTTATATTACATCTCTCCGTTTCTAGCTCACTCTGATATTTTTCATACAAAAGCTCCTCCTCAAATAAAAACATTTGTACAAAAAGAAAAACGTCCCTTACTTTTGACCCTAATTATCCCATAATTTATTTTTTCTGATTATACTTTCTCTGAAACTTTAATCAGTGTGCACCCTGGGGAGATCCATCATCTGCCATTAGTTTAGTATTCCTCAGGTCCCTGTTTAGGTGCCATCTGTCGCGGAGCAGCGCGGCTAGTAATTGTTCAGGTCCTGAGTGAGAATGGTGCAGAATAAAAAAATAAACTCAGAGAGAGAAAGAATGAAATCGGAAGGCCTCTGCAGTGCCTTTAGCTTGCAAGGGTACTACTCTCCACCCCCATACCACTTTATTTACAGGGCAGAAAATCATTAGCAAATCAAAGAAATCTTTGATACAAAGTCACATTTCCAAGACAACCCAAGGATTTTCCCAAGTGCATAAAACCCTCCACCCTGCATAACATCTTAACTTCTCAAAACAAAGCATAAAAAGAAATCTGCCTCCAATCTCTATGAGGGACACAGATAGGATGAGTAAATATGATCCAGCGTCATAGGTAACATGGAAGTGTGGAGAAAAACATAGTCTTTAGCGACTTAAGCAAGTGAGGTGAGGCTTGGGCAAATGTCAGCTTACTTCCACTCCCCCACACCACTGTTTCCCAAAAATCTAAACCTTGTCGGCTTGCAGATTCCAGCAGAAGTGTAATGAACAGTTAATTTTTCAACTCATTCTCAAAAATGACCCATACTTGAGCCTGACCAGGTGGTGGTGCAGTGGATAGAGCACTGGACTGGAACACAGGAACCAGATTTGAACCCACAAGGTAGCTGGCATGAGCGTGGGCTCATCAGGCTTGAGGGTGGGATTATAGAGATGACCTCATGGTCGCGGGCTCGAAGACCAAGGATTGCTGGCTTGAGCAAGGGGTCAATTGCTTTGCTGTAGACCTCTCACTCCCACTCCTGCCAAAGCACATATTAGAAATCAATGAATAACAAATGTGATGAAATGAAGAATTGATGCTTTTCATCTTTCTCCCTTTGTGTCTGTCCTCTCTCTCTCTCTGTCACACACAGACACACAATCTATATTTGGAACAGCTCTGTCTCAGATTTTCTAAAATTTATACCAGTCCTTACATACTGCAGAGAAATTACAAGTCAAATTATGTAAAAATGCAGTTATGTTGTGTATCACAGGAACAAAGATGTGTATAAAGAGCCATTTATGTTTATTATTTATAGTAGTTATTTGAGTTTATTTAAAAGACTACATTACTGTTCCTAAATTTTAACCTAACATTGATCAGCATTTGGGTTCGTCCTCATGTGAAAAGGAGATTCTTCTGCAGGTCAAAATTGGTTTAGTTTCAGAGCTACCGAAGAAGTAGCCGTAATTCCTGAGGCATGGGCTGACAGGAGGTCTGAGACCCTGCATCCATCTCTAACTCCTTCTAATGATTTTTATTATTTCCTCCTTAATACCAGTTCTTGGAGGTTGTTTTAAGTAGTAACAAAGTCTGATTTCTGAGCAGTATAATTGTAATTCAGTAATTAATGTGCTGTTCAATCAGCTTTACAAAGGCACAGAGAATTTTACATGATTAGTAAAGTTATCTAGTTATAGTTCTGTGCATGTGTCAATACATTTGATGGCCTAATTGTAACATCTAAATCTCAATGTAAATAAATGTGACTGTCATTTACTGAATTATAATTATTTTGTTATTATTGAGGTTTAATACATTTAATAGATTTAGTAATTATGTCTCCTGAGTGTATTTACCATTCACTGATTAACGTGGGACAGTTTTTATATGTGTGAGCTCTGGAACTGTGACTTTTTTAAAAAAAGGCAACTTCACTTGTGAGGAGTATGGACAGTAAAGTAATTAAGAGCTTCAGCATTTTTTTAGGCATAAGTGTATCTTCTGATATTTTGTCAGGTTGTCAATATCCTGAGGTCATATTTAGGCTTGTCCTTGTGTTTTTTTTCTCACAACTGACTTGATACCCAAGATATTACACCTTGAAACACTGAAATGCACACTTGTTTTGTTTTTTTCTATTTCTCAAATCATATATTAGTTTCAACCATTCTTTCAAAATAAGGACCATATAATTGTGTGCTCTCTAATTAGAAATAACTGGTCCTAGGCCCTGGCTGGTTGGCTCAGCGGTAGAGCATCAGCCAGTGTGCAGGAGACCCGGGTTCGATTCCCGGCCAGGGCACATAGGAGAAGCGCCCATTTGCTTCTCCACCCCCCCCCTCCTTCCTCTCTGTCTCTCTCTTCCCCTCCTGCAGCCAAGGCTCCATTGGAGCAAGGATGGCCCGGGCGCTGGGGGTGGCTCCTTGGCCTCTGCCCCAGGCGCTGGAGTGGCTCTGGTTGCGGCAGAGCAACGCCCCGGAGGGGCAGAGCATCACCCCCTGGTGGGCAGAGCATCGCCCCTGGTGGGCGTGCCGGGTGGATCCTGGTCGGGCGCATGCAGGAGTCTGTCTGACTGTCTCTCCCCTTTTCCAGCTTCAGAAAAAAAAAATAAATAAATAACTGGTCCTAGATGTTCTTTCTCTTTGTAAAATTACAACTGCCAAAATTTAGCTGAAAGTAAAATATTATGATTTCTGTAGTGGAACCTTATGATTGTTTCTCTGGTTATACTGACATGAGTAATATCAATAAATCTAATATATTCATAAAGATATTAGATGCATCAAAACTTCATTAAGATTATTTTTACTTAAAACTATACTGGTCAACAGAATAAATACTTTAATTGAAAAGAAAAATGGGCATAATCAAACATCAAATAGGTCTCAAATATGACTATGTATGCAAACAACTGGATTTTTAAAGAGGCACAACCTCTTTGCTAGGACAGTGCAACACAATGGTAAACACTAATGTTATTGCAACCAGGCTCCCCAGGTTCAAATCCTGACTGTAGCAATATTTAAATGAGCTGTATAAGCTCCTTTTAGTCAAAGTTTTTTTGTCTATTAAAATAGAATACTCTTAAATTCTATCTTATACTCCTTTAAATATTAAGTACTATAAAATAGGTAACATGTTAATAATAGAGACTATCTCTTGGCCAAGTAGCTCAGTTGGTTTGGGCATCATCCAGATATAGATTCTGCATGGTTGCAGGTTCGATATCCAGTTAGGGCACATACAAGAATCAACCCATGAATACATGAATGGGTAGAACAACAGATTGATGTTTCTATCTCTCAAATCAATAAATAAAATCTTTTAAATTCTGACTAAATAAGCATTATGTTAAACATTCACCTTGGAAATTTAAAAAAATATATATATTTAAAAATATTTAGGATGATAAGTGGTGAATTTTGAATTTATTTTCCATGATTAGCCTCCAGTCATGTTTTTATGCAGAATTGTCTTCTTATGAATGTAAATACTGAGCACTGGGACATAAGGGAGTGACCTCCCTGGGTTTGAAATTTGCAATGATCTTTCTATTTCAGATGCTTATCGGAATCCTAGGGAACTTCTCACTCTTCTGTCATTATATGTCCCTTTACCTCAGTGGGTACAGGACAAAGCCAGCAGATTTATTTTTTTTTTCGTATTTTTTTTTCTGAAGCTGGAAACAGGGAGAGACAGTCAGACAGACTCCCTCATGCGCCCGACCGGGATCCACCCAGCACGCCCACCAGGGGGCTACGCTCTGCCCAGCAGGGGGCGATGCTCTGCCCCTCCGGGGCGTTGCTCTGTTGCGACCAGAGCCACTCCAGCGCCTGGGGCAGAGGTCAAGGAGCCATCCCCAGCGCCCGGGCCATCTTTGCTCCAATGGAGCCTCAACTGCTGGAGGGGAAGAGAGAGACAGAGAGGAAGGAGAGGGGGAGGGGTGGAGAAGCAGATGGGCGCTTCTCCTGTGTGCCCTGGCCAGAAATAGAACCCGGGACTTCTGCACATCAGGCCGCCGCTCTACCATTGAGCCAACCGGCCATGGCCAGAGTTTTTTTATTTATGATTTTAATTTGTGTTTGCATAGATTCAAGTGTCCTACCGAATATACCTTCCCCCACCCCCTTATTTCCCCAAGCCTGCAGATTGGATTGTCATTCACCTGACTAAGCAACTCTGAACTCATTCTCTCAATTGGTTTACCGGAGACAATAGCGGCATTGGGTCTGAAATATTTTTTCAGTAATTTTGGATGCAAACTTGTTTTCTGCATTCAGAAAGTAGCCAGAAGTGTGTGCGTGGCCACCATCTGCTTTTTGAGTGTCTTCCAGGCAATCACCATCAGTAATTGGAAATCTCAGTGGGCAGAGCTTAAAGCAAAAGCTGCCAAATACACAAACACCTCAAATATCCTCTGCTGGATCCTGAACATAATGCTAAATATTAAAGTTCCTGAGAATGTGACTGACAAATGGAACACCAAAAACATCTCAAACACTATGAGCCTGGATATGCTCCATTAAAGTTTTTCTAATGATACATACGATCCATATAAAGTAGTCATATCTGCCCATAATGCTTTGTGTTTGGGACTCTGACTTGGGCCAGGAAAACCATGGTTTCTATTCTGTACAGGCATAACCAGCAGGTCCAAAAACTTCATGTGACCAACGTGTCTCCCAGATCGTCCCGTGAGATTAGAGCTATCCAAAACATCCTTGTTCTGGTGACCATTTTTGTATATTTTTATGCCTTCTCCTCCATTATTCACATTTATATTTCTATTCTTGGTAAGACCACTAGGTGGCTAGTGAACACTTCTGTCTTAATCAATGCATGCTTCTCAACTGCCAGCTCCTTTGTCTTCTTGAGTCATAACCACCCTGTACTCAGTTCACCTTTGTGTGCACTGGAAGATGTAAGCAGTTTCTGCATTCCTGCATCTCGTCAAAAGAATATACACTGTCTACCTTTCACTCTCTTTAGTCATCTATTCCTGATTCTGCAAGAAATCGTGAGTATAATTATATTCAGTCTCATTGCACATAGAGATTTGAATAACAGATTCTGCTGCTACAATAAATAGTAAATAATGTTTGTTTTACTACATAATAGTATTTATTATGTAAGTACTCACATGATTATTTTTTAATGATGGTTGCAGTGGAGTAGTTCAGAGTCCTGTGAACAAAAAACAGTCCTGAAATAATGTAGAGACACTGGAAATGTTTTTGAGTGTGTAGTCTTTCATGAGAGATAGCAACTTTGTCAATATTTACTGGCCATCCCATAGAGAGGGCAGTGCCTTGAAAGGAATCCATGTGGGATGTTCCTCCAAGAAGCTCAGGATAGAGCTTTCTGTGTGCCTGTATTGTATTGCAAATGGCCTTAGTTGAAGCTGGAGGAAAAATAAGGTTATAGTCATTATGGACTATGACTGCCAAGTGTGAATATGGTTTCTTACATCCTCAGAGAATGATAACTATTCAAAATAAAAAATGTGTATGAAGAAAGATTAACAAGTTTTAAAATACTGTACATTAAATATTATACTAGTGAAATGTATGGAACAAAAAAATGGTTATTGAAAATACCTGCCTAGATAAAATAGTTCCACATTCTAAATTGACAAAAAGGTTTCTGAAGCTTTATGAAGAAAATTATATATTAAGTGTATGATAGGGAATTTGCATAAAAGGAAATTGACATAAACACTGCAAAGGGAGCATAAAAGTACCATTCTGCGAAAAGTAAGGAGTGATTCAATTAAATTCACTCATGTCTCAACAGATTCTCAGAATATTTAAATAGCATTGAAAAATTAACAGTACTGCTTTCCCATGGCACAGATTATGGTTTTTTTTTTATATTTTCTCAAGAAATTTGTGATTTGCATTTTGATTTCTTTGTTAATTTATACATTATTTTAGTAGAATGTTGTTTACTTCTGTGTCTGTATCTCTGCCAGATTTTTTTCCTAAATTTTATCTAGTTTTGTACCATTCTGATTGGAGAAAATGCTTTACATTTTTTTGGTCTATTTTTCTTTTTGGAGAGGGACAGAGAGATGGACAGATAGTGATAACAAACAGGAAGGGAGAGAAATGAGAAGCCTCAATTTTGTGTTGGGGCTTTTTGTTGTGGCTCCTTAGTTGTTCATTGATTGCTTTCTCATATGTGCCTTGACTTGGGGATGCCAGCAGAGGGAGTGACCCCTTGCTGAAGCCAGTGACCTTGGACTTCAAGCCAGAGAACTTTGCGCTCAAGCCAGCGACCATGGTGTCAAGCTGAATAACAATGTGATCAAGTTAGCGGCCTCAGGGTTTCAAACCTGGGTCCTTGGCATCCTAGTCCAATGCTCTATCCACTGCACAACCACCTGCTCAGGCAAGATACGTTAGTTTTCATTGGTAACACTGGGGAACAATTTTTTTTCATTTTCTGTTGCATGAAGTTTTAGAACTTTTTCTATATATTTCTGCATCGCTGATTCCAAATCTGAAATTTGTTTTTTTGGTGCATGTTCTAGTTTTTATACAATTTTCATTTCATTTTGTTATAGTTAATGGCATGCATTGGTTTTTAAATTGAAGTTAAAAGACAACAACTCTTGGATTGAACATTACCACAAGGCAATTAATGTTTTACAAACATCACTTTTACATAATTGTAGTTGCTTTTAAATGTAAAAAATCATTATCTGATAAAAAAAACACTGTCTTATTTTGTTTTAAGATTGAATCATGGCTTCTTTGAGTAGGCATAAATGTAAGAATAGTCCTGACACCTTCAGTTATATATGTGGCTGTTACACACTTCAATGTCAAAGGTGCAATATTTCATCATTTGTGACACATGCATATATAGCCTATTTTCAAGTTCTCCTTGGTGATCAAGACATGAATTGGGCTCCTCGTATTGTGTGTCATAATTATGAGAAAGTGTTCCGTGACTGAACAAAAAGGAAACACAAAGGAATGCCTTTTGGTATTCCCATGGTTTGGCGTGAACCTAAGGACCACAGTAGTATCTGTATTTTTCTGTCTGATCCATACCAAAGGGCATCGGCAAGAAAAAACAGCATATGATTGCATATCCTAATATTCCTTCAGCAATACGACCTATCCCACACTCTGAGACACTCTTGGTTCCAGTATTGAACGGTTTTATTTTTTTTAAGAATCAAGACAGTGAACATGGTGATCAAGTGTATTTTGATAAGATTCATGAGGAAATGGTTGTAGAATCTGAAGGATCTCCTTCTGGTGCCAAGCAGTCCTTAACCCCTCAGCAGTTAGCCAATCCAAATTGAATGACTTAGTACGAGATTTGAGACTATCAAAGAAAGCAGCTGAGCTATTAACCTCTAGGATTCAGAAAATAATATACTTCACCAGTCAGCTAAAGTATCCCATTTCAGGAAGCATGAACAAATTTTTGTGGACATTTTTTTTTTTTTAAGAAAAACACTTTGTTTACTGTCATGATATCAGTAGTCTTCTCAGCCAGCTAGGTGTTACCACTTACAGTATAACAGAATGGCAGCTATTTCTTGACAGCTCTAAACGGAGTCTGAAATGTGCTCTTCTACACAACGGTAATGTTTATGCAGCGGTTCCAACTGGTTAGTCAACTCATCTGCAAGAAGATTATAATGACATAAAAATTGTCCTCGATTTTCTGAAGTATGAGGAGCATAACTGGATCATTTGTGTGGATCTTAAAATAGTAAATTTCTTACTAGGACAACAGAGAGGTTTTACAAAGTATCCTTGCTTTCTGTGTTTGTGGGACAGCCAAGCTCGGAAGAAACATTTGACACTGAAGGAGTGGCCGAAATATGAAGCTCTGGAAGTAGGGATGCAAAATATTGTGAATAAACCTGTAGTTAATAAAGACAGGATAATTTTTCCCCCAACTTCACATCAAACTTGGCTTAATGAAGCAGCAGATTCAGGCTTTGAATAGAGAAAGTGAATGCTTTTAACATATTATTTCTGGTTTTCTTGCCTTGTCTTTTGAGAAGATAAAAGCAGGTGTATTTGATGGACCTCAAATTCGAACTCTCATACATGACGAAGAATTTGCCAGGAAGATGAATAAGAAGGAGAAAGCAGCATGGCAGTCTTTTGTTACAAAGAACTTTCTTGGCAACAAAAAAGCAGAAAAGTATGAACTTCTGGTTCAAAGGATGCTGTTGGCTTTCCACATTGGATGTAACATGAGCATTAAGATTACCTTCCTGAACAGTCACCTTGATAAGTTTCCCAAAAATCTTGGAGTTGTTAGTGATGGCAGACTAATGCTGAAGCACCAAACGAGATTGTCCTCAACAAGTACAGAAATGCAAGAGCTACAAATGCAAATTTTTGCCTGAATAGAATTTAAATAATTTTGCACAAATTTTGTGCTTAAAATAAGTGTTTTAATATATTCTATTTCAAAATTGTAGACAAATTCTGATGCAATCATATCTTTTAGTGTGTTAGTGTATTTACTGCATTATATAAATTATTGTATTTTCACAAAGATGATGCCCATGAAGACATTCTACTTGTTAAACTAAATGTTGAAAATTTTACAATAAGATGAAAACATAAATTCTTGAATTGCAAAAAAACTGTAGCTTACAGAGAAAAATTAATGTCATATTTGAGATCAGCACACTTGAATTAGGTAAGAATAAGTGTGTTTTTGGATGCAACAAAAATTTTGTTCCCCAGTGTAATCTGTGAATATACTTGAAATTCTCTACTTTGATGAGAAATTCTCCATTAGGCCCTGGCCAGTGGCTCAGTGGTAGAGTGTCAGCCAGCTTGTGGATATCCTAGGTTTGATTCTCAGCCAGAGTACACAGGAGAAACCACCATGTGCTTTCCTACCCTGCACACTTCTATCTCTCTCTATCAGTCTCTCTCTTTCTCCCTCTCTTTCTTTCTTTCTCACTCTTCCTCTCCCTTTCCAACTGCCATGGCTCAATTGGTACAATCACGTAGGACCAGGGCACAAAAAATGGCTTTCTGGAGCATCTTCCTCAGGTTTTAAAAATAGCTCAGTTGCAACCATGGTCCCAGATGGGCAGAGCATCAAGTCCAGACAGGGGTTGCCAGGTAAATTCTGGTAGGTAGGGGTCCATGCAGGAGTCTGTGTCTCTGTCTCCCCTCTTACTTGGAAAAGAAGAAAACCAAAAAGAAATCCTTGATAACCTGCACCTGAGCTCCTTTGCATTTCTGGGCCTTCACCTCACTCCAGGGGGGTTCAGATTTGAATTGGAGTGTGGCCTTGGCCTTACATTTGTAAAGATTACTTTGAGGAAACTGCCTTGTAGAGTTATACAGAGGAAAAGAGAGTGATATCATCCCTTTTTTATAAATGTTTATTACATGTATTTTGTTGTCTTCCCTTATAGCTAGAAATCTTGAATGTTCCTCAATGCACATGGAAATCCTAGGGATTGTTTCTTGATCTTTTTGTGCCTTTATGGAAATATTTCTATGTGAACAGCAACATAAAAATTTCAGTTAGTTCCTGCTTGCTTGTATTTTGCCTGATTGATGCATAAGTATGGGGGAGCGCCATGTGTGTAAAGTCTATGTAAGGCTGTGGGTGCTTGCCCTCAGGGCGGCAGATGACAAATAGCAGATTATCTCACACCATTGGTAGGATCCATTGTTTGCTGTTGTTTGCCTAGGAAGTGGTTCCCCTACCACCCCTGTAAAGCCAGTAGCCACAGCCAGCATCACAGCCACCTGGCCCGTGCAGGTTCACATTTGATTCAGACAGAAGGTAATGAAACAACGGAGCCAAGAACTAGTGGGCAATTACCTTTTTAATCCTATCTCACATCCGGCGATTGAGAAAATATACACAGTTGAAAAACACTTCCCTTTTTATTCAGGGCTCCAAAAGCCACTGACTCATCAGAGGATTCCTAGAATCAAAGGTTTCTACCTCACCAGCCTAATTCACCTCTTTTCCTCATCTCCTTCTCTCTACACAAACTGGCTTCTCCTTCAGCACTCCTCCATCTTGGCTGTTTCTCCTCTGCTATGCTAATTTTAGGAACCAAGAGCACCATTAGTTCTTGATTGAGATCACTGTGATTGTAACATGCTAAGCATATATATTTTAAAATTTTGAACAAAGGTATTAGTTTTTCTTAGTTATTTTTAATATGATATACAGAAATCCTGTGTTGGCCCTGGCTAGCTGGCTCACTGGTCGTGCATTGGCCCAGAGTGAATGTCCTGAATTTGATTCTTGGTCAAGGAACACAGGGGAGGAATTTGTTTCAGGCTCAACCCGTCCCCCTTCTGTATCTTTCTCTCTTCCAGTCCTGCATCCATGGATTTATTGGTTGGAGCAAATTAGCCCCCAGTGCTGAGAATGACCCCAGTGGCCCCCTCCTCAGGTGCTAAAATAGGCCTCAGTTCTAATGGAGCAAAGGCTCCAGAAGGGCAGAGTATTGCCCCCTAGTGGGCTTGTGGTGTGGATCTCAGTCCTGGTGCATGTGGCAGTCTGTCTCTCTGCCTCCCCTCCTCTCACTAAAAAAAAAAAGAAGTTTTATATTAAAATACATTAAAAAGTCTGTTATTACTCAAACAAAAGGTATGCGGTTATGCTGTCGTTTCTACTTACTCACTTTATATACAAAGTCATCAGTTATTGGTTCTTTAAAAAGTTTCATATAGAGCATTCTGAATAAATATAGAAATAAATAAAAACAGCCAGCCTGACCTGTGGTGGTGCCGTGGACAGAGCATCGACCTGGAACACTGATGTTGCCCGTTTGAGAGTGTGTTTGGAGGTTCTAGCAGGGGAGCGCAGCTACTCGTGCACCCTTGACCTGAGAATGGTCCTCTCCTCTGTTGGGGAAGGTTGTCCTCTTCAACCAAGCTACAGCTTTGGAGGGATATACATGGAGCGGTGAGGGAGGAAGGGGACACCCGACTAGCCAGCCAGATCAGCTGAGTCAACCCTGGTAATCAATGGGGTGACAGATGTCACAGCCAGATCACTCTCACATTCTAATGTTGCCAGTTTGGAACCCCAGCCTTGTCTAGTCAAGGTACATATGGCAGTTGATGCTTCCTGCTCCTCCCCCCTTTCTGTCTGTCTCTCTATAATGAATAACGTCTTTTAAAATTAAAAGGAAAAAAAAATTCTATTTGTCTCCGCACAGAGCCTGCACATTTAGAATTATTGCGTCATGACCTGATGTCAGCAGACATGGCGAGAATGACTCCGTTCCTAGCACCTGTCAGGGCACATCACCTGGAATTCACCACTGGCCTTGACCACCAGGCTGCCTTGTTCTTCTTCCATTTCGAGTCCCCTTCCTCGCTGGGTTGTAAGCAGTGTACAGGTAACTACGTCCTTTCAGTCATTCCAAGTACTAATACTACAGGGCCAGGCGTATCAGAGGCACTTAATGCAAGTATAATTTTAACTCAAAATTTTATTTTCTGGAATGTATTTTTTAAAAAAGTGACTGTAACACACACACATATGCACAGGAAGGTTCAGAAATATTTTTATGGGAGTTTTTTTTAAGGTAATTATAGATTCATGTGCAGTTGTAAAAAATAATACAGCCTGACCTGTGGTGGCACATAACCTGAATGCTGAGGTCACCGGATCAAAACCCTGGGCTAACCTGGTCAGGGCACAAATGGGAATTGATGCTTTCTGCTTGTCCCCTTTTCTCTCTCTTTCTCCTCTCTAAAACAAACACATTATTTTTATAAAGTAATACAAAGGGGATCTTTTGTACCTTTACTCAGTTTACCCCAATTGTTCCACAAGCAAAATTATAGTGCAGTATCACAAATAGGACATTGAGATAGATACTACCCAGCAATGTTGTTCAAATTTTTCTAGAGAATTGTCTTTTAAAATTAAAAGGTAGAAATACAAATATCTCACAGTAGTGGGTAGATTTAATAAATTATGGTCTGCTATAATGGCATATATTTATTCATAATGATATTGACTTATATTAACTGAGGAAGGAGTTTTGGGTGAATTACCAAGCCAAGAAGGTAGGTTTTAAAAGGTATGTATAGGCCCTGGCCGGCTGGCTCAGTGGTAGAGCGTCGGCCTGGCGTGCAGAAGTCCCGGGTTCGATTCCGGGTCAGGGCACACAGGAGAAGCGCCCATCTGCTTCTCCACCCCTCCCCCTCTCCTTCCTCTCTGTCTCTCTCTTCCCCTCCCGCAGAGAGGCTCCATTGGAGCAAGGATGGCCCAGGCGCTGGGGATGGCTCCTTGGCCTCTGCCCCAGGCACTAGAGTGGCTCTGGCGCAACAGAGTGACGCCCCAGAGGGGCAGAGGATCGCTCCCTGGTGGGCAGAGCGTCGCCCCCTGGTGGGCGTGCCAGGTGGATCCCAGTCGGGCGCATGCGGGAGTCTGTCTGACTATCTCTCCCCGTTTCCGGCTTCAGAAAATACAAAAAAAAAAAAAAAAAAAAAAGGTATGTATAATGTGGGAGCAGAGACTTGGTGAAATTAAGAACCCAGGCTGTGCCTGAGCCATGGTGGCTCAGTGGATAAAGTGTAGACTTGGAACACTGAGGGAGCTGGTTCAAAGCCCTGGGCTTGCCGGGTCAAGGCACATATGACAAGCAATCAACAAATAACTAAACTGAAGCCACCATGAGATGATAAGTCTCATTCCCCACTTCCTCTCCCTGTAAAAAGTAATAAATAAAGCATTAAACAAAAAAAGAAACCCAGATTCTGTGGTCTGACTTTCATGATGTGATTCGTAGCTCTGACAGTTACTAACCTTAAAAGTGTCTGTTCCCTACAGGTAAGATTACAATAAAATTAGCACCTACCAGGTATGACTGTCTCAATTCTTAAGAAAAGAATCTATGAAAAATATGGTAACATGTTATTACTGAAAATCAATAATATGACATATCAATTTTTTTTGCAACAGAGACAGAGAGAGACTGAGAAAAAGACACCTAGGGAGAGACAGGCAGGAAAAGAGAGATGAGAAGCATCAATTCTTAGTTGTAGCTCCTTCGTTGTTCATTGATTGCTTTCTCATATGTTCCTTGACTGGATGGGAGGCCACAGCAAAGCAGAGTGACCCCTTGCTCAATCCAGTGACATCGGACTCAAGCCACCAACTTTCGGCTTCAAACCAGTGACCTCGGGGTTTTGAACCTGGATCCTCTTTCAGTCCAACACTCTCCACTGTGCCATCACCTGTTCAGGTATGCCACTATATATAGCTATGAAAGAAACTCAAACATGCTGGTCCTTTTTCTTTTCTTTTAAAAAATATATTATTAATTGACTTTAGATAGAGGAGCAAGGGGAGGAGAGGAGCGGGAAACCTCAATTGGTAGTTGCTTCTTGTACCTTGACCAGGCAATCCCAGGATTTCAAACTGGCCACCTCAGCATTCCAGGTTGATGCTTTCTTGACTCCGCCACCAGAGGCCAGCCTGTTTCTCTTTTATTGCTATGCAAAAATATATGATTCTTAAAAAAAAAAAAATATATATATATATATATATATATGATTCTTAAACATGCTGTCTATATAATCAAAGCTAACTGAAAAGTTTCAGAGCCTCTTAAAAATAAAATTCTTTGGCACTCTCTCCTGGGAGCACACCTCTGTCCCCGTGTCTCCCTTCCACCTTAACTGCTCTTTTGCCTCTGTAAGTTGTTTCCTAAAGACCATCTCTTCTACCTCTGTGACTTTCTAAGTAAACATCCTCATATTTTGAAAAAACAATTTTTATTTTTTAAGTATTTCTTAATTTTATATTTTACTGTTTTATTTTTCTGAACTGAAAATCAGAGAGACAGAGAGGCAGACTTCCACTTGCATTGTACCAGTATCAACCCGGCATGCCCACCAGGGGGCAATGCTCAAGGCATCTGGGGCATTGCTCTGTTGCAACCAAAGCCATTCTATTGCCTGAGGCAGAGTCCATGGAGACATCCTCAGCACCTGAGCCAGCTTTGCTCCAATGGACCCTTGGGTGTGGGAGGTGAAGAGGGAGATAGAAAGGAGAGGAGAAAGACTGGAGAAAGAGATGGATGCTTCTCCTGTATGCCCTGGCTAGGAATCAAACTCAGTACTTCTGCTTGCGAGGCCGACGCACTACTGCTGAGTCAACTGGCCAGAGGTAATTTATTTTTTTTTTTCTATTTTTTTGAAATGAGAGGCAGAGAGACTCCTTACGTGTCCAACGGGGATCCATCTGACATGCCCACAAGGGTCAATGTTCTGCCCATCTGGGGCAGTAGTCCCCAACCCTCAGGCCATGGACCAGTACCGGTCTGTGGACCATTTGGTACCGATCCACAGAGAAAGGATAAATAACTTACATTATTTCTCTTTTATTTATATTTAAGTCTGAATGATGTTTTATTTAAAAAAAAATGACCAGATTCCCTCTGTTACATTCGTCTAAGACTCACTCTTGGCGCTTGTCTTGTAAGTTTGACAACTTTATTTAAAAATATCACATTTTATTTTGTGCATTTATCCGTCCCACTGTAAAGGCCGGTCCATGAAAATATTTTTTGACATTAAACTGATCTGTGGCCCAAAAAAGGTTGGGGACTACTGATCTGGGGCATTGATTCATTGTGATCAGAGCCATTCTATTGCCTGAATGTGGACATGGAGCCACTGAAGGCTCCCAAGGCAACTTTGCTGCAATGGAGCCTTGACTGCAGGAGAAAAAGAGACAGAAGAGGAGTTAGAATTGAGTTGAAAGGCTGTTCTCCTGTGTGATTGGGGATGAATTGAAGTTTTATTAATTAATTAACTTATTTTGGGTGTCAGACATAGAGAGAGACAGAGGAGGGGACAGATAGGGACAGACAGACAGGAAGTGAGAGAGATAAGAAGCATCATTCTTCATTGCACACTTTAGGTGTATATTGATTTATTTCTCATATGTGCCAGAGGTTCCAGCAGAACAAGTGACCCTTACTTACTCAAGCCAATGACTGTGTATTCAAGATAGTGACCTTTCGTGGCTGAGGCCAGCCAGGTTCACATTGGTACCAAGCAGACAGTAGTGGAACTGCAGAGCCATAAAGCATTGGGCTATTATTATCTTACATTCTTGCAGTGGCAGGTGAGCACACAGGCAAGGGAAAACAGGTTCTTAAAACAGCAGGCAAACAAACAGCAAAACAGCCCCTCTCAGTGGCAGCATGCAATTTGCAATCTCCCAAACACTGCCCTGAGTCCAATTACCTGTAGTCTTACATATACATACGTTATGCACATGTGGCTCTGCCATGTGCTCACACACTAATCATGCAAAGTGCAAGTGACCAAGCCTAACAGCTGTTTTCCAAACGGTCTAGAATGGAAGAAGGTACACGCAAGAGCCTAGCCAGGCTGCCTTGGCTCTCTAGAAAATTTATGGGATAGAAATGACCCTGCACTGGAACAGTAGCAAAAAGGGGACCTCGAAGAGAGGTTCAGGCAATTAGCTGGGGATAAACTGCAGCTGCTCATTCCTCTTCTGGCTGCAAGTTTCATGGGAACACTTAGTCTTAGAATTTAGGAGATGCAACCCTGTTGGGGAAAAAAGGTGAGTTAGCAGGAGAAAGAGAGTGCTCTCAGCCTTTTGTTTTTAGGGTTTGTAAAGACTGAGTTAAGAGAAGATCTCAATAGAATATATTCATCAGATTTCTAGGTGGGTTCTTTTCGGGTCCTGTTTCCACTAAATAGTCAGTGCCAGGGTGTTATTATTCAATGCAGCTGGTCCTGGCATAGCCCAGCTGGTTTTGCTGCTTTATTTGGAATGGAGCTCAAATACAGCTGAGGTCTAGATGTTATATCTAGAGAGGTGACTTTTGTATTTCGCTGTAAATACAGCCAGTTCAGTTATCTCAGTTTCCCCATTCTACTTCCAAAGGAATGTTCCTAGCTTCTTCGTAACCTGCCTCATCAATACGCTGTAAACAGGTTTATTACAAAGGTATTTGAAGGTAATTGATGGCAAGTGTGGAATGGGACAGTTAATATTTAAAAAAAAATTTAAATTCATTTTAGAGAGCGTGGAAGGGAAACAATTCACTGGCTGTTTCTTGTTTATGTCCCATGCAGGGATGGAACCCGCAACCTTGGCATATCAGATGACGTCCTAACAACCTGAAAAACCAGGGCCCACATTCTAATACTTAATTAGTGCACACACAACCATGAAAGACATAGGGGTATTTCTGACCCTAGGGAAAAACCATTCCTGTACTGTAAAGGTCAGGTAAAATACCTCTCTCGCACCTTCTTGATTTAGTTCCACCTTTTCAGCGTTACTGCGCATGCCTGGCCTCAACACACAGCACCCTCTGTCGCTCCCTCCCCGGGACACCCCGCCCATACACTGCTTTTTTCCTGCTTTTGGGATGTCCTAGTGCGCATGCGCAGTCTAACCGGGCCACGCCTCCATGACGTTTCCTCTTTTCTCCGAGCGCCATTTTCTGCTGGCCGGGAATTGGCTGGGAAGGTCATAGTAGGAATTGTGAGTTCTCGTCTTTTTACGTTAAATTTTCGTTTCACAGCCCCCTTTTTTATACACAGTCTGGATGTCGTCGTGTTCCCTCAGACAGTCCTATCCTCCGTGAAAATTCAGGCGTCCCCGCGAGTGTCCGGCGCTTTCCTTGGGGGTGGGGGTTAAAATGGCTCCCAGGCTGCTCCCTGCGCTCGGCTCTTCTCTTCGTTAGGTAACCGCGTCTTCTCCGTCATTTTTACTTTTAAAACCGAAAGTGAGGTCTCCGTTCGTCAGTAGCTACTAGTGTTCTGAGGAGTTTGTGTTATGTTCTTTCACGGGTACAAATTTATACTCGTAAAGTTCTGGCCGCGGGATATACCGCAGATCCACGTGCCGAGTGTTCTCCCCACGCGTACGTAGAACTGATTGTGAGCTGCGGGATGTGTTAATTAACTTGATTGTGCTAGTATTTCCATCTATGTGTATTTCAAAGGATCTCATGGATTCCTTCAGTGTACATAATTTTTATTTGACAATAATGTCTCAGTAAAGCCCCAACGGATAATTCAGGCGGTCGGTGTGCTTGGCTTGCCGCCTCCGGGTGGTTAAATTCTGCTTCACATTGGCTTGCTCGGGCATTTTGCAAATACACTTTTTTGTGCCTCCCTCTTTTCCACCCTCTCCCCCCCTCCCATTTGAAGTCTCATTGTGATATTTGTAGTAAGTGAAGCAGCAGCCTACAAGAATGAACACTTCAGTGACAATTATAAGGGAGTTTAGGACAGAGGTGGCTGGTCCTCTTGACCCTGTCCCAACTCCAGAAGTTATTTTGAAGGTTAACGAGAGAGGGGTGAGCTGCACTGCCCTTCTGTGCGGGAGTTGCTGAATCCCTGGAATGGGGAGAGACTGGTTGTTGAGGGCTACATCACCATTGGGAGAGAGGTATGTTAAAGCAGTGGTCTCCAACCCTCGGTCCACAGAGAAAGAATAAATAACTTACATTATTTCCTTTTTACTTATATTTAAGTCTGAACGATGTTTTATTTTTAAAAAGTGAGGAGATTCGGCCCTGGCCGCTTGGCTCAGCGGTAGAGCGTAGTCCTGGCGTGCGGGGGGGGGGGGGGGGGGGGGGGGGGGGGGGGGGGGACCTGGGTTCGATTCCGGCCAGGGCACACAGGAGAAGCGCCCACTTGCTTCTCCACCCCCCCCCTTCCTCTCTGTCTCTCTCTTCCCCTTTTGCAGCCAAGGCTCCATTGGAGCAAAGATGGCCCGGGAGCTGGGGATGGTTCCTTGGCCTCTGCCCCAGGCGCTAGAATGGCTCTGGTTGGCACAGAGCAACGCCCGGGAGTAGCAGAGTATCGCCCCCTGGTGGGCAGAGCGTCGCCGGGTGGATCCAGGTCGGGCGCATGCGGGGAGTCTGTCTCTCCCCGTTTCCAGCTTCAGAAAAATACAAAAAAAAAAAAAAGGGACCAGATTCCCTCTTTTACATTCGTCTAAGACTCACTCTTGATGCTTGTCTCGTATGTTCAACAATTATATTTTAAAATACCAGTTTTTACGCTGGTTGCATAATTTTATTTTGTGCATTTATCCGTCTCGCCCTAAAAGCCGATCCGTGAAAATATTTTCTGACATTAAACCGGTTCGTGGCCCAAAAAAGTTTGGGGACCACTGTGTTAAAGCACAGGTTCCCGGCCTAGCGTGCGGAGGACCCGGGTTCGATTCCCGGCCAGGGCACACAGGAGAAGCGCCCATTTGCTTCTCCAGCCCTCCGCCGCGCTTTCCTCTCTGTCTCTCTCTTCCCCTCCCGCAGCCAAGGCTCCATTGGAGCAAAGATGGCCCGGGCGCTGGGCGTGGCTCTGTGGCCTCTGCCTCAGGCGCTAGAGTGGCTCTGGTCGCAATATGGCGACGCCCAGGATGGGCAGAGCATCGCCCCCTGGGGGGCAGAGCACCGCCCCTGGTGGGCGTGCCGGGTGGATCCCAGTCGGGCGCATGCGGGAGTCTGTCTGACTGTCTCTCCCTGTTTCCAGCTTCAGAAAAATGAAGAAAAAAAAAAAAAACAAGAAAAAGCACAGGTTCCTGCCCAGGTAGTAGGAAGGCCAAGGTAGCGTCCTCCTTGCAGAGGAACAATATTCCCTGTTGTGTCAGGCAGGGAGGGAGATGAATTGAGAAGAGGTGAGAAAGAAGATAGGGAGGTGTGCTTCTTTCTTGGGGTTCTGCTGCCCAGACTGATCATGTAAACGCAATTCCTGCTCCAATAAGGGGAGAGAGATAGGTAGTTCCTTGTTGGGTGCAGTGAAAATGAGGGCAAACACTGGAGGAGGAGGTGATTTAAGAGAAAAGGGAGAGGGAGAAATAAGAGAAATTAAAAGAAGGGGTTTGTAAGGTAGGAAAGAAGGGAAACCGGACTGATTGGAGTAAGCAGCTGTTTGTGTCAGGAGGGACCTGGTGTCTATTTGTTGAGACAATTGTGTGGTTGGAGTTCGTAGAGTGACACAGATGTTGCATGTTGTTTTGGCAGAGGCCACCAGAAGTGTTCCTGATGTTTTGGTGAAGCATAAGTGAGCTTGAGTTACCCTGAGCTCACCGTACTGAGCACTTGAAGGATTTTCATTATAGTTTTAGCATACATTTAGTTATTATTAATCATTTTGAAAGATTTTATTTATTTATATTTAGGGAGAGAAAGAGAACGCAGGATAGAGCACACAGCATCAACTCCCATATATGCCTTAAAGCGGCAAGCCCAGGGTTTCAAACCAGACACCTCAGTGTTCTAGGTTGATGCTTTATCTACGGTGCATGAGAAGTCAGGCATCATTCTTATTAATCTTTACATTTTATTTAGATGTGACTAACTAACTTTTTATCAACTAAGCATACATCATTCACTCTTTATGTAGTCTACTTTAGCTTAATGTGAATGTGCTGTCGTTTATTTTTCCTTCTTTTCTTCTTGTGTGTGTGTGTGTGTATGTAATGAATGTCAGGTAACTGTATTCTATAATGTTTACACAGTTAATAGTTTTTCAGTTGTAAGCCACAGAAGACCTCTCACATATGCTTCATACAGAAAGATGTATTTTGGCCTGACCAGGCTGTGCTGCAGTGGATGGATCATTGACCTGGGTCTGAGGACTCAGGTTTGAAACACTGAGATTGCTAGCTTGAGTGCAGTGTCAGGGTCTTCGTCTTGACTGTGGGGTCATAGACATGTCCCAATGTCTGTGGCTTGAGCCCAAAGTCTCTGGCTTGAGCAAGGGGTCACTGACTCAGCTGGTACTCCCTAGTCCAGACATATATGAGAATGCTATCAATGAGCAAGTAACGTGCTTTAGCTATGAGTTTATTCTTCTCGTCTCTCTTCCCTCCTTATTGTCTATTTTTTTTGTCTCTCTATTTAAAAATAGTGTTTTTGTTTTACTATCCTTTAGAAATCTTAGAAGAGCCAAGGTTGTATTTTTCCCATAGTATTCCGTGGTTGTAGTGCATGGCAGGTGTTTCTGCTGACAACTGCCATGGACATTCTTGGAATTGTCTTCTGTTTTTGCAGTGCATTTTTTATGTGTGTGTGTGGAGGGGGGGGTGTTGCATGGGAAAAAATACATAGTTTACACATTTACCTCAGCATGAAAGTGGTGTATCTTATTGTGTTTATTAGTTCTGTCTAAATAGATATCGAAATTTTTCCATAGTACTTTTACCCTTTACATTTTCTCCAGCTACATGTGCTCTGTTTATAATCTTTGCAAAACTTACCACATTGAAAAATTTTCTCATGTATTTTATTAATTTATATTTTACTATTTACTGATTTTGGAGAGAGAACACAGGAGCGAGAGAAAGAGAGAGAGAAAGAAACATCATTCTGTTCCTGTGTGTGCTCACACCTAGACAGTGACATTCTGCTCAAGACAGTGATCTTGGTCACAAGTCTGGGACCATGGGCTTTAAATCATCAATATTTAAGCTCAAGCCAGCAATCATAGGATCAGTTTGATGATCTTATGCACAGACTTTTCACCCCATAAACCTGGCAAAGTTACGCTTATACCTGTGACCTGAGAATTTTGAACTGGGTCCTCAGCATCCCTTGCTGAAGCTCTCTCCTCTTCACCCCACCTTCTTCAGTCATCTGAGTGATTTATCTTTTTTTTCTTCATTATTTTTTCTACATTATTTATCTTTATTTTTCCAGGATTTGTAGAGACCTAAAAAATACCACCTCATTTAATATGTAATATATTGAAATATATAAGTGCAATTTCTTCACATTATAGGTTCTTCTAATCAGATGAATGCATAGATGAGAATGAACAATTAATTGCACACTACAGACTGGGGCAAAAGTAGGTTTACGTTGTTAATACATGTAAAACAGAGTTTATTCTTGTATGATTCTTTGATTGCTGAGAACAGCTTGGCAAAGGGTGTGCTCTAAAGGAAGGTGCTGCAGGACTTTAGAAAAACATGAGACACAGCATGGAGAAAAGATGGGTTCAGGGGACTCCCAGCCTCTAGGACTGAAGCACTGATCTGTGCAGCCTCATCGTATTTATTCGTTTCTTTACTAATCAAGGAAATTACAGGACCCTGAGATAAAGTAGCAGAGCACAGATTCTGGCACATTGGATGATCAACTAATACTTTCAGGTATGCAGTAAATGGTATAAGGATCAGTGCTTCCTTTAAACAATCTTTGAAAATTACCAACTTTTAGGAATTCTATGTTCTGGATACTAGTCTTTTATCAATAAAAAATTTTGAATAAATGTGTTGACATTCCATTTATTTCTTTATTTTTTCAAGCATGCCAGTGGTTCTCTAACTGTCCCACCATCATTTTTGGAAAGCATACCTTTCTAAATTGAAGTCTTTTGCCTTTCTCAAACAGTTGTGTGTATATGATTTGTACAGGTTTTTTTGTGGGATCTCTGTTCTGTTCTATTTATCTGCACGTTTATGCTTTCACAAGTACTATCAATTATGATACTACATAAAAGTGTTGAAATCTTTTGATGAGTTGGCCTTGTACACTGGTTGTTTTTGTCAAAATTGTTCTTGCTACTTTCAGTGTAAAACCCTGCCAAATACTACCTTTACCAAGAGATCAGCTGTAAGACATTTTGATATTTTCTACCCCTAGTTAATTGTGTGATAGAGACTTCAATTCTGAAGTGTCTGTACCAAAATGCATGACCATGCTTTAATGAGGTAAATTTAGTACAACCTTAAAAATGGATTAATGTACAAAATACGTCATCAGTACTCCAGAAATTAACTGAGAACATCATTGAGAAAAATGTGACAAGGAAATGGTCATAGAATAGAGAAAATCACAGAAAAATGGTATCTAAATATAATATTGTGGATTAAATTGTGCAACAGAAAATGGATGGTAGTGTAAAAACTTGTCAAATCAGAGTAGAACCTGTGATTTGGTTGCATATTATACCAATGTTCATTTCTCAATTTGACAAATGTACCGTGGTGATATAAAAGGTTCATGTGATGGGAAGCTAAATGAAGGTACAATATATGTGAAGTTTTCGTAGTAGTCCTTAATGACTTCTATATAAATAAGAAATTTTCGCAAGACAAAGTTTATTATGAATAGGTTTAACCAATGCAAATTATATCTTAATAAAATTGAAAAAGGAACAAGTTATGATCTAATTTTATTTTACCTTCTCATAAACATTTTCCTATTACAGGATGTTTATGAATAGCTGTACGTAAGTAATAATAAGTGGGTGTAATAAAATGGGTGGACAGGTAGGAAGTTAACGAGTCACATAAAGGTACACATTAAGAGAAGGTGTGCACTAAAGTGGAGGGACACATGGAGGCTCTCTCTGAAGCGTGCTGCCGGCTTTCCCCACCCTTTTATTCTTATCAAGGTTTCTCTCTCTGTGTTTCTAAACTCCCAAGGTCCCATTTTTGTTTTTGACTCTTTAACTTGTTTCCTAAAATCCATTGTTTTGATAGCTTACTTGTACCTCTGTTTTTTTTTTAAATAAACTTTTTCTAGGCCCTTGTCAGTTTGCTCAGATAGTTAAGAGCATTGTGAAGAGGATCTGGGCCCAGAGGAAATGTACCAGTCACTGGATTTTCTCCTCAATCCACAGGTCCTGACTCCCTGGAGCAATAGAATCACGAGGATCAAAAAGACACAGAATTGGGTGTCAGCATCTCTGGCAACACATTTAACTGAAGACAGGTTTCTGAGCTGAAACTTAGAGCAGACTCACAACACACCAACACACACCCTGTCTATTGTGAGGTTTTTTCCAACAATAGAAGAAAATGATCCTGGATCAGGTGATTTTGGTTTTTTTCCTTCTCTTTTTTTTATTGATTTTAATTTGTGTTTACATAGATTCTAGTGTAGCCCTGAATGCATCCCCCCCTCTACCTTATTTCCCTCAACATCTTCCTACTCCCTCCCCACATGCCCTCCTCCCTTCCCTTCTGGTTTATCTCATCCTATCATCCTTTCTTCTCTTGAGAGAGAGATGGAGTGCACAAAATAGACAGGAAGGAAAAGAGATGAGAAGCATCCACTTGTAGTTGAGACACTTTAGCTGTTCGTTGATTACTTCTAAGAATTACCTAGTTCATAAAGTAGGTCTTAATCCAAGCCAATTACCTTCTACTCAAGTCAGCTATCTTAAACTCATGACAGGAACCTTGGGCTTTAAGCCAGTGACCTTTAGGCTCAAGCCAGCAGCCATGAAATCATTTTAATGATCTTACAGGCTTGCTACCCCACACCAGTGCTGGCGAGCATGGGTGCTGAAAGAGACCTGAGAGTTTTGAACCTGAATCCTCAGGTCTCAGGTTGATGTTATCTCCACTCCTTCACTGCCTAAGTATGCTTTTTTTTTTTCCTTAATGGATTCTAGAGGTGTATAAAAAACTACCTCACAGTACACAATCTTGTGATTAGATAAATCCATACATGACCGCACAATTGCAGACTACAGAGTTTGGCAAATATAAGGTGCAGTTGTTATTATGTGTAAAACAGTTTATTCTTGTATGCTTTTTTATGATTGTATTTTTGATATGCACAAATGGAAGCCAACTTTTACTCCAACTTGTCATTTACTAGGCATGTGATTATTCAGTTGTATAATGAAATGAAATTTCTTTCACTCTATAGATGCATCATATAAAGTGAAAATGGGAGAAAACATAACATTTATTTTACCTCACCAAAAGCACATCACCCCATTAAACAGCACAGTATTGTTTCAAGAATGCCTGACATTTCACGATGTGGCCGTGAACTTCACCTGGGAGGAGTGGCAGCTCCTGGACCCCAATCAGAAGGACTTGTTCCGGGACGTGATGTTGGAGAACTACAGCAACCTGCTGTCAGTGGGTGAGGACAGCTCCCCTGTGTCACTTATAAGTTGCCTTTTTGTGGCTTTTATCTCTTAGTTGCTTAACTCCCCTGAATAACTACAGTTCTCTGTAAAGGAAGAACCTTAGATTCTTCCATTATTACCTCAGACAAGAAAGTATAACATTCTGCTTCCTGAAACAAAAGGCTTTGTGATACAGGTAAAGTGTAACATTCTTCATCTTGAAAGATCACAGCCCAGTTCAGTATGGTTAACTCTTCTGTCATTTTTCCCTCTTAGCAGGGCATCAATCCACCAAACTGGATGTGCTTTCCAAGTTGGAGCGAGAGAAGGGACTGTGGACAGTAGGTGATGAACCACAGCATGTAGTCTGTCCAGGTGAGTAAGTGAAAAGCACCCAGTGGGTTGGAGGCTTAATGGTAGGGACTCATATTCAATGTTACAGAGAACACATCAGACCTGTAACATTGGATAAAGAAACCACCCCTTCTCCTATGGGAATCCTTTTTATTTGTAGAAATTTAGAGGGAAACATACCCCTTTTTTCTCATTCGAGTAATGATACCTATTTTATGTACATCTTAGTTTTCTTTGTGTACTTTTTTTTTTTCCCGAAGCTGGAAACGAGGAGAGACAGACAGACTCCCGCATGCGCCCGACCGGGATCCACCCGGCATGCCCACCAGGGGCAACGCTCTGCCCACCAGGGGGCGATACTCTGCCCCTCCGGGGCATCGCTTTGCTGCGACAAGAGCCACTCTAGCGCCTGGGGCAGAGGCCAAGGAGCCATCCCCAGCGCCCGGGCTATTTTTGCTCCAATGAAGCCTTGGCTGCGGGAGGGGAAGAGAGAGACAGAGAGGAAGGGGGGGGTAGAGAAGCAAATGGGCGCTTCTCCTATGTGCCCTGGCCGGGAATCAAACCCTAGTCCCCCGCATGCCAGGTCGACGCTCTACCGCTCAGCCAACCGGCCAGGGCCTGTGTACTTTTTTTTTTAATAGCACTCCATATTTTATTCTCTCTCCATGCCTACTGGGTCTCAGCTTGTGTTACACCTTCTTTGTGAAACTCCATGTTTTGGGCCAATTTATAATGACAGAACTAGAGATAGTGATTTTCTTCAATAAAATCCATCCACATGTTGGAAGCTGTGTCGCAATGACAGTCTGGTTTTCATCGTGCATTTATGTCATTCTTTGCCTCCCTTCTCTACAGCTTTTTTCATACTCAGTTCTCATCACTGTTAAACCTTTCCTCAGTTCCCATCATTGAACCTATTTCTGTTCCGTGAAATGGACTCACATTCTGTCGTCACCCTCATTGTTGTCTAATGTGTGCTTCCTTCCTGTGCATTCTACTCACTGTCATGGCAGCCAGCCTCCAACTTCCCATTTTCTGTGAGAGTGAGAATCACTATCCCTTCATCCTTTATGAACTTTAGAATTCAACACTAGACTTTTTAAATTTCATGTTCTTGCATCACCTAGGATGTTTGCTACATTCTGAGCTTTTTTTGTTTTCTTTTACTTATATTTTTCTGTGTAGCTCCTGTAACGTTTCATGTAATGAACAAGAATAGACCTTGTTAACATGCCACATGAGGTCCAGCTCAAACTAGTACAACTTATGTGTGCTTCAAGTGCCATCCTTCCCAGGTTTCCTCAATCAGATTTTCTTTACAAGATTTTTTTGCTTTCTTTGTTTTTCTAAAGCTTCTGATTTTACATCAGATTTAAAGGTTTTTTTTATTTGATTTGATTTTTTTTTTCATTTTTCTGAAGGTGGAAACAGGGAGAGACAGTCAGACAGACTCCCGCATGCGCCCGACCAGGATCCACCCGGCATGCCCACCAGGGGCGACGCTCTGCCCACCAGGGGGCGATGCTCTGCCCATCCTGGGCGTCACCATGTTGCGACCAGAGCCACTCTAGCGCCTGGGGCAGAGGCCAAGGAGCCATCCCCAGCGCCCGGGCCATCTTTGCTCCAGTGGAGCCTTGGCTGTGGGAGGGGAAGAGAGAGACAGAGAGGAAAGTGCGGCGGAGGGGTGGAGAAGCAAATGGGCACTTCTTCTGTGTACCCTGGCCGGGAATCGAACCCGGGTCCTCCGCACGCTAGGCCGACGCTCTACCGCTGAGCCAACCGGCCAGGGCCAAGGTTTTATTTATTTTAATTCACCTATGAATCAACTTAGCCCCTTAAATGAATAGCTAATTAGTTTTTACTTTTTTATTTAGTTGTACAACCATCACTGTTATAACAGTCAATTTTGGGACTTATTTTCTGTTCACATTTTCATGGTGCTTTTTTATATCCATGATTTTGTAGCAGCTTTCAAAATTGGAAAGAGGGAATTCTCTGAGTCTATTCTTCTCTTTCAAGATCATTTTGAGGCCATGGCTGGTTGACTCAGGTAGAGCATCACCCTAGCATGTGAAGGTCCTCGGTTCCACTCTTTCTCAGGGCACACAAGAGAAGCATCCATCATCTTCTCCACCCTTCCCCCTTTCCTTTCTCTCTATCTCTCTTTTTCCCTCCCACAGCCAAGGCTCCATTGCAGCATGTGGTCCTGCGTGCTGATGATCGCTCTCTGGCTTCCACCTCAGGTGTTATAATTGCTCTAGTTGCAAAGGAGCAATCTCCCAGGGAGGCAGAGCATTGCTCCCTATTGTGAATGCCAGGTGTATCTTGGTTAGGCACATGGAGGAGTCTGTGTCTCTGCCTCCTTAATTTTCACTTCAGAAAAGTACAAAAAAAATATGCAGATCATTTAAACATCTGGAATTTTCTTCAATTTCAATATGAACTTTATTTTTATTTTTTATTTTTTTTAAATTTTATTTATTCATTTTAGAGAGGAGAGAGAGACAGAGAGAGAGGAGAGAGAGACAGGGGGGAGGAGCAAGAAGCATCAACTCCCATATGTGCCTTGACCAGGCAAGCCCAGGGTTTTGAACTGGCGACCTCAGCATTTCCAGGTCAACGCTTTATCCACTGCGCCACCACAGGTCAGGCTCAATATGAACTTTAAAATCAGCTTGTCAATTTCTGCAAAACTAACCAGCTAGTGTTTCAATAGTGATTACATCCATCTCATTCTGTAGTAATTTTTTCTGCAACATATTCTTCGTACTAATCCAGGATTATGAGGTGTTCTTTTGTTTAATTAGATCTTTCATTACTTCCATGATCAGTTTGTTAGTTTTAGAATAAAATATTTTAGCCTTTATTTATTTTTGTATGTCTGTGACAGAGACAGAGAAAGCTAGAGCGATAGATAAAAACATACAGGCAGAAAGGGAGAGAGATGAGATGCATCAACTCATTGTGCAGCTCCTTAGTCTCCTTAGTTGTTTATTGATTGCTTTCTTAAATGTGCCTAGACTTGGAGGCTGCAGCAGAGCAAGTGACCTTTTCTATGTACAGTGACCATGGGCTCAAATCAGCTTCCCTGGTGTCATGTCTGTGATCCCATTTTCAAGTCAGTGACCTCACTGGAAACATTGGCGTTTTGAACCTAGGTCTTTGGTGTTTCATTTCAATGCTCTATTTCCTCACCACTGCCTTGCCAGGCTACCCTTTTCTAAATCGTACCCCTGTGTGATTTTCTTCGTTATGCAGAAATCGGGATTGTTTTCTTAATCGAATTTATTACTGCTGTAACTTTAAAATAATATTACCTTCCCATCAATTTCTGATAACACTAAGTGCCCGATAATTAGTCCCAAGTTTCCTTTCATATAAAATGCAGCTTCACCTGCAGTGACCTTTGTGATGTACTGTCATCTTGATTAGACAGTTTGTCCTCTTCTAAAAGACTCTTTAATATGTTTCATAACTGATTTCTGCCTGTATGATATGATTGCTTTATGGTTTGTTTTTTTACAAAGGCAGAGAGTCAGAAAGCGGGATAGATGGGGACAGAGAGGACGGAGAGAGATGAGAAGCATCAATCATCAGTTTTTTGTTTCAACACCTTAGTTGTTCATTGATTGCTTTCTCATACGTGCCTTGACCATAGGCCTTCAGCAGACCGAGTAACTTCTTGCTCGAGCCAGCGACCTTGGGTCCAAGGTTGTGAGCTTTGCTCAAACCAGATGAGTCTGCATTCAAGCAGGCAACCTCTGGGTCTCAAACTAGGTCTTCCGCATCCCAGTCCGATGTTCTGTCCACTGTGCCACCTCGTAGTCAGGCTGTTTTATCTTTTTAAAACTTGAGTTTTCACTGACCAGGCGATTGTGCAGTGATTAGAGCATCAAAGTGGGACACAGAGGACCCAGGTTTGAGAACCCAAGGTTGCCAGCTTGAACGTGGGTTCATCTGGTTTTAGCAAAGCTCAACAGCTTTAAACCAAGATTACTGGCTTGAGCAAGGGGTCACCCGATCTGCTGTAGTCCCTCGTTCAGTGCATAGGTGAGAAAGCAATCAATGAGTAACTAAGGTCTTGCAATTAAGAATTGATGCTGCTTATCTCTCTGCCTTCCTGTCTGTCTGTCCCTATCTATCCTTTTCTCTGACTCTATCTCTGTCTCTCTAGGAAAAAAAGCCCAAAACTTTAATTTTGAGCCTGACCTGTGGTGTCCCACTGGATAAAGCACCCACTGGAACACTAAGGTTGCTGGCTGGTAAACAGCAAGGTTGACTGGTCAAGGCACATGTGCAAGATTATGCTTCCTGCTCCTTACACTTCTCTAAAATGCGTTGTCTAAAAATAAAATATAAACCTGCGTTTAGAGCCTGAACTGTGGTGGTTCAATGGATAGAGAAGTTAAGTAGCATGCAGAGGTTGCCAGTTTGAAGCCCTGGGCTTTCAGGGTCAAGAAACAAGTGGCAAAAAATAAAAAAAACTAAAGTGAATCAACTATTAATTGATACTTTTTGCCCCACACTAGCTCTTATCTCTATATGCACTATCAATAAATAAAATCTCTTTTTTAATCCCAATTTAATGACAGGATGGGAAACAGAAACAGGGTCCCACATGCACCCCAAATGGTGATCCATGTGGCAAGCCCACTAGGGGGTGATGCTCTCCACACCTGAGACCCTTGCTCTCATGTCATCAGAGCCATTTTTTAGTGCCCAAGGTGAAAGTTATGGAGTCATCCTCAGTGCCCTAGGCCAACTTGCTCCAATTGAGCCCTGGCTGTAGAAGAGGAGGGAGAGAGAAAAAGTGAGAAAGGAAGGTGGATGGATGGAGAAGCAGATGGACACTTCTCTTGTGTACCCTGATCCTGGAATGGAACCCAGGATAATCACACGCCTGGCTGATGCTGTAACACTATGCCAACCAGCTAGTGTTATTCTTCCATTATTTATTATTATTATTATATCTTCCCATATTACAGTTGTAAGACTAATTTTGCCGCACCCATATTTTCTAATAACCTCCAATTTTTAGGTTTCCATTGTATTTTTTTTACTATTTTTCATAGTCTGATTGCCTTTACTTCCTAGCTTTAGGTTTCTTCCTCTGGGTAGTTACTAAACTGGGTGTACTCAAAATTAATTCAGTTCTGATACTATGTTCTGAGAACTAGTGTTAGAACCTATGAGTTAAGAATTCAGTTCCACAAGACGTCTTCACTTTTTATGTCAATTTGTGTCCGCATTATAACCTATGCTTCTGACCAGTTGGACAAGTTGGAGGTTCTAAAAAGCCTTCCTTGAATTAAATTTTCTGACAAATGCTAATATTTACTCATTTATTTTAAAGGAGATATATGAATATGTATATAAGTCAAGGTCTGAAGTATTCCTGAATACAGGCGTTTCTCTGTGCATGGAACTGAGATGAATGATACATCAGACAAAAGAATGTATTCGCTAACCCAAAAGCTGATCAGATATTAAAATGATTTTCGTTGACCTTATAGCTGTAGGCCATCTATTCTGTCCCAGAAGACAGTTGGTGGGGCTGAAGGTAAACCTTCCACACTGTGGTTCTTCTGGTAACTAGCTGCATTCTGAGGCCATGTAGAAACTTGTGCTTAGTCTCCTCAGTAGCATACACCCAGCCTTTTTTGAAATGTTCTTTTATGAAGAATAAAAGATCATCTCACTTCTGAAATTACGAGGGTTATACAATCTCAGTGTCTGGAACAAATTCACCTTGTCTTCACTAAGCCCAATGCAAAGACCAGTGTCCCGACATTCCGTGTCCTGCAATCTTATGTGTTCTCATCATATTAGAATACTCTGTATTCTGGTTGCATCCAGGTTGCATCTATATTTAACGTTGGAATCCATTTGGATGCCAGTAGTTGGTCTACCTGTATGATTTTTTAGGATGGTTGTAGAATTTGTGAATGAATGAGGTGGCCACATTTTCAAAGTAAGAGAGCAGCCATGTGAAGGCATTTCTTTTCCCTAGTATAATTTCAAGGATATGTTAAAATCCTGTAGTAAGACCCTTCACTATCATAATCTTAGCAGTTGTTAAAAGGAATTGTTTTGGCCCTGGCTGGTTACCCAGTGGATAGTGTTGTCCTAGTATATGCATGCCCTGACTTGATTCCTGGTCAGAGCACACATGAGAAGTAACCGTCTGCTTCTCTTCCCCATCCTCTACTCCTTTTCTCCTCTCTTTCCCTTTCACAGGCAGTATCTCAGTTTGTTCCAGCAAGGCACCAGTAGTTCAGAATGCCTTTGTCAGTGTGCATTTTCCTGAGATACTAAAAATAGCTCTTTACTTTGGCATCGGATTCACATGCGGTTGCCATGTGGATCCATGTCAGAGCATATGCGGAGTATATCTCATTTTTTTCATGTCTTACCCTAAAATAAATAACAGAAAAAAATAATGATGAAAAAAGTTTTTAAAACAAAATATGCTTTTATCACTTAGGAAATGTAGAGATTTACAGGCTGTGTCTAGAATGTGGATGACTCTAAGTAAAATTCCTTTATTTTACAACCCGTGGGGTATCACTAGAATACTTTACTTTGTTATAACTAATTTTTATTTCAAACTAAGATTATGAAAGATTATAGGATAATTTACTGTTCTCTTTCCTAGAATTCCAAAAAGTTAATGTGCCTTTGCAAAGTCCCTTTGAAAGTCCACCCATTGCAAAGAGTGGAGAAGAATACTACGAACATGATATGTTTGCAAATATTGTTATTCAAAGACAAAGCCAGTCTATATTGAGGCAACACTGCGATATGTTGGAAATATGTGGAAAACCATTAAAATCAAAATTAAGGTTTAAAAACCAAACAGGAAATTTCAATTTAAAGAACTCTGATTTCTTTAATGCTGATGGGACATCTATTCCATGTCATAACCATGAACTAATTTATACTAAAATTAGGTTGCATACCAGTCCCAAATCCTTTGAAAATATGTCCCAGGTCACTCAGCAACAAAGAACTGACAATGAAGAGGAAGCCCTCACATGCACTGAATGTGGGATAACTATTTTCGAGATGGCTCAGCTCACTGATTATCAGAGAGTTCTTAGTGGAGATAAATCTTATAAATGCAGTCTGTGTCACCAGAAAGCCTTCTCTAGAGAATCCAGTCAGAAATTTCATACAAGTCTAAATCAAAGTGAATACAATATATATAATAAAACCTTCAGTAAATCACAGCTGAATATATATCAGAAAACTCATGCAGGAAAAAAAACTTGCACATATAGTGAATGTTGGAAAGGTTACATTTACAAGTGTCAGCTCAGCAATCATCAAAGGACTCATGCCAGAGAGAAACCACATGTATGCAGTGAGTGTGGAAAAAGCTTTACAGGGAAGAGAAATCTAATTATACATCAAAGGACTCATACCGGAGAGAAGCCATATGTATGCAGTGAGTGCGGAAAAGGATTTTCAGAGAAGAGGTATCTGAGTAGACATCAATGGACTCATACCGGAGAGAAGCCGTATGTATGCAGTGAATGTGGGAAAGCCTTTACAGTGAAGAGTCAGCTGATTATACATCAAAAGACTCATGCCAGAGAGAAACCACATGTATGCAGTGAGTGTGGAAAAAGCTTTCCAAGGAAGAGAAATCTAATTATACATCAAAGGACTCATACCGGAGAGAAGCCATATATATGCAGTGAGTGTGGAAAAGGCTTTACAGTGAAGATTCAATTGATTATACATCAAAGGACTCATACTGGAGAGAAGCCGTATGTATGCAGTGAATGTGGGAAAGGCTTTTCAGAGAAGGGGAAGCTGATTACACATCAAAGGATTCATATAGCAGAGAAGCCGTATGTATGCAATGAATGTGGGAAAGGCTTTACAATGAAGAGGAATCTGATTACACATCAAAGGATTCATACGGGAGAGAAGCCTTATGTATGCAGTGATTGTGGGAAAGGCTTTATACTGAATTCTCACCTGATGAGACATCAAAGGACCCATACTGGAGAGAAGCCGTATGTATGCAGTGAATGTGGGAAAGGGTTTACACTGAATTGTCTCCTGATTAGACATCAAAGGACTCATACCGGAGTGAAGCCTTATGTATGCAGTGAATGTGGTAAAGGCTTTACAGTGAAGACTCAATTGATTATACATCAAAGGACTCATACCGGAGAGAAGCCATATGTATGCAGTGAGTGTGGAGAAGGATTTCCAGAGAAGAGGAAGCTGATTATACATCAAAGGACTCATACCGGAGAGAACCCATATGTATGCAGTTACTGTGGGAAGGGATGTACAATGAAGAGTAAACTGATTGTACATGAAAGGACGCATACCGGAGAGAAGCCATATGTATGCTGTGAGTGTGGAAAAGGCTTTACAGAGAAGAGGAATCTGATTATACATCAAAGGACTCATACCGGAGAGAAGCCTTATGTATGCAGTGATTGTGGGAAAGGCTTTACAGTGAATTTTCAACTGATTATACATCAAAGGACTCATACCGGTGAGAAGCCATATGTATGCAGTGAGTGTGGAAATGCCTTTCCAGAGAAGAGGAATCTGATGAGACATCAACGGACTCATACCGGAGAGAAGCCTTATGTATGCAGTGATTGTGGGAAAGGCTTTACAGTGAATTGTCAATTGATTATACATCAAAGGACTCATACAGGAGAGAAGCCATATGTATGCAGTGAGTGTGGAAAAGGCTTTTCAGAGAAGGGGAATCTGAGTAGACATCAAAGGACTCACACAGGAGAGAAACGCTACACATCCAGTAAATGTGGAAAAGACTTCTGAGTTAGTGCAAACTCATTTTATATTAAAGGACTCATACAGAATAGAATTTCTATGTATGCAGTGTATGTAGGGAAAGTTTTTCTAAGAAGCGTGCCCCTACTGTATATTAGCAAGTTCATTTATTGATGAAATAATTACTCTGCACTAAAAGTTGAAAAAGCTTCCCCATATACACTATGTATACATGTATGCAAATTCAAGGAGAGGAGCTATGCAGACTCAGTGATTATCATGAAGCCTTTTTAAAAAGATTTTATTTAGTATATTGAATCACATAGTGATTAGCTGTGCTAGAGTGGAGTCAGAAAGTAACTTCTAACAGTTTCTTCTCATATGTGCCAGTAAAAGCCATACCAGGGGTTTCAAACCAGCATCCTCATTCTCATCTCTGCTTCCTGAATTTCTCATAGTTGTCTCTGCTTCTGTTTTCTGTGTATCCATAAATACCTGTAGGTACTGGGGCTTCAAACTGTGCATATGAAACCTTTTATGGAATCGAGAGGCAGTGATCCCCTGGTCATTGGTGCACTTTATCTGATCTCAGAGTAGTTCCTGTCCTAACACCAGGTTCTTGTAACCATCGCAACAAGAGAAATTTTTAAAGTTTTTTTCTTTTTCTCAACAAAAACGTCTTCATATTTTTCATTCATGGTAACGTACTTTTTCCATCCCTAACCCTTGGCTGCACAGCTCTATTTTCATATGTAAAGTAATTTATATAGAGTATTAGAAAAATGGAGTCCTTTAGCAGGTATCCTTTTGACATTATCAGTATTACCTAGTGAAATACACTAAATACATTCATAGGGCTCTCTGTCCCCTGATTCTGGCACAGAGCTCCTGAAACCCTTATCAATTCCTAAATGCAACAGAACCAACAGCATCTTTTGTTATATTGAGGTGACTGTGATTTGAATTTAAAGCTCCGCCACACATCCAGAGGGGCAGGTGTCTAGAAATAGCGTAAATAAGTTATACCTATTGAGAAGCCACCAGAAAATAAAATCCCTAGAAGAGGGATTTCATAGAGCTTCTAGGTGGGTGAACACATCCCAGTGGTGGAAGTGTAATGTACCCAGACCACAACGGGAGACAAGGTCCTGTGCTTGGGACCTCCCAGACCTTGAGCTGTGTATCAATTCATGTAGCTATTCACCTATAATTTTTATGATCCCGTTTAATAAAGTAGATATATTATTGATTTTGTTTAGTGATGAGGGTCACTCTAGGAAATCAATTGAACCAGAGGAGGAATTGTTGGAACATCCATTTGAAACCGGTCAAAAGTTGTAGGTGACTTGGAGATCTACTTGATTTCTTTTGCTTCTGAAGTGACCTTGAAGCAGTGTGTAGCACTGAGGCATTGCCTGTTGGATTTGATACTGTTGGGTAACAATGTAAATTTTATGGCACTCAGGTGGTATGGAAATTTTTAATGTGGAGCATCCCCTCATCCAGAGAACACACATGTTTGGGTTACCAGGAGTATTGTGAGTATGGCAGTAGTGAGAGTAGAGAAACCAAAAAGGAGGACTGCATTGCATGTGTTTTTATAGTGTATCTCAATTAATTTTTAACTAACGTCCAGCCCAAAGGTCTTTGGATTCTTTTTTGTTTCTGTGTCCGTGTCAGAGACTGTCATAGAGTGGGACAGATAGGGACAAACAGGAAGGGAGAGTGATGAAAAACATAACTTCTTTGTTGTGGTTCCTTAGTTGTCCATTGATTGATTTTTCATATGTGCTTTGACGGAGGGTGGGGGGCTACAGCAATTCGAGTGCCCCTTGCTCAAGCTAGCTACCTTAAGTTCTCAACCCGTGTACTCTACGTCCCAGTCCTATGCTTTATATACTGTTCCACTGCTTTGTCTGGCAGTCTTTGAATTTTTTTGTGACATACAGACATCCTCAGACCTTATTGAAACGATTCACCCTTGCTGCTCCCATGTAACATCTGTATTGTCAACTTTTTTTTTTAACTAACGTGATGGACAAAATGCATCCCCTGCCATGTTGCCCTTGGATATATTCCAGCCTGTAATAATTTAAGCAGTTCCTCTGTGCTTGGGAGCACCCCATGGGAAGAAAAGTATTTGGAGCCTCAAAGATATTTATTTCACCTGACAGTTATAACAAATGTTATGGTCACACCCATCAAGAAGTTTTTAATACATTCTATGACATGAAATTTGTTTAAGGCCAGAACTTGGAATTCCAGAAGAGAGCCTGAGACATGGCTACACCATTCTTCTAGTAACAGGCGAGGAAGGATTTGGAGACAGAGCACCGGATTGGAAGTAGTTTTGTACTAGTATTCATTTTCTGGGTGCTGCCAGTGGGGGCTTCAGAGCCTCGATGTCTTGTGAGCAGGATTCTCTGGATCTTCAGTGAAGGGCCTTTGAGTTTGGTGAAGTAGGAATATATATGAATTGTCATTTGGGGATTTATGTGGATTCAGTCTCTGATTAAGCCGTACTCTGCAGAGATTAACAACTGAACATTTGAAGGTCAAGGCTTAAGGTCTCCATGTCAATTATGTTTAGGCTTGTTGATGGAAAACTGCCATATGTGTAGCATGAACCCTGTTTGTCTAAGTTAGCAATGAATCTAATTTCATTTAATGTTTGAGGAGTGTCAGTGTAAAAGAGTTTGGTAAATTTTAGATTGAATTTGATAACGAGTACAAGGTGTGTTTGTGTTTAATGACTTTTTAAAATTTTTTATTTTTAGTGTATAAAGAGAGAGATACAGAGGAGGGCAGGAGAAGCAGGAAGCATCAACTCCTATTTGTGCCTTAACTGGGCAAGCCCAGGGTTTCCAAAGTGTAACCTCAGCTTTTCTTGTCAATGCTTTATTCACTGAGACACCATAGGTCAGGCCTTCAGATCTTAGGAGTCTGAAAGTTTTAGGATCCATAGCCCTAGAATAGTGGGAGCTTTATAGCTCATGTTTTGGATATTGGAAACATTTTAATTTTTAAGTTAAAGCTTTTAACAAAAATTTTGATTCGTAGGGCATTTGAGGTCTTGCTCCTTGTCATATGTTCTCACTTTTGGATCAGATCAACTCTTCCAAAAAGTTGAGTCTTCTATATCCGTGTTACTTGATGTCATCACAAATCTGAATGATTCAGCATTATCGAGTGGTGTTTCTACAAGTTAAAAAATATTTTTTTATCTTTCAGGAAAATTTCCTCTTTGACATTGTTTTAAATGAGAGTAGGGATGTTAGAAAGATATACTTCGACATTCACCACAACCAGGATTCACTGTTTGTTGCAATAGTGAAGAGGATAGTTTCCTTAATTTTTCTTTCAGACAGATCATTGTTGTACAAAAATGCCTCTGATTTCTGAGTATTAATTTTTTATCCTGCCATCTTGCTGATTCATTTATCAGGTGCAGTATTTTTTTTCACTGCGACATTAGAATTTTCTATGTACAGTTTCATACCATCAGCAAATAATGATAGTTTTACTTTTTTTTCCAATTTGGTGTTTCAATTTCTTCTTGTCTGGTTGTTGATGTCCACATAGACTTCAAGAACTATGTTGAATAAGAGTGGTTAAAGGGCGCAACCCTGACTTGTTCTGATCTTATGAGATTGCTTTTTAATTTTACCCATTGAGTATGATGTTGACTGTGAGCCTGTTATAGGTGGCCTTTATCATGTTGAGGTATGTTCCCTATATTCTCACTTTGCTGAGAGTTTTGATCATAAATGGTTGCTGGATTTTATCAAATGCTTTTTCTGCATCTATTGATATTATCATGTGGTTTTCTCCTTCCTTTTGTTTATGGAGTGAATGACATTGATTGATTTGCAAATATTGTACCACCCTTGCCTCCACAGAATAAATCACACTGGATCATTATGTATGATTTTTTTCATATATTGTTGGATCTGGTTTACTAATATTTTGTTGAGAATTTTAGCATCTAAATTCATCAGAGATATTGGTCTGTAGTTTTCTTTCTTTGTGTTGACTTTGCCTGATTTTTAAATCAGAATTATGCTCACCTCATAAAAGCAGGTTCTAATTTTTCGCTTCACTTGAATTTTTTGAAAAAGCTAGAGAACGATAGGAGTTATTTATTTATTTTTTTTCATTTTTCTGAAGCTGGAAACGGAGAGACAGTCAGACAGATTCCCGCATGCGCCCGACCGGGATCCACCCGGCATGCCCACCAGGGGCGACGCTCTGCCCACCAGGGGGCGATGCTCTGCCCATCCTGGGCGTCGCCATGTTGCGACCAGAGCCATCTAGCGCCTGAAGCAGAGGCCACAGAGCCATCCCCAGCGCCCGGGCCATCTTTGCTCCAATGGAGCCTTGGCTGCGGGAGGGGAAGAGAGAGACAGAGAGGAAAGCGCGGCGGAGGGGTGGAGAAGCAAAAGGGTGCTTCTCCTGTGTCCCCTGGCCGGGAATCAAACCCGGGTCCTCCTCATGCTAGGCTGACGCTCTACAGCTGAGCCAACCGACCAGGGCAGGAGTTAGTTCTTTGAATGTTTGGTAGAATTTGCCTATGAAGCCATCTGGCTCAGGGCTTTTGTTTGTTGGGAGTTTTTTGATAACTGTTTCAATCTCATTTGTTGTAATCTGTCTATTTAGTTTTTCTGGTTCTTCCAAATTGATTTTTGAAAGATTATGTGTTTCAAAGAATTTGTCCATTTCTCTTAGGTTGTCTAATTTTTTGGCATACACTTCTTCATAGTACTTTCTTACAACTCTTTGTGTTTCTGCTGTCAGTTGTTACTTTTCCACTCTCATTTCTAATTTTATTTATTTGAGTCCTCTTTTTTTTCTTGGTGAGTATGGCTAAAGGTTTATTGATCTTATATACCTTTTCAAAGAACCAGCTCTTAATTTCATTCATCTTCTGTATTGTTTTTTTAGACTCTATGTCATTTATTTTCATTCTAATCTTTATTATTTCCTCTACTTACTCTGGGCTTTACTTGCTATGTTTTTTCTAGTTCTTTTAGTTGCAGGGTTAAGATGTTTATTTGAGCTTTTTCTAGCTTCTTAAGGTATGCCTGTAATGCTATGAACTTTCCTCTCAGGACTGCTTTTGCTGTGTCCCACAGATTTTAAGTTGTTGTATGTTCACTTTTATTTGTTTAAAGGGTATTTTTAATTTCTTTTGTGATCTCAGTGTTGAACCATTTGTTATTTATTAACATGTTGCTTATTTCCAGTTGAGTGTTTTTCAGTTTTTCTATTATACTTGATTTCTAGTTTCATGCCAGTTTGGTCAGATAAGATGCTTGATATGATTTCAGTCTGTTTAAATTTGTTGTGACTCATTTTATGCATTAATATGTGGTCTATCCTAGAGAATATACCATGAGCACTTGAAAAGAATGTATGGTTTGCTGCTTTAGGGTGAAAGGTTCTGAAGATATCTATTAAATCCAGTTCATCTAGTGTGAACCTTAATTCTGCTGTTTCTTTTTTAATTTTCTTTCTTAAGAATCTATCTAGTGATGTTAGTGGGGTATTAAAATCTCTACTATTGTAATATTGCTGTTGATCTCACTCTTTATGTTCATCAAAGTCTGCTTTATATATTTAGGTGCTGCTACTTTAGGTACCTAGACATTTGTAATGGTTATCTCTTCGTGTTGGAAGGATTGCTCCCTTTATCATTGTGTAGTGATCTTCTCATCCCTTCCTATGGTCTTTTTTTTTAAGTCTGTTTTGTCACATAATTATTGCTACCTCAGTATTTTATTTATTTATTTTTTATTTTCTTTGTTCATTTTAGAGAGGAGAGAGAGAGAAAGAGAGAGAATGGAGGAGGAGGAGGAAGCATCAACTCCCATATGTGCTTTGACCAGACAAGTGCAGGCTTTTGAACTGGCGTCCTCAGTGTTTCAGGTTGATGCTGTATCCTCTGTGCCACCTCAGGTCAGGCTACTCCAGATTTTTTTATTTGTTTTCCTTGGCATGAAATATTTTTTTCATTTTTTTACTTTTAGTCTATGTGTATATTTGTTTAGGTGGTCCTCTTTTAGACAGCATATGTTTGGGTCCTGTTTTTTTATCCATTCAGTTACCCTGTGTCTTTAGATTGGAGCATTTAACCCATTTACATTTAAGGTTATTGATACATAGTTGTTTATTGCCATTTTTTCTACATTTAAATCTACATTCCTCTTTTACTAGGTCCCTCCCCCCTGCTTTGTTCTGTCTATAGCAAGCCTTTTCACATTTCTTGTAGAATGTTGGTTTGATGAAATCCTTGAGATTTATTTTTTGTCTGGGAAGCTTTGTATTTCTCCTTCCATTTTAAACAATAGCCTTGCTAGATAAAGAAGTCATGGATGTAGGTTCTTGTTCTGAATACCTCTGAATATTTCTTACCATTTCCTTCTGGCATTAAGTGTTTCTGTTGAAAAGTTGTATGTCATCTTTATAGGGTTTCTGTTGTAGGAGATTGACTGTTTTTCACTTACAGCTTTTATTATTCTTTATCTTTTAGCTTTGGTATTTTGATGATGATGTATCTTGGTTTGAGTCTCTGGTTTCTTTTTTAATGGCTTCTCTCTGCTTATTGAACCTGTGTGACTCTTTCCTGCATCAATATAGTGAAATTTTCGGCTATAATTTCTTCATTCAGGTTCTTTATTTCTTGGTCTTTCTCTTCTTCTTCAGGAACCTGCTTATGTGGATACTCTCATCATGTTATCACAAAGCTCTCTTACATTTTTCTCAGACTTTTTGTTCGTCTTTTATTTTTGCTGTTCTGCTTTTGTGGTTTCACTTATCTTGTCTTCTAATTACTAATTTGATCTTCTGCTTCATCCAGCCTGCTTTTAATTCCTTTTAGTGTAGTTTTCATTTCTGATATTGTTTTTGTCATTTCTAGTTCTTCTTTATGATTTCTGTGTACTTTTTGATGCTTATAGTTTCTTTATTTAGATCTTCATTAAGTCCATCCATTGTTGCTTTAGGATCCTAAAGCATCCTAACAATCATTATTTTATACTTTGCATCCAGTAACTTGATTACTTTTGTTTCATCCAGATCTTTTTCTGGGGATTTGTCTTGTTGATTCATATGACTTAACTTTTTCTGTCTTTTTATTGTTTCTATGTGTGGCTTGCAGGCTTATTACAGTTGTGGTCTGCTTACCTAGTAGAGCCACTCTGACGACTTGATTTGTTTTTTTCAGTTTACTTTACTCAGCAGTGGGCTTGTTTACTGGTCTCAGCAGAGGGCTTATTTCAAATTGTATCCAGGAACCGAATGGGTGTGACCTCTGGGAATCTGAAGGTGGGTTCTGCCAGCTGCTCTCCAGGTCCTGGTGCATTCTCAGCTTCAGTAGGGGCAGGTGTATCTCAGATCTTTCTGGAGATCTGAGTTACTGCCCCTACACCCCACTTCCTGCTTTTCGCTCTCTCTTTTGCACTGCTTGGAGCTGGAGAGCTTTCTGGAGGTGGCTCACCCAGAACCACTTTAGGCTTCTGCTGTGTGAAGGGATCAACCCCTCCCTCAGCTATGGCTGCTTCTGCACTGAATGAGTCAGCTTTTGAGGTCATCCAAGGCTTTCCGCTCTCAATCACCGTCTGTCTCTCCCCACTTTCCTACTGAAAGATTAGCGATTCCTCTCAACCCTCCTTGCCCCTGGGGCCACAGGCAAGTGGCTATGATATTTCCTGCTCTGTCTTTTTAAGGAAGGCACTTCCCCCACAAAGAATTTTGCTCTTCTCTCAATGCTTTTCATCTGTCTCCTCCAGTCCCTGGATTTCTAGGCTGGGTCTCTGGTTCTCAGGGTTCCTGTCTCTCAGGATCTCTTTCTTTAATGACAGCCCTCCTGGATTCTCAGCTTCCCCTTGCTTCTGGAAGCAGGGGAGCCCCCACCATGCCCCAACACTCCCTACTAGGATCAGTGTGTATTCTTCTTGATTTTTGAGACCTGTTCTTTGGTCCAAAGTTGATTTTTCACAATGATTGTTTCTAAATTAATTTGTAATCTAGTATGTTGGTGTGAGCTTAAAGTCTCTGCATTTGACTACTTTGCTGCCATCTTGGAAGCCCCAGGATTCTTTGATTAAAGGAAGAACAAATGAAAGAAAAAAGGTCAGGAAACTATTTCTACCAATGGATCTTGTTTCCAATACAGGATTTGGGGACATTTTGCTAGAATCTGCCTTGTTCCCCCCAAATATTATCCTCGTCCTCCTTTTCAAGCCTGAGTAGCTCCTAAGTCTTCAAATCTTTGCCCACACTGTAGGAGAGGGAAACATTGGGCGAATGAGTGTAAATCTGAATAAAATGCCAAAGGTCAGGTGATTCAGAGAGACCACTGTGGCAGTAGTGGCGGTGGCTGGGTCAGACCCTAACATGGCAGAAGCAGCCGAGGGTCAGGTGATTTGGGGAGGTGGGCCAAAAAGCCTTTCCTGCCTGCGTCAACTAAGTTTGCTACTGTGCTAGAGATTAGATGGAGAGATCGTGGCATTGTCGGTTTGGGCTGCCATTTGCAGCAGCTATTAGAATTTGAGAATGAATAGAAGACTTAGGTATTTGGAAAGTTGCAGTTTTTTCTTGTTATTGTCTAATTTTATTTGATGTTTTAGCTACACTATGATATTGTCCCCTATTCTTTGTCTGAAAATCGAGTTGATAAACACCTGTTTGGATGTATCCAAACAAAATTTTATATGGCCGCTTCAAGATTTTTCTAAAGGTAATATTGTCTAGTCTCATCCTTCTCTCTCAAAAAAATGGCCTTCCTAAAATCAAGCACACATCTTTCTAACATGGTTGTACTCTGAAATCCCAGGTTTGTCTGTAATTTGTCTGATTCATCTGATTCTTGTTTGTATTTAATCCTTGTTTAATATTGTCTAAAATGTGATTTTTTTAAGACCTGAATTAAGTTCTTGCATGCAAAAATTGGAAATGCTGGCTCTAATATTTAAAAGAAAAATAGAATAAAATGTGGGTTCTAAGACTTGCTTATTTCCCAAACTGCTGCAAACTGCAAGCTGCTCCAAGGTGCACACTGCTGCAAACCATCAAGCAGGGTGAATTTGATTTAAAAAAGTGTAAAATTTTTTTTTGCAATTGGAAAATAGTCATACTGGATTTTTTCAGCCTTAACGTACTTCATTGCCTGTTTATTAATGGGGTAGAAATGTTTTGAAAAGTATAAGAATTTACTTGAAAAAGCATTTACTATATCTTGTTAAAATTAAAATAAAGACAGGTATTTTTTCTTACAGTCCTCAGGGTCGAGGTATTATGAAGTGTACCCAGCTAATGCTTAAAGTTTAATTGTAAAAAATATAAAAAGGAGAGCTTGTCCTGAAACTTCTGCAAATTTACTTTATCATGCTTTTTATTTTAAAACAATTTTTGAATGCTGTATGTAGTACAGGGCCATTCAGCAACCGAAAGTCTCTGCAATCCTACAAGGAATGCCAAACCTATTTCTACTGCAAATTCCTACCATCCTTCATTTGATCCAGCTAATAACGCTGTCCTGTCCTTCCTATAGCTCCAGATATACAAAGAAAGTTTATATAAGTGGAGGAGGGCCGTCAAACCCCACAGCGAGATCTTCTTATCATGACCTTTAAGTTCTATAATGACCAAGAGGAACAGGAAAAGGAAGACAGAGCCGAAAGAGATCAGGCAAAATACCAGCTCTTGGCATACATCCTTAAAGGCTCCAGCGCCCCTATATAACCTCATAAGCCTCCATCAGGGCCTTGCTTTATTAGTGGAAAGGAAGGTCATTGGGTGAAAGCCTGGCTTTCTAGCCTCCACCACGGCCATGCCCTTGCTGTGAAAAAATGGGACACGGGAAGGGAGGGTTCAGTCTCTTCCAGCCAATTCCAGCCACTTGTGTCCTATACTTTCCCAGCCTGCTGAGACTTGCCACTGAAGACTAAAGGTGCCCTGGGCCATTAGCCCCTTCTTACATCACCACGGACGAGCCTAGGATAATTTTGCAAGTAGCAGGTAAGGCAATCTCAGTTCGTATAGACATGAAGGCCACTTACTCTCCCTTTTCTGAATATTCAGGTTGTGCCCATCCCTCAAAGATCTCTGTTATGGGTTTTGATGGCGTTATTTTTTTCTCCCCATTTGCCATGGATCCACTGCCTTGTTTAATACATAGTGTCTCCTCCTGCCTCAATGCCCCATGGGGCTGGGACAGTCTCCTAATTTAGATCACCTACCTCTCTCGCTCTTTCTCTCTCCTTCTCTGCTTCCTTTTTGCCCACTTCTGTTACAAATTTACCTCTGCCCCCCAGCCTAGTGTATCTCAAGCTTCTCCTCACCACTACATGGCTGGAAAGTTCCAGGGAAGGGCCCATTGGGTTTATCTCTCCATGTTAAAAGGAAACAGAAGCCACATCTTCATACATGCTGCAGATGATCCTTTCAGTCTACCTGAATCATTGCCAGCTAGAAGCAGTGGTCATTGGGACTTGGATTCTATCTGTAGAGTGTGGAATGTGACCACAGTTCCAGTTCATTGCAGACTTTCCCTGAATGTATGTGACTTTTGCTCCTTGGTACAGTTCTCAGACTGAAGTGGGGTTAGGTTATATTTATAAATAATGTGGAGCAGTGATGGTATCAACATGGACCTCGTGAAATTACATTAATATATTAAGGACATACAAAACTACAAAGATTTTTTTATTTTAGATCTTGCTGTATTAGCTAAGACATTGCTTGATAATCTAATAAGCATTATTTATTTAATTGTATTGAGACACTTGTTTTATTATCGGTTAGTAATGGTTATTTTAACTTTGTTATTTATTTTATATTTTTTCAGTCTTCCTCTGAATCGGTACATGGAAATTAGATGAGTATAAATTCCAATACATGAATCAAAGTTTAAAAAAATATAAAAGGGTGATATATCTGGGACCAAAAAATCAACAGGGTTTTGCAGTTAGATTTTGAGGGAACGGAGGTGTTGGGCACTGGCTTCTCCCCAACTCCCCATCTTACTTACAAAAATGTTAAGCCTTCCCCACACCTCCATGTGATGCTTGGCTTCCCCCAACCCCCAGATTTTCCAGTAAAGACTGCGAGCAAATTTCCTCTTTATCTAAAGTTAGGATGTTAAGTATCGGTGGGGTAATTTTGCACTCAGTGTAATTCTAAGGTTGCCTTGGAAACTATAATCAGAAAAGTCATTGATTTGCTAATGGCCCACTTTGCCCTGTAAATAAAGGAAAATGCGGTTTCTTGAGGCAAACATGTTTTTCTGCTAGGGCGATGTTTCTGCTAGCAGTATTTAGAGAGCACTCTCGAACTCATCTTTTAATTCTTTAAGTCTATTTTCTTTAATTACACTAGGATCTGCAACAATTCACCTGACACTTTCGGTCTAGAGCTGATGCTTAAACAACATGAGCTATATTTAGCTCCTGAAACTGATATACTCAGACCAACCAAGGTACCTCAGCACTAGGGCTGATGTACGAATGAACTGAACCCCAGGCTGAATTGAGCCACATGCTGCAAAGAGGAATTGAGAGAGCAGGGGGAGAGGATGGGGCAGTGAAGAAAATAGTCACTACTCTTATAGCACTGACCAAGAATCAAACTTATGTTGTCCCTACACCTGGTCGATGTTCTACTGAGCCAACCACTGAGGGCCTCTTTGATATTTTTGTTCAGGTTTTTGAACATAAGTAAATACAAGCATTCTTCTAAATTCTACTTATTAGTGAGACTACTTCATTAAAATAATTTTTTTTCCTGACTTGTGTTGGCACAGTAGATAAAGCGATGACCTGGATATAGTGAAGTCAGTGGTTCAAAACCCGAGGCTTACCCGGTGAAGGCACATATGTATGTTGATGCTTCCTGATCATCCCACCTTCTCTCTCTTTCTCTCTCTCTGCTCTTTCTGTAAATGAACAAAATGTTTTAAAGACTAAATTTTTAGACAAACTTTTAATAAAATCAACAGTGTGAGTTTAAGAATCTGCCATTGCTCACCGGTTGCCTCAGTGGTAGTGTCAGCCTGGTGTGTAGATGTCCCAGGTTCAATTTCCTTCAGGGCACACAGGAGAAAAACCTGTCTGATTATCTCCCCATTCCCCTCTCAGTTGCTTCTCTCGCTCTCTTTCTCTCTCTCTCCATTTTGCAAACATTGGCTCCATTGGATTGAGTAGGCCTTGGGTGAAGAGGATGGCTCTGGCATCCACCTAAGGTCCTAAGAAATGCTTGGTTGATGAGCAAGAGAGTAATGCCCCAGATGGGGCATTCCCCCTTAGTGGCTTTCTGGGTATTTTCTGGTCAGGGTACATGCAGGAGACTATCTCTGCCTCCTCTCCTCTAGTAAATAGAACAAAAAATATGAGTGTATCTTCCAAACTGATGTAGTCTTTGCATTGTCTATGTCAAATAAAAATTTCTTTTCCTGTCCTTATCACTATTTTAGGAATTCTATACCTGTGTTCTTTTATCAATCACTTCACTGTGCTAAATAATAATTTTCTCATAACAATTTTTCTCATGACCACTTTTGATACACTCACTTGCCGTCTGATTATCTTTGAAGGTGTCTGTCCAAGATCCTTTGATGTTTTTAAAATGGTGGACTTTTAGAAATTTTATGATGTGGCTATCAGTCTTCCTCAACACTTTTCACAGAGATGAAGACGGAGGAATAGACAAGAACAGATAAAAGGCGAGAGATGAGAAGCATCAGTTTTTCCTTGTGGCATCTTCATTGTTCATTGCTTTCTCATATGTGCCTTCACTGGTGGGCTACAGCAGAGTGAGTGACCCTTTGCTCAAGCCAGAGCTAGCTTGCCCTCAAGCCTGTGACCTTCATCTTCAATCCAGTGTCTTTTGGCTCAAGCCAACAAACCCTCACACTCAAGACTGGTGAGTCAGCACTCAATTCAAGTTCCACTGCCCCACCGCCTGGTCAGGCTGAATACCAGTGTTTAAACAGATAAAACTTGTGAGGTATGTGTTGAGATTCCTTTTATGTATTAATATTCACTTACTCATATATGCCAATGGTCCCCTAAGTGTTCCAACATCATTTGTTGCAAAGAATATGCGTTCACAGTCAAAGCCTTTGTTTCTTACTCAAACAATTGAGTGTATTTGATTTGTGCAGGTCTTTTAGTGGGATCTCTATTCTGTTCCATTTGTCTGTATTGTGCTTTCACAAATATTGCCAATACCAATACTACATATAAGTTTTAAAATCCTTTGATGTAAGCCTTGTAGGCTGGTTGTTTTCAGTTAGAATTTGTTATTCCTATATTAAGTGTAGAAACCCAGCAAATATTCTCTTTACCAAAAAATCAATGCTGGCCCTGGCCAGTTGGCTCAGTGGTAGAGTGTCGGCCTGGCGTGCAGAAGTCCCGGTTCGATTCCCAGCCAGGGCACACAGGAAAAACGCCCATCTGCTTCTCCACCCCTCCCCCTCTCCTTCTCTGTCTCTTGCTTCCCCTCCCGCAGCCGAGGCTCCATTGGAGCAAAGAAGGCCCGGGCGCAGGGGATGGCTCCTTGGCCTCTGCCCTGGGTGCTAGAGTGGCTCTGGTTTCAACAGCCACACCCCAGAGGGGCAGAGCATCGCCCCCTGGTGGGCAGAGCGTCGCCCCCTGGTGGGCATGCCGGGTGGATCCTGTTCTGGCAGATGCAGGAGTCTGTCTGACCGTCTCTCCCCCTTTCTAGCTTCAGAAAAATACAAAAAAATAAATAAATAAATGCTAAGACATTTTATATTGTCTACCCCTAATTAGTGGTGTGATAGGAGACCTCAATTTTCAGGTGTCTGTTCTAAAAAATATTGCCAGTATTTAACAAGAGGAACTTAGTACAATCCAAAAGATGGATTAAGATGCAAAGTACCTCATCATTACTCCTTAAATTAATTGATGACATAAATGAGAAAAATACATTAGAGAAATGCTTACAGAACAGAGAAAATTGAGAAAACATGATGTCTTAAACTGATATTGTATTGTGGGTTGAGTACTACAACTTGGGAAAAAAAACAGTGGAAAATTTTGTGAACTTAAGAGATTTCTCAGTTTGACAGATGTACCATAGTTATATAAAATGTTCACATGATAGGAACTTGAAGTATCCTGCTTGAGAGCAGACTCCTCTGGCTCTGCACACTCTCAGCAGCTTGAGTGTGGATGGCCTGCTTTGCATGGAATTATACACAGGACCCCATGGTCGCTAACTTGAACCCAATGTCACTGACATGTGCAAGGTTTCACTAGCTCCACTGAAGGCTTCCCCACCTGTTAAGGTCTGTATAAGAAAGCAATCATTGAACAACCTAAACCACCCAAATCTCTCCCTTCCTCTGTCTCTTTTGTCAATTAAGAAAAAAGCTGGGGCTCTGGCCGGTTTGCTCAGTGGTAGAGCATCGGCCTGGCGTGCAGAACTCCCGGGTTCAATTCCCGGCCAGGGCACACAGTAGAAGCGCCCATCTGCTTCTCCACCCCTACCCCTCTCCTTCCTCTCTTGTCTCTCTCTTCCCCTCCCGCAGCCAAGGCTCCATTGGAGCAGAGATGGCCCGGGCGCTTGGGATGGCTCCTTGGCCTCTGCCCAGTAGCTAGAGTGGTTCTGGTCCCAGCAGAGCGACGCCCCTAAGGGGCAGAGCGTCGCCCCCTGGTGGGTGTGCCGGGTGGATCTCGGTCGGGCGCATGCAGGAGGAGTCTGTCTGACTCTCCCCGTTTCTAGCTCAGAAAAATACAAAAGAAAAAAAAAACTGGAAATAACAATTGTGATCTAATTTTATTTTCCTTCTCCTAAAAAAATTTTCATATTATAACATTAATGTATATCTACATGTAATTAATAGTAAGTGGGTATAGAAAAATTATGGGTGAAATAATACGATAATTCCAGTTACCAGAAAGCTATGCAATAAAAAACGGTATGGGCCCTGGCTGGTTTGCTCAGTGGTACAGCGTCGGCCTGTCGTGCTGATGTCCCGGGTTCGATTCCTGGCCAGGGCACACAGGAGAGGCAGAGGCGCCCATCTGCTCCCCCCCCCCCCATCTCCTTCCACTCTCTCTCTCTCTTCCCCTCCACAGCCGAGGCTCCATTGGAGTGGAGATGGCCCGGGCGCTGGGGATGGCTCCTTGGCCTTTTGAGGACCATCCCACCATCCACCATCTCAGGTGACAAGCCCCAACATTGCAGCTTTTTTTACATATAGTTTTAGATTTCCCAAAATGGCGGCTTCCAATGCGGCTTTTTGGAGCCAGGGGTATTGACAGATCGCCTTGGAAGAAAGTGCGAGAAATCGCCTCTGTTTCTTCTAATGCTTCAGTTCCTCATTGGCCATGGTAACAGCCTTATATCGGGATGACACTTTCAGGCGCCAAGTTAGTTTGTGGAAGTGTGAATTTTATATTCCTCGTGGGCTCCAGAAAACCAGATCAGTGTGTTCTCCTTTGAAATATTCCGAAATGTTTTCTTTGGTAGGAGATTTGTCTCTGATATCTCAGAGTAACTGACAAAACAGAGTGATAGTGGTGCAGTGTGGACTCCTGTATTATGACAGTCGGAGGAGTCAAGTGGAAGGAGCTCCAATGTATTTTTGAAGAAGCAGGTGACTGCCTGTGGTTTGCGTACTGTTGGGCAGATAAGCTTTACAAATGTTTAAGTTTTTTTGCTTATATTTTACATTGGCCTGGGCAGCAGTTGTGTGTAGTCTGTGTTAGGCTGTGGTGTTTGCCCTCAGAGCTGCATATTGTAAACTGCAGATTGCCTTTTTGTCAGAGGGGTCATTGTATTGCTGATGTTTCCTAGAGAAGGTCCTCCCCCCAGCCACCCACCATGGCTGTCTTGTATATGATCCCATGCTCAAGGCAGTGACCACGGGGTTTGGAACCTTGGTTCTCAGCATCCCAGGCTGATGCTCTATCCACTGCATGACCGCTTGGTCAGGCACTTTTTCAATATTTTATGTATTTATTTTAGAAATAGGGGAGAGAAAGAGATGAAAGGCAGGGTGTAGGACCCAGAAGCACCAACTTATAGTTGCTCCTTATATGTGCCTTGACTGGGCAAGCCGGAGGCTTCAAACCAGCACCCTGAGCATTCCAGGTTGATGCCCTATCCATAGCGTCACCACAGGTCAGGCCTGATGAGGTTTATAAGAAATTTATTGATGCATCTTAGAACAGATGGGCTGAGTGCAAAATGTCATAAGCATTGAGTGCCAGGGAATTTGAGCTTTTATATTATATATTCAGTGAGGAGCGCTAACAAGATTAATTTTGATGGGTAATTTTTGGGTGTGGTGATAAGAGGTGATCACTTAATGAGAAAATTGCCCTAGTGAGGGTATGGGTTGGGTGGTGAGGAGAGGTGAAATATCATTTTTTCCCAGGTGGAAAATTAAGGAAACGCCCTTGTGCTAGATTAATTAAATCTGGCTAGTAGAGGATTTTTGGTAAGGGGCCCCGGATCCAAACGTAACAGGTATAGAGGTACTTTTTGAAGGAAAAGAAACTAAATTATTTTAGAGGCGAGTTATTTTTGAATTGTTAGATTTCTGTAAGGTGCAAAAGTTTTGTGCAGGGGGAAGAAACAAAGAAGGACTGATGAAGTAAACAGAGGTAAAAAAAAAAAAAAAAAAAAGAGGAGGGACTGCTCTAAGACCTTAAGCAGAAAGTAGAGAAGATTTAGATGAGTGTCCCCGTACACCTCAAGAGAAAAAGAGAAAAAAGAGGCTGTAATGTTGACACATCTCACCTTCTACTGATGGACAAAATCTGCTTTCTGCTATTTTTCTTCAGTAAATCATGCTGCTGTTGTTTTTCAGAAAGTCACTGAGAAAGAACACAGACCAGAATGTGCTAATCTGAGCACACTAAGGCACCATTCCCCATGTCAGCAGATGCCCAGGGCAGCAGCCCCTAGTTCCTGTAGTTAATAGTCCATCCAGTCCCTCTCAGTTGAAGCTACACTATCCACTGTGCCATCGCCTGGTCAGGCTTAAAAAACCATTCTTACCTTTTTCTATTGAGAGCCTGCTGTGCCATCAGGTCTCTATCTGTGCAGGAGTCTGCTCATCAGCATTCTATTTACTTCCTGTGACTTATTTGTCTATAGTACTATTATTGTACTGTTATAATTAAATAACATTAAGTCTCATAAGTGATAGAGCATGTATTTCCATTTTGTTATTAAAGCTGTGTATAGCTGTTAGTTTAGGATTTTGAATGGAATTTTATTCTGTGTATAAATACATTTGGGAAAGAAGACTTTTTAAATGCATGGACTTCTGAGAGTTTTGTTCACAGTCAACCTTTCCATGTATTTAAGTTAAAATTTATCTCAACTTCTTAAAAATAAAAATAGTATTAAATATTTTTAAGAATTTGACTAGACAGTGGATACAGCATTGGACTGGATCATGAAGGACCCATGTTCAAAACCCCACGGTCACCAGCTTGAGCCTGATGTCGCTGGCTTGACCAGGGGTCACTTGCTCTGCTGTAAGCCCTGTTCTAAAAACAAATATGACAAAGAAATCACAGAACAGCAAAGGAGCCTAATGAAGAGTGGATGCTTTTCATCTCTCTTTCTGTTCCTGTCTTTCCCTCTCTCTGTCTCTGCTCTACAAAATAAATTTTTAATTAATTTATTTATTTTAGAAAAAGAGGATGTGTTGTAAAGTACCCATACCTCAATGCCACGGGTTTACCTAGAGACACCAAGTCCAGATAAACTTTGAAGAGTTTTGTTAGAGGAGATTTTTTTTTTTTTTTTTTGTATTTTTCTGAAGCTGGAAACGGGGAGAGACAGTCAGACAGACTCCCGCATGCGCCTGACCGAGATCCTCCCAGCACGCCCACCAGGAGGCGACGCTCTGCCCCTTTGGGACGTCCCTCTGTTGCGACCAGAGCCACTCTAGAGCCTGGGTCATAGGCCAAGGAGCCATGCGCCCGGGCCATCTTTGCTCCAGTGGAGCCTCAGCTGCGGGAGGGGAAGAGAGAAACAGAGAGGAAGGAGAGGGGGAGGGGTGGAGAAACAGATGGGCTCTTCTCCTATGTGCCCTGGCCGGGAATCGAACCCGGGACTTCTGCATGCCAGGCCGACGCTCTACCACTGAGCCAACTGGCCAGGGCTGAGATTTTTTTTTTTTTTTTTTTAGATTTTATTTATTTGTTTTTATTACAGAGAGAGAAGGAGAGATAGAGAACAGGGAGAGGAGCAGGAAGCATCAACTCCCATATGTGCCTTGACCAGGGAAGCCCAGGGTTTTGAACCAGCGACTTCAGCATTCCAGGTCAATGCTTTATCCACTACGCCACCACAGGTCAGGCTAGAGGAGGACATTTATTAAATATGCCGGCTGCATATGGCTGACATGGGTTAGTTGCAAACCCAAGTCGTGTGCATCTCCCACAGCCCTTGCAGCAGGTTATATACCTTTGGTCACACACACACACAGTTTGGCAGGAAAAGGAGGAGGAAGATGGGACACAATTCATTAGGAAGCTTACATTTCTCTATGGGACATATAAAAACATTTCTACACATTAAAACTTATAAGGTAACAATAGCAAAAATGTTTCACATATTAAAACATATTTTGTATTTTTCTGAAGCTGGAAACGTGGAGGCAGTAAGACTCCCGCATGTGCCAGACGGGGGGGGGCTAAGTTCTGTTTCGACCAGAGCTATTGTAGCGCCTGAGGTTGAGGTCATGGAGCCATCCCCAACGCCTGGGCCAACTTTGCTCCAATGGAGCCTTGGCTGTGGGAGAGAAAGAGAGACAGAAAGGATTATCAGTACCCACAATAGAGATCTTCAAGGGATAAATATAACTCAAATATTAGGCAAGGTATAATCAATGGCCCTTGTGTTTACAAGAAATGAGATCAGTTTACCTGCTACGTGGAAGAAATACCCTGGGCTCATCCATGGTGATGTGAAATGGGCCAATGACCCTGGGTACGTTTAACCTTCGTTGTCAAGTCCCAGTAAGCTGGACATGGTCAGGTCTCAGGTTGCTGAATTAGGGCTGAAAGAGACAAAACCCTCCTTTCTAGAAGCAAAGGGGCAGCTTACCTTCCAGTGTCCCTTTTTCTCACAGCAAAGGCATGTCCCTGGTGGGGGCTGAGAAGCCTGGCAGGCCTCAGCTCAATGACCTTCCCTTCCACTCTAGAAGCAGAACACTGATGGAGTCCTATGAAGCCCTTTTGGGGCGTTGGCACCTTTAATGGCGTATTCCAAGAGTTAATATTTTTCTGACCTCTTTTGGGTTCTATTTGCCTTTTCTGTCTTTTTCTTGGTGGTTATAGACCTTCAAAGTCATGCTCGCCTGATCTGTGGTGGCACAGTGGATAAAGCATCAACCTGGAAATGCTGAGGTAGCCGGTTCGAAACCCTGGGCTTGCCTGGTCAAGGCACATATGGGAGTTGATGCTTCCAGCTCCTCCCCCACTTCTGTCTCTGCCGGGGTCCAGCCCCGGGGGGGATCCAGGGGTCCACAGGAGGATACGGCGTCAGCGACATCAAGTGAGAGAGCCGAATTCTTTTCTTTCTCTTTATTCTCTGGTTAGCATTTACTGCCAGGCATCTCCCTTTTTCAAATATTAGTGTAGGTCCCTTTTTATACACACACTGAGTTACAATTACATGGTGTTAATTATTGCTTTTGTTTCACTATATTTACATGTTTTCAGATAACAGTTAATTTATATCTATAAATCACAAACCAGGTAGCAAATCATTCAAAATACAAAATAACTTGAATAGCGATAACAACATCGGTAAAAGCTTTTAAAGTATTAGTACTAATAGTTAACTAACTTTACTGTTGTTGTGAGTCAAGGGGCAGAGAGAGATTAGCAGACGAAATCATCATGGACTAACAATGGACCGCCGCTTGCTTAGGTAAATGGCTTAGAGTTTATGCAGTGTCCTACTTTTTCTCACAAGATTCTAAAAGGCTTGCCTATAAAGAATTGACATAACATTAAGAATAGCTTTCACCCAAAGATATACAGAGTGCACTTGCAAGATAGCCTAGTAGCAACATAATTTCAGAAGACATTAACTTATTACTTCTATGGATTCCCCTACATTCCTCTCATTATCAAAAAATCTTGGAAAGTATATAAATTTCATGAGAACATCTCATTGAGAAAGCCTAGCAATTGCCTTTAGTCAAAAAACAATTCTCTTAGTAAAACATTCTTTTCTTGCAGACTGCGCTCTCATCCTAGGCCACACAATGGACCATTCTACTATACCTTACCTAAGATACTATTTAGTCAAATATTACTTATTTATTATATTTAAACACTAGTTAAGTTCTAACTCTATTCTTTTCAGAGTGTACCACTATCTACAGATCAAATAAGCAAGAAGAAAGGAATGTTTCTCTACTCTATCACATGAAAAGGCTAGGGAGAAAAAATGTTGAATTAAGTGAAGGCCTAAAGGTGCTCTGTGCACAGCCACTGCCTCCTACCTATTCACAAGTCACAATCTATTCTTTCTAACATGATTAAGAAGAAATTCTCCTACAAACTTAACCCTTTACAAGGGATATCATAGCCAGCCTCTTGTGTCTATGAGCCCAGCTCAAGGGGCCCACAGGCTTTTCTGTGGAACTCACACCCTCTGTCTCATTTCCAAAGGAATTACTACGAATCTACAGGGAAAGCACAGTACTATTATCCCTGTGCCATAAATAATAGCACACACCCAGAAAAGGGGGGATATAAGGCCAGATTAATTCAAAAAGTCAAAGGGGGAAGTATCGTTGTGTCTCTCCTTTGGGTGACTTCGTCAACCCGCAGCCATTGGTCTTCTCTGCTGTGACTTTGTCAATCAGCAGTTTTTGATCTTCTGCTGTGACCTTGTCAATCAGCAGTTTTTGATCTTCTGCTGTGACCTTGTCAGCCAGCAGTTGTTGATCGGCTCCCGACATCTCTCTCTCTGTCTCTCCCTCTCCTCTTTAAAATGAATGAATAAAAATTTTTTTTAAAGAATTCATGCTTAGAAGATTCTGCTGAATGGCTTGAGCGTCCATATCTGTGTATATAAACTTTTGGAAAAAGACAAAACCAGCATTATTAGCTGGATCAAATAAAAGAGGGTAAAAGTTTTCAAGAGGAACAGGTTTGTTGTCTCCTTTAGGATTCCAGAGTTTCTCTGCTGCTGAATAAGTCAGTATATAGTATTTTAAAAGAAATTTTTAAGCAAAGAGCATGATAAAAATAGATTTGCTTGAGTTCCAGGATATGACTCCCTTTCTTATATTACCTAGCAATGAACAATATTGTTTCAAAATGATAATAAACTTAGCATTATATAAAGACATTATTAATCATATTTTTAATATCAAAACTAAGATTTTAATATTACAGGGATATGAGACAGCAAATAAAAGGAATTACCAAAAGACCTTTGAAATAATATATATATACATTTCTAACATGGGAAATACTTTTTCACACATTAGTGGGGGGTAATAAGTCATTACTCCTAACCCAGTGGTCAGAAAACTTACTAGTTAATACAGCCAATTATTAACAGTACAATAACTGAAATTTCTTTTGAGAGCAAATTTAAAATTATATAGGTAGGCATATTCCCTACTGAGGCAGATCCCACATATGGCACTCTATTGGAGAGCTATACCCAAAGGAGGAAAAGGCCTTATGTGGTCCACAAGCTGTTTATGAGTGGCAGTTTGCCAACCAGGGTTCTTATAAAAGGGGGAAAAAGAAGAGGCATCCGATGGGCCTGTCCCTTTTTATGAAACCCTAGGCCTAGCTGAACCCTATCCTGGCCAAGCATTCGATGGCAGCAGCGAGGATCTGGGCTTGGTTTCAAGGTAGCACCTAACCTTCCCAGGGCTCCTGTTCCCTTTTCTTTTGCCACTGTTTTAGAGATGCAGCTGCCACAGGAGAGGTGGCGCAGGCAGGCAGGTGTTTTGACCCGGAATTTTCAAGAACTAAGTTGACTTTTATCCCCCCCCCCCCGGCCTCTGTCTAGTTTTCACAAATTAAAATATAATTTTTATAAATTTACCTTCCTAACAGTGGGCTGCTTTAGTCCACGTGAGGTTTCCAATTTTCCTGCAATATCCTGAAAATTCTTTTTATAAATTTTACTATTCTAGGTAAAGTAGTGGGTCTCCCGCATGACTCCCATGCCTCCCTCATTAGATAACAAATATGCCACATGAAAGAACTGAGAGACTTGGAGGGCACCCAATACCTGCCTTACCCTGTGGGAGACAGTTGGGGAACCTTTTCTATAATTTTTACACTAGTGGAGGGCTACAAGCCACCTCCCCTTAACCCACAGAGGGCCTGTCTTTGATAATTCTATCTCTTATGCTACTATTATTTATATTTCTATTATTATTTCTGGAGCTTCAATTTAAATAAGGAAACTGACAACTATCAAGGTCCACACCCATGTGTTGTTAATTTCTAAATCCTTTTTCTTTTCTGTAAGATTTTTCTAAAGCAAAGTTCTAATTTTTACTTCTATTCCTACCCTGTTTTTTCGAAGTGGGCAAAATTTCTTTTGGTCAGTAGGTGGATATCTGAAACTAGTTTTTATTCTATACTTTTTCTAGCTACCTTACTGTTACTCCAGCCCCCTTGCCTTCCCCCCTGCTGTTCCACATACAGCACGTACCAGCCCTGCATTCTGCTTTTCTCTTACTCAAACTGCTTACTTGCCAGCCCTTCAGCTCCAGAGGCTGGAGAAACAGTTTCAGTTTGTGGGCTCCACTTTTCTCTCACCCCCTTGGCTACTTGTAATATTGGACATCTATTTTTCCAATGCCCTTCTTCCTTAAAATAGGCACACTGATTCTTTCCTAGGAGAGTCCTAGTCTTTCTTGAATTGTTTCCTTTCTCTCCTCTATTTCGGTCCTTTGGGGGTCCCTTATCCTAAAACAGTTTGTCTCTTGGAGTGCTGCTACTATTGCTTTAGTTATTCTTTTTTTCTGTTTTTGACTGAAATTTGGCTTGACTAAGAAGACGTGGCACCTGCTTTGTATCAAATATGTTTTAAGCCACTGTGGCAGATTCATTGTTAAACTTAGCTATTAATCAATGTATTATAGAGGTATTAATTATTGCATAAGACGAAGGGAAGAAGCCAACAGAAGAGAACTTTTTGAGGAGAGAAGTCTAACAGGGTGCCCTGAAGCCAAAGGTCCTGAATCCAAGAAAAGATATGTAGTAGAGCAGGGGACAGGAGTCCAAACCATGAAATGCCACAAGAAATTTCTCAAAGGAACAAAGAAAATCTGCAATATACACAAATCACCATTTAAGATTACTTTCTAGTCACAAACTTTCAATTTTTGACACAAATCCTCATGCCAGACCTTAAAAAGAGACACATATAGACATTAAACCAAGACTTTATATACAAATGTTAATCGACTTACAACCTATGCAACTTATGACCATTCGACTTTACAGCCATAAATGCTACCCAGTCCTGCTTCATGTCTGTCAGCGCAAGCGTTGCTCAGTTGGGTGCATGACAGTGCAAACCAGCTTCCGGCAGCACTACCATCTTTGTGTGTACCATTTCAACTGTTATCCCAGACTCAGTACAGCAGTTTGTGTTTTGTGTCTTGGATATTTTTCATCAAACCCCTCCCAAGATGTCTGTCTAGAGGAAATTGTGTTTCCAAATATTAAACCAGTTGTACTGGTAATGCAGTGTTTAAATTAAACCTGACGAATGTAAAAATAAGAAACAAAATGGTGTAGAGATGATACAAATGGCATAAAATGAACAAAGAAAATTATGATATATAACAATGAAAGAAAATTATGATAAAATATGACTTACAGATTTTTATAACATCATTTCACAGTTATGTACATAAAGCTTACTCACGACCAAATCATGTTATGACCAGTCTGTCAGAACCAATCATGGTCGAAAGACGAGCACTAGCTGTATACAAATCATAAATTAACAAATTTAAATGAGTGTGATTTAGATGAAAATTATACCAAATATTTTTTTGACAAAGACGGAGCTTCATAGATAAGGGAAGGCTTCCTCCTAGTAGCCTTTTAGGTGCATGCAGATCAGGTCCCTGAATGGACTTTAGACTCAAACTCAGGGGTTTCAGACAAACAATGAAAGCAAAGAATGAGATCTTAACTAATACAAAGATGTCCCTGAAAATCCTGAGACAGAACTGATCAGCTCAGTATCAACTCAGTCCCCACTCAGGTTTTTTCCTGAGGGCACCATCAAATGTAATGTGGCACCATCAAATATACCCACTCAGGTCTTTCTCTGAGAGTATAACACAACTAGATGCCTCCGGAAATTCGGAGTCTCAACTCAGTCCCCCTTAATTGTCTTCCTAGAGCATGAACAAATGTACAAATATGCGAACAAAAATATACATCTCTGAAAGCCCGAGAGAGAACTGGTGGACCTGGTCAACTCGGTTCCCACTAATTTTCTTTCTAGAGTACGACTGAATCTGCAAACAGAAATGGACACCTCCAGAAGCCTGCTTTCCAGAGTACAACCAGATGCATCCCAGAGAATCCTAAGGCAGGAACAACAGACTTCTTACCAACATCTCGGTCTTTTGAGAGTCCCAGATCCAGACAGACTAGTTCCAAATAGCAAAGTAGAAGAGTGGCTCTACCTACACCTCCGGAGCTTAAATTCAGCAAAGCAGAAGATCTGTTCCACTTACACACTTCTGGAGTTACAAATTAGTAAAGCAAAAGACTTGCTTTACCTACAAATTTTCAGAGTTTTAAATCAGCAAAACAAAAAATTTACCCCACCTACATATCTCTGGAGTTACAAATTAGCAATGCCACAAATCTACCTTACCTACAACCTAGTCCCAAACAAATTTGACCAGTAAGAGTTTCAAACAGAAAAGTGAAAGCAAGAATTCAGAGGAAAGCTAGAATTCAATAAAGCAAAAGAATTGATCCACCTACCTCCTTGATTTCTCTCTCGAATTGTTAAACTATCAAATTTGGGAACTGGAAGGCATCTACTGAAGAACTGTCTGGACCCACAGGAAAACCGGGAGCCCTGAAAATGTCTCAGGTGGTGCCTCTCCACAAGACTCAAGCGGGTTTGGGCAGCTCCCCGGAAAGACCCTTCGATTCGGAGTGTCTCTACCAGGTGACGCAAAACACCGAAGCCACACGTTGGACGTCAAATGTTGTAAATTACCTATATCTCAATTCTACAAGTTTACATAGAGACACTGTTGGGCAGATGAAATATATTATGCTCACTTAGTTAAAGATGGCGCTGCCTGCATAGAAGCATGTCGCCCAGGTAATATTAATGTGTCTTGAGGGTGGGCTGTGGGCAGGCAGATTTCTTATAGCCTGGGCCTTGGTTTTAGGACTAAGCTTTTCCCACCCCTTTTGATATGGGGTGGTACAATCCCATTATGCCTCAGATAAATGACTTTATATTAGGGACTTCCCTATTTTATGTATTTGATTAAAGGTTTTGATTTCTGCACTATAAAGTGGGGCAGACTGGGAGCTTGCTATCTCGGTTCCTGAGATTAGCATTATAGGAGAGAGCAGAAAAGGAGAGCAGAAAAAGGCCATGTGGAGGAGGCCAGGAGAAGCAGCCTAGATTAGATGGTGGAGTGCTGAGGGACAAGCCAGGTTGTGCAGAGTTTGTGCAGGGAGAAGGAAGGAGATGGGGAACAGAGGTGAATAAGTCTGGTGAGCTAGAAACCTTTGATTCTAAGAAACTCGGATAAAGTCAGTAGCTTTATGAGCACTGAATGAGTGGGTTTTGGAGCCCAGTGTGTGTTTTTACTTGCGCGCCAGGTGCAAGCTAGGATTACAGATGATGGCCTACCAGTTCTTGGCTCCGTTGTTTCATTACTGTCTGTCCGAATCCAATGCGAAAGTGCATGGGCCAGGTGGCTGTTACCGTGGCCGTGGATACTGGCTTTACACTCAGATAACCTTTAAAACTAAATGACCCATTGTTCTTTTAAACCAGAAACTTCTACATTCTTCTGCCTCCCCTCCCAAAGGAAAGACAGGATAGAAAGCCTGACCTTTTCTTGTAAAATATCAATATTAATTTTGCAACTTTTGAGTACTTTTCTACAATAACCTACATGCTATAGGAGTTTAAAGATTATACAGATTTCACGGATAATGGAGGGAGAAGTGCCACAAACCAGCATGTCTATTAATTCCATGTCCTGAGTGGAAACAGCACAGAATTAAGAAAATAGTCTTATACAAAAAGGATGGGCTCAGAAGGTCTCTTTGCAACACAAGAGAGAGCTTGCAAAGGCAAACCTCCATTCCCCAAGCTGCTTTATTTATAAGGCAAAGTAAGACCATTAGCAAATCAAAGAGATGAATAAAGCAAAGTCACATTTCCAAGGCATCTCAAGAATTCTCCCAAATGCAGAAAAACCCCATCATACATAACATCTTAACTTCTCAAGACAAAGGATAAAAGAAACTTGCCTCCAGTCTTTCCGAGGGACATGAGGGGCAGGATGACTATAAACAATCTAGCACCAAAGCACAACAGCCTTTAGCAACTTCGCAGAACAAGTGAGGTGGGGCGTTGGGCAGACTGTCAGGTTACTGCCACTTCCCCACACTTCTGTGCCCCCAAAATCTAAACTACAAAGACCCTGTAAGCTTTCAGTTTCCAACAGAGAGGGACATGGAGCTAGAGGTATAGTCAATGCATGGTTGCTTAACTTTCAGTTCAATGATTGATTGCTTTTTGTACATACCTTGATTGGGCACTTCCAGGGTCTCAAATCAGCGACCTCAGCATACTAGGTTGACACTATCTGTAAGGTATTTTTCCCCGCCGAGAAGGAAGGAACAGGCCAGATCCCCAAAGTGTGGAATAGCAAAAGGCTTTATTGAGTACAGAGCACGCATCCCGCCCAGCAAGGTTCCCTGGCCCCAAAGAGAGAAAGATGGAGGCCAGAGAAGTTGCACGGATTAAACCGCATGGGAGATATTTAAAGGGTCCCTGTAGGGAAGTGGAGCTACTTTGACGTGGTGAAATTTCACTGGCTGGCAGATGATCGCTTCTTTCCAAATGGTTCCTGGGAAGCTTCCTTTGGCGGGCTTGATTGTAGGTGGTCCTAGCGAAAGTGGGCGGGTCTGAGTTCCCCATGTGACCATCCCCCATTATCCTCCGACCTTACACTATCTACTGCTTTACGTCAGAACTAGCCATAATTTTCTAAAAGGTTATTTCCAATGAAAAGGACCCTGTGATTTCCTCAGAATTAATACCAGATTCTTGTCTTTTAGTGTTCCTCTCTAATATTCAAAGGAGGTTCTATTACTTTAAATATTTAAATACTTAGACTCATGGTGATTGCAGTTTTGGAAGTTAAAATGTTCTTGGGAAGGATAACAGAAACAAACCTTCTCTTGTCCCTCTTACACCCTGATCCCCTAGGGCTGAGCTCACTCTTGCTGAGCTCTGCTCACTGCATAAAAACTGAACTCCCATTTTTCGAGAGAAAATTTCCAGAAGTAGGGATGAGATAAAACGTACTTGATAGTGTTGTAAAACACCCAATCCACAATTCTGTGGGTTTTTGTAGAGACACCAAGTCCAGATGAGTTTTTAAAAGTTTTACTAAAGGAGGAAATTTATTAAATATGCTGGCCACATATAGTTTACATGGGGCAACAATCCTAAATTGTGAGTGTCTATAATATTCTAGGGGGTCGTTCTATACCCTTAATTATATGTATATATGGGCGAAGAAAAAGTCTGACATCACAGCATAAGCTTATAACCTTGGTCTTTAGCTTCCAGGTTTGGGAAAAGGATTAAGGGGTGAGAATGGGACATAATTCATTAGCAAGTTTATAACATCTGTCTATAGGATTTATAAAAGACTTCTACACATTAAAACAAGGTAACACAATGGTAAAAAAAAGTCACTTTACATATTAAAAGACATTTTTATATTTTCTAGTGTTCATTTGCTATTCTTTTGTGCAGAGGTATATACATTAACTACATGCTTTCAGGAGGGGAGAGGTAGTTTCCATGGGGTAAAATACCTATAAATGGCCCATTACTATAACAAAAGGTTTAATTTACTCTTTCTCTTCCTGCACTTGGCTAACTATTCACCTGTTTCCTTACAGGTGTAGGGGAAGGTTAGAGAATCCAAATCACCTTCTCTGCATTTACAATACAATGTTATCAACCCTACTGGTTTTATGCTAATTGCACAAGTATAGAAATCCTATCTACAAAAATCTCTGCACCTAGCCCAAATTAATAAAATGTTCTTTAAGCTTCCTAAAATATTAATATTAATTCTGTAACTTTTGATACCTTACAACAATAGTATATGTTAACTAACAAGTACTTCCATAAAAGTCACTGAGAGTAGAAATAAAGTTATTGGATATTTTAGCATTTAGTTTACTTTCTTCAGGGCTCATGTTACAGGGAGTATATTTCCCTACAAAATGCCTTTAGATATATTTCTAAATTAATTCTTTATAGGTGAATAGTATTTCTTTTATTTTCCTTAGACTATTAATTTTACAAGTGGTGTTATCAACAACAGAAAGAATATTCAGGGGTAAAAAAGAGCCCTGGCCAAATAGTTCAGTAAGTTACAATATTTTCCCAAAGCATGGAAGTAGCCGGTTCATTCTTGATCAGAAACAGACCATCACTCTTTCTCATATCAATAAATCAAAAAATAGAAAATGAAAAAGTAATAGAAAGCAAAAAGCCCTGTCCTGATAACTCAGTTAGTTCGAACATGGCCGCCATACTCCTACGTTGTGGCTCTGATGCCTAGTCAGAGCACACAGAAGAATCAACCAGTGAATGCATAAATAAGTAGAACAGCAAATCAATGGTTTTTCTCTCTTTCTATAACTTTAAAATTAATGTTTAAAAAATTTTAAAGAGAAAACAAAAATAGAGCTAAATAATACTCATAGGGAAACAGCAGTGTTAGGCTTTCTCGCTTACCCTGTTCTTGATTAGTGCGTGAGTACACTGTGGAGCCTCGTGTGTGTAGCCTACGTAAGGCTATGGGTACTGTCCATCAGAGCGGTTTTGAGTATTCCTTGTCCACCAGTGTGAGGGGCCATGTTGCTGTTTGTTTACCTTCTGCCCTGAGAATTTATCCTGTGCCTATCTGTTCATCCCCCTGTGCGAGACTTTATTAAGTAAGAATGACCCAAATCTTTCTGGCTCAGTCTTCTACATTAAAATACTGAAATTTAAAAATGAAGATAAACTGTCTAATTACTCCAAAGGAACATATATAATCAGTTTTTGGCTAAGATTAAGTGTGGTATCTGTTCCTATTAGTTTAATATCTGATAAGTCATCTATTAAAAGGACAATATAGTAAATGCTTTTTTGAAATTAATAAATGAGAAAAAAGCTTGATCCATCACCTCCATGCTCTTTCCTGGTATTGCAATATTTCCAGGAATTGGGAAGGGGGAAAAATGAACAAAAGGACACATAATAAATTAAATATTATGTTATAGTGAGATATATTGACCTAATAAATTGTTATCAGATAGGGGATGTAGCCCTTCAGGTCAGTTCTGGCCTTGAATTAGTGTAGGAAGAGATTTACAACATGAGTCCATGTGATTTTTTTTTTTGAGACAGAAACAGAGAGAGAGACAGGAAGGGACAGATAGACAAGAAGAGAAAGATAGCCTGACCAGGCAGTGGCGCAGTGGGTAGAGCGACGGACTGGGATGCAGGGGACCCAGGTTCAAGACCCCGAGGTTGCCAGCTTGAGCACGGGCTCATCTGGTTTGAGCAAAAAGCCCACCAGCTTGTACCAAAGGTCTCTGGCTCCAGCAAGGAGTTACTCGGTCTGCTGAAGGCCTGTAGTCAAGGCACGTATGAGAAAGCAATCAATGAACTACTAAGGTGTTGTAACACACAATGAAAAACTAATAATTGCCCTGGCCGGTTGGCTCAGCGGTAGAGCGTCGGCCTAGCGTGCGGAGGACCCGGGTTCGATTCCCGGCCAGGGCACATAGGAGAAGCACCCATTTGCTTCTCCACCCCTCCGCCGCGATTTCCTCTCTGTCTCTCTCTTCCCCTCCCGCAGCCAAGGCTCCATTGGAGCCAAGATGGCCCGGGCGCTGGGCATGGCTCTGTGGCCTCTGCCCAAGGCGCTAGAGTGGCTCTGGTCGCAACATGGCGACGCCCAGGATGGGCAGAGCATCGCCCCCTGGTGGGCAGAGCTTCGCCCCTGGTGGGCGTGCCGGGTGGATCCCGGTCGGGCGCATGCGGGAGTCTGACTGTCTCTCCCTGTTTCCAGCTTCAGAAAAATGAAAATAAATAAATAAATAAATAAAAAGAAAAACTAATAATTGATGCTTCTCATCTCTCTTCATTCCTGTCTGTCTGTCCCTTTCTATCCCTCTCTCTCTGAGCCACTCTCTGTCTCTGTAAAAAAAAAAAAAAAAAGGAAAGAGATAAGCATTATTCTTCATTGCAGCACCTAAGATGTTCATTGATTGCTTTCTCATGTGTGTCTTGAGTGGAGGTTCCAGCAGAAGGAAGGACCTCTTAATCTAGTCTTGGCTTCAAGCCAGCGACCTTTCGTGGCTGAGGCCAGGGAGGTTCACATTGGTACCAAGCAGACAGTAGTGGAACTGCAGATCCATAAAGCATTGGGCTATTTCAATTAGTACATTCTTGCAATGGTGGCAAACACGAAGGAAAAAAGCAGTTCTCATGGCAGCGGGCAAACAAACACCAAAAAATTCCCTCAGAGTTGCGGGCAAGCAATCCGCAATCCCTCAAACACTGCCCTGAGTCCAACATAGTAGCCTTACATAGTCTATGCACATGTGGCTCTGCCATGTGCTCACACACTAATACAAAGTGCAAGCGACCAAGCCTAACAGAGCTGTTTTCTCTCCAGCCTAGAATAGAAGATACAGGCAAGAGCCTATGCCAGGCTGCCTTGGCTCTCTTCAAAATTTATGGGAAAGAAATGACCCTGCACTGGAACAGTAGAAAAAAGGGGACCTTGGAGAGAGGTTTGGGCAATTAGCTGTGGACGAGCTGCCGCTGCCCATTGCTCTTCTGGCTGCAAGTCCCTTGGGAACCCTTATAGTTTACAGGGGTAGTCAACCTTTTTATACCTACCGCCCACTTTTGTATCTCTAATAGTAGTAAAATTTTCCAACCACCCACCGGTTCTACAGTAATGGTAATTTATAAAGTAGGGAAGTAACTTTATAAAATTTATAAAGCAGAGTTACAGCAAGTTAAAGCATATAATAATAATTAGTAACCAAGTATTTTATATCAGATTATTGCTAAATTTGGCAGAATAAATCTTTATAAAACAACTTACTATTGTTAAATCTATTTTTTTATTTATACTTTGGTTGCTCTGCTACTGCCCACCATGAAAGCCGGAATGCCCACTAGTGGGTGGTAGGGACCAGGTTGACTACCACTGGGTTAGAAGAAGCAAGCCTGTGGGGGGAAAGGAGTGTCCTAGTAGAAGAAAGAGCATGCTCTCAGCCTTTTGTTTTGAGAGTTTTTAAAGACTGAGTTAGGAGAAGATCTCAATAGAATATTCATCAACTTTTCTTGGTTAGTATTATCTGAGTCCTGGACTCTCCTGATTAGTCAGTGCCAGGGTGTTATTAGACAATGCATCTGGTCCTGGCATACCCACTGTGTTTTGCTGCTTTTTTTGGCTGGAGTTCAGATGCAGCTGAGGCCTAGATGTTACATGCAGGGAGATGACCTTGTGTATTTGGCTGTAAATTACTTGGTCAGTTTAGTTACCTGTTTCAGTTTCCCCATTCCCCTGGCAGAAGAATTTTATTAGCTTCTTAGTAATACTCCTCAGCAGTATGATGTGAACAGGTTTATCACAAAGGTATTTGAGGGTAATTGATTTCAAGTGTGGAACTGATCAATTAATATTTTTTTAAAGAATTTTGATTCATTTTAGAGAGAGAGAAACACAAATAGAGAAAGATAGTATTCGCTGGTGGATTCTTATACATGCCCTGAACAGTGATGGAACCCCCAACCTTGGCATATCAGATGATGCCCTAACCAACTGATGTACCAGGGCCCTCATTCTAATGCTTAATTGGTGCCCATACAACTGTAAAAGACATAGTATTCCTAATCCTAGAAAACAACCTCTGGGAGTGAAGCACAAGTACACTCTGTGATCTATCTCACCAACTTCTACCTTGGTTTAGTTTCCCTTTATAACAGTGTTTCCCAACCTTTTTTGTGCCATGCCCCACCTTAACCTTTCTAAAATTTTTATGTCCCCCCCTATGTAACATACATAATTTTTAACATTAAAAAATTGATTTGTTCACTTAATAAACATAAAGGATAGGTTCTAGGAAGAAATCACTATGAAATTGTTAACAAAACACAGTAAGTAAAATTTCAAAACATAATGAAAAACATTTAAATTCCAAATAATTTTAATACAGATTTTTCTATATTAATTTATTATTTTAATTTAGTGTGATCCTTGTGCTTGATGCTTCCTGCACAGAGATTTTATATTAAGTTCCAATTTGGTTAGCTTTAGTTTCAAGTCTCTAAATTGTGTTATATCCAGCCAATTTCTTTTTTTTACCAGTAAATCATTTACAGCACTAAATCCACATTCAGCTAAAAATGAAGATGGAAACGGTAGCAACAGTTTTCTTGCACATTTGGTTGAATTTGGGTAGTTGATTTCTGTTTCCTCACAAAGCCATGCCATTGCTCCTTTGATATTAAATAAAGCTTTAAGTGAGTCATCATTTTGTAATTCTGCGAGTTCTTGATACTGCATATTTGATATGTCAGACAAATCCACTAACATTGGCTGCATCATCCATGTTGGGAAATCAGTTTGTTTTAAATCAGAAAATCTTTCTTTTAAATCAGCCGATAAAATATTCAAATGATTGACAATAACAAGTAAAGCGGTATCAGTTACTTCACATTTTTGGAGCCAGTGAAACTGTTTCAAGTGTTTTTTTTGTTGTTTTTTGTTTTTTTTTCCATTTTTCTGAAGCTGGAAACAGGGAGAGACAGTCAGACAGACTCCCACATGCACCCGACCAGGATCCACCCGGCACGCCCACCAGGGGCGATGCTCTGCCCATCCTGGGCGTCGCCATGTTGCGACCAGAGCCACTCTAGCGCCTTGGGCAGAGGCCACAGAGCCATCCCCAGCGCCCAGGCCATCTTTGCTCCAATGGAGCCTTGGCTGCGGGAGGGAAAGAAAGAGACAGAGAGGGAAAGCGCGGCGGAGGGGTGGAGAAGCAAATGGGCGCTTCTCCTGTGTGCCCTGGCTGGGAATCGAACCCGGGTCCTCCGCACACTAGGCTGACGCTCTACTGCTGAGCCAACCGGCCAGGGCCTGTTTAAAGTTTTTGTTGTTAATATGTTTCTGACATAACTTAATATTGGTAATGAAACCAAATATCTTTGCTTTTGCATTGACAAGAGTTTTATTTGCTCCTTGAAGTTGCTTATTTAATATATTTAGTTTTTCAAAGATATCGGCTAAATAACTCACAAATGCTTTACTATCTATTGTTAACAGATACTTCATATCAAGTTTGTCGCTTAAAAAATCACTAAGAGTATCAAACAGTTCCATAAATCGTTTCAAACAGTTTCCTTTAGATAGCCATCTTACTTCAATATGAAGTAAAAGTCTCCCATGGTCTTCATTTTGTTCTTCACAAAATAGCTTGAAAAGACGCTCACATTTGGCACTAGCTTTAATAGCATTAACACACTTTATTACTGTATGTAATACTTCATTCAGAACAGGCGAGATGTTTTTAGCTACCAAGTTTTCCCTATGAATAACACAATGCACAAGAATCATTTCTGGATTCGCATCTTTCATCAATTTTAAGCAGCCATTTATCTTGCCCATCATTATTGGGAGCACCATCTGCAGCACAAAATGTTATATTTTTCATTGGTATATCATTGACATCTAAGTAGTGTTTTAGCTGATTATATATACCTTTGGAGGTAGTGGTGCTTTCTAATCTTTTACAGAACACCACTTCTTCAGCAAAATGTCCTTTATCAATATATCTTACGTAAGTTATCAATACTGCCTCACTGTCAAAGTTGATTCATCCATTTGCAAGGAGAATTTTCTTGTTTTTAGCTTTTCAATAAGTTGTTTTTCAATATCCTCACTCATTTCGTCTATTCTTCTGCTAACAGAATTGTTACTGAGTGGCATAGCTTTTACATCTTTGTCATCTTTTTCAATAACCGTTTTTAAGAAATGCCGATATTGACGGTTTTATTAAATTCTCTCCTATAGTGTGATTTTCTCCAGTTTTAGCGATGAATAAAGAAATTTGATAACTAGCCTCAAGAATACGAGTATTAGTTGAGTATGAGCAGTAAATAGAGACTTTAATGTTCTTTTTTCAAAAATTTTCTTTAAAGTTTTGAAGTAACTCAAATCTGAATTAATATGAGCACTATGTTTCGCCTTCAAATGCGCCTCAAGACGACCTCGTTTTATTGATTCGTTGGTCAAGCATTTCTGGCATAAAAGACAAAAAGGAATCCGCTCATTGTGAACAGCGGGTATGAACCCAAATTTTAAATATTCCTCCGAATATTGACGAGTTTTTTTCTTGCTTGCGCCACTCATTTTACTATGGGTTATAATAAAAATAAGATCAATTAAAAACTAAGTGTTAAAATATATTCAATGTGACACAGTAAACGTATACTAAAAATTCATATTTATTTAAATGTACATAACACATTTATTACACTACCTCCGCAAATCAAAAGGTATCTATATTTTTTCCACTTGACAAAATTTTCTGGAAAGTTATGCTTCTAAAATTAAAATTGTCGTGCATGCACTATTATAGCCCCAATAATATTTATAAAATATTATTGCTTTCTAGCCCCGATGCAAGAATTACTTAATAAAGAGTTTAATATTGATAAAAATAAAATACTTACCAATTATATACAATATATATATGTATATTTATTAAATCAACGATCTTTTACAACAGTTTTGACTGACACTTATTTCAAGTTAACACCAACTGAATGATGTGAAACACTACAGGAGTTGCGATGGGCCAATTAGGTGAGAATAACTGCGTTGTTTAGTGAGTTTTTAAAACGTCCGGGGTTCCCCACGGCAGACAGCATGCTCCGTGGTGAACCCAGGACAAAGTATACTTGATGACGCCAATCACACAGTTGATATTTTGGTCTCGTCAAACAAAATTATACTTAATAATTATCGCAATTATTTAAGAATTGCATTTTTTGTTAAATTTGACACCAATATCTAGCATTGCATTTAAATGGCCCAGGGCGAAAGAGTTAAAGTCGTGTCGAGTCTATTTTCAAATTGCCCCCCTTAACTATCGAATTGCCCCCCTGTGGGACGTGGGCCCCACGTTGGGAAACACCGCTATAGAGTCATTGCGCATACCTGGCTTCATCGGGCCCCACCCTCCCACGCTCCATCTCTTGGTCAACCCCATTCGCACTCCATGCCGCGTTCCTTCTGCATCCTTTATGTTCCGGTGCACATTCCCAGTGTCAACAGCAGCCGCCTCAGGGACGTCCCCTTCTTCCTCCAAGCGTCATCTTCTGCAGATGGGGAACTGGAATCGAAAGTCATACTATGAACTGTGAGGTCCCGTTTTTCTAGTTTAAACCTTTGTTTCATAGCCTCCTTTCTTCATTCAAAGTCTGAATGTCATGGAACTTATGGTTCCCTCAGGCAGTGGTGCCCTCCATGGCGTCCCCACCAGAGTCCGGCGCTTTCCTTGGGGGTTAAAATGGCTCCCAGGCTGCTCCCTGCACTCTGCTCTTTGTCCATGGAGCCGCATCTTTGGCATCGTTTTTATTATTTATTTTTATTTTTGAGAGAGAACCAGAGAGAGGAAGAGAGACAGGAAAGTTATGAATTTTAATTTTTCATGGGATAATTTTATTATTCATCTGTAGTATTTTCTGTAATTGTTATTTATTGTAGAGTGTGATGTGGGGCAATAAAAAGCATCAAATCCCATGTATGCCTTTACCAGGAAAGCTCAGGGTTTCGAACTGGCGAATTTAGTGTTGCAGGTCAACACTTTGTCCACGGCGTCCACCACAGGTCAGGGGAGGGTAGCACTGTTTCGGGATGTTCGGCTTAGCCTGTGATCCCTTGATGAATTCAGAGACCTGGGTTTCAAGCCAGCAACCTTGAGCTTTAAGTCTGTGACTTTTAGTCAAGCCAGCCACGTTGACATAATTCCACACTCAAAGTGACAACCCTGTGCTCTAGCATTCAAGCCAGTGACCTCGGGGTTTCAAACCTGGGTTCTCAGCATCCCAGATCAGAGCTCTATCCATTTTTGCACTGCTTGGTCAAGGTTACATTTCAATAGTTTTGATTAGTTATTTAATTGCTTTACAAGTCAAATGTCTGTTCAATTTTTTATTTCTTCCTGATCCAACTATCTTTGGATGTGGTTTTCCTCCCCCCTTAAGTTAGAAGTGGGGAGGCAGACCCCATCATGCACTCGACCAGAATCCACATGGCATGCCAAACAGGGGCTGTTGTTTCATTGCTGCTGGAGCCTGAGGCGGAGGCCATGAAGCAGTCAATCCTCAGTGCATGGGCCAACTTTGCTTCAATGGAGCCTTGGCCAGGACAAGAAGAGAGAGATATAGAGAGGGAAGGGTAGAGAAACAGATGAGTGCTTCTCCTGTGTGTCCTGACTGGGAATCTGCTGGAATCTATGGGAGTCATGAAAGACCAGAGTAACAGGCTTTATTGAAAGGAAGAAAGGAACCCTGCTGGGCACTTTTCCTGTGAGAAGGGCATCAGTTACAGACGAGGGGCAAATTTTATAGAGTTTGGGAGAGCCTGAGGGGGTACTGAGTCAAAAGTTCTGGTATGTTCCCTTTAATGGTTTTATGATTTCAACTTTCTGGAGTTCTTCTGCCTCAGGGGTGACTGTCCAGTAAGTGAGGGTGAGGTCAGACAGCCAGGTGGGACAACCAAAAGGGAGTTGGAATTTCTGGTAAATTCATATGTCTATCATTTCTCAACTCTGTGGTATGATAAAAAGGATAAGCTGTGGGGGGAAGGAGAGAATATGGGGTTCAGGAAGGAGGTTTGTCTTGGACTGGCCATCTGCTGGAGCTACTTCCTGCTGTTATCCCTATTGGGAGCTGCCTTTGTGAACTAACCCTGGGGTAGTTGGAGTAGGGGTTGTAAAAGCATTTGATTGTAGGTAATCCTGGAGATTTTCCTCATTTGAGCCTGCAGGAACTTGATAAAGAAAAAGGCAGGCATTTTAATTAGGTACAAAATTAAGATTGGTCCAATAACGTGGTAACTTTCAGAATAGGGATTTTCCACCATTGTTGAGAGTAGGGGTGTTTTTATAGGGTTCAAGATTATTCTGTTTCACTAGGACAGGTTTCAGGGTTGGTGTGTAGAGTTACATAGATTTTTCCAAATTTCTGATTGGCGAAGGCCTGCATATGGTTCTGTAAGAAACTAGTGAACAAACGTAAGAGGCAGGGTTCAAAAGTTAAAAAAATAAATAGAGTGTATGGACCAATGAAAAGCAATAGTCAAGACACCCAGTTTGTGCAAAACTTCTAATTCATGTTTACGAATTTGCTGGGCTTCAGAGAGAGAGAGAGAAAGTAGGAATAAGACAGGGAAGTGGCCAGTCCCCCTGCCCCTAGAACTACTTATGTAAAGATTCCTAAAGCAACAAGGAGAGGGATTACCTGTACAGTTTGTTCGGTACTTAGATTGATGGGTAGTGTACTAGGAATTGCAAGAGGCTCATGGAGTGGGATTAGGTTGATATTTGGGGTGAGATAGATTATGGTACAGGTTTCTGTCCAATTAGTAGGGAGACATATATAGGTGTCATGCCGTTTTTCTACTTTAGCTGCAGTGGGAGTTGTTAGGATCATGGTGTGTGGACCTGTCCACATGAAAGTCAGTCCTTGGGTGATGTACTGCTTTAAGCACCTTTTGGACAGTCTTTGAACACATCTCTGAGTAACCTGTAAATCCTGCAAGTACTTAGGGAAAGGGCAGTTACATTTTTACACTTTTCAGTGAGAGTTAAGTCCTAGTGACCACTGCATCTAGCTGGAATTAGCAGCAGGTCCCAGCCTACCATAGGAATGGGGCATTGAGACAAGAGGATTAAAGCAACAAAATTAGACTGTCAATATCCACAGTAGAGATCTTCGAGGGACAAATAAAACTTAAATATTCATGTAATGTATAGTACTTTGCCCATGTGTTCACAAAAAATGAGATCAGTTTATCTGCTACTTGGGAAAAATACCTTAGGCTTATGAACAATATCCTTGGGACTTCAGTGGCAATTCCAAGCATCCTGGGCAAGGTCAAGTCACAGGTAGCTGGAGCAGGGCTAGAAGAGACTGAACCCTCCTTCCATGGAGCAAGGGGGCAGCTTACCTTCTCATGTCCCTCTTCCTTGGTGGGGTTGAGAAGCCTCGCAGGCTTCAGTTCAATGACCTTCTTTCCACTCTGGAGCAGGGCTTTGATGGAATTCTAGGAAGTCCTTTAGGGCGCTGGAGCTCTTAAGTGCGTATGCCAAAAGCTGGTATTTCCTGACTTCTTTTGGGCCTTATTTGCCTTTTCTGTTACTTCTTTGGCAATTATAGACCTTAAAAGCCATGCTCAGAAGATCTCAATGAGGGGCTTGACTAAGAGAGCAAAATTGGGAATCGAATGTCTAAAGAAGCCTATTAGACTGAGGAGAGAAAGTTTTTGATTTTTGGTGGTATGTGGTTGAAGACTCTGGAAGGTCTGAGTTCAATCTAGGGTGAGACCTCAGGTGGTGGGGGTTAAGGTAATGCCCAGATAGGCTATGGACTAAGAATTAAGTCATGCCTTAGCAAAGAAGACATAATATCCCTTTATGGTGAGAAAGTTAAGAAGGGTGGTGGTATGTCTCCTTGAGGCAGGCAGGGAGGGGCTGTAGTGGAGTAGGTTATTTACATATTACAGGAGAGTACTAGTTTAAAGATTGCTGGCTGCTAAATCCTGAGCTAGTGCCTGCCCAAACAGGTGTGGGCTATTTTTGAACCCCTGGGGTAAGACAGGCCACGTACTTTGCTGGGCTGCATTAGTGTCTGGGTAAAGGCAAAGAGAAAGTAAGAGTAAGGGTGTAGAGGAATAGTAAAGAAGGCATCCTTGAGGTCTAGAACCATGAAGTGAGTGGTGTTTGAGGGAATGTGTGACAGTAACTTGTATAGATTAGGGATTACTGGATGGAGGGGAATTACTGCCTCATTGATTAGGTATAAGGCTTGTATGAGATGATAAGCCTCTGAAGGTTTTTGAACAGGAGAGATGGGGGTATTGCAGGGAGAGTCCATGGTGATTAGTGATACTTGATTTAAGAGGTCGCTTAATTATTGGTTTAAGGCCTTAGAAACAGACACAGTTACACATTAAACGATTTCATGTACAAATTATGAATTAAGGAATTTAAATGAATGTTCTTTATTTGTTTTAATTAAAATTATATTAAAAATATTTTCTGACAAAGAGACAAAACAGATTACTTACACAGCTCAGTAAACACCTCTACTTTTTTAAGCTTTTTGAGATGACAGGGAGTTGTCAGCATAGAGGTGAGGAAGAAAAAAAGCTGATGGATGGACAGTGTGAGCAGCTGGATGGAAAAGAAGGAGGGTCAGAATACGCAGGAGCAGGAGGAGGAGATTAATGTGCTGGTGGTGGTGCCATGTGGTCAGAGTAGTCAAAAAGGTTTAGAGCTCTGAGGAGAGGGGAGAGGACGAGGGGTTGTGGAAGGCACAGTCAGTCTCTAAGGAGGGGGAAGGATGGGTCAAAGAAAAGAGACAGAACCACTTGTCTGTAAGGAGGGAGAAGGGGTTTAAGAACATAGTGGAGAAGGGAGAGGCCCCTGGCCAGCTGGGGAAGAGAAAGATGAATGGTATTTGCAAGTGAATGAGAAAGAGGATTCAGAGAAGAGAGGGGAGGGGGCTTTCTGGAGGGAGGAGACTCAAGTGAAAGAGATTTGCAGAGGAACCAGAGAAAGATCCTGAGAGAGGGGAATGCCCAGTGGTCAGGCAGGAAGGGGAAGGAGTTGGGAGTCCACAGAGAAGTAAAGATTAGGAGCAGAGATTTTAGGTGAGGTTTCTCTGGACAAAAAATGGCCTGCGTGTAGAACAAACAGCACAGAAACTAAGGACAGAAGGGAAGGGAGAAGAAAACCTCCATGTAAGAAATCTCTGAGACCTTCCAAGTCCGGTGGCAAAGATTATCTAGATCTCTCAGTATTCTGAAATCAAAGGTCCCATTTTCAGGCCAATGGGAGTTATTATCGAGCCTGTATTGAGGCTAGACTGTGTTGCAAAGGAAAATAAGTTTCTTTGGATTGAGATCAGAGAGACCTAATTTAGTAAGACTTTTTGAAAAACACCCAAACGGGGTTTGGTCAGACGGCTTTGACTCTGAAGAGCCCATTGTGGAGATTAGTGATCTAGAGAGGGCATCCCTGCCTCTAATCACAATCTTAAAGGAGAAAACTCTCCTGGGAATGTGGAGTTGTCCTACTTAGGGATCATCACTGCACAAGAAGGAGCTCAAAGCAAATCTGGAAGGATTTGGCTAAGCACTTCAACTTTTGGAATATGCTGTCTCCTGAGACAGAAAAATGGCAAACCCCTCAAAATGTGAGGCTGACTGGAGAAAGCTTTCCGAGGATGGATTAGGGATTTATGGATCAAATTAAAGCCACCTGGGAGACGGAAGGGAGAAACACCTTACATTTCTAGTCTGGCAGGGGTTCAGGACAGGGACAGATCGCTGGCCAATCAACCTACAATTACACGTCCAAACTGAATCAGGGAGTAAGGAGTAAGCCCAGGATGAGCTGCCACTGCCCACTACTTCCCTGGGTGTAAGTTTGGATGGCATAGAGGGATCGTCCAAGCAGTTAGTACCCTGTCCTGGGTTTTGGCATCAAATGTTGGAATCCATGGGAGTTCGAAAAGACCAGAGTAACAGGCTTTTATTGAAAGGAAAAAAGGAACCCTGCTGGGCACTTCTCCGGAAAGAAGGGCATCAAACACACTAGGGGCGAACTTTATAGGGTTTGGGAAAGCCTGAGGGGGTACTGAGTCAAAAGTTCTGGTATGTTCTGGTATGTTTTCTTTTACAGTTTTACGATTTCAGCTTTCTGGAATTCTTCTGCCTTAGGGGCGATTGTCCAGTATGTAAGGGTGAGGTCAGGCAGCCAGGTGCAGCAGATATTGGATTTTCATATATCTATGAATTGAACCTGGAACTTTTACCATTGAGCGACGACACTCTACAACTTAGCCAACTGGCCAGGGCCATTGGATGTTGTTGGCCAAATAAAAATTTAAATATAATGTATGTTTGCTCGTTTATAGTTTGCATTGGGTGTGGGGGACAGGCTGTAAGCAGGTAAAGTGTTTATAGCCTAAGGCTTAGTTTTAAGACTAAGCTTTTCCCCACACCCTTGACTGATTGCATGATGTAAGGTAGTGGTGCAATCTCATGAGGAATCCAATTATGCCTCAGATAAGTGACTTCGTATCAGAGACTTCCTTGTTTGTATATTGGATTAAAGGTTTGGATTTCTACATTATAAAATGGGGGCAGACCTGGAGCTTGCTCTCTTCATTTCTGGTATTGACATTGGAGAGGAGAGCAGAGAAGGCCACATGGAGGAGGCCAGGAGAAGCAGCCAAGATGGTGGAGTGTGGAGGGACAAGCCAGTTTGTGTCGAGTTTGTGTAGGGAGAAGGAGATGGGAAACAGAGGTGAATATGTCTGGTGAGCTAGAAACCTTTGATTCTAGGAAACTCGGATATGTCAGTGGCTTTGTGAGCACTGAATGAGTGGGTTTTGGAGCGCAGTGTGTGTTTTTACTTGCTCACCAGGTGCAAGCTAGGATTAAAGCTAATAGCCCACCAGTTCTTGGCTCCATTGTTTCATTACCATCTATCCATTCTAATGTGAACCTGTCCAAATCTAATGTGAACCTGCATGGGCCTAGCAGCTGTGATAGTGGCCATGGCTACTGGCTTTACAGATGTGTTTTTCTAGGAATTTATTTCTTGTAGATTGTCCAATATTTATTTATTTTAGAGAGAATAAAAAGAGAGAGAGAAAAGGGGGAGGAGCAGGAAGCATCAATTCTTATATGTGCCTTGACCAGAAAAGTGCAGGGTTTTGAACTGGCAACCTCTATGTTTCAGGTTGACACTTTATCCACTGCGCCACAACAGGTCAGGCTAGATTGTTCAATATTTAGACATAGAAATACTCATTCTGTTTAGAATCATGGCTGTAATTTCTGTACATTCAGTTATAAACAGTTGTAATATCCCATCTTTTATTTGTGATTTTAATTTTCTTTTTTCTTTAGTTCTTAGCAATCTAGTTAATGGTTTGTCTACTTTGTTGAATTCTTCAAGGAGCTGACTCTTAGTTTTGTACATGGTGTGTGTATGTTTTCATGCTCCATATTGCTACTCTGTAACCTCATTTTCCCCCTGTTGTTTGGATTGGCTTTCTTTTGTTATTCTGAAAATTTTTTTTGGTATTATTGTTTTTGATTTTTTTTTTTTTTTTTTTGCTTTTTTTTTTTTTGCATTTTTCTGAAGCTGGAAACAGGGAGAGACAGTCAGACAGACTCCCGCATGCGCCCGACTGGGATCCACCCGGCACGCCCACCAGGGGCGATGCTCTGCCCACCAGGGGGCGATGCTCTGCCCATCCTGGGCGTTGCCCTGTTGCGACCAGAGCCACTCTAGCACCTGAGGCAAAGGCCACAGAGCCATCCCCAGCGCCCGGGCCATCTTTGCTCCAGTGGAGCCTTGGCTGCGGGAGGGGAAGAGAGAGACAGTGAGGAAGGCGCGGCGGAGGGTGGAGAAGCAAATGGGCGCTTCTCCTGTGTGCCCTGGCTGGGAATCGAACCCGGGTCCTCCACACGCTAGGCCGATGCTCTACCGCTGAGCCAACCGGCCAGGGCTATTTTTTAAAATCACTTTAGCCAAGATTTCTATCTGCACTCTTTTGTGTTTTTATTTTTTACTAGATGTATTATGTTTCTATTAATATAGTGTAAATTTAAAGGGTACTTTGTGTTGATTCAATGCATGTGCGTATTCTAAATCATTACTGCAATGTGTTAATTCACATAGGTATCATTTCACATAATTACAATTTTTATTATAGTGACAATATTTTTTTTTTTTTTGTTTGTTTTTTTTTTTTGTTTGTTTGTTTTTTTTTTTTTTTAGAGAGAGGGGAGAGAGAGAGAAGGGGGAGGAGCAGGAAGCATCAACTCCCATATGTGCCTTGACCAGGCAAGCCCAGGGTTTCGAACCGGCAACCTCAGTGTTCCAGGTCAACGCTTTATCCCACTGCGCCACCACAGGTCAGGCTATAGTGACAATATTTAAGTTCAGTTGTTTTAACAACTTTGAAATATATTATTCAGTATTGTAATTATAGTAGCCATAGTGTACATTAGCTTCCCATAATGTATTTGTGTTATATCTGGAAAATTATACTCTGTCTACCATCTCCTCATTTTTGCCACTCACTGCCCAAGACATCCACTATTTCTACTGTCCTTTTTTAACACATAGGCTTTTGTTTTAGGTTGACATATAAGTTTTTTAAATGAGATCATACACTCTATCTCTGACTTATTTCACTTAGTGTAATACACTTACAGTTTATATATCTTGGTACACAAAGCAGAGTTTTCTTGTATTGTTAAATAATACATCTTTTATTTTGTTTCTTTATATGTTACATATTATTTAGTCTTTGATCTGTTGTTGGACACTTAGGTTATTATTAATATTTTTTTGTTTTTTTCTGAAGTGAGAATCAGGAAGGCAGAGAGACAGACTCCCATACACCCCCTACTGAGATCCACCGGGCATGCCCACTAGGGGATAGTGCTTTGCCTATCTGGGGTGGTGACCTGTTGCAACTGAAGCCATTCTAGTGCCTGAGGTGGAGGCCAGAGAGCCAACCTCAGTGCATGGGCCAACTTTGCTCCAGTGGTGCCTTGGCTGCTGGAGGGGAACAGAGAAATAGAAAGTAGAAGAGGAAGAGTGGAGAAAAAGATGGGTGGTTCTCCTGTGTGTCCTGGTTGGAAATCAAACCCAGGACTTACACACGCTGGCTCAGTGCTCTACCACTGAGCCAAATGGCTACGACAGGTTGTTGTTGTTGTTGTTGTTGTTTTTTAATTTTTTCTGAAGCTGGAAACAGGGAGAGACAGTCAGACAGACTCCCGCATGCGCCCGACCGGGATCCACCCAGCACACCCACCATGGGGCGACACTCTGCCCACCAGGGGGCGATGCTCTGCCCATCCTGGGCATCGCCATGTTGCGACCAGAGCCACTCTAGCGCCTGAGGCACAGAGCCATCCCCAGCGCCCGGGCCATCTTTGCTCCAATGGAGCCTTGGCTGCGGGAGGGGAAGAGAGAGACAGAGAGAAAGGCGCGGCGGAGGGGTGGAGAAGCAAATGGGCGCTTCTCCTGTGTGCCCTGGCCGGGAATCGAACCCGGGTCCTCCCCGCACGCTAGGCCGACGCTCTACCGTTGAGCCAACCGGCCAGGGCCTATGACCAGTTGTTTTTTATGATTTGGAGTTTGACATAGTGTAACTTTATTTTTTAAGTGAGAGGTTGAGAAATAAAGAGACAGACACCCACATGCACCCTGATGGGGATCCACTTGCAACCCCTGTCCAAAACCTTTGCTTTGCCCATCTGAATCCATGCTCTCAACTGAGCTATTTTTAGTGCCTGAGGTAGAGGCTGGACAGAGTCATCATCAGTTCACAGGGCTGATACGGTCAAACCAATCAATCCATGGCTGAGGGAGAGGAGTAGTTGGGGTGGGGAAAAAGCAGCCAGTCATCTCTCCTGTGTTCCGTGACTACGAATTAATCCCAGGACTTCCACATGCTGGGTCAACACTCTACCAGAGAGGCAACTGACCAGGGCCACAATATTATTTTCATTAACTTATAGTTTATTATATAGATGGTATTTCATCATGTCTTGTATGATAAAATGAACTTGCACCACTTGATGATGTTCTAAAATGTTTGTATTTTGTGGGTTCACATAGTTTCATAATATATTTAGAAAATAGTTTTGTTTTAAGGAATATTTTACTGATTTTTTTCATGTATTCAATGCTATATTTTTTGTACAATTTTAAAGTGACCTTTAGATTACTCCCCAGAGAATCTTGTTTTAAATTATCTGCCATAATAATATATGGTCTGTTGTTCAGCATTTACTTCTGTCTATTCTGTATATCAAAATATATATACATAATTCAAGGTGGAGCAAAGGCAGGTTTACATTTGTTTGGGAAGAAAATAATTCATTAATTAGTAAATGATAATACAAGAATAATCTTTGTTTCATGTACTGACAACTGTAAACCTACTTCCCCCCACATTGTACATATTTTATATTCAGTTTTGAAATTATTGTGATTACTTCTTATTTGGTTTGGTTTTGTGGTCATGGGGGGAAATATTATTTCCTCGAAGGCTAGTGTAAGTTTTCACTACATGAACTGGAATCATAGGGTGTTTTAAACCAGTCTCTCAAAGCCCTGGCCAGTGGCTCAGTGGATAGAGCTTTGGCCTGGCATATGGACGTCATGGGTACACTTTTCCTTCAGGGTACATAAGAGGAGCAACCAACTGCTTTTCTTCTCTTCCCCTTCTCTTCCTCTTCCCCTCCTGCAGCCAGTGGCTCAATTGGTTCAAGTGTAGCCCCAGGCACTGAGGATGGCTCCATTGGAGTGTGTTAGTCTCAGGTTCTAAAAATAGCTCAGTATTTAAGCATCTTCTTGTGATGAAATATCTGGGTAGATCCCGGTGGGGGCACTAGGCTCTAAAGCCCCATAACCAATCAATAGCTCAGTTGATTATTGAGTTTTGTCCTGAAGCATAGAAGTTTCCAATTCGATCCCTGGTCAGGGCATATATAAGAACAGATCTATGTTCTTTCTCTCTAAAACCAATAAATAAAAACATTGCATAAATTTTAATTTGGTTCTTGAAAATTTATTTGAACTGAATGTAGCCAGTATTTCATTAGTGAACAGTCCTATTTTATTAGTATTTCTGGGAATTAGTGGGTCATTCTTAGGGAAGAGTCTAAGCTGTTTTCAGTACATCTTGACTTTGATGTAGTGTTTCTTTTCAACATGAAGCATTTATTTAGAAACTAATTAATAAAATAGCTATGGTCCTTTATTTATTTATTTATTTTTTGTATTTTTCTGAAGCTGGAAACGGGGAGACAGTCAGACAGACTCCCGCATGCGCCCGACCGGGATCCACCCGACACGCCCACCAGGGGCGATGCTCTGCCCACCAGGGGGCGACGCCCTGCCCCTCCGGGGCGTAGCTCTGCTGCGACCAGAGCCACTCCAGCGCCTGGGGCAGAGGCCAAGGAGCCATCCCCAGCACCTGGGCCATCCTTGCTCCAATGGAGCCTTGGCTGCGGGAGGGGAAGAGAGAGACAGAGAGGAAGGAGGGGGGCGGGGGTGGAAAAGCAAATGGGCGCCTCTCCTATGTGCCCTGGCTGGCAATCGAACCCGGGTCCCCTGCACGCCAGGCCGACGCTCTACCGCTGAGCCAACCAGCCAGGGCCTGGTCCTTTATTTTATAGACACTTGTTTTTCACATGTGATCAGGATATTAAAACCAAAAAAGACAGTAATACGAGAGAAATCTAAACTGATATTTGGGAGACATGAGAGCCATGTAATTAAAGGTTTCTACTTTTAGGAAATCCTGAAAAATATGCCTCAATTGGCATGTGAGCAGACAGGTGATAAAAGAAATGAAAAAAGAATGCTTGTAACTCATAAAACCCACCTTACTGATAGAAGAGAAAAACACGATTAAAGGCATGAAAGTCACAAGTTTATTAGAAACAGCCTTGGACTGAGGTTACATAACATCTTAAACTCGCAAAACAAAGGATAAAAAGAAAACTGACTCCTGTCTCTCCAAGGAACATGGGGGGATAGGACAACAAGTAAAAACAATCAGCATCACAGATAACATGGAAGTGTGGAGAGAAAATTGGCCTTTATCCACTTAATCAAGCAGGTGAGATGGGGCTTGGGAAGACTGTCAGCTTACTGCCAGTCCCCCACACCTCAGTCCCCCAAAAGTTTAAACCGCAAGAAACCCTTGGCCTGCGGTCTCCAACACAAGTGTAATGAACAGTCAATATTTTAATCCTTTCTCAAAAACAACCATACATTCAAGAGTCCATACTTGGGCCTGACCAGGTGGTGGTGCAGTGGACACAGTGTTGCAGTGAGACGTAGAGGGCCCAAGTTTGAAATCCCAAGGTCGCCGTCATGAGTGTAGGCTTATGTGGCTTGAGTGTGGAATCATAGACATGACTCCATGGTAGCAAGCTTGAGGCCAGAAGATCACTGGCTTGAGCAAGATATCAGTTGGTTTGCTGTAGCTCCCCCTGCCCCGCCCCATCAAAGCACATATGAGAAATCAATCAATGAATGACAAAAGTGATGGAATAAAGATTTGGTGCTTCTCATCTCTCTCCCTTCCTGTCTGTCCTCTCTTTCTCTCTCTGTCTCTCTCTCTCCCTCTCTTTCTCTCTCTGTGTCACACACACACAGACACACAATGCATATTTGGAACAGCTATGCCTCAAATTATCTAAAATCAACACCAACGCTTATATACCGCAAAGAAATTACAAGCCAAATTATGAAAAATGTAGTTTATGTTATGTATTGCAGGAACAAAGATGCGTACAATGAGCCCTTGATATTTACTGTTTATAGAATTTATTTGATTATTTAAAAGACTACATTACTATTTATAAATTTTAACCTTATATTGATGTCTGCCATCTTAGGCATTCCATTCAAGATATGTCATGATGGTCTCTGAGAAGCCATCAGTACAGCCAAAGGGCCTACTTCATTAGGTCTGCTTGATTCCTATTTATGACTCTTTCAAAACAGGGACACTGAATGTGAAATTCGAACTGGTGTGAATTCCCCCTGGCTAGACGATACTCAGCATCTACCTCTTTTCCTTCCAGACTGTGCTGTCCTGCTGAAATGGGAATAGACGCACGAGATTCCTTCCGGCTTCCTGGACTGTAAGCTCAATTTGGTGCATCAGTAGGGAGAGGGCAGCCGGCTCTGTGACATGTTTGTGTTCCTGACAGATGTTCTCACAACTCTACAATTGTCAGTGCACTTGTAGGGACAGTGACAGCATCTGCTTCCTAAGCTGAGACCTTTTCTGGAAAACTTTGTTCTTATTGCCAATTCCTACCTCATTAGTAAGCATTAGTGAGAGTTCCTAATCCTCACCACCATAGACATTACTGTATATTTTACAGATTCTGTTCCGTGTCACTGGAGATGAAAGGTTCACACTGAGGAAGCAGAATATGCTGAGTTCTGGAATTTGATGGACAGTGGAAAAAGACATACATATACATATTTGAAAATATTTTATCAATAATTTGTTATTTTCTCCCTGTACATCTTCAGTGAAGAATCTCTTCATGTTTCTGTCCATTTTCTGATTCAAGTTTCTTATTGTCCTGGTTCTAGAACTTCTTTCTTTTCTTTTTTTCAGTAAGAAGGATGGAGGGAAGGAGACAGGAACATCGATCTGCTTCTGCATGTGCCCCAACTGCAACAATACAGGCAACCTCTGTGCTCCAGGACGATGCTCCTACCAACCAAGCTGGCTAGCCAGGGCTTAGTTTTTATGGATATTTAGAAAGATGGAGATTGAATGGGAAGGGAATGGAAAGCATTTGTTGTTCCACTTGGTTGTGTATTTTTTGGTTGCTTCCCATGTGTGAAAGAGAATCAAACCCTCAACCTTGTTTTGGGATGATGCTCCTACCCAATGAAGCTAACTGGCCAGTACCTAGAATTTCTAAATGTAGGTTTACTTTTAAAACTTTTATTTTTTTTTAATGAAAGAAAGAAAGGAAGAGAGATTTGTTGTTCCACTTATTTATACATTCATTGGTTGATTCACATATGTCTCCTGACCGGGAATCTAACCTACATCCTTGGTGTATGAGGAAGATTATTTAACCAACTGAACTTCCTGGCCAAGGCTAGAATTTCTTATACATGGTCTGTATCAGTACTTTGGCATATGTTATGCAAATATTTTCAACTGTCTGTAGCTGTTATTGTCCCTTCCTCTTAATATGGGTTGTCTTGAATATTGTGGAGTCCCACTTATCAAACATTTTCTCTTAATTTTTAATAATGTATAAATATTTTATTATTTTTAAGTTTTCCATTGATTTAAGAGAGAGAAGAAAGGTGATAGTAGGGAGAAAGTAGCTCACCAACTCTTTGTTTCACTTAGTAGTTCCATTTAGTTGTGTATGTATTGGCTGCCTCTGATATGTGCCCTGCGATCTGGAGTGGAACACATGACCTAGCATGTTGGTCAAAGCTTTCATTAACTAGGCCACCCAGCTAGGGCTCTTTCTATATGTTATTTCTGGAGCTATATCTAAGAATTCTTCTACAAGCCCAATATTTCAAAAATACTTACTGTGGGTATTTCCTAAGAATTATATCATTCATTTATTCATTCATTCATTTAGAGAGACAAGAAGGGCAAGTGATGATAAGCATCAACTTATTGTTATGGCACCTTAGTTGTTCATTGGTTGCTTCTCATATGTTCTTTTACCAGAAGGCTCTAGCTGAGTCAGTGACTCCTTGCTCAAGCCAGCAACCTTGGGCTCAAACCAGCGATTTTGGGTCATGTCTATGATCCCACACTCAAGCCAGCAACCTTGCACTCAAGCTGATGAGCCTACACTCACGCAGATGAGCTTGCGCTGAAGCCGGTGACTTTGGTGTTTCAAACCTGAATACTCAGCATCCTGGGCCGATGCTCTATCTGCTGTGCCACCACCTTGTCAGGCCACCCAGTGCTGTTTTTAGTGAAGAGTTTCTATGTTGCTGTTTATGGAATTTGTTCAACTCAAAATTAGTACCTCTCCTTGCTTCAATAATAAAATATATATTTCAAGAAATCTCCATGTCCACTGACTTTCCAGTTAAGTGCACTGAGTTGCTGAAAGCATGCATGGATTCTAAAGTAATGTATGCTCATGGTGTCACCCCCCCACACACACACACACTCTTCTATCTAGAGGAATCCATCTTAGGCACTTTATATCCTCCATCTCTGTGCACATAATCTTCCTTGTCCAGTTCTTGTCTAGACATCAGAGCGAATTGTTTGGGAATGGGGAACAGTGTACTTTACAGGTATGCAGAGTCCAGTGGTGTAGATGTCAGTCACAACCAGCCCCTACCCTGTCAGAGCTGAACATTTTCTGCTTCTGCCAATGGAGACCCTGTTTGTCCCCAGGTGTCACAAGAAAGAAGTTTCTCCATCCCAACAACCCTGACTGCAGAGCCTCATGAGAAGCTTATTGTTTCTGGGTATTGGGAGCTAAAGAAAGGTTTTAGAACTAGTCTCAACAGGCCCAATGTGCACTGTAATTGGAAGTACAGGTGTAGTGATCACTGTATTTCTGAAGGGAAGTGAGGTCACAGAGTCACAAAGCCTGTCTCAGCTCTGACTGTCTACCTCTCACATAGGCAGGGGATGTTAGGACTCTCACATTGAGCTTCCTGTGCTGGCTGCAGAGAAAGGTGGGGATGAGTATTTTCTGTGTCAGTCTGAGTGACACAATCTATAAGGAGATGAGGCATCAGGATCAGGATCTGGATTTGTCCTCATGTAAAAAGTGGATTCTTCTGCAGTTTGAAATTGGTTGAGTGTCAGAGCTACCCAAGAATGAGCCATAATTCCTGAGGCATGGGCTGAGTTTATAGGAAGACGGGAGGTCTGAGACCCTGCACCCACCTCTAACTGCTTCTAATGATTTTTAATATTTCCCCCTTAATACCAGTTCTTGGAGGTTGTCCTAAGTCAGGGGTCCCCAAACTACGGCCCGCGGGCCACATGCGGCCCCCTGAGGCCATTTTTCCGGCCCCCCGCTGCACTTGCGGAAGGGGCACCTCTTTCATTGGTGGTCAATGAAAGGAGCACATTGACCATCTCATTAGCCAAAAGCAGGCCCATAGTTCCCATTGAAATACTGGTCAGTTTCTTGATTTAAATTTACTTGTTTTTTATTTTAAATATTGTATTTGTTCCCGTTTTGGTTTTTTACTTTAAATAAGATATGTGCAGTGTGCATAGGGATTTGTTCATAGTTTTTTTTATAGTCCGGCCCTCCAACGGTCTGAGGGACAGTGAACTGGTCCCCTGTGTAAAAAGTTTGGGGACCCCTGTCCTAAGTAGTAACAAAATCTGATTTATGATCAGTATAACTAATTCAGAAACTATTGTGCTATTCAATCAGCTGTACAAAAGCACAGAGAATTTTACATAAATTAGTAAAGTTATCTCGTTATAGTTCTGTGCATGTGTCAATACATTTGATGGCGTAATTGTAATATCTACATCTCAATGTAAATAATTGTGACTGTCATTTACTGAATTATAATTATTTTGCTCTTATTTAGGCTTGACATGTCTAATAGATTTAGTAATTATGTCTCCTGAATGTATTTACAGTGCCACTGATCAACGTAGCACAGTTATTTTGTGTGTGAGTTCTGAAACTGAAACTTTAAGGAAAAGGTAACTTTGTTTGAGAGGAGTATGGACAGCAATCTAAGAGATTCAGCATCATTTAGGCTCCAGTGTATCTTCTCATCTTTTGTCAGGTTGTCAGTATCCTGAGGTCATATTTAGGCTTGTCCTTGTGTTTCTTCTCTTACAATTGACTTGATACCCAAGATTTTATGCCTTGAAACACCAAAATGCATATTTGTTTTGTTTTTCTATTTTTCACATTACATATTAATTAGTTTCAATCATTCTTTCAAAATAAGGACCAGCTAATTGTGCTCTGTTTAATTAGAAATAACTGGTCCTAGATGTTCTGTATCTTTATTAAATTACAAATGCCAAATTTTAGCTGAAAGTAAAATGTAATATTATAATTTCTGTAGTGGAGCCTTATGATTATTTCTCTGGTTATACTGACACGAATCCATATCAATAAATCCAATTTCTTCATAAAGTTATTAGATGCATCAACATTTTATTAAGATTATTCCTTTTTCATTCACAAACAATACTGGTCAACAGAATAAATATTTTTAGTGAAAAGAGAAATGCTTATAATCAAACATCAAGTAAATCTCAAATATGACTATGCAAATATCTGGATTTTAAAAAAGACACAACCACTTTCGTAGGACAGTACAACACAATGTTAAACACTAATGTTATTCCAACCAGGCTCCCCAGGTTCAAATCTTGACTATAGGAATATTTCAATGAGTTTTATAAGCTCATTTTAGTCAAAATCTTCTTGTCTATAAAAGGAGGATACTATTAGATTCTATCTCATACTCCTGTAAATACAAAGTTACTTTAAAATAGGTAACATGTTAATAATAGTGAATATGTCCTGGACAAGTAACTCAGTTAATTAGAGCATGATCCAGATATAGATTCTGCAGGGTTGCAAGTTCGATATCCAGTCAGGGCACATACAAGAATCAACCCATGAATACATGAATGGGTGGAACAGCAGATTGATGTTTCTCTCAAATCAATATATAAAAAAAATCTTTTAAATGCTACTGACTAAATAAGCATTATGTAAAACATTCAACTTGGAAATCTTTAAATATATATATATACATGTATATTTTTAAAAGATTTTAGGGAAATGTAATGGTAAGTGGAGAATTTTGAATTTATTTTTAATAAACAATTAGCCTCCAGTCAATCATGTTTCTATGCAGAATTGTCCTCTTATGAGTGTAAACCCTGAGCACTGGTATGTAAGGGAGTGGCCTCACTGAATTTGAAATTTGCAGTTATCTTCCTATTTCAGATGCTCATCGGAATCCTGGGGAATTTCTCACTCTTCTGTCATTATATGTCCCTTTACCAAGTAGATACAGGACAAAGCCTGCAGATTTGATTGTCATTCACCTGACTATTTCACTACTACGATACTCAAATGGGGATTTGAATTTTTTTCACTTACAATAGGATTATTTTATTCATTTAAACACACATACTTTCTAGTTTTTAAAATTATTTTTGTTTCAATGTTGCCTAATATATAAAAGTATTTGACATATGAATTTTTAACCTGTCCAGTAAAATGATGTTTTAATGTTTACATTGTTTTCTAGTGAAGTTTTTGTTCGTGTTTTTTTTGCTTTTTTTGGCAGATTTGTGTGTGAGACTACTAACACATCCTTTTAGTTGATAGCACAGTAATATGGAGGTATATATAATACTTTTTTATAAAAAATAAACTAAAATGTATTGATCCCTATCTGGGGCTCCTGGTATGTGCTTTTATAAAATGATACTATTTAAGTATTTTAGAAATTTATAATTGTTTTTGTTTTTACTTTTACAATTTCCAGGTCAGTACAGCTGCAAGAAAATTTCTTCGCATTAGAGATATAGAAGAAGTACTCAAAAATAATGAATTTTTAAAAAATTAAAACAAGAAGCCATTGATATAGTTAAACTGCCTCCTTATAACATAGATAAAGTATCAGATTGTGAAGATCTTGATGGTAATATTTTAGAAGACACTCTCCTGCAGGACGTTCATTGTCAATTAGAAGTACGTTCCAGTGCCTTACAAGATGATCCATCATCTATGGAAAAATTAAAGTATTGCCAAGAGTGAGTGGAAAAAACAGGACAAAAATTTTTCCAACATTACATTACAGTGTGACAATGTATTTGAAATAAAATAAAAAATGACTCGCCCTGGCCGGTTGGCTCAGCGGTAGAGCGTCGGCCTAGCGTGCGGAGGACCCGGGTTCGATTCCCGGCCAGGGCACACAGGAGAAGCGCCCATTTGCTTCTCCACCCCTCCGCTGCGCTTTCCTCTCTGTCTCTCTCTTCCCCTCCCGCAGCCAAGGCTCCATTGGAGCAAAGATGGCCCGGGCGCTGGGGATGGCTCTGTGGCCTCTGCCTCAGGCGCTAGAGTGGCTCTGGTCGCAACATGGCGATGCCCAGGATGGGCAGAACATCGCCCCCTGGTGGGCAGAGCGTCGCCCCCTGGTGGGCATGCCGGGTGGATCCCGGTCGGGTGCATGCGGGAGTCTGTCAGACTGTCTCTCCCTGTTTCCAGCTTCAGAAAAATGCAAAAAAAAAAAAAAAAAAAAAAAAAATGACTCTACATTTGAAAAATAAAACACCAGTTGATAATATTTAAAGAATTTTTCAATGAAGATTTGTTAAACTACATAGTAACCAATAGCATAAATTATGCAAGACAAAACAACAGAAGTAATTTTGAAATTTCCACAAATTGCCTTAGAAAGTTTATTGGAATATTTTTGTTATCTGGACACCATTCCTTACCACAGGAACAATTATACTGATGTGAAGATGAAGATCTAAATATTACCTGCATTAGAAAGTCTATGCCAAAGCACAGGTTTTTAGAAATAAAAAAAAATGCATTTTAACGACAATAGTTTTTTAATTGCCATGAAATAGAAAGATAAACTATTTAAAATTCAACCTATGATTGACAAATTAAATTCAAATTTTGAAAAGTTTGGAATATGCCTGACCAGGCGGTGGTGCAGTAGATAAGAGTGTCGGACTGGGATGTGGAAGACCCAGGTTCAAGACTCGGAGTTTGCCAGCTTGAGTGCGAGCTCATCTAGTTTGAACAAAGCTCACCAGCTTGGACCCAAGGTCAGTGGCTTGAGCAAGGGGTTACTCGGTCTGCTGTAGCCCCACGGTCAAGGCACATATGAGAAAGCAATCAATGAACAACTAAGGCATCACAATGAAAAGTTTGGAATATTTGCTCAAATGTTTTCAGTCAATGTGGAAATGGTAAGATATTATGGACATCACTGTTTGAAACAGTTTGTAAAAGGAAAGCCAATCAGATTTGCTTTCAAACAATGGGCCATGTGCTACTCTGAATCTCCGTATTGTTTCACATGGATATTTATGAAGGAAAATGTGAACAATTACAAGTTGTGAGTGGTGTAAAAACCTTTTTATAATGAAGATGACTTCTTTTCTGCAGTGTCCATCAGAATATGAAATATTTTTTGACAGCTTCTTTACCAGCTTTGAATTATTGAAATTGAAAGAACATAATATAAAGGCAACTGGAAGAGCATGGTATAATAGAATGAATAAGTGTGCATGGAAATCTGATAACATAATTGATAGATACATAAATTCACCAGAACTTCCAACTGCCCTTTTGCTGTTCTGCTTGTCTATGTGACGACACCCCCATTGGACTATTGCCCCTGAATAAGAAAAGTTCTAGGAAGCTGGTCGACCACCCCAAGGAGAAGTGTTTCAGGAAGCCAAAATTGTAAAACTGCAGAAGGGAGCATACCAGAACTGGTGACTCAATGCACACTTGCTTAAAGCTCTCCCCTACCCTATAAAATTTTGTCTCAGAGTCTGTTTTGGTGCTCTTATCCCCGGAGAAGTGCCCAGCAGGGTTCCTTTCTTCCTTTCAATAAAGCCTGTTACGGCCTGATCTGTGGTAGCGCAGTGGATAAAGCATCGACCTGGAAATGCTGAGGTCGCTGGTTCGAAACCCTGGGCTTGCCTGGTCAAGGCACATATGGGAGTTGATGCTTCCAGCTCCTCCCCCCTGTCTCTCTCCTCTCTCTCTCTGTCTCTCTCTGTCCCTCTCTGTCTCCTCTCTAAAATGAATAAATAAAATAAAAAAAATTTAAAAAAATAAAAATAAAAAAATAAAGCCTGTTACTCTGGTCTTTTTGGACTCCCATGGATTCCAACAATAATGAAAAAAGAACAATGTGGAGCATGTAATTATTGTTATGATGAAAATAATAAATTATTTGCATTGATTTGGAATGACAATAACTGTGTCAAAATTCTGTAAAGTTATTTAGGACTACAACCTTTAGAAAGAGTGAAAAGATATTCTAAGAAGGAAAAGAAAGAATGTCTAGTGGATAGACCAAACATTGTAGGGCAATATAACAAATATATGGGTGAGGTTGACAAGCTGGACTGGAATGCTGAAAGTATCATATTAAATTTAGATGTAAGAAATGGTATTTTCTGCTTTTTTCCATTGATGTTAACACCCGTTCTCTTTATACTGCTTCACATGAAAACATCTCGTTAGTAGACTTCAGACGCAATATTGCAAGAACATACAGTATATAAAAGAATACTTATCCAATCCTAAAGCCGCTAGAAGACCCAGTTCAAGCAAAACAAGGAAAAGCCATGTACCTGAAGCTGTTAGGTTTGATCCCATTGGATATGTATTGGAAAGGAACTGTGAGGGAGAACAAAGGAAATGTGCTCTATGTGGCACAAATTTGCTCAAGCAGTGTAAGAAATGTAATATAGGACCACATGTCGGATGCATTCCTGTTTGGCACAGAACATGACTTTTCCTGCGTTTGTAAAACTTTCCTTTTTCTCCAAAAGTTTGTAACTGGAAATTACATGAGCCCCAATGGCAATCAATAAAAAATGTAAAAAATAACTTAAAAAAATACACCAGTAAAATAACCTAAATTTTATTATCTGATTTTATTTTCAAACCTAATACACCAGAAATATCAAAAATAAAAATTTGGCTGATATTATAAAGCAAAAGCTGCCAAATACATGGACACCTCAAATATCCTCTGCTGGATCCTGAAAATAATGCTAAATATATATATTAGGGTTTCTGAGTATGTGACTGACAAATGGAACATCAAAAACATCTCAAACACGACCTTTCTATATGTTCCATTAAGGTTTACTTTAATGATATATAGGATCCATATAAAGTTTTCATATCTGCCCGTGATATTTTGTGTTGGGACTCATGACTGGCCAGGGGAACGATGGTTTCTGTTCTGTACAGACATAAGCAGGAGATCCAGCACCTTCATGTGACAAAGTGTCCCCCAGACCGTTCCCTGATCAGAGCTGTCCAGATCATCCTTGTTCTGGTGACCATTTTTATATATTTTTTTATACCTTGTCCTCCATTATCTACATTTATATTTCTATTTTTGGTAAGACCACTTGGTAGCTGATGAACACCTCTATCTTAATGCATGTTTCTCAACTGCCAGCATCTTCGAGCTCTTGAGTGTTAACCACCGTGTAGTCAGTTTACATTTGTGTGCACTGGGAGTGGTAAGTAGTTCCTGCATCTCATCAAAAGAATATAAATTGTTGGCTTTTTATTCAGTCCTCTATTTACACATCCTGCAAGGAATCATGAGTATAATTATACTCAGTCTCATTGCAGATAGAAGTTTGAATAATGCAGAGATTCTGCTGCTACAATAAATAGTAAATAATGTTTGTTTTACTACATAATAGTAACTATTATGTAAGTAGTCACATGATTATTTTTTAATAATGGTTGCAGTGAAGATGGAAAGAGTCCCATGAAAAATAAACACTCCTGAAATAATGGGGAGATACTGGAAATGTCTTTGAGTGTGTAGTCTTTCATGCGAGATAGCAACATTGTCGATATTTACTGGCCATCCCATAGAGAGGGCAGTGCCTTGAAAGAAATCCATGTGGGATGTTCCTCCAAGAAGCTCAAGGTAGAGCTTTCTGTGTGCTGTATTGTAATGCAAGTGGCCTTAGTTGAAGCTGGAGGAAATATGAGGATTTAGTTATTATGGACAATGACTGCCAAGTGTGAATATGGTGTCTTACAACCTCAGAGAATAATAACTGTTCAAAATAAAAAATGTGTATGAAGAAAGATTAACAAGTTTTAAAATACTGTACATTAAATATTATAGTAGTGAACTGTATGGAACAAAGAAATGGTTATTGAAAATACCTGCCTAGATAACATAGTTCTGTTAGAATCCATGGGAGTCCGATGGGAGTCTGAAAGACCAGAGTAACAGGCTTTATTGAAAGGAAGAAAGGAACCCTGCCAGGCACTTCTCCTGGGGGAGAAGAGCACCGGTTACAGACTAGGGGCCAGTTATATAGTGTTTGGGAGAGCCTGAGGGGATACTGAGGCAAAAGTCCTGGTATGTCCGGAATGCTCCTCCTTGGGGGGCTTCGAGCATGTGGGTGTTGAATCAAAAGTCCTGGTGTGTCCGGAGCACCTCCTTGGGGCGGCTTCTCAGCTTTTTGGAATTCCTCTGTCTCAGGGTCAATAGTCCAGTAAGGGTGAGGTCTGACAGATAAGCGGAACATCAAGAGGGCAGTTTGGAATTTACAAATCTATCAAGTTCCACATTCTAAATCTACATAAAGGTTTCTGAAGCTTTATGAAGAAAATGATGTACTAAGTGTATGACAGGATATTTGCATAAAAAGAGATTGATACACACCTTTAGTGCAATGGAGTATAAAAATACCACTCTGCCAAAAGTAAGGTGTGATTCAATTAAATCCACTCATGTTTCAACAGATTTTCAGAATATTTAACTACCATTGAAAAATTAACAGCACTGCTATTCTGTGGCACAGATTATGGTTGGTTTTGTTTTCATATTTCTTCTAGAAATTTGTGATTTGGATTTTGATTTCTTTGTTAATTCATTATTTTATTAGAATGTTGTTTACTTCTGTGTCTGTGTCTCTATCAGATTTTTTTTTCTAAATTTTATCTACTTTCATACATTGTAATTGGAGAAAATGCTTTACATTATTTTAGTTTGTTTTTTTTTCTTTTTGGACAGGGACAGAGAGATGGAGAGATAGTGATAACAGACAGAAAGGGAGAGAGAGGAAAAGCATCAATTTTCTGTCAGGGCTTTTTGTTGTGGCACCTTAGTTGTTCATTGATTGCTTTCTCATATGTGCCTAGACTGGGAGACTCCAACAGAGGGTTTGACCTCTTGCTAAAGACAGTGACCTCGGACTTCAAGCCAGAGACCTTTGGGCTCAAGCCAGCGACCATGTGGTTAAGCTGGATGACTGTGATGAATTTGGTGTCCTCGGGGTTTTGAACCTGGGTCTTTGGCATCCTAATCCAATGCTCTATCCACTGCACCACTACCTGGTCAGGCAAGGTAATCTGTGAATATACTTGGAATTCTCTACTTTGATGAGTAATTCTCAATTAGGCCCTGGCCAGTGGCTCACTGGTAAAGTGTCAGCCGGGCTTGTGAATTTCCTAGGTTTGATTCTCGGCCAGGATACACAGGAGAAACCACCATCTGCTTCCCTTCCCTGCACACTTCTATCTCTGACTGTCACTCTCTCTCTTTCCCCCTCTCTTCTTCCTCTCTTTGTTCCTTTCTCAGTCTTTCTGTCCCTTCCCAACTGCCATGGCTCAATTGGTTCAAGAACATAGCCCCTGGGCACTAAGAATGGCTCCCTGGAGCACCTTCCTCAGGTGCTAAAAATAGCTCAGTTGCAACCACGGCTCCAGATGGGCAGAGCATCAAGTCCAGACACGGTTGCCAGGTAAATTCTGGTAGGTAGGGGTCCATGCGGGAGTCGGTCTGTCTATCTCCCCTCTCACTTGGAAAAGAAGAAAACCAAAAAGAAATCCTTGATAACCTGCACCTGAGCTCCTTTGCATTTCTGGGCCTTCACTTCATTCCAGGGGGTTCAGATTGGAATTTGAGTGTGGCTTTGCCCTTACATTTGTAAAGAGTACTTTGAGGAAACTGACTTACAGAATTATACAAAGACAGAGTGATATCGCTTTTCTTATAAATGTTTCTTATATGTATTTTATTGTCTTTTATGGCTAGAAATCTCAAATATTCTTCAGTATACATGGAAATCCTAGAGATTGTTTCTTGACTTCCTTGTGCCTTTATAGAAATATTTCTATCTGAGCAGCAACATGAAAATTACAATTAGAGCTTGCTCACTTGTATTTTGCCTGATTGATGTATAACTATGGGAGAGCACCATGTATAGTCTATGTAAGGCTGTGGGTGCTTGCCCTCAGGGAGGCAGATAGCAAATAGCAGATTACTTCCCGCAATTGGTAGGAGCCATTGTTTGTTGTTGTTTGCCCAGGAAGTGCCCCCCCCCATGCAAAGCCAGTAGCCACAGCCAGTATCACAGCCACCTGGCCCATGCAGGTTCGCATTATATTCAGACAAAAGGTAATAAAACAATGGAGCCAAGAACTGGTGGGCCATTACCTTTAATCCAGCTCACACCTGGCGGGTGAGAAAATACACACAGTTGGAAAACACTTCCCTTTTCATTCAGGGCTCCAAAAGCCAGTGATTCATCAGAGGATTCCTAGAATCAAACCTTTCTACCACAGCAGCCTTATTCACCTCTGTTCCCCATCCCCATCTTTCTGCACAAACTCTTCTCCTTCAGCACTCCGCTGTCTTGGCTGCTTCTCCTCTGCTATGCTAATTTCAGGAACCAAGAGCACAATTAGTTCTTGATTGAGATTACTCTGATTGTAACATGCTAAGCATATATATTTTAAAAATATGAACAAAGGTGTTAGTTATTCTCATTTATTTGTAATATGATATACAGCAATCCTGTGTTGGCCCTGGCCTTTTGGCTCAGTAGTAGTGCATCAGCTCAGAGAGAATGTTCTGAATTCGATTCTTGGTCAGGGAACATAGGAGAGGGGTGTGTTTTATTTTATTTTTATTTTATTTAATTTATTTTTTTTGTATTTTTCTGAAGCTGGAAACGGGGAGACAGTCAGACAGACTCCCGCATGCGCCGACTGGGATCCACCCGGCACGCCCACCAGGGGCAATGCTCTGCCCCTCCGGGGCGTCGCTCTGCCGGGACCAGAGCCATTCTAGCGCCTGGGGCAGAGGCCAAGGAGCCATCCCCAGCGCCCGGGCCATCTTTGCTCCAATGGAGCCTTGGCCATGGGAGGGAAAGAGAGAGACAGAGAGGAAGGAGGGGATGGGGGTGGAGAAGCAAATGGGCGCTTCTCCTATGTGCCCTGGCCGGGAATCGAACCAGGGTCCTCCGCACGCCAGGCCGACGCTCTACCGCTGAGCCAACTGGCCAGGGCCAAGGGGTGTGTTTTAGATCCACCCCTTCTTCTTCTGTCTCTTTCTCTCTTCCCCTCCTGCAGCCGTGGCTGAACTGGCTGGAGCAAATTGGCTCCCAGTGCTGAGAATGACCCCGTGGCCCCCTCCTCAGGCACTAAAAATAGGCCCCAGTTCTAATGGAGCAAAGGCCCCAGAAGAGCAGAGCTTTGGCTCCTTATTGGACTTGCCATGTGGATCTCAGTCAGGTGCATGTGGCAGTCTGTCTCTTGTTTCCTGTCCTCACTAAGAAAAAAAAATAGAAAGTTTTCTATTAAAGTTCATTCAAAAGTCTGTTATTCCTAAAACAAAAGTTATGCAGTTATGTTGTTTTTTCTACTTACTCATTTTATATACAAAGTCATCAGTTATTGGTTCTTTTAAAAAGTTTCATATAGAGCATTCTGAGAAAATATAGAAATAAATAAAAACAGCCAGCCTGACCTCTGGTGGTGCCATGGACAGAGCATCGACCTGGAATGCTGATGTTGCCTATTTGAGAGCATGTTTGGAGGTCCTAGCAGGGGAGCGCAGCTACTCATGCACCCTTGACAGTCCTCTCCTCTGTCCGGGAAGGTTGTCCTCTTCAACCAATCTCTCTCTCTCTCTCTTTCAAATGAGTAACGTCTTTTAAATAAAAAGAAAAAAATTCTATTTGTCTCCGCATAGAGCCTGTGCATTTAGAATTATTAGGTCATGACCTGATGTCAGCGGCCATGGCGAGAATGACCCCCTTCCTTGCTCCTGTCGGGGCACATCACCTGGAATTCACCACAGGCCTTGATTGCGGGTGCCTTGCCTTGTTCTTCTATTCAGATTTCCTTTCCTTGCTGGGTTGTAAGCAGTTTACAAGTAACTGTGTCCTTTCAGTCATTCCAAGTACTAATCCCACAGGGTCAGGCATATCAGAGGCACTTAATACAAGTATGATTTTGACTCAAAATTCTACTGTTTGGAATGTATCCAAAAGAAGAAGCGATTGTAATACATACATATATGCATAAGAATGTTCAGAAAAATTTTATGGAAGTTTTTTTTAAGGTAACTATAGATACATGTGCAGTTATAAGAAATAATATAGCCTGACCTGTGGTGGTGCAGTGGATAGAGTATTAACCTGAATGCTGAGGTCACCGATTCAAAACCCTGGGATTACCTGATCAAGGCACAAATGGGAATTGATGTTTCCTGCTCGTCCCCCTTTCTCACTCTCTCTCTCCTCTCTAAAACAAACAAATTATTTTTAAAATGTCATACAAAAGAGAATTTTGTACCAGTTTTTTTTTTTTACATAAACTTTACCCAGTTTACCCCAATGGTTCCACAAGCAAAATTATAGTGCAGTATCACAAACAGGATTTTGAGATAGGTACTGTTCATCAACTTTATTCAGATTTTTCTAGAGAATTATTTTTTAAAATTATAAAGTAGAAATACAAATATCTCACAGTAGTGGGTCGATTAAATAAATTATGGTCTGCTATAATGGCATATGTTTATTCATAATGATATTTACATATTAACTGAGGAGGAAATTTAGGATAAATTACCAAACCAAGAAGGCAGAGACTTGGTAAAATTAAGAACCCAGTCTCTGCCTGACCCGTGGTGGCGCAGTGGATAATGTGTAGACTTGGAACACTAAGGAAGCAGGTTCAAAGTCCTGGGCTTGCCGGGTCAAGGCACATATGACAAGCAATCAACAAATAACTAAAGTGAAGCCCCGATGAGTTGATAAGTCTCATTCCCCACTTCCTCTCCTTGTAAAAGTAATAAATAAAGCATTAAACAAACAAAAAGAAACCCAGACTCTGTGGTCTGACTTTCAGGATGTGATTCGTAGCTCTGACAGTTACTAACCTTAAAAATGTCTGTTCCCTACAAGTAAGATTACAATAAAATGAACACCTACCAGGTATGACTGTCTCAATTCTTAAGAAAAGAATCGACATAAAACAATAACATGTTATGACTGAAGATCAATAATATCACATTATTTTTTTTGTGACAGAGACAGACTGATAAAGGGACACCTAGGGACAGACAGGCAGAAAGAGATGAGAAGCATCAAGTCTTAGTTGCAGCTTTTTCATTGTTCATTAATTGCTTTCTTACATGTGCCTTGACTGGGGGGCCACAACAAAGCAGAGTGACCCCTTTCTCAAGCCAGAGACATTGGACATAAGCCAACAACTTTGGGCTTCAAGCCAGCGACCTCGGGGTTTCAAACCTGGATCCCCTTTTAGTGCAACACTCTCCACTGTGCCATCTCCTGGTCAGGTATTCCAAGAAACTCAAACACGCTGGTCCTTTTACTTTTCTTTTAAAAAATATATTATTTATTGATTTTAGAGGAGAAGGTGGGGAGAATAGTGGCAAACCTCAACTGGTAGTTGCTTCTCGTACCTTGACCAGGCAATCCCAGGATTTTAAACTGGTGACCTCAGAATTCCAGGTTGATGCTTTATTGATTCCGCCACCACAGGCCAAATTGTGTCCCTTTTATTGTTATACAAAAATATGATTGTCAAACGTGCTGTCTATATAATCAATACTAACTGAAAAATTTCAGAGCCTCTTAAAATAAAATTCTTTGGCACTCTCTCCAGGAAGCACATCTCTCACCTCTGTGATCTCCCCCCTCCATGTCTCCCTTCCTCCTAAAATCTTTTTTTTTGCCTCTGTTACTTGTTTCCTAAAGACCATCTCTTCTACTTTTATGACCTTTTAAGTAAACATTCTCTTTTATTTTGGAAAAAGGAATTTTTTCTTCATTTTTAAAAAATTTTTAAGTATTTTTTAATTTTATATTTTGAATATTTCTGAACTGAAAACCAGGAAAGCAGAGAGGCAGATTCCCACATGCGCCAGACCAGTATCAACCCGGCATGCCCACCAATGGGCAATGCTCAGGGCATCTCTGGCATTGCTCTGTTGCAACCAAAGCCATTCTATCGCCTGAGGCAGAGGCCATGGAGACATCCTTAGGGCCCGGTCCAGTTTTGCTCCAATGGTCCCTTGGCTGTGTGAGGTAAAACAAGAGATAGACAGAAAAGAGATGGGGAAGGGTGGAGAAGCAAATGGATGCTTCTCCTGAATGCCTTGGCTAGGAATCAAACTCAGGACTTCTACACATCAGGCCGACACACTACTACTGAACCAACCGGCCAGGGCTAATTTGTTTATTTTTTTGTATTTTTTAAGAGTGAGAAACATGGAGGCAGAGAGATTCCTTATGTATCTAACAAGGATCCAACTGGCATGCCCACAAGGGTCGATGTTCTGCCCGTCTGGGGCATTGATTTGTTGCAACCAGAGCCATTCTACTGCCTGAGCCAGAGGACATGGAGCCACTGGGCAAGGCACCCAGGGCAGCTTTGCTCCAATGGAGCCTTGACTGCGAAAGGGGAGGAGACAGAGAGAAAGAAGAGGGGTTAGAATGGAGGAGTTGAAAGCTCTTCTCCTGTGTGATCAGGGCATGAATTGAAGATTGATTTATATATTAATTTATTTTTTTGTCAGACATAGAGACAGAGGAGAGGACAGATAGAAACAGACCGAAAGGGAGAGAGACAGGAAGCATCATTCTTCATTGCACACTTTAGGTGTTCATTGATTGCTTTCTCATATGTGCCTTGACCAGTTGTTCCAGCAGAACAAGTGACCCTAGTTACTCAAGCCATTGCCCTCGGCTTCAAGCTAGCGACCTTTGGTGGCTGAGGCAAGCCAGGTTCACATTGGTTCCAAGCAGACAGTAGTGGAACTGCAGAGCCGTAAAGCATTGGGCTATTATCTTTTACTACATTCTTGCAGTAGCAGGTGAGCACACAGGCAAAGGGAAAACAGATTCTTACAACAGCAGGCAAACAAACAGCAAATCAGCCCCTCTCAGTGGCGGGCATGCAATCTACCATCTCCCAAACACTGCCCTGAGTCCAATTACCTGTAGTCTTACATATACATATGTTATGCACATGTGGCTCTGCCATGTGCTCAAACACTGATCATGCAAACTGCAAGTGAGCAAGCCTAACACAGCTGTTTTCTGCATGGTCTAGAATAGAAGAAGGAACAGGCAAGAGCCTAGGCCAGGCTGCCTTGGCTCTCTAGAAAATTTATGGGATAGAAATGACCCTGCACTGGATCATTGGCAAAATGGGGATCTTGGAGACAGGTTTAGACAATTATCTGGGAATGAGCTGCCGCTGCCCATTGCTCTTCAGGCTGCAAGTCTTGGGAACACTTAAAGTTTAGAAAATGCTAGCCTGTCAGGACATTGGAATGTGCTAGCAGGAGAAAGAAAGTGCTCTCAGCCTTCTGTTTTGAGGGTTTGTACAGACTGAGTTAGGAGCAAATCTCAATAGAATATTCATCAACTTTTCTAGGTGAGTTCTTTATGGGTTTTGTTCTCTACTGATTAGTCAGTGCCAGGGTGTTATTAGTCAATGCAGCTGGTCCTGGCATAGCCCACCTGGTTTTGCTGCTTTATTTGGGCTGGAGCTTAAATTTAGCTAAGGCCTAGATCTATCTAGGGAGGTGACCTTTTGTATTTGGCTGTAAATTGCTTGGCCAGTTCAGTTATTTTCTGTTTCCCTATCGTACTTCCAAAGGAATGTTCCAAACTTGTTTGTAACCTGCCTCATTAGTAATGCTGTTCATCACAAAGGTATTTGAAGGTAATTGATGTCCACTGTGGAATGGGACAATTTTTTTTTTTTTACAATTAATATTTTTTTAAAAATTTAAATTCAATTTAGAGAGCGAGGAAGGGAAAGAGTATTCACCTGCGTTTTCTTGTTTATGTCCCATGCAGGGATGGGACCCACAACCTTGGCATATCAGATGATGCCCAAACAACCTAAAAAACCAGGGCCCACATTCTAATGCTTAATCAGTGCACACACAACTGTAAAAGACATTAGTATTCCTAACCCTAGAAAACAACATTTGCTGTACTATAAAGCTTAGGTTGAAGAAGAACCTCCACCGCCACCTTCCTGATTTGTTCTGCCTTTTCAGTGTTATTGCGCATGCCTGCCCTCAACGGGGCCCCACCCTCTGTCGCTCACTCCTGGGACACCCCGCCCATACACTGCTTTTTTCTGCTTTTTGGATGTCCCTGTGCGCATGCCCAGTCTAACCAGGCCCCGCCTCCAGGACGTTGCTTTTTGCTTCTCAGCGCCATTTTCTGTGGATGGGGAACCTGAAGCGAAAATCTTAGTATGAAGTGTGAGTTCCCGTTTATTTCCTAGACTAACCCTTTCTTTCACAGCCCCCTTTCTTCATACACAGTCTGGATATCGTCGTGGAAATTATAGTTCCCTCAGACGTCCTCGCGAGAGTCCGGCGCTTTCCTTGGGGGTGGGGGTTAAAATGGCCCCCAGGCTGCTCCCTGCGCTCGACTCTTCTCTTCGTTAAGTAGCTGCGTCTTTTCCGTAGTTTTTACTTTTAAAACCAAAAGTGAGGTTTCCGTTCGTCAGCAGCCAATAGTGTTCTGAAGGAGTTTGTGTTATGTCCTCCCAGGGGTACAAACTTTAACTCGAAAAGTTCTGGCCGCAGGATGTACCACAGATCCACGTGCCGAGTGTTTTCCCCACACGTACGTAGAACTGATTGTGAGCTGCGGGATGTGTTAATTAACTTGATTGTGCTACTATTTCCGTCTATGTGTATTTCAAAGGATCTCATGGATTCCTTCAGTGTACATAATTTTTATTTTTCAATAATGTCTCAGTAAAGCCCCAACGGATAACTCAGGAGGTCGGTGTGCTTGGCTTGCCTCCTCCGGGTGGTTAAATTCTGCTTCACATTGGATTGCTCAGGCATTCTGCAGATACATTTTTTGTGCCTCTTTTTCACCCGCCCCCCTTTGAGAAGGTCTCACTGTGATATTTGTGGTAAGTGAAGCAGCAGCCTGCAAGAATGAACACTTCAGTGAGAATTATAAGGGAGGTTAGGACAGAGGAGGCTGGTCCTCTTGAACCTGTCCCAACTGCCGAAGTTATTTTGAGGGTTACCAAGAGGGGTGAGCTGCACTGCCCTTCTGTGCCGGAGTTGCTGAATCCCTGGAATGGGGAGAGACTGGCTGTTGAGGGTACATCACCATTGGGAGAGAGGAATGTTAAATTACAGGCTCCTGCCCAGGTAGTAGGAAGGCCAAGGTAGCGTCCTCCCCGCAGAGGAACAACATTCCCTGTTGTGTCAGGCAGGGAGGGAGATGAATTGAGAAGAGGTGAGAAAGAGGATAGGGAGTTGTGTCCTTTCTTGGGTTTCTGCTGTCCAGACTGATAATATAGACGCTATTCCTGCTCCAATAAGGGGAGAGAGATGGGTAGTTGCTAGTTGGATGCAGTGAAAATGAGGGCAAACACTGGAGGAGGAGGTGATTTAAGGGAAAAGGGAAAGAGAGATAAGAGGAATTAAAAGAAGAGGTATGTAATGCAGGAAAGGAGGGAATCCAGACTAGATGGAGTAAACCACTGATTGTCTTAGGGGAAACCTGGTAGCCTACTTGAAACAAAAGTGTGGTTGGAATTCGTAGAGTGACAGTGATGTTGCATGTTGTGTTGGCAGAGGCCACCTGGAGTGTTCCTGATGCTTTGGTGAATCATAAATGAGCTTGAGTTACCCTGATCTCTCCATACCGAGCACTTTAATGATTTTCATTGTAGTTTTATCATACATTTAATTATCATTAATCTTTTTTTAAAGATTTTATTGATTTATATTAAGAGAGAAAGAGAGAAGGTGGGGTAGAGCAGGCAGCATCAACTCCTATATGTGCCTTAAACATTCAAGCCCACGGTTTCTCGATCCAGATACCTCATGAGTGTTCAAAGTCGATGCTTTATCCACAATGCCACCAGAGATCAGACATCATTCTTATTAATCTTTAGTTTAATTGTATCTAACTGTCAACTTATCATACATCATTCACTCCTTATGTAGGTTTGTTTTGCTTAATGTGAATGTGGTGTGGTTTGTTTTTCCTTCTTTTCTTTGTGTGTGTTTAATGAATGTCAGGTAACTGTATTCTATAATGCTTACACAGTAAATAGTTTTGCAGTTGTAAGCATCAGAAGACCTTTCACATGTGCTTCACAAAGGAAGATGTGTTTTGGCCTGACCAGGCAGTACTGCAGTAGATGCATCATTGATCTGGGACTGAGGACTCACATTTGAAACTCGGAGATTGCTAGCTTGAGTGCAGGGTAAGGGTCACTGTCTTGAGTGTGGGATAATAGACATGATCCCAGTGTCCCTGGCTTGAGCCCAGAAGTCGCTGGCTTGAGTAAGGGTTCACTGGCTCAGCGAAACCCCCTACTCCAGGCATACATGAGAATTCTGCCAATGAGCAAGTAAAGTGCTTTAGGTATGAGGTCATTCCTCTCTTCCTTCCTGTCTTTGTTTATTTTTCTGTCTCTCTATTTTAAAAATAGTGTTTTTATTTTACCATCCTTTAGAAATCTTAGAAGAGCCATGGTTATATTTTTCCCATACATGCCGTGGTTAGAGTGCATGGCAGGTGTTCCTGCTGATAACTGAACTTGTATTGTTTGCATTCCAGATTGTTAGGACACAACTGCCATAGACATTCTTGGACTTGTCTTCTGTTTTAGCAGTGCACTTTTTATGTGTGTGTGGGTGGGTGGGTGGGTGGGTGGCGTTGCATGGGAAAAAATACATTTACCTCAGCATGAAAGTACTGTATCTTAATGTGTTTATAAGTTCAATCTAAATAGATACCAAAATTTTTTCCATAGTAGTTTTACCCTATACATTTTCTCCAGTTAAAGATGATATTTTCAGGGATCATTTCTATAGTTTGGTATATATATTTTCTCCAGCTACATATCATTAGTTTATAGCGTGGTGTATGTGTCCTGTTTATAATCTTTGCGAAACTTACCACATTATGAAATTTTCTCATATATTTTTGGTTAATTTAAATTTATTTTCTCTTTTACTGATTTTGCTAAGAAAACACAGGAAAGAGAGAGAGAAAGAAAGAAATATCATTCTGTTCCTGTGAGTGCTCAAGCTTAGACAGTGACATTCTGCTCAAGATAGCAATCTTGGGCTCAAGTCAAGGACCGTGGGCTTTAAGGCAGGGGTCTCAAACTTGCGGGCTGCATGCGGCCCGCCGAACAATTTTATGCGGCCCACAGACTAATCCACGAAGTTCAAAATATTTTGGATAAAATTAAGTAAGCGTAGGGGCCTACTTGTATTTTTCATTTCTCTAGCATCCTAGCTAGATATTAGCTTAGTTAACAGCAGTTGTGATGCGAACTACAGTTTCTGGTCGTTTTGTGACACTGAGTAAACTGCATGTACGATTGTGCTTGTACTGATTTTTTTTTGTTTTCAACTGCAGTGAGAAAAGTGTTGCGTAACAGTTGCCTTTTGTAGACCTAGTGCGGCCCGCTGAACGGCTGTGATCTTGCTCTGCGGCCCACATGCTGAGTTGAGTTTGAGACCCCTGCTTTAAGGCATCAACATTTAAGCTTAAGCCAGCAATCATGGGATCACTTTGATGATCTTATGCACAAGCTGGCCCCTTCACTAAACCTGGGAAGGACACGCTCAAATTAGCAACCTGAGAATGTTTAAGCTGGGTCCTCAGCTTCCCAGGTTGAAACTCCCTCCTCTGTGCCCCATCCTGTTCAGGCAACTGAATCGTTTTTTCTTCATAATTTTTCTACATTATTTATCTTTATTTCTTCAGGATTTGTAGAGGCCTATAAAATACTGCTTCAGTTAATCTGTAAAGTATTGAAATATATAGGTATAATTTCTCCTTCACATTATATGATCTTCTAATCAAATGAATGCATAGATGACAGTGAACAATTGCACACTATGGACTGGGGCAAAACTAGGTTTACAGTTAATACGTGTAAAATAGAGTTTATTCTTGTTTGATACCTTAGGATTGCTGAGACCAGCTTGGCAAAGGCTGTGTTTGAAAGGAAGGCGCTGCAGGACTTTAGAAGAACAAAAGAAACAGCATGGAGAAAAGATGGGTACAGGGGACTCCCAGCCTCTAGGACTGAGGCACAGATTTCTGCAGCCTCGTCGTATTTATTCATTTCTTTACTCATCAAGGAAATTACAGGACCCTGGGTTAAAGTAGCAGAGCATAGATTCAGGCACAGAGGACAATCAATTATACTTTCAGGTATGCAGAAAATGGTTTAGGGATCAGTGCTTCCTTTAAACAATCTTTTAAAATTATCAACTTTTAGGAATTCTATGTTCTGGATACTAGTCTTTTATCAATAAAAAATTGTGAATAAATGTGTTGACATTCCATTTATTTCTTTATTTATTCACACATGCTAATAGTCCTCTTAACTGTCCCACCATTATTTCTGGAAAGCATACCTTTCTAAATTGAACTCTTTTGCTTTTCTCAAACAATTGTGTGTATATGATTTGTGCAAGGTTTATTGTGGGATCTCTGTTCTGTTCTATTTATCTGCACGTTTGTGCTTTCACAAGTACTATCAATTACGATACTACATATAACTGTTGAAATCTTTTGATGTGGGCCTTGTACACTGGTTTTTTGTCAAAATTGTTCTTGCTATTTTCAGTGTAAAACCCTGCCAAATACTACCTTTACCAGGAGATCAGCTGTAAGATATTTTGATATTTTCTACCCCTAGTTAATTGTGTGATAGAGACTTCAATTCTGAGGTATCTGAACCAAAATGCATGACCACTCTTTAATGAGGTACATTTAGTACAACCCTAAAGATAGATTAATATACAAAATACCTCATCAGTACTCCTGAAATTAATTGAGAACATCATTGAGAAAAATGTGACAGAGAAATGGTCTCAGAATGGAGAAAATCACAGAAAAATGGTATCTAAATATAATATTGTGGGTTAAATTGTACAACAGAAAATGGATGGTAGTATATAAACTTGTGAAATCAGAGTAGAACCTGTGATTTGGTTGCATATTATACCAATGTTCATTTCTCAATTTGACAAATGTACCGTGGTGATATAAAAGGTTCATGTGATGGGAAACTAAATGAAGGTACAATATATGTGAAGTTTTTGTAGTAGTCCTTAGTGACTTCTATATAAATAAGAAATTTTCGCAAGACAAAGTTTATTATGAATAGGTTTAACCTATTCAAATTGTATCTCAATAAAATTGAAAAAGGAACCAGTTTGATCTAATTTTATTTTACCTTCTCATAAACATTTTCCTATTACAGGATGTTTATGGATAGCTGTATGTAAGTAATAATAAATGGGTATAAAAATTATGGGTGTATAGGTAGGAAGTTAACTAGAGTCACATAAAGGTATACATTAACAGGCCCTGGCCGGTTGGCTCAGCGGTAGAGCGTCGGCCTAGCGTGCGGAGGACCCGGGTTCGATTCCCGGCCAGGGCACACAGGAGAAGCGCCCATTTGCTTCTCCACCCCTCCGCGGCGCTTTCCTCTCTGTCTCTCTCTTCCCCTCCCGCAGCCAAGGCTCCATTGGAGCAAAGATGGCCCGGGCGCTGGGGATGGCTCTGTGGCCTCTGCCTCAGGCGCTAGAGTGGCTCTGGTCGCAACATGGCGACGCCCAGGATGGGCAGAGCATCGCCCCCTGGTGGGCAGAGCGTCGTCCCTGGTGGGCGTGCCAGGTGGATCCCGGTCGGGCGCATGCGGGAGTCTGTCTGACTGTCTCTCCCTGTTTCCAGCTTCAGAAAAATGAAAAAAAAAAAAAAAAGGTATACATTAACAGAAGGTGTGCTTTAAAGTGGACAGACACATGGAGGAGCTCTCTGCATCATGCTGATGCCCCTTGCCACCCCCTTTTTATTCCTCTCAAGGTTTCTCTCTGATCCTAAACTCCCATGGTCCCTTTTTTTTGCTTCTGTAACTTGTTTTCTGAAGTCCATTGTTTTGATGGCTTACTTCTACTTTTGTCTTTCTCTAAATGAAATTTTCCTAGGCCCTGGTCACTTTACTCAGGTAGTTAAGAGCATTGTGAAGAGGGTGAGTGCATCTGGACCCAGAGGAAATGTACCAGTCACTGAATTTTCTCCTCAATCCACAGGTCCTGACTCCCTGGAGCATAGAATCACAAGGATCAATAAGACACAGAATTGGGTGTCAGCATCTCTGGTAACACATCCAACTGAAGACAGGTTTCTGAGCTGAAACTTAGAGCAGACTCACAACACACCAATACACACACTGACTATTGCGAAGGTTTTTCCAGCAGTAGAAGAAAATGATCCTGGCTCAGGTGATTTTGGTTTTTTTTTCTTCTGTTTATTTTTATTGATTTAAATTTGTGTTTACATAGATTCTAGTGTAGCCCTGAATGCATCCCCCCCTCTACCATATTTTCCTCAACATCTCCCTAGTCCCTCTCCATAGCACCCTCCACCCTTTCCTTCTGGTTTATCTCGTCCTATTATCCTTTCTTCTCTTTAGAGAGAGTGAGAGGGTGGGCACAGAATAGACAGGAAGAAAAAGAGATGAGAAGCATGCGCTTGTAGTTGATACACTTTAGCTGTTTATTAATTTCTTCTCATAATTACCTTGTACATAAGGTAGGTCTTAATCCAAGCCAATTACCTTCTGCTCAAGTCAGCGATCTTAAACTCATGTCAGGAACCTTGGGCTTTAAGCCAGTGACCTTTAGGCTTAAGCCAGCAGCCATGGGATCATTTCATGATCTTACAGGCCTACAACCCCACATCAGAGCTGGCAAGCATGGGTGCTTAAACCAGAGACCTGAGCGTATTGAACCTGAATCCTCAGGTCTCAGGTTGATGCTATCTCCACTCCTTCACTGCCTAAGTATGCATTTGTGTTTATCCTTTTTCCTCTATATGAATTATATAGGTGTATAAAATACTACCTCACATTACACAATCTTGTGATCAGATAACTCCATAGATGACTGCACAATTGCAGGCTACAGAGTTTGTCAAAAATAAGTTGCAGTTGTTATTATGTGTAAAGCAGTTTATTGTATGATTTTTATGATTGTATTTTTGATACACACAAATGGAAACCTACTTTTACTCCAACTTGTCATTTACTAGGCATGTGATTATTCAGTTGTATATTAAAATGAAATTTCTTTCACTTTATACATGCATCATATAAAGTAAAAATGGGAGAAAACGTAACATTTATTTTACCTCACCAAAAGCACATCACACCATTAAACAGCACAGTGTTGTTTCAGGAATGCCTGACATTTCACGATGTGGCCGTGAACTTCACCTGGGAGGAGTGGCAGCTCCTGGACCCCAATCAGAAGGACCTGTTCCGGGACGTGATGTTGGAGAACTACAGCAACCTGGTGTCAGTGGGTGAGGACAGCTCCCCTGTTTCACTTATAGGTTGCCTTTGGTGGCTTTTATTTCTCAGTTGCTTACCACTCCTGAATAACTACAGTTCTCTGAAAATGAAGAACCTTAGATTCTTCCATTATTACCTCAGACAAGAAGGTATAACATTCTACTTCCTGAGACAAAAGGCTTTGTGTTACAGATGTGAAACATGTTCGTTTCTTTTTTTTTTTTTTTTAAGATTTTTTTTTTTAATTCTTTGCTTTTTTTTTAATTTTTTTTAATTTTTCTTTTATTAATTTTTAGAGAGGAGAGAGAATGAGAGAGAGAGAGAGGGAGAGAGAGAGAGAAGGGGGAGGGAGGAGCAGGAAGCATCAACTCCCATATGTGCCTTGACCAGGCAAGCCCAGGGTTTTGAACCAGCGACCTCAGCGTTCCAGGTCGACGCTTTATCCACTGTGCCACCACCGGTCAGGCAACATGTTCATTTCTTAAAATGTAACATTCTTCATCTTGACAGACCACAGCCCAGATCAGTATGTTTAACTCTTCTGTCATTTTTCCCTCTGAGTAGGGCATCAATCCACCAAGCCATATGCGCTTTCCAAGTTGGAGCAAGGGGAAGAACTGTGGACAGTGGGTGATGAACCACAGCAAGTAGTCTGTCCAGGTGAGTAGGTAACACGCACCCAGGGGATTGGGATCTTAATGGCAGGAAGTCATATTCTAGTCAGAGAACACATCAGACCTGTAACATTGGATGAATAAACCAAAACACCCCTTCTCCTATAGGAACACTTTTTATTTGTAGAAATTTATAGGGAAACATACCTCTTTTTTCTCATTTGAGTAATGATGATTTTATGTACATCTTAGTTTTCTTTTTGTACTTTTTTTAATAGCACTCTCATATTTTACTCTCTGTCCATACCCACTGGGTCTCAGCTTGTGTTACACCCTCTTTCTCTGTGAAATTCTATGTTTTGGACCACTTTGGAAAGACAGCTATGAATTTATCATAGTTTTGTTACTACTGCCTTGTATAGAGATAGTGATTTTCTTCAATAAAATCCATCCACATGTTGGAAGCTGTGTCACCATGAGAGTCTGGTTTTCATCGTGCATTTATGTCATTCCTCACCTCTCTTCTCTCCAGCTTTTTTTTTTTTTTTTATAATTTTATTTTTTTAATGGGGTGACATCAATAAATCAGGATACATATATTCAAAGATAACAAGTCCAGGTTATCTTGTCATTCAATTATGTTGCATACCCACCACCCAAAGTCAGATTGTCCTCTGTCACCTTCTATCTTGTTTTCTTTGTGCCCCTCCCACCCCCTATCCCTCTCCCATTCCCCCCTCCCCTCCGTAACCACCACACTCTTATCAATGTCTCTTAGTTTCACTATTATGTCCCACCTACGTATGGAATAATACAGTTCCTGTTTTTTTCTGATTTACTTGTTTCGCTTCGTATCATGTTATCAAGATCCCACCATTTTGCTGTAAATGTTCCGATGTCATCATTTCTTATGGCTGAGTAGTATTCCATAGTGTATATGTGCCACATCTTCTTTATCCAGTCATCTATTGATGGGCTTTTTGGTTGTTTCCATGTCCTGGCCACTGTGAACAATGCTGCAATAAACATGGGGCTGCATGTGTCTTTACGTATCAATGTTTCTGAGTTTTGGGGATATATACCCAGTAGAGGGATTGCTGGGTCATAAGGTAGTTCTATTTTCAGTTTTTTGAGGAACCACCATACTTTCTTCCATAATGGTTGTACTACTTTACATTCCCACCAACAGTGTATGAGGGTTCCTTTTTCTCCACAGCCTCTCCAACATTTGCTATTACCTGACTTGCTAATAACAGCTAATCGAACAGGTGTGAGGTGGTATCTCATTGCCGTTTTGATTTGCATTTCTCTAATAGCTAAAGAAGATGAGCATCTTTTCATATATCTGTTGGCCATTTGTATTTCTTCCTGGGAGAAGTGTCTATTCATATCCTCTTCCCATTTTTTTATTGGATTGTTTGTTTGTTTGTTGTTGAGTTTTATGAGTTCTTTGTATATTTTGGATATTAGGCCCTTATCTGAGCTGTTGTTTGAAAATATCATTTCCCATTTAGTTGGCTTTCTGTTTATTTTGTTATCAGTTTCCCTTGCTGAGCAAAAACTTCTTAGTCTGATGTAGTCCCATTCATTAATTTTTGCCTTCACTTCTCTTGCCATTGGAGTCAAATTCATAAAATGCTCTTTAAAACCCAGGTCCATGAGTTGAGTACCTATGTCTTCTTCTATGTACTTAATTGTTTCAGGTCTTATGTTTAGATCTTTGATCCATTTTGAGTTAATTTTTGTACAGGGGGAGAGACTGTAGTCCAGTTTCATTCTTTTGCATGTGGCTTTCCAGTTTTCCCAGCACCATTTATTGAAGAGGCTTTCTTTTCTCCATTGTGTGTTGTTGGCCCCTTTATCAAAAATTATTTGACTATATATATGTGGTTTTATTTCTGGACTTTCTATTCTGTTCCATTGGTCTGAGTGTCTATTTTTCTGCCAATACCATGCTGTTTTGATTGTCGTGGCCCTATAATAGAGTTTGAAGTCAGGTATTGTTATGCCCCCAGCTTCATTCTTTTTCTTTAGGATTGCTTTGGCTATTCGGGGTTTTTTATAGTTCCATATAAATCTGATGATTTTTTGCTCTATTTCTTTAAAAAATGTCATTGGAATTTTGATGGGAATTGCATTAAATTTGTATATTGCTTTGGGTAATATAGCCATCTTGATTATATTTATTCTTCCTAGCCAAGAACAAGGTATATTCTTCCATCTCATTATATCTTTTTCGATTTCCCTTAACAATGGTTTATAGTTTTCATTATATAAGTCCTTTACATTCTTTGTTATGTTTATTCCTAAGTATTTTATTTTTTTTGTTGCAATCGTGAAGGGGATTATTCTTTTGAGTTCCTTCTCAGTTGTTTCATTGTTGGCATATAGAAAGGCTATTGACTTCTGTATGTTAATTTTGTATCCTGCGACCTTACTGTATTGGCTTATTGTTTCTAGTAGTCTTTTTGTGGATTCTTTGGGGTTTTCGATGTATAGGATCATATCATCTGCAAAAAGTGATACCTTTACTTCTTCTTTTCCGATATGAATGCCTTTTATTTCTTTGTCTTGTCTGATTGCTCTGGCTAGAACCTCTAGTACCACATTAAATAAGAGTGGAGAGAGTGGACAACCCTGTCTTGTTCCTGATTTAAGGGGGAAAGCCTTCAGTTTAGTGCCATTTAATATGATGTTAGCTGATGGTTTATCATATATGGCCTTTATCATGTTGAGATATTTTCCTTCTATACCCATTTTGTTGAGAGTCTTAAACATAAAATTGTGTTGTATTTTATCGAAAGCCTTTTCTGCGTCTATTGATAAGATCATGTGGTTTTTGTTCTTTGTTTTGTTGATATGGTGTATTACATTAACCGTTTTACGTATGTTGAACCATCCTTGAGATTCTGGGATGAATCCCACTTGATCATGATGTATTATTTTTTTAATATGTTGTTGTATTCGATTTGCTAGTATTTTGTTTAGTATTTTAGCATCTGTATTCATTAGAGATATTGGTCTGTAGTTTTCTTTTTTTGTGCCATCCTTGCCTGGTTTTGGTATGAGGGTTATGTTGGCCTCATAAAATGTGTTTGGAAGTATTGCTTCTTCTTCAATTTTTTGGAAGACTTTGAGTAGAATAGGAACCAAGTCTTCTTTGAATGTTTGATAAAATTCGCTGGTATAGCCGTCAGGGCCTGGACTTTTATTTTTGGGGAGGTTTTTAATGGTTTTTTCTATTTCTTCTCTACTGATAGGTCTGTTTAGGCTTTCTGCTTCTTCTTGACTCAGTCTAGGAAGGTTGTATTGTTCTAGGAATTTATCCATTTCTTCTAGGTTGTTGAATTTAGTGGCATAAAGTTTTTCATAGTATTCTACAATAATTCTTTGTATATCTACGGTGTCCGTGGTGATTTCTCCTCTTTCATTTTGGATTTTGTTTATATGAGTTCTTTCTCTTTTTTCCTTGGTAAGTCTTGCCAAGGGTTTGTCAATTTTGTTGATCTTTTCAAAGAACCAGCTCCTTGTTCTATTAATTTTTTCTATAGTTTTTCTGTTCTCTAATTCATTTATTTCTGCTCTGATTTTTATTATCTCCTTTCTTCGGCTGGTTTTGGGTTGTCTTTGTTCTTCTTTTTCTAGTTCCTTAAGGTGGGAAGTTAAGTGGTTCACTTGGGCTCTCTCTTGTTTGTTCATATATGCCTGGAGCGATATGAACTTCCCTCTTATCACTGCTTTTGCTGCATCCCATAGATTCTGATATGTCGTATTGTCATTTTCATTAGTCTGTATATATCTTTTGATCTCTGCACTTATTTCTTCTTTGACCCATTCATTTTTTAAAAGTATGTTGTTTAGTTTCCACATTTTTGTGGGATTTTTTTCCTCTTTTTTGCAGTTGAATTCTAGTTTCAAGGCTTTATGATCAGAAAATATGTTTGGTACAACTTCGATTTTTCTGAATTTGCTGATGTTGTTTTTGTGGCCCAACATATGGTCAATTCTTGAGAATGATCCATGTACACTGGAGAAAAATGTATACTCAGTCACTTTGGGATGAAATGTCCTGTAGATGTCTATCATATCCAGGTGCTCTAGTGTTTTGTTTAAGGCCACTATATCTTTGTTGATTCTCTGTTTGGATGACCGATCTAGAGCCGTCAGCGGTGTATTGAGGTCTCCAAGTATGATTGTATTTTTGTCAGTTTTTGTTTTAAGATCAATAAGTAGCTGTCTTATATATTTTGGTGCTCCTTGGTTTGGTGCATATATATTAAGAATTGTTATGTCTTCTTGATTCAGTGTCCCCTTAGCCATTATGAAATGGCCATTTTTGTCTCTAAGTACTTTTCCTGTCTTGTAGTCAGCATTATCCGATATGAGTATTGCTACACCTGCTTTTTTTTGGATGTTATTTGCTTGGAGTATTGTTTTCCAGCCTTTCACTTTGAATTTGTTTTTATCCTTGTTACTTAGATGAGTTTCCTGTAGGCAGCATACTGTTGGATTTTCTTTTTTAATCCATTCTGCTACTCTGTGCCTTTTTATTGGTGAGTTTAATCCATTTACATTTAGTGTAATTATTGATACTTGTGAGTTCCCTATTGCCATTTTATATCTTGCTTTCTGTTAGTTTTGTGTCTTGTTTGATCCTTCTCTTTCGTTTTTCTATCTTTTGTTTTTATTTGGTTGTATTCCATACATCTTTCCTCTGTTGCTATCTTTTTTATCTCATGTGCTTCTGTGGTGGTTTTTTCAATGGTGGTTACCTTTGAGTAATGAAAAGGGTCCCTACCCTGTTCATTGTAGCGAACTATTTTGTGAGTACTTTTGCACTCCATCGTCCTTTGCTACTGTTAATCTCCGTCTTCTCCCCCTCTTTCTTTTTGTTGTTGTGTTGAAGATCTTGTTGAGTTTTGGGGGAGATTTATCGGTATCGCTTCCTACTCCGCCATTACTCTGACGTCATCCTCCAGCTTTTTTCATATTCACTTCTCATCACAGTTAAATCTTTCCTCAGTTCCCATCATTGAACCTATTTCTGTTCCGTGAAATGGACTCATATACTCTCGTCTCCCTCATTGTTGTCTAATGTGCACTTCCTTCCTGTGCATTCCACTCACTGTCATGGCAACCAGCCTCCAACTTCCCATTTTCTGTGAGAGTGAGTATCACCATCCCTACATCCTTTCTGAGCTTTAGAATTCAAGATTAGACATTTTAAATAGACATTTTAAATTTCATATGTCCTAGCATCATCTATGATGTTTACTACATTCTGAGCTCTTTTTTGTTTTGTTTTACTTATGTTTTTTATGTAGCTGTCTTACATTTCTGTAATGTTTCATATAATGAACTCGAATAGACCTTGTTAATGTGCCACGTGAGTTCCAACTCAAACTAGTTCCAACTTATGTGTGCTTCATGTGCCATCTTTTCCAGGTTTCCTAAATCAGATTTTCTTCATGAGATTTTTTTGCTGCCTTTGTTTTCCTAAAGCTTCTGATTTTACATCAGAGTTAAGGGTTTTATTTATTTTAATTCACCTATGAATCAACTTAGCCCCTTAAATGAATAGCTAATTAGCTTTTACTTTATTCATTTAGTTGTGCAACCACCACTTTTGTAATAATTTTGGGACTTTTTTTTCTGTACACATTTTCATGATGCTTTTTTATATTCATACCTTTGTAGCAGCTTTCAAAATTGGAAAGAGTGAATTCTCTGAGTCTGTTCTTCTCTTTCAAGATCATTTTGAGGCCCTGGCCAGTTGACTCATAGGTAGAGCATTACCGTGGCATGTGAAGGTCCTGAGTTCCATTCTTGCTCAAGGCACACAAGAGAAGCACTTATCATCTTCTCTACCCTTCCCCTACTTCTTTCTATCTCTCTTTTTCCCTTCCACAGCCAAGGCTCCATTGGAGCATGTGGTGCCAGGTGCTGAGAATTAATCCAGGCCTCCACCTCAGGTGCTAGAATGGCTCCAGTTGCAAAGGAGCAATGCCCCAGATGGGCAGAGCATTAATCCCTATTGAGCATGCCAGGTGGATCTTAGGCACATGCAGGAGTCTTTCTCTCTCTGCCTCCTCAATTCTCACTTCAGAAAAGTACAAAGAAGAAATGTAGAGATCATTTGGACAGCTGGATTTTTCTTCAATTTCAATATAAATTTTAAAAAATAAGCTTGTCAATTTCTTCAAAACTAACCAGCTAGTGTTTTGACAGTGATTACATCTATCTCATTTAATAGTAATTTTTTCTGTAGCATACTCTTTGTACTAATCCAGGATTATGGGTGTTCTTTTTTTTAATTGGTCTTTGATTACTTCCAAGATCAGTTTTTTAGTTGTAGAATAAAACATTTTAGTCTTTATTTTTGTATGTGTGTGACAGAGACAGAGAGAAGGCTAGAGCAACAGATAAAAACATACAGGCAGAAAGGGAGAGAGATGAGATGCATCAACTCTTTGTGCAGCTCCTTAGTCTCCTTAGTTGTTTATTGATTGCTTTCTCGAATGTGCCTGGACTTGGAGGCTGCAGCAGAGCAAGTGACCCCTTGCTATGGACATACACCATGGGCTCAAACCAGCTTCCGTGGTGTCATGTCTATGATCCCATTCTCAAGCCAGTGACCTCACTGGAAATGTCGGCGTATTGAACATAGGTCCTCAGTGTTCCTTTTCAACACTCTATTTTCTCACCTCTGCCTTGTCAGGCTAGCCTTTTCTAAATCGTACCCCTGTGTGATTTTCTTCTTTATTACGCAGAAATTGCAGTTTTCTTAATTGAATTTATTGCTGGAACTTTAAAATAATACTACTTTCCCACCAATTTCTGATAACACTAAGTGCCCAATAATTGGTCCCAAGTTTCCTGTCAAATGAAATGGCAGCTTCTCCTGCACTGACCTTCGTGATGTACTGTTATCTTGATTAGACAGTTTGTCCTCTTCTGAAAGACTCTTCAATATGTTCCATAACTGTGATTTCCGCCTGCATGATGTGATTGCTTTATGTTTTGGGGGGCTTTTTGTTTTACAGAGACAGAGTCAGAGAGCGGAATAGATAGGGACAGACAGACAGGAACAGAGAGACATGAGAATTATCAATCATCAGTTTTTCATTGCAACACATCAGTTGTTTATTGATTGCTTTCTCATATGTGCCTTGACTGCGAGCCTTCACTAGACCAAGTAACTACTTGCTCGAGCCAGCGACCTTGGGTCCAAGCTGGTGAGCTTTGCTCAAACCAGATGAGTCCGCTCAAGCTGGTGACCTCGGGGTCTTAAACCTGGGTCTTCTGCATCCCAATCCAACTCTCTATGCACTGTGCCACTGCCTGGTCAGGCTGCTTTATGTTTCTGAAACTTGAGTTTTGACCAGGCAGTTATCCAGTGATAAGAACGTCGAAGTCAACATGGAGGACCTAGGTTTTAGAATCTAATTTTGCCAGCTTGAGCTGGCAAATTTAGAATCTAATTTTGTTCATCTTGTTTGAGCAAAGCTCATCAGCTTAGAACCAAGATTACTGACTTGAGCAAGGGGTCTCTCGACTTGCTGTAGACCCCCCGTCAGTGCATATATGAGAAAGCAATCACTGAGAAACTAAGGTGTTGCAACAAAGAATAGATGCATTGAATCTCTCTGTCTTACTGTCTATTTGTCCCTATTGATCCTTTTTTCTGATTCTGTCTCTTTCAGAAAAAAACTCAAAAAAATTTGATTTTGAATCTGACCTGTGTTGTCCCACTGGATAAAGCGCCCACCGGGAACAGTAACATTGCCAGCTGGTAAACCGCAGGGTTGACTGGTCAAGGCACATATGCAAGTTGATGCTTCCTGCTCCTCAATCTTCTCTGTCTCTCCCTCTTTTCTAAAATGCATAAAGTATAAAAATAAAATATAAACCTGCGTTTAGAGACTGACCTGTCATGGTTCAATGGGTAGAGAAGTGGTATACAATGCAGAGGTTTCCAGTTTGAAGCCCTAGGGTTGCAGGATTAAAGGACAAGTGTCAAAGAATAAAAAACTAAAGTGAAGCAACTATTTGTCGATACTTTTTGCGCCACACCAGCTCTCATCTCTCTATGTACTATCAATAAATAAAATCTTTTTTTATCTCAATTTAATGAGAGGAGGGGAAGCAGAGACAGACTCCCACATGCACCCCAAATGGTGATCCATGTGGCAAGCCCACTAGGGAGTGATGCTCTCCACACCTGTGACCTTTGCTCTGTTGTCATCAGAGCCACTTTTTAGTCCCCGAGGTGAAGGTCATGGAGTCATCCTGAGTGCCACAGGCCAACTTGCTCTAATCAAGCCATGGCTGTAGCAAAGAAGGGAAAGAGAGAGAACAAAGTGAGAGGAGGAGGTGGATGGATGGAGAAGCAGGTGGGCACTTCTTCTGTATACCCTGATCTGCAATGAAACCCAGGACATTCACACACCTGGCTGATGCTGTAACACTGAGCCAACCAGCCAGTGTTATTTTTACATTATTATTATTATTGTTATTATATTATATCTTCCCATACTAGCAATTGTAAACCTAATTTTGTCCCGCCCATATTTTCTGATAACCTCCTGTGTTTAGGTTTCCATTGTATCTTTTTTACTATTTTTCATACAGTGATTGCCTTTACTTCCTTGCTTCAGGTTTCTACCTCTTGGTAGTTACTTAACTGGGTGTCCTACAAATGAATTCAGTTCTGATACAATGTACTTAGAACTAATGTCAGAACCTACGAGTTAAGAATTTAATTCCACAAGACGTTGTCATCACTTTTTATGTCAATTTCTGTGTCCACATTATAACCTGTGCTTCTGACCAGTTGGATAAGTTGGAGGTTCTAAAATAGCCTTCCTTGAATTCAGTTAATTTCCAGAGCAATGCTAATAGTTACTCATTCATTTTAAAAGAGGTAGATAAATAAGTATATAAATCAAGGTCTGAAGTATCCCTGAATACAGGCCTTTCTCTCTCCATGGAACTGAGATGAACCATACATTAGACACAAGGATGTATTCATTAACCTAAAAGCTGATCAGATATGAAAATGATTTTCATAAACCTTATTGCTCTAGGCCATCTATTCTGTCCTAGAAGACAGTTGGTGGGGCTAAAGGTAAACCTTCCACACTTGGGTCTTTCTGGTAAATAGCTGCATCCTGTGGCCATGTAGAAACTTGTGCTTAGTCTTCTCGGTAGCATACACCCAACCTTTTTTGAAATGTTGTTTTATGGAGAATAAAAGATAATCTCGCTTCTGAAATTACAAGGGTTATACAAACTCAGTGTCCGGAACAAATTCACCTTGTCTTCACTAAGCCCAATACAAAGACCAGTGTCCCAACATTCCGTGTCCTGCAATCATGTGTGTTCTCATCAGACTAGCATATTCTGTATTTTGTTTGCATCCAGGTTAGTTCTGTATTTAGCCTTGGAATCCATATGGATGCCAATAATTGGTCTATGTGATTTTTTAGGATTCCATGACTGGTTGTAGAATTTGTGAAAGAATGAAGTAGCCACATGAAGGCATTTCTATTCCCTAGTACCATCTCGAGGATATGTTAAAATCCTGTAGTAAGACCCTTCAGTAGCATAATCTCAGCAGTTATCCAAAGGAATTGTTTTGGCCCTGACTGGTGACACAGTGGATAGTGTTGTCACAGCATATGCATGCTCCAGATTGGATTCCTGGTCAGAGCACACATGAGAAGTAACCATCTGCTTCTCTTCCCCATCCTCTACTACTTCTCTCTTCTCTCTTTCCCTTTCACAGGCAGTGTCTCAGTTTGTTCCAGCATGGCCCTAAGAGTTCAGGATGCCTTTGTCAGTGTGCGTTTTCCTGAGATACTAAAAATAGCTCATTATTTTGGCATCGGATTCACATGTGGTTGCCATGTGGATCCATGTCAGAGCACATGTGGAGTATGCCTCATCATTTTTCCATGTCTTACCCTAAAGAAAATACCAGAAAAAAATAAAAATGAAACGGATTTTTAAAACATGCTTTTATCACACAGGAAACTTAGAAGTTTACAGGCTGTGTCTAGAATGTGGATGACTCTAAGTTAATTTCCTTTATTTTACAACCCGTGTGGTATCATAGAGTACTTTACAAAAGTTATAACAAATTTTAATTTCGAACTAAGATTATGAAAGATTATAGGATAATTTACTGTTCTCTTTCCTAGAATTCAAGAAAGTCAATGTGCCTTTGCAAAGTCCTTTCAAAAATCCACCCATTGCAAAGAGTGGAGAAGAATATTATGAACATCATATGTTTGCAAATATTGTTAATCAAAGGGAAAGCCAGTCTATATTGAGGCAACAGTGTGATATGTTGGAGATATATGGAAAACCTTTAAAATCAAAATTAAGGTTTGAAAACCAAACAGGAAGTTTCAACGTAAAGAACTCTGTTTTCTTCAATGGTGATGGGACATCCATTCCATGTCATAACCATGAACTAATTTATACTAAAATTAGGTTGCATCCCAGTACCAAATTAATTGAAAATATGTCCCAGGTCACTCAGCAACAGAGAAATGACAACCAAGAGGAAGCCCTCGCGTGCACTGAATGTGGGATAACTATTGTTGAGATTGCTCAGCTCACTAATTATCAGAGAGTTCTTAGTGGACGTAAATCTTATAAATGCACTCTGTCTCAGAATGCCTTCTCCAGAAAATCCAGTGAGAAAGTTCATACAGGACTGAATCAGAGTGAATGCAATATACATAATAAAACCTTCAATAAATCACAGCTGAATATACATAGGAAAACTCATGCAGGGAAGAAACTACACATGTATTGAATGTAGGAAAGGTTACATTTACAAGTATCAGCTCAACAATCATCAGCGAACTCATACAGGAGAGAAGCCATATTTATGCCGTGAATGTGGAAAAGCCTTTAGAGTTAAGAGTCAACTGATTATACATCAAAGGACTCATACCGGAGAGAAGCCATATGTATGCAGTGTGTGTGGAAAAGGCTTTCCAGAGAAGAGGAAACTGACTGTATATCAAAGGACACATACTGGACAGAAGCCATATGTATGCAGTGTTTGTGGAAAAGGCTTTAGAGTTAAGAATCAACTGACTATACCACAGAGGACCCATACAGGAGAGAATCCTTTTGTATGCAATGAGTGTGGGAAAGACTTTCCAGAGAAGAGGAATCTGATTATACATCAAAGGACTCATACCGGAGAGAAGCCATATGTATGCAGTGAGTGTGGAAAATGTTTTCCAGAAAAGAGAAATCTGATTATACATCAGAGGACTCATACTGGAGAGAAGCCTTATGTATGCAGTGAATGTGGGAAAGGCTTTACAGTGAAGAGTCATCTGATTATACATCAAAGGACTCATACTGGAGAGAAGCCATATGTATGCAGTGAGTGTGGAAAAGGCTTTCCAGGTAAGAGTCAACTGATTATACATCAAAGGAATCATACAGGAGAGAAGCCGTATATATGCAATGAATGTGGGAAAGGATTTACAATGAAGATTCATCTAACGATACATCAAAGGACTCATTCAGGGGAGAAGCCTTTTTTATGTAGGTAATGTGGAAAATGCTTTACAGTGAAAGGTAAACTGATTATGCATCAAAGGACTCATACTGGAGAGAAGCCTTTTGTATGCAGTGAATGTGGAAAAGGGTTTAGAGTTAAGAGTCAACTGATTATACATCAAAGGACTCATACCGGAGAGAAGCCATATGTATGCAGTGTGTGTGGAAAAGGCTTTGCAGATAAGAGGAAACTTATTGAACATCAAAGGACTCATACCCAAGAGAAGCCATATGTATGCAGTGAGTGTGGAAAAGGCTTTCGAGATAAGAGTCAACTGATTATACATCAAAGGACCCATACAGGAGAGAAGCCTTTTGTATGCAATGAATGTGGGAAAGGCTTTCCAGTGAAGAGTAAACTGATTATACATCAAAGGACTCATACCGGAGAGAAGCCATATGTATGCACTGAGTGTGGAAAAGGCTTTACCATTAAGAGTCAACTAGTTATACATCAAAGGAATCATACAGGAGAGAAGCCATATATATGTAATGAATGTGGGAAAAGCTTTACAGTGAAGTTTCAACTGACTATACATCAAAGGACTCATACCGGAGAGAAGCCTTTTGTATGCAGTGAATGTGGAAAATGCTTTAGAGTTAAGAATAAACTGATTATACATCAAAGGACTCATACTGGAGAAAAGCCATATCTATGCAGTGAGTGTGGAAAAGACTTTTCAGAAAAGAGGAGTCTGTACATCAAAAAACTCATACTAGAGAGAAACTATGTATGCAATGAATGTGGGAAAGACTACAGTGAAGTGTCAACTGACTATACATCAAAGGATTCATACCGCAGAAAAGCCTTTTGTATGCAATGAATGTGGAAAAGGCTTTACAGTAAAGAGTAAACTGATTATGCATCAAAGACCTCATAACAGAGACAAGCCTTTTGTATGCAGTGAATATGGAAAAGGGTTTACAGTGAAGAGTCAACTGATTTTACATCAAAGGACTCAGGAGAAAAACTTATGTATGTGCTGAATGTGGGAAAAGCTTTTCAGTGAAGGCAAATTTACTGTACAACAAATTCTTCATTCGGGAGAGAAGCGCTACACATGCAGTGAATGTGGGAAAGACTTCCGAGTGAAGCGCAAACTGATTGTACATCAAAGGACTCATACAGAATAGAATTTCTATATATGCAATTATGTGGGAAAGTTTTTTCAAGAAGAGTGCTCTCACTGTATATGAGCAAGTTTATTCCTTATTAAAACCATTATTCTGCAGTGAAAGTGGAAAAGATTTTCCTATATAGACTCCTATATACATACACGTATCCAAATTCATGCAGAGGAGCTCTACAGATGCGGTGATTATGATGAAGCCTGTTTTTTAAAAGATTTTATTTAGTGATTTGAACGAGATAGTGATCAGCCGTGCTTGAGTGGAGTCAGAAACAATTTCTAGCATTTTCTTCTCCTTTGTGCCAGTATTAGCCATACTAGGACTTTCAAACCAGCATCCTCATTCTCATTAATCCTTCCCGAGTTTCTCATGCTTGTCTGTGCTTCTGTTTTCTGTGTATCCATAAATACCGGTAGGTACTGGGGCTTCAAACTGTACATATGAACTTTTATGGAATCAGTAGGAAGTGTTCCTTAGGTTGTTGGTGCAGTTTATCTGGTCTCAGACTAGTTACTGTCTTAACACCAGGTACTTGTAACCAAAACCACAAGAGGAATTTCTACAGTTCTTTTTTTCCACCAAAAACATCCTCATGCTTTTCATTCATGGTAACATTCTTTTTCCAACCCTAACCCTTGGCTTCACAACTCTATTTTTATGTCAAGTAATTGATATAGAGTATTAGAAAAATGAAGTCCTTTAACAGGTATCATTTTGAGATTATCAGTATGACCTAGTTAGATACTCTAAAAACTTCATAGGGCTCTCTGTCCCCTGTTCCTGGCACAGAGCTCCTGACATCTTATCAATTCCTAAGTGAAAACAGAACCAACAACATCTTTTGTTATATTGAGGTGACTGATTTGAAATTTAAGCTCCATCAGACACATCCAGGGGGGCAGGTGTCTGGAAATAGCATAAATAAATTATGCCTACTTGAGAAAGCCACCCGAAAATAAAATGCCTATACGAGGGATTTTATAGAGCTTCTAGGTGGGTGAACACACCCCAGTGCTGGAAGTGTTTACTCCCAAACCACATTGGGAGACAAGCTCCTGTGCTTGGGACCCTCCAGACCTTGAGCTGTGTATCACTTCATCTTGATGTTCATCCTAATTTGTATGATACCCTTTAATAAAGTAGAAACATTAGTGGTTTTATTTTTATTTTGTGATGTGTGCCACTCCAGGAAATCAATTGAACCAGAGGAGGTATTGTGGAAACCTCCATTTGAAGCCAGGTCAGAAGTTGTAGGTGACCTGGAGATCTACTTGATTTGTTTCGCTTCTGAAGTAACTTGGAAGCAGTGTGTACCACTAAGCCATTGCCTGTGGGATTTGATACTATTGTCTAATGATTAAGGTAAATTTTATGGCACAGAAGAGATGTTAAAATTTTTTAATGTGGGGCATTCCTTCGCTCAATGAATCAAACATGTTGGGTGACCAAGAGTATTGTGAGTTTGGCAGTAATGAGATAGTAGAGAAACCAAGGAAGAGGACTGCACTACATGTGTTTTAATAGTGGACCTCAATTTATTTCATACTAACATTCAGCCTAAAGGTCTTTGGATTCTGTGTGTGTGTGTGTGTGTGTGTGTGTGTGTGTGTGTGTGTGTGTGTGTGTGTTAGAGACAGAGTTGGAGTTGGAGAGAGGGAAAGACAGGAGGGAGAGATGAGAAATATCAATTGTTGCATTTCTTAGTTATCCAGTGATTGATTTCTCATGTGCCTTCCCTGGGATTTGGGTGCTACAGCAGACTAAGTGACCCCTTGCTTGAGCCGGCGACCTTGGACTCAAGCTGGAAAACCTTGCTCAAACTGATGATCCCACACTTAAGCTGGCGACCACGGGTTCTCAATGCTCTGTCCACTGTGCCATCGCCTAGTCAGGTGGTCTTTAGATTTTTTTGTTACATACAGACATCATCAGACCTTATGGAACCTGGATTCACCCTTGCTGCTCCTGTGTAACATCTGTATTGTCAACTATTGTTCTTAACTAAAGTGATCGACAAAATGCATCCCCTGCATTCCAGCCTGTAATAATTTAAGAAGTTCCTCTGTGCTTGTGACTACCCCTTGGGAAGAAAAGGCATTTGGAGCCTCAAAGACATTTGTTTTATTTCACCTGACAGTTACAGCAAGTGTTACGGTAACACCCATCAAGAATTTTTTAATACATTCTATGACATCATAGAATTTGTTTAAGGCCAGAACTTGGAATTCCAGAAAAGAGCGTGAGACATGGCTACGCCGTTCTAGCAACAGGCAAGGAAGAATTTGGAGACAGAACACCGGATTGGAAGTAGTTTTATACTAGTGTTCAGTTTCTGGGTGCTGCCATTGGAGGCTTCAGAGCCTTGAGGTCTTCTGAGTAGAATTCTTTGTGATCCTCAGTGAAGGGCCTGTGAGTTTGGTGAAGTAGAATTACATACAAATTGTCATTTGTGGATTTATGTGGATTCAGTCTCTGAAGATCTAGGCACCAGTGTGTGCTTTTTGATTAAGCCATACTTTGCAGAGATTAACAACTGGACATTTGAAGGTCAAGGCTTAAGGTCTCCATGTCAATTATGTTTAGGCTTGAAGGAAAACTGCCATGTGTGTAACATGAACCCTCTAAGTTAGCAATGAATCTAAACCTAATTTCATTTAATCTTCAAGGAGTGTCAATGTACAAGAGTTTGGTAAAGTTCATATTGAATTTGAAGACACTGGAGTACAAGGTATGTTTGTGTTTCAGAACTTTTAAATTTTTTTTATATATTTTTACTGTGTAGATACAGAGGAAGGCAGTAGAAGCAGGAAGCATCAACTCCTATATGCACCTTGACTTGGCAAGCCATGGGTTTCCAAAGTGTAACCTCAGGTTTTCTTGTCAATGCTTTATACACTGAGACACCATAGATCTTTGGAGTCTGAAAGTTTTAGTTTCCTTAGCCCTGGAATAGTGGATGTTTTATAACTCATGTTTTGGATATTGGAAACATTTTAGTTTTTTAAGTTCAAGTTTCCTATTAAAATTTTGACTCTTAGGGCATTTGAAGTCTTGCTCCTTGTCATATGTTCTCACTTGGTTTAAATCAACTCTTCCAAAAAGTTGAGTCTTCTACATCCATGTGACTTGATGTCATCACAAACCTGAGTAATTCACCATGATCAAGTGTTTCTAGAAATAAAAAAAATTTTTTTAATGCTTTTGGAAAGTTTTCTCTTTGAATTTTTTTTTTTTTTTTGTATTTTTCTGAAGCTGGAAACGGGAGAGACAGTCAGACAGACTCCCGCATGCGCCCGACCAGGATCCACCCGGCACGCCCATCAGGGGTGACGCTCTGCTCACCAGGGGGTGATGCTCTGCCCCTCCGGGGCATCGCTCTGCCGCTGCCAGAGCCACTCTAGCACCTGGGGCAGAGGCCAAGAAGCCATCCACAGTGCCCGGGCCATCTTTGCTCCAATGTAGCCTTGGCTGCGGGAGGGGAAGAGAGAGACAGAGAGGAAGGAGGGGGAGGGTGGAGAAGCAAATGGGCGCTTCTCCTATGTGCCCTGGCTGGGAATCGAACCCGGGTCCCCCGCATGCCAGGCCGACGCTCTACCGCTGAGCCAACCGGCCAGGGCTGACTTTTTTTTTGAGAGGAGGGATCATAGACATTTCCACGTGCACCACAACCAGAATTCACTGTTGTAATAGTGAAGAGGATAGTTTTCTTAATTTTTCTTTCAGACCGATCATTGTTAGTATACAAAAGTGCCTCTGATTTCTGAGTATTAATTTTATATCTTGGCACATTGCTGAATTCATTTATCAGGTCTAGTAGTTTTTTTTACTACGATTTTAGAATTTTCTGTGTACAGTATATCATCAACAAATAATGATAGTTTTACTTTTTTTTCCAATTTGGATGCCTTATTTCTTCTTGTCTGGTTGCTTTGGCTAAGACTTCCAGAACTATGATGAATAAGAGCGGTGAAAGGGGCAACCCTACCGTGTTCTGATTTTAAGGGGATTGCTTTTTAATTTTGCACATTGAGTATGGTGTTGACTGTGAGTCTGTCATAGATGGCCTTTATCATGTTGAGGTATGTACTCTATATTCCCACTTTACTGAGAGTTTTGATCATAAATAGGTGCTGGATTTTATCAAATGCTTATTCTGCTTCTATTGATATTATCATGTGGTTTTTCTCTTTCCTTTTTTTTATGGGATGAATGACATTGATTGATTTGCAAATATTGTACTACCCTTGCCGCCACAGAATAAATCACACTTGATCATGATGTATATATTTTTTCATATATTGTTTAATCCGGTTTACTAATATTTTGTTGAGGATTTTAGCATCTAAATTCATCAGAGATATAGGTCTATAGTTTTCTTTCTTTGTGTTGACTTTGCCTGCCTGGTTTTTGAAAAAGAATTATACTTGCCTCATAAAAGCAGCTTGTAAGTTTTTGCTCCTCTTGAATTTTTTGAAATAGCTTGAGAAGGATAGGAGTTACTTCTTCTTTAAATGGTAGGATTTGCCTGAGAAGCCATCTGGCCCATGGTTTTTGTTTGTTGGGAATTTTTTGATAACTGTTTTGATGTCATTTGTTGTAATTGAGCTATTGAGGTTTTCTGATTCTTCCAGATTTATTTTGGAAGATTATATGTTTCAAGGAATTTGTCCTTTTCTTCTAGGTAGTCTAATTTTTTGGCATACCATTCTACATAGTACTTTCTTAACAATCCTTTGTATTTCTGCTGTGTCAATTGTTACTTTTCCACTCTCCTTTCTAATATTATTTGATTCCTCTTTTTTTTTTTTTTTTTTTTTGATGAGTCTGGCTAAGGTTTCATTGATCTTGTTTACCTGTTCAAAGAATCAGCACTTGGTTTCAGTGATCGTCTGCATTCTTTTTTTAGACTGTATGTCATTTATTTCCACTCTAATGTTTACTATTTCCTTTCTGCTACTTACTCTGGGCTTTACTTGCTGTGTTTTTTCTAGTTCTTTTAGTTGCAGGGTTAAGATGTTTATTTGAGCTTTTTCTAGCTTCTAATGGTATGCCTATAATTCCATGAACTTTCCTGTAAGGACTGCTTTTGCTGTGTCGCACAGATTTTATGTTGTATGCTCATTTTCATTTATTTCAAGGATATTTTTATGTCTTTCCTGATCTCATTGTTGAACCATTTGTTATTTAATAACATGCTGTTTAGGTTCCAAGTGTTTGAGTGTTTTTCAATTTTTCAATTGTAGTTGACTTCTAGTTTTATGCCACTGTGGTCAGAGAAGATGCTTGATATGATTTTACTCTTCTTAAATTTGTTGTGACTCATTTTATGCCCTAATATTTGGTCTATTCTAGAGAATATACCATGTGCACTTGAAAAGAATGTATATTTTGCTGCTTTAGGGTGAAAGGTTCTGAAGAGATCTATTAAATCTAGTTCATCTAGTGTGAACCTTAATTCTGCTGTTTTTTTGTTTATTTTCTTTCTTCAGGATCTATCCAGTGATGTTAGTGGGGTTATTGAGATTTCCTACTATTATAGTATTGCTGTTGATATCACCCTTTATGTCCATCAAAGTCTGCTTTATATATTTAGGTACTGCTATCATAGGTGCATATGTATTTATAATGGATACCTCTTTCTTTTGGAAGGATTGCTCCCTTTATTATTATGTAGTGATCTTCTTTATCCCTTACTATATTCTTTAAATCTATTTTGTCACATATAAATATTGCTACCCTAGTATTTTATTTAATTTTTAAATTTTATTTTATTCATTTTAGAGGGGAGAGAGAAAGAGAGAGAGAGAGAGAGAAAGAAAGGGGGAGTAGCAGGAAGCATCAACTACCATATGTACCTTGACCAGACAAGTGCAGGGTTTTGAACTGGAGACCTCAATGCTTCAGGTCAATACTTTATTCTCTATGCCACCTCAGGTCAGGCCCGTTTATTTTATTTTATTTTTTTTTCATTTGCATGAAATATTTTTTTGTATTCTTTTAAGTTCAGTCTATGTGTATCTTTTGTTTTGAGGTGGGTCTCTTGTAGACAGCATATGTATGGGTCTTTTTTTCTTAATTCATTCAGCCAACCTGTGTCTTTAGATTGGGGCATTTAATACATTTAAGTCTAAGGTTATTATTGATATGTAGTTATTTATTGATATTTTTTTCATTAAATCTACATTTCTCTTTTACTAGATTATTTCCCCCTGCTTTGTTCTGTCTACAGCAGGCCTGTTCACATTTCTTGCAGCACTGATTTGGTTTGATGAAATTCTTCAGATTTTTTTTGTCTGGGAACCTTTTTATTTCTCCTTCAATTATTAAACAATGGCCTTGCTGGATAAAAAAGTCATGGTTGTAGGTTCTTGTTTTGCATTCCTTTGAATATTTCTTACCATTCCCTTCTGGCATCAAGTTTTTCTGTTGAAAAGTTATATATTATCATTATAGGGGTTCTGTTGTAGTAGATTGACTCTTTTTCTCTTACAGCTTTTAGTATTTCTTTATGTTTTAGCTTTAGTATTTTAATTATGATGTATCTTGGTGTGGGTCTCTTTGGATTCTTTTTTAATGGGTTCTCTCTGCTTCTTGAACCTGTGTGACTCTTTCCTGCATCAATATACTGAAAATTTCATATATAATTTCTTTTTTTTTTTTCCTGCATTTTTCTGAAGCTGGAAACGGGGAGAGCCAGTCAGACAGACTCCCGTATGCGCCCAACCGGGATCCTCCCAGCATGCCCACCAGGGGGCGACGCCTTGCCCCTCTGGGGCGTCGCTCTGCCGTGACCAGAGCCACTCCAGCACCTTGGGCAGAGGCCAAGGAGCCACCCCCAGCGCCCAGGCCATCCCCGCTCCAATGGAGCCTCGGCTGCGGGAGGGGAAGAGAGAGACAGAGAGGAAGGAGGGGGGGTGGAGAAGCAAATGGGCGCCTCTCCTATGTGCCCTGGCCGGGAATCAAACCCGGGTCCTTCACACGCCAGGCCGACGCTCCACCGCTGAGCCAACCGGCCAGGGCCTCAGCTATAATTTGTTTTGTCAGGTTCTCTATTTCCGGGTCTTTCTCTTCTCCTTCAGGAACCCCTATTGTTTCTCCTCATGTTGTCACAGAGCTCTGTTACAATTTCCTCAGACTTTTTGATCCTCTTTTATTTTTGCTGTTCTGCTTTTGTGGTTTAACTTATCTTGTTTCTCTAAGTCACTGCTTTGATCCTCTGCTTCATCCAGCCTGCTTTTAATTTATTCTAGTGTAGTCTTTATTTCTGATAAATTGTCATTTTTGTCTGTTTATGATTTTTATGTACTTTTTGATGCTTACAGTTTATTTAGGTGTTCGTTAAGTCCATCCATTGTTGGTTTAGGATACTTAAGCATCCTAACAATCATTATTTTATACCTTGCATTTAGTAATTTGACTACTTTTGATTCATCCATATCTTTTTCTGGGGATTTGTCTTGTTGATTCATATGACTGAAATTTCTCTGTCTTCCCATTTTTTCTGTGTGTGGCTTGCAGGCTTGTTCCAGTTGTTGTCTCCTTACCTAGTACAGCCACTCTGAAGTCTTGATTTTTTTGTTTCAGTTTAATTTACTTAGCAGTTGACTTGTTTTCTGATTTCAGCAGAGGGCTCTTTTGAAACTATCCAGGAGTGCAATGGGTGTGACCTCTGAGAATCTGCTCTCCAGGGCATAACACAACCTCAGCTTCAGTAGATTGAGGTGTATCTCAGATCTCCCTCGAGATCTGAGTTACTGCTCCTCCACCCCACTTCCTGTTTTCGGCTTTGTCTTTTGCACTGATTTGTACTGGAGAGCTTTTTGGAGGTGGATCATTCAGAATCAATTTAGGCTTGTGCTGTGTGAAGGAATCAACTTCTCCCTCAGCTATGGTCACCTCTGCACTGAATGAGTCAGCTTCTCATGTCATCCCAGGCATTCCACTGCCCGTCACCATCTGTCTCACTCTCCTCACTTTCCTTGTGTAAGATTAGCAAATTCTCTCATCCCTCCTTGCCTCTGGTTCCCCAGGCAAGTGGCTGTGAGTGATATTTTCTGCTCTGTTTTTTTTAAGGCAGCCCTGCCGCTTCTTAAAACAAAACTTTGCTTTTCTTTCCTCTCAATGCTTTTTGTCTGTCTCCTCCAGCCCCTGTTTTTCTAGACTGGGTCTCCAGTTCTGAGACTTTGGGGTTCTGTCTCTCAGGGTCTTTCTCTTTAATGACAGCCCTTCTGGACTCTCACGCTCCCTTTGCTTCTGGAAGCAGGGGAGCCCCCACCATGCCCCGACACTCCCTACCAGGATCAATGTAGATTGTTTTTTGCTCCTTTGTGTTTGAGACCTGTTCTTTTAGTCCAAAGTTGATTTTTCACAGTGATTGTTCTTAAATTAATTTATAATCGTTTGGTGTTTTGAGCTGGGAGTCTGTGTGTCTGCGTACTTCAGTGCCATTTTGAAATCCCCAGGATTCTTTGATAAAAGGAAGAACCAATGAAAGAAGAAATTGAGGAAAGTACTTCTGCCCATGGATCTTGTTTCCAATGCAGATATTTTGGACATTTTGCTAGAAGCTGCCTTGTTCCCCCCAAATATCATCCTCAGCCTCCTTTTCAAGCTCATAAGTCTCCAAATCTTTGCCCTCACTGTAGAGAGGGAAACATTGGTTAAATGAGTGTAAACCTGAATATAATGCCAAAGGACAGGTGATTCAGAGAGGCCCCAGTGACATTAGCAGCGGCGACTGGGTCTAGCCTTAATGGGTGGCAGCTGCAGATGAGTGTCAGGTGATTTGGGGAGGTGGACAAGGAAACTTTTTCTGCCCACATCAAGTAAGTTTGATGCTTGGCTAGAGGTAAGGTTGAGGGATCTTGGCATTGTCGTTTTGGGCTGCCAATTGTAGCAGCTAGTATAATTTGATAATGAATAGAAGACTTAGCTATTAGGAAAGTTGCAGCCTTTTCTTGTTATTTTCTAATATTCTTTGATGTTTTAGCTACACTATCATTTTGTTCCCTATTTTTTGCCTGGAAATTGGGGTGGGAGACACCTGTTTGGATGAAGCTAATCAAATTTTCATGTGGCCGCTTCAAGATTTTTCTCAAGATAATATTTTTTAGTCTCATCTTTCTGTCTCTCTCAAAAAATGGCCTAACTAAAATCAAGCAGCCATCTTTCTAATATGGTTGTACTCTGAAATCCCAGGTTTGTCTCTAATTTATCTGATTTGTCTTACTCTTCTTTGTTTCTAGTCTTTGTCTAAAATGTAATTTTTTAAGACCTAAATTAAGTTCTTGCATGCAAAAATCAGAAATGCTATCTCTAATATTTAAAAAAAAACAGAATCAAGTGTGGATCCTAAGACTTCCTAATTTGCCCAAACTGCTGCAAGCTGCTCCAAGGTGCAAACTGCTGCAAATCATCAAGGAGGGTAAATTTGATTAACGAAAGTGTAAAATTTTTTTTTGCAATGGGAAGATAATGAAAGTCATACTGGATTTTTCCAGCCTTAATGTACTCTCTAGATTGCCTGTTAATTAACAGGGTAGAAATGTTTTTGAAAAGTGTGAGATTCTTACTTGGAAAATCATTTACTATATTTTGTTAAAATTAACATAAAGCCTGACCAGGCGGTGGCGCAGTGGATAGAGCGTCGGACTGGGATGCGGAAGTACCCAGGTTCGAGACTCCGAGGTCGCGCGCGGGCTCATCTGGCTTGAGCAAAGAGCTCGCCAGCTTGGACCCAAGGTCGCTGGCTCCAGCAAGAGGTTACTCGGTCTGCTGAAGGCCCACGGTCAAGGCACATGTGAGAAAGCAATCAATGAACAAACTAAGAAGTCGCAATGTGCAACGAGAAACTGATGATTGATGCTTCTCATCTCTCTCTGTTCCTGTCTGTCTGTCCCTGTCTATCTCTGCCTCTGTAAAAAAAAAAAAAAAAAAAATTAACATAAAGACAGGTATTTCCTTATAATCCTCAGGATCAAGGTATTATAAAGTGTACCCAGGAAGTGCTTAAAGTTTAATTGTAAAAAATATGAAAGGGAGAGCATGTTCTGAAACTTTTTCATATTTACTTTATCATGCTTTTTATTTTAAAACAATTTTTGAATGTTGTTGTACTGGGCCATTCAGCAACCGAGAGACTCTGGAATCCTACAAGATATTCCAAACCTGTTTCTCCTGCAAATTCCAACCCTCCTTCATTTGATTCAGCTAATAACTCTGTCCTGTCTTTTTCCCATCATATCTGGGTGTATAAAGAAAGTTTATATAAGTGGAGTACTGCCCTCAAATCCCATAGCAAGATCTTCTGAGCATGAAGGTATATAATGACCAAGAGGAACAGAAAAAGGAAGACAGAGCCCAATGAGATCAGGCAAAATACCAGCTCTTGGCATACACCCTTAAAGGCTCCAATGCCCTTAAGGTACCTCATAAGCATCCATCAGGACTTTGCTGAAATAGTGAAAAGGACGGTCATTGGGTTAGCAGGCATCCCCAAACTTCGGCCCACGGGCCGCATGTGGGCCCCTGAGGCCATTTATCCGGCCCCCACCATACTTTTGGAAGAGGCACCTTTTTCATTGGTGGTCAGTGAGAGGAGCACTGTATGTGGCAGCCCTCCAATGGTCTGAGGGACAGTGAACTGGCTCCCTGTGTAAAAAGTTTGGGGACCCCTGGTTAAAGCCTGCTTGGCTCTTTGGCCTCCACCAGGGCCATACACTTGCTGTGGGAAAAAGGAACACTGGAAGGTAGGCTGCCCCCTCCAAGGAAGGGTTCAGTCTCTTCCAGCCCTATTCCCTCCACCTGTGACCTAAACTTGCCCAGCCTGCTGGGACTTCCCAGTGAAGACTAAAGGTGCTCAGGGCCGACAACCCCATCTCACATCACCGTGGACGAGCCTAGGTTAATTTTCCAAGTAGCAAATAAGCGATCTCATTTCATATACACACGAGGGCCACTTACTCTGCCTTGCCTGAATATTCAGGTTTTGCCCATCCCTCAAAGATCTTTGTTGTGGGTGTTGATGGTATTTTTCTTTCCATTTGCCATGGATCCACTGCCTTGTTTAATACATAGTGTCTTCTCCTGCCTCAATGCCCCATGACTATTTGCCAATGGGACATTCTTTTAATTTAGATCCTTTCTCTCTCTCTTTCCTTTTTGTCCACTTCTGTTACAAATTTACCTCTGCCCCCCCCCCCAGCATAGTGTATTTCAAGATTCTCCTTGCCACCACATGACTGGAAAGTTTCAGGGAAAGGCTCGTTGGGTTCATCTCTCCATGTTAAAAGAAAACAGAAGCCACGTCTTCATACATGCTGCAGATGGTCCTTCCAGTCTACCTGAATTATTGCCAGCTTGATGCAGTGGTCAGTGGGACTTTGATTCTAGCTGTAGAGTGTGGAATGTGACAACAGTTCCAGTGCATTGCAGACTTTTCTGAATGTGTGTGACTTCTGCTCCTCGGGACAGTTCTCAGACTGAAGTGGGGTTGGGTTATATTTATAAATACTGTGGAGCAGTGATGGTGTCAACATGGACTTGGTAAAATTACATTAACATGTTAAGGACATATAAAACTGCAAAGATTTTCTTTTAGATCCTGCTGTATTACCTAAGGCTTTGCTTGATAATCTAATAAGCGTTATTCACTTCCTTGTATTAAGACACTTGTTTTGTTATCTATTAGTAATACCTATTTTAATTTTGTTGTTTATTTTATATATTTTTAGTCTTTCTCTGAATCGGAACATGGAAATCAGATGAGTATAAATTGCAGCACATGAATCAAAGTTTAATAAAAATGTAAAGGTGAATATATCTGGAACCAAAAAATCAATAGCATTTTGCAATTAGATTTTGAGGGAACAGAGGTGCTGGAAAGTGGCTTCTCCCCAACTCCCCACCTCACTTGTAAAAGGCTAAGCCTTTTCCCACATCTCCATGTTAGCTGTGATGCTTGTCTTCCCTCCCCCCATATTCTCCAGAAAAGACTGGAAGGAAATTTTCTCTTTTTGTAAAGTTAGGATGTTAACTATTGGTGGGGGTTTTTGCACTTGGTGGAATTCTTGGGTTACATTGGAAACTATAAACGGAAATGTCATTGATTTCTAATGGCCCTCTTTGCCCTGTAAATAAAGGAAAATGCGGTTTCTGGGGGTGACCATGTTTTTCTTCTAGGGTGGTGTTTCTGCCAGCAGTATTTGCAGAGCATTGCCAAACCCATGTTTTAATTCTTTAAGTCTATTTTCTTTAATTCTGCATCGTTCTCGCTCAAGACCTGAATATACTTTTTGCGCGGGTCTGCAACAATTCATTTGGCACCTTCCATCTAGGGCTGATGCTCAAGTTTCGAGAGCTGTTTTTAGCTCCTGAGGCTGATATACACAGACCAACCAAGCTACCTCAGCACTAGGGCTGACGTAAGAATGAACTGATCCATGGGCTCTATTGAGCCGCGTGCTGCAAAAGAGAGAGCAGGGTCAGAGGACAGGGCAGAGAGAAAAATAGTCACTTTTCGTAGCCCTGACCAGGAATCAAACCTGGGATGTCCCTACACCTGGTCAGTGCTCTACTGAGCCAACCATTGAGGGCCTGCTTTGATTTTTTTTTTTCAGGTTTTTGAACATAAGTAAATACAAGCATTTTTCTAAATTCTACTCATTAGTGAGACCAGTTCATTAAAATAATTTCTTTTCCTGACCTGTGGTGCCACAGTAGATAAAGCAATGATCTGGGATAGTAAGGTCGCTGGTTCAAACCCTAGGCTTACCTGGTGAAGGCACATATGTGTGTTGATGCTTCCTGATTATCCCACCTTTTCTCTCTCTCTCTCTCTCTGCCCTTCTATAAATAAACAAAATCTTTTAAAGAATAAATTTTTGACAAACTTTTATATAATTAAAATCAAGACTGTGCATTTAAGAATCTGCCATTCCTCGCCAGTTACCTCAGTGGTAGACTGTCAGCCTAGTGTGTAGATCTCGCAGGTTCAATTTCCTTCAGGACACAGTAGTAAAGTCTATCTGATTATCTCTCCATTCTCTCGGTTGCTTCTCTCTCTCTCTCTCTCTCTCTCTCTCTCTCTCTCTAACTTTCTCCTGATTTTACAGCCATGGCTGCAAATTGGATTGAGTTGACCTTCGGTGCAGAGGATGGCTCTATGGCATCTACCTAAGGTGCTAAGAAGAGCTCGGAGCTGAGCAAGAGAGTAGTGCCCAAGATGGGCAGAACTTTCCCCCATAGTGGCTTTCTGGGTATTTTGTGGTCAGGGTGCATGCAGGAAACTGTCTCTTCCTCTCTCTCCTCTTAGTAAATAGAACAAAAAAAATGAGCCTATCTTCCAAACTGATGTAGTCTTTGCATCGTCAATGTCAAATAAAAATTTTTTTGTCCTTATCAATAGCATTTTATATATGTATATATATAATATTTTAGAAATTCTACAAGCTGTGTACGTTTATCAATCACTTCACTGTGCTAAATAGTAATTTTTTGGTGACAATGTTGACCACTTTTGATATAATCACTTGCCATCTGATTATCTTTGAAAGTGTCTGTTCAAGATCGTTTTATGTTTTTAAAATTGTGAACCCTTAGAAATTTTATGATGTGGATCCTAGTCTTCCCTCTACACTTTCACAGAGATGGAGAGTCAGGAGGAATAGACAAAAACATAGAAAGGGGGATTGATGAGAAGCATCAATTCTTTCTTGCGGCATCTTAGTTCATTGATTGCTTTCTCATATGTGTCCTCACTGGCGGGCTACACCAGAGTGAGTGACCCTTTGCTCAAGCCAGAGCTAGATTGGTCTCAAGCCTGTGACCTTCATCTTCAAGCCAATGTATTTTGGCTCAAGCCAACAACCCCACACTCAAGACTGTTGAGCTGACACTCAAGCCAGCTACCTTGAGGACTTGAACCTGAGTTCTCTGCATCCCAGTCCAATTCAAGTTCCACTGCCCCACCACCTGGTCAGGCTGGATACCAATGATTTATCAGATAAAACTTGTGAGGTATGTATTGAGATTTCTTTTATGTATTAGTATTTACTTATCCATGCATGCCAGTGGTCCTAAGTGTTCTGACATAATTTGTTGGAAAAATATGCATTCACAGTCAAAGCCTTTGTTCCTTTCTCAAACAGTTGAGCATATTTGATTTGTGCAGGTCTTTTTGTGGGATCTCTATTATGTTCCATTTATTTGTATTATGCTTTCACAAATAAAGCCAATGCCAATACTACATATAAGTTTTTAAATCTTTTGATGTAAGCCCTGTAGACTGGTTGTTTTCAGTTAGAATTTGTTCTCCCTATATTAAGTATAAAAACCCGGCAAATACTATCTTTACCAAAAGATCTACGGTAAGACATTTTATATTTTCTACCCCTAGTTAGTGGTGTGTTAAGAGACTTCAATTCTGAGTGTTTGTTCTAAGAAAAATTGCCAGTGTTTAATGAGACAAACCAAAAAGATGTATTAAGATATGAGATGCAGGTGTTGATCAACTTACGACCTATGCAACTTACTACCATTCGACTTTACAACCACAGTCGCTAGCCACTACTGTTCCACGTCTGGCAGTGCAAGCATTGCCCAGCTGGGCGTACGACAGTGTGGACCAGCTTCTGGCAGCACTACCATCTCCGTGTGCACCATTTCAACTGTTATCCCAGACTCGGTACAGCAGTTTGTGTTTTGTGTCTTGGATATTTTTCATCAAACCCCTCCCAAGATGTCTAACAAGAGGAAATTGTGCAAATATTAAACCAGTTGTACTGGTAATGCAGTGTTTTACTTAAAACTGATGAATGTAAAAATAAGAAACAAAATGGTGTAGAGATGATACAAATGGCATAAAATGAACAAAGAAAATTATGATATATAACAATAATGAAGGAAAATTATGATAAAATATGACTTAAAGGTTTTTATAACATCATTTCACAGTACTGTCCATGTAGCATACTGAAACTATGACCAAATTGTGTCACGACCGGTACGTCAACACTAATGATTGTAAGTCGAGCACTTACTGTACCTCATCATTACTCCTTAAATTAATTGATGACATAAATGAGAAAATACATCAGAGAAATAGTCACAGAATAGAGAAAACAATGTCTTAAAGTAATTATATTGTGGGTTGAGTACTGCAACTTGGAAAAAGGAAAACAGTGGAAAATGTGAAATTGGAGATTTCTCAATTTGACAAATGTACCATGGTTATATAAAATGTTCACATGGTAAAAACTTGAATAAAGTAATATGCGAATTCTTTATACTAGTATTAGTGATTTTTATATCAGTATGAAAATTTACCATAATCAAATTTATTAAGAGTAGGTTTAATATATGGGAATTAAATCTCATTAAATTGTAAAAGAAAAGCCTGACAGATTGTGGCTCAGTAGATTGAGCCAAGGACCCAGGTTGAAATTCTGAGTTCTCTGGCTTGAGAGCATACTCCTCTACTGTGCGCACGCTCACCAGCTTTAGTGTGGGGTGGCCCGCTTTGCATGGAATTATGGACATGAACCCACAGTTGCTACCTTGAGCCCAAGATCGCTGGCATGTGCAAGGTTTCACTAGCTCCATTGAAGGCTCCCCCACCCATCAAGGTTTGTATAAGAAAGCAATCAATGAACAACCTAAAGCACCCAAATCTCTCCCTTCCTCTGTCCTGTTTCTTGTCAATTAAGGAAAAAGCTGGAAAGAAACAATTGTGATCTAATTTTATTTTCCTTCTCATAAAAAATTTTCCATATTATAACAGTTGTATATACTTACATGTAATTAATATTGAGTGGGTATAGAAAAATTATGGGTGAACTAGTAGGATGATAACTCAGGTTACCAAAACTATGCATTAAAATAGTGTACGGCCATGGTCACGTAATTGGAGCATTGTTCTGAATTGCAAATTGCTACCCGAAGTCAGGGCATGTATAGCAACATATTCATGTTCTTGTCACCCTCTCTCCTTTCTTCTCTCTCTAAAATACTGTAATAAAATAAACAGTATAGAAAATAGATATGCATTTATGAGGGATACACATAATGACCCTTTTGTAGCATGCCGCCTTTTTCTACCCCATTCTTATACCTTTCAAGACTTATGTCTCTTTGTCCTAAGCTCCAAGGTCCTGTGTTTTCCTCTGTAACTTGTTACTGAAGGTTATTTATTCAACAGTTCACTTTGACCTCTGTCTTTTCCTTAATAAACGTCTTAGAAAGGGGTATACTTGAAAAGCATATCAATGTTTCTTTCTAATATTAAAAGAATTTAAAAACTCCAAAAATTTATTTATGGTTCATTTATATTATAATACCCTCATTATCCAAACTCTTTAAAAAATTTTGTTCACTGATTACAAACAGTAAGTGGGGTAAGAAAGAAATACCAATTCTTGTCTGACTTATTTATGCATTTATTGGTTGATTCGCCACCTGAAATAAAACTCACAACCTTGGTGTAACAGGATGACACTCGAACAATCTGAGCTACCCAGCCTAAGCTCATTATCCAAATTCTTACATTCTTCCATGGTTTGTTAGAACCTTTCTTCTTGGAGTTAAGGGTCTTCATTTATTTTTACGCCACTAGAGATACAATTGTGCCGACATTTTTTGTTGAAAGGTGCTGCAACTTTGAGTTGATGCTTCTCCCTCTCCCTTTTTGTCTGGCAGTCCCTGTCTGTCCTTTTATTGCTCACTTAAAAAAAAGTA